>NC_087497.1:2888183-3541118 GCF_036417665.1 Passer domesticus | reverse complement strand
GCTTATTTCTGGAAGAAAGTTTTATTTTGGGCAGTTCGATTCATTGTGCCACTTCTCATTTTGATGCAGTGTGATGTGATACCTAACACATCCTTATCCCCTGAGGCAACGCAGGGATTTGTGCATTGCTGTGAGACAGTGTGTGCCCCACAGATCCTCCCAGCTCTCCTCAGGAGGGACAACACTTCTAACAATTATTTTAACCAGCTCAGGAAAACTCTCATCATTTTTGAGGTCCCTGTTTTTCCCCAGGGGTGTACAGCACTCCTGATGTACATTCCATTACCCTGGCAGACTGTATTTACAGTCACAAACAGCCATTTATCCAACACAAAGTTGCCATCACCCAGGAACACCTGAATCTCACAAAAATCTTCTTTGTTGCCCTCTTAATCTTTTTGCCTCCTAGTAATAGAATTAATTAATAGAATTCACATGAAAATATTTAACAGCATAAACCCCCAGGGCTGAGTGCCACCCCTAGGGCTGCCTGAGGGCACAGCCCCACCACCTCCTGCCCAGGACCCCAGGAGTCCCTGGCCCTGCAGGTGGGTGACAATGGGGAGTGACAATGGGGGGTGACCCCTGGGCTTTATGAGCCAGACAGGGCTGGCAGCACTGCCTGCTGCCCCACTGCTGCTGCTGCCGTGGGGAGGCTGAGCTAGAGCAGAGACCAGACAGAGCTAAAGAATAAAGCAGGGATTTATTAAAAGGCCTCAATGGATCCACCTTGGGCAGCACAAGAGCCCAGCCAGGGCTGCACCCAAGATGAACCAAAATGGTCCCAAAATGCACGAGTGCTCACGGGGTCTCTCATTTTTATAAGTTCTGCTCTATTTGTATATTGCAGTTAATTGTCCAGTTACAGCTTTAGCTTATGAAGTCCCATCCTTCTTATTTTGCTCTCTTTATTCCAGGTTGTTTGTGCTCTAGGGCCTGAGATTTGGATCATTTGTCCTTGATCCCCAGCTACAGCAGGAATTGTTTTGTCTCCCTGCTCTGTGCAGAGAGCTCACCATCCCTTAATATGAAGCTCAGACCCGCACACTAAAGCAGCACAGAATGTGAAAAACATAAAAGCTAAACCTGAGCCATCACTGCTTCATCACACCTGGGCTGCATCAAGCTTCCAGCAAATGGAGACACAATATTCTCCTGGGAACATGCCACCAGGAACAGGCTTCATTATACAGGAGGGATTTGCAAGAAAAACCTGAATTGCCCAGTTCTAAGTTCTTTTCCAAACGCTTCCCTAGGGTGCCTCTGGAGCAGATGATTGAGGGCTCCCACAGGGATGTGATGCTGCTGCTTTATTTCAGCCCCATTATGGAATTTCAGTACTGAGGGAGTTAATGAAATGTTCATGGCTGCACACCCAGCAGGGAGCTGGGCTCCCACCACGCAGGGCACAGCACAGGTAGCTCCCCACGTGCTGCAGGTGCCAGGGATTTGCCACAGCACAGAGCAGGCAGGGGGATGACCCTGGCTGTGCACCAAAAGTGACTGCTTTCCAGAGAGTTCTGTGAGCACTGGTGCAATGCTCCTCCTGGCACGACTGACTCCTGAAAGCCTTGTCTGTCAATAAACCACAGCTCATTAAAATGACTTTGTAATCACTGACATCCTCTAAGTCGGACATTATTCTTAAAATAAGGGGTGTGGGAGCAGGTGCCTGGGGAGAACAGTTGTAAGTGCCCTTCATTGTTACAGAAACTCCAGAAACATCTGAACAACCTCGTGTCTCTCCTCCTCCTCCTTTGCTCCTGCTATTGGGGCTCTGGAGGTGGCAGAAAAAAGGAAGCTCTAGCTTCCATGGGCTTCCATGGGCTTCCATGGGCTCCTACCATGCTGTGACAGTGGCTGTGGGACACACCTGGACCTGCTGGCAGAGCACAGCTCCTCTGCTTTTGTCCGTGCTCCTCCAGGGGTGGCAGCTGCCCAGGAGGAGCTGCTGTGCCCAGCGATAACAGCTGCTCTTTGTCTGCTGCTGAAGGTGCTTGTCAGCCCCAGGAAGATAAAAAGGCTGAGGTTATTTGGAATTGTGTAATTAATTCAATTCAATGGCTGCTGTGCCTCCCAGGCAGCTCTTGCTGCTGTGCACATGGCCCTGCTCGAAGGGACAGGCCACAAGTGCAGAGGCAGCTGAGGTCACCCACGGTGGGTGCTGCTGGCTGGCACCCTGCCCTGTGCCAGTGTCACCCTGCCCTGTGCAAGTGACACCCTGCACTGCTCCAGTGTCACCCAGCCCTGTGCCAGTGTCACCCTGCACTGCTCCAGTGTCACCCTGCCCTGTGCAAGTGACACCCTGCCCTGTGCCAGTGTCACCCAGCCCTGTGCCTGTGTCACCCAGCCCTGCATCAGTGTCACCCTGCACTGCTCCAGTGTCACCCTGCCCTGTACCAGTGTCACCCAGCACTGCTCCAGTGTCACCCTGCACTGCTCCAGTGTCACCCTGCACTGCTCCAGTGTCACCCTGCCCTGTGCAAGTGTCACCCTGCCCTGTACCAGTGTCACACAGCACTGCTCCAGTGTCACACAGCCCTGTGCCAGTGTCACCCAGCCCTGTGCCAGTGTCACACAGCCCTGTGCCACTGTCACCCTGCCCTGTGCCTGTGTCACCCAGCCCTGCATCAGTGTCACCCAGCCCTGCTCCAGTGTCACCCAGCCCTGTGCCAGTGTCACCCAGCCCTGCTCCAGTGTCACCCAGCCCTGTGCCAGTGTCACCCAGCCCTGCATCAGTGTCACCCTGCACTGCTCCAGTGTTACCCAGCCCTGTGCCAGTGACACCCTGCCCTGTGCCAGTGCCACCCAGCACTGCTCCAGTGTCACCCTGCCCTGTACCAGTGTCACACAGCCCTGTGCCAGTGCCACCCAGCACTGCTCCAGTGTCACCCTGCCCTGTGCAAGTGACACCCTGCCCTGTACCAGTGTCACACAGCCCTGTGCCAGTGCCACCCAGCACTGCTCCAGTGTCACCCTGCCCTGTACCAGTGTCACACAGCCCTGTGCCAGTGCCACCCAGCACTGCTCCAGTGTCACCCTGCCCTGTGCAAGTGACACCCTGCCCTGTACCAGTGTCACACAGCCCTGTGCCAGTGCCACCCAGCACTGCTCCAGTGTCACCCTGCCCTGTGCCAGTGTCACACAGCCCTGTGCCAGTGTCACCCAGCACTGCTCCAGTGTCACCCTGCCCTGTGCCAGTGTCACCCAGCCCTGTGCCAGTGTCACCCAGCACTGCTCCAGTGTCACCCTGCCCTGTGCCAGTGTCACCCAGCACTGCTCCAGTGTCACCCAGCCCTGTGCCAGGGTCATCCAGCTGTGCCTCAGCTCCCCACATCTGTCTCACCACAGCACCCCTTGGCCAGCCAGTACAACAAAACAATTAATTATGTGCCTTGAGTGCAGGAGCTCTGCAGCAGTTTCCCTCTGCTCAGCAGCATCCCCACACCCACAGCCAGCCCCTGTGTCACACTGACACTCCTGGTGTCACACTGACACTCCTGGTGTCACACTGCACTGCCAGCTCCACGCTGCCAGCCTGCCCAAGGCTCTCTGCTCCCAGGGAGGGATTCCCACCTGCCTGAACAGCTCCTGGCCCTGCACCTTTCTGACCACACAACATGCACCAGCAAAGCAAAGCAGGAGCTTTTTCCTCCCCACAAAGTGTCAGTAGCAAGAAACCACCCCTCCAGCTCCTCTACAGATGTCAGCCTTAGCACAGACGTCATTTAACAAAACAAGGCATCACTTCACACCCTGATGCTACTAAAACTGCCCCTTACTCACCACATGCCACCTTAGATAAAGTGGTATTTTCCCCCAGAACACTGAAATGACCCACACAGACAAACCAGAGCAGGATTACTGGTTGATTTTACTCAGGTATTTAGATATCTCTTTATTGCCAGCTTCAACCATGGTTCAATAAATACAAAATTTAAAAAAATGTCAATAGATTTTTATTAACATTTATAATAACTATTATTATTATCATTATTAATAAATATTCTAAACCAACTGAGATTCCCTGGAGATGTCTGACTATAGTTCAAACATGAGATGCACACAGAGTCCCTTATAATATTATATTACATTTGTCTCAAGCTTATAAAAATATATATTGACTTCTCAAGTGTGTATTTACAGTACTTAAGATGTGGCTAATGAATATAAAAGCATCTGGAGATGAACCAACTTGATTCCCATTTGGTTTCTGGGGAGGGGAGCGTTGCAGATGCTGCTCCAACAGGGCTGGGGCTCTCCCAGCCCGTGGAGAAGGCAAGAGCCTCAGGACCTGCCAGGGGCTGGATGGGAGAGATCAGGGTCATTCTGAGGCATTTCCCTTGCAGCTGCAAAGCAGCATTGCTGATTAATTTAATTATACTACTTCCCCAAGGAGAGAAGCTGAGAGGATGCAAGTTAATTTTAATATCATAACAACAATTTAATAGCTTAATCTACGAATTTTGTTATCTTGTGTTGGTGAGGAGCTCAATTAAAGTGTTTATTCTTGCAAAAAGCTGGGCTAGAAGGCTGCTTCCATGGGGGGCTTTCCTTTCCTTCCTTGTAGGAGAGGCCAGGAAAGCTGGTGACTCCTGTTCCTGTGGGTCAGAGCCCACCCCAGAGCTCAGCTCCTGTGGGACCCCTCCCAGCCCTGGCCACTGCAGCCCAGGGAAACAGCCATGGCCACAGATAACTGTGCTGAGCTGTATCCCTTTCCAGCTGGGCAGCATCCAGAGGGACAGAAAAGCAGATTCCAGTGGCCACAGTGGCACCCAGAGCTGGCCCCTCTCACGTTCCTCATTCAGAACCCTCATTCAGGGTCTGTTCTGGGGGACTCGAGGGAACACGGTGCTGCCTGCTCCAAACTGAGGCACGCTGCCAGCCCATCACCAAGCCCTCGATGTCTCCAGACCTCCTGAGAGCAGGTGAAGCAGCCTGGAGCCAGCTCCTCCAGCAGCAGCTTCCCAGCGTGGCTCCTGCATCCCAACAGACAGCAGGAGCACAGGGAGGGGAGAGAAGATCCAGAGTCAAGCTGGTTCAACCCCCTGCCTAGAGACCTGTAATATACTTGCTCTAGAGATAAAATGTAAACACAGAGAGCACACAAATTGCACTTGATCCTTGGGATCAGGCGTTTCACTAAATGCAGGGCTTGGTTCACTGCTATTGCTCTTCAGGCTGGGAAACAGCGGGATGGCAAGTGACCAACCTGACTGGAATGGGCCAGACTTAGAGAAATGATTTCTGTTAAAAACACTAACCAAGAGACTGGGGAGGGAGCATGGTTTGAGCTGCAGAGGGGGCAGGAAGGAGAGATCTTGTTTTCCTCAGAGAGCAACAAACTCCCCAGAGCACACGCAGCACCTCCTGGGCAGAGTGGTCACCCTGCCAGCCCCAAGGGCCCTTCACTCAATCCTCATTCACATCCTCATCCTCTCAGAGCAGCTAACAGGAGGGGCTGACTGGAGCAGATTTCCAGCCAGACTCTGAGCATCTCCCACAGCCTTCATCCCCTGTGTAAATCTTTGCCTTTCAGCATTAATAATTCACTTGAGACATTTACAGATCACAATAAAGCCTTACAAAACTCCATACAGAGCTGCAAATACCCATTTAATTAACTAACTTCAAGGAAAGTTGTATTATTAAGATGCTATTTATGTCTTCTCAGGGATCAGGCTGCAGCTCTGGGAGCTGCCAGCTTGCCAGGCAGGTAGCACCATGCTCACAAAACAATGTCATGGATGCAGCCAGCACCATTTCCTCTGTGCTTTACTGGAGAATATTTGGTTTTGTTCACCAACTGAGGTGTCAAAACTCAGTGAAGTAGCTCATAGAGCAGAAGGGATGCAACTGGGAAAGAGTTTCCTTCAGCACAGATGGGGAAAGTCACCTTCCAGGAGTTGGGCATTGGGTGAGAGCTGCTCTCTAAATATAAAAGCAATAAAAACTCCTTGTGGGGTTGCTGTGATCTGTCAGGTTGTATAAAAGCCCCCATGGATTCACCAGCAGGATACTAGATACAGAAGTGTTGGCTCTGGATTAAGACAGTGCAAAAAGGTCCATCCCACCCTGTGAACTCAACTACCACATGAAATGGCATCAACACACTTTGACTCATCTTACAGAACTGTGCTGGGGAGAGCCACGTGCACCCAGGCTCGCAGCACAGCCCCAGCAATCCTGGGCTGCCCCTGCTCTCTTGCCACGTGTGGGCAGCACCCAGAGGCTCCCACAGCCCACCTGAGACCCCCAGGTTTCAGAGGTGGGGCTGCCTGGGGCCAGCAGGCCTCTCCTGCCCAGGAGCTCCTCTGCAGACACGGCGTCACACCTGCACGCCTCGGCCGTGCATCCGGATCACCTGGGCCCGCAGGCTCTGGATCCCACTCAGGATGGTCTTCTGGTGCTCTGCCAGCGTGATGCCCAGGCTGAGGATGTCTCTGCAAAGTGAGCCCCACATCAGCCACGACACACAACCCCAGTGGGGTCTGACAGACACACTCAGCTTGCAGCCGCTCCCCCAGGGCACAGCCTTCTCCCCAGCTTCTCCCTCTCTTTCCTGACAGGCACGGGTTAACCATCACTGCCACCCCTTGCCAGCGATGCAAAGGCAAGAGGAAGCAGGGCACAGCTGACAGGGCAGCCCTGGCCTGGCACTGCCCAGGAGGGGACACCCTCAGCCATAAAAACTGTCAGTGTTCCAAGGAACTCCTGAGCCTCAGCTGCCTGGGTAATTCCCAGCCACCATCTGCATCTGGAGACTTGACAGCTCAACAAGAGACATTGATTTTGAACAGATTACAGCATTAATTATCCACTTTCTTGATGTGCATTTCACATCACTGTGACCACTGTGTGCCCCAACACTGACTGCTTCCAGACCTGCACAAGTAAGAAATCCCCAACCTTTAGCCCCAGCCAAAGCAGCACTGACACTGACCAGGCATTCTGGGCTAACAGGAGCCTGCAGCAGGTGTGGGACAGCTCTGAGCCCACCACCCTGTGCTCAGCACAGGAGGTTAGCAGTAAATCACACTGGATGTGGCTCTGTCTCTCACACAGGGTTACAGCCAGGAGAAGGGGTCACTTACTGGGCTGTCATCCTGGCCACCGACTCCAGGTAGCAGTAGCCTGCAGCAGTGAAGTTGTCCTTGTATCTGCCCATTTCTATAGCTTCCAGCCACTCCCCCACGGAGCTGAAGGATGGGAAGGCTGAGAAGGTTCTCTTGGAGAGGGGGATGGACGTGCCATGGGACCTGCCAATGGAGAGGGTGGTGAAGAGGGAGTGGGGCACAGCAGGGCAGAGGGGGGACGGGCAGCTGTGGCAAGAGGGTGGTCACCTGGGGCACGTAGAGTTGGGACACGTGGAGCTGGGGCACTTTGGGGGCTCCAGGCTCTGCACCAACTTGCTCAAGGCATTGTGGATCTGCGAGAACTTGGGCCTCTGGCTGCGGTCCTTCTGCCAGCAGTTGAGCATCAGCTGGTGGAGGGGAGGCTGGCAGTTGGCTGGGGCAGGCAGGCGGAACCCATCCTCCACAGCCTTCATCACCTGCAGGACAAGAGGGGCTGGGGTCAGGTGCTGTGATGAAAACCAGAGGCAAACCCTGGGGCAAACCCCTGGGGCAAGCCTCCCTCCTCACACTGGGCAGAGAGAGGCGTGGCACAGCCACTCCTTCAGCAGCAGCACCGTGCAGCTGCAGGGCACTCACATCCTGGTGGGACATGTCCCAGTAGGGTCTCTCTCCGTAGGACATCACTTCCCACATGACGATCCCGAAGCTCCACACGTCGCTGGCAGGACTGAAGTGGTGATACTGGACGGCTTCAGGGGCTGACCACAGCACCAGGCTCTTCCCACGCTGCAGAAGGGCAGGAATGATTTACTTGCCCAGCACAATGTGGCCAATGCTGGCAATTCCCAGGTAGCCACTCACTGCTCATGGTGCCCTGCCTGGCATCACAGGGTGGACACCAAACCCGTGTGCCATGAGCACAAACCCGAGCAAACCCATGGGCCATGAGCACATTTAGTACTATGAGAAAACTTTTTCCTCAATTTGTTTAAAATGTCACATTTAGTACTAAGAGAAAACTTTTTCCTCCATTTGTTTAAAATGTCACTGCAACTGTATGCTATAGTGGCGTGTGAGTCCTGAAATATTAATGGGAGAGGAAAATGTCCCCAGGAAGAGCTGATGGCGTTTTGTACACTGATATTTAAGGAAAACCACCTCACAGCTGTACAAACACAAGTCCCTCTGCCCTGATTTGTGCAGCAGGGCTGTGGCTGGAGCAGGTGTGGTGCTATGCAGGCCCCTGACCAAACACATTGGATTTCTACCCGAGAAAGAAGTCCATGGTGCAGAGTCCCTCTTCGTACTTGAAGAAGGAAATGGGAGCCTAGGAAAAGTGTCGACAACAGAATGTGGAAATGCAGCTCACCATGGTGGAGAAGATGGTTTCCATCTTGTCTTCCTGTGGCTGTCTGAACCCTGTGATCTTGCATGCCAGGCTGCTGCTCACCAGGACCTTGTGGGCAGCAAGGCTTTTGTGCACGTAGCCCATCTCTGCCAAGTACGCCATGCCAGAGGCGATGCCCTGCAGCATGCAGACGAGCTGCGTGCCTGTCAGCTGCCCCTCATGTTTCTGTGAAAGCAGAGGAGGAAAAGCCAAAGGGCAGCCATGGCAACACGGCCAGCAGAGCCCAAGCTGGGCAGGCACCCAGTACTCACTCTGAGGAAGGAGTCCAGCAGGCCGTTCCCCATGTACTCCATCACTATCATCATGGTGCTCCCTGCGCAGACAGACAAGCAGCACGGTGTCAGTGCTGCCATCACTCAGACTCTGCAGGGGTTACAAATCCAGGTGCCAACCCCTGCACTGCCTGGCTTTTGGGGGAGATAAGGACACTTTGTCAGCCAGGTTATAATGAGCACTAGGGCCAAGGCTTCCCTGCCATTCCCAGCTAGGAACAGATCCCAGTATCAGAAGCTCCTTTCATCTGGACTCTGGAGCACATCACAAAGGACAGCACAGCCCAGTGAAAGCAAAAGCAACCAGCTCAGCCAGAATACTTCCTTTCATAATAAAAAGCCTAGTTAGAATCAGCCCACATGCTCTGGTTTCTTTGGATTTACAAGAATATCCATTTAGCTATCGCATCCACGGCCTGCTTCTGCACACCCGCTCACGGGAGAGAGCTGCAGCAGTCAGTCTCATCTGTTTTACTGACAGAATCTCACTTCAATTGACTTTTATTAAGAGCACACGTGCTTGGCTGCTAAGCCTGTCCCACTACCTGCATTTATTAATCTAGCTGCAAGATTTTTATTAATCACCAGCAGGCAAACCCAGCTGATGCATGTGGGAACAGCTGCTCTCCAGGTGGCCAACTGCACCTCTAGCACCAAGTTACCTCTCCAATGCAGCAACTTAAACCCACTCCTATCACTGTCATATTTTCTGAAAAATCCTCTTTGCCCAGGATTCTTCTCCTGAGAAGCCTCAGAGAGAAATTAAAACAATAATTATCTGATTGCTCCTCCTGTGTTTGCTGCTTTGGAATGTGGTCTGGAGATTGTTTACCAGCTGGCCATTGTTTGATTGGTTTCATATGAATTGTTTTTACTTAATGACCAATCACCATCAGCTGTGTCAGACTCTGAGGCATCAGTCATGCGTTTTCATTATCATTCTTGTTAAGCCTTCTGTCTGTATCCTTTCTCTTCTCTTTAGCATAGTTTTAGTACAGCATTCTGTCCTAGGGTGACGTTATGATGCTTGTATCCCCAATCGTGTGCTCTGTTAATGCTGGATATTGTGTTCTGTGCCTTCAAGACTGGCTCTGAAGAGCGAATGTTTTGTTTTGGTTTTTGTCATCAGCCTGCTCCCCCACGGCTGGCGGGACAGAGAGACAGGGTAGTACCTAGTGCAGCTTTTGCTTTTTCTTGGCTTTTTGCTTTGCTCTTGCTTCTGCTGTGCTCCCGCTTTTGCTTTTGCTTTTTGCTTTTGCTCGTTAGTTAGTTTAGCTAAGCAGTCGGAATCTTTCCCTGGACTGTTTTTCCTTTCCCTTTTTTGGAACCACTCACACCTGCTCCGGACTGGGACCTGGGAAACACCGAGAGTTTGCATCTTGTGGCTGCTGCAGCCATCCCCAGCGCCAGAGGGACTGACAACAGAGTGACCACCCTCAGGAGAGACTTTCTGAATTTGTCATCCTTTTCAGATCAGTGAAAGAGTGTTGTCATCCGGTATTGTTCATTTTGTGTGCTGGGGGTGCTTTGCCTGTTAAATAAACAGGTTCTTTCCACTTCTCTCTGAGGAATCCTTCCTGAACTGGTTGTGGGGAGGGACCGTGTGGGTTCGCTTTCAGGGGGACTCCCTTTTGGAGGTTTTCTCCCAAATTTGCCCTATTCCAGGACACATTCTTTAATATAATATCATATCATAAAACAATAAATTAACTTTCTAAGAACACAGAGTCAGACTCATCAATTCCTCCTTCATCCTGGGGACCCAGCAAATACACATTCCTGCTCAGGAGCCTCCTGGGAGCCACGTACCTCTGGTGATGACCCCCTCGAGGCGGATGACGTTGGAGTGGTCAAACTGGCCCATGGTGCAGGCCTGGGCCAGGAAGGAGCGCTGCTGCTTCTCGGAGCAGCCGGCCCGCAGCGTCCGCACGGCCACCGGCAGCTCGCGCTTGCTGGGCAGCTTCAGGCACCCCCGGCACGTCTCCCCAAACTCTCCTGCACAGCAGAGAAAGGGGTGGAACGGTTGCAGCGTGATTTCAGGGTTTACCTCAGGACCCTCCACTGAAGTTTCCTTGCCCAGGTGTGTGCCCATCCTTCCTTTCCCCACCCTGAGCCCTGCCGAGGACTGTCTGTCAGTCCTGGAATTCCAGAAGGGCACTGAGTGATTGGCAGATCCAAAGGATGCCCTCCACCCCTGGGGGACATTGCTCCATCCAGGTGTCCCTTGTCCCCTGAGACCTCCTCTCCTGTACCTGCTTGGTGGCTTCCTACCCCGTCCCTGCCCCTCTCCCCCGGGTAAAAGGGGAGCAGCAGACCACACAGTCCAGAGTTCTGTTGGAGCTGTTGCTGGATTCAGAGGCCTGCGGGCCAGAATAAAAGCTCTGGATTCAAACCCTCCATCAGAACCAATTCCTTTCCCTCACCACGGCCTTACAGCTTCTCCAGCAGAGGGAAACCTGAGGAGTGACCCTCCACAGAGGCAGCTCCATCCCGCTGCCACCGGAGCCCCGGCACGCCTGGGCTTGTCCCAGCTAGCCAAAAGTGTCTTTCCAGCTAGCCAAAAGTGTCTCTGGGGTGAAGCACCACAGTTGCCACTATTTGGTTCAGCAGCAGCCAGACAAGCCAAGGCACGCCTCATCTGCAATACTGGTCATAGTCCAATATTAAACAGATCCCTGGCTGGACTGCTGCCTCTCACACCAGGCCACCCTGAGCACTGTGCTGACCCTCAGAGCCTCTCAGTGCTCTCTCCATGCTCTGCTCCAGTGCATATTGTGTTTTAGCCCATGAGAGGAGGAGTAACCCCTGTCACTGAGGTCACACTCTGAGCCTTGCTGGTTCTGCCTCCTGGTCTGCTTCCCACAGAGCTGGACACAGCAGGGCTGTGAGGCAGGGCTCCTGCAATCCTCGAGGAAGAACATCCCACTGCACAGCCATGTGCTCCACCACAGGAGCTACGGAATTCCCAACATAAAAAACCAATATTGGCTTTACAGCAAAAAGCGTGTAGCTATGAACAGCTTTATTGATTTGGAAATCAGGTTATTGTTAGGTCAGCAGTGAGACAAACACACTCCCAATTTTCTTAGATTTAAATGTCTTCCTTACTAATTTCTTGATTTTTCAAACACCAGTTTGCTCATGAAAGGTACATGGGGCTCCTCTGAGCTGCTCCACACTGCAGTTCAGAGGCAACCTCACCCCCTCTTCAGTGTCCTCTCCCCTTAGACACTGTCCTTCAGCTGCAGGCAAAGCCCTCCCTCCTCCCTTCCTCCACCTCTGCTGCTGCTACAGCTGAATTTATCTTTAGGAAAACAAATGACAAAGAATGATCACGTTTCCGACATTCTGGCACACAGTAGCCATTAAGGCTCTAGGGTCCAGTCAGGGGATTTTAATTTGCTTTTAAGTTTTAGGCAGTGAAGTTGATGAAAATCGATAAATCATTAGGTTCACGTATTTATAAATAGTTTTCATGCTGCTGTCAAAGTGCCCAGATGCAGATAATTGCTGATGCTTTCTGGTCTGCGTGGCGTTTGCCTGGCTGTGCTCAGTGCCTCAGGAAAACACCAGGAATGTGGAACAAAGCTTCTGGATAAAACCCTCCCAGCCCCATCCCACCCTCTGCTGCAGGGATTGGAGCAATGTCATGGCTCTGCCATGGCCCAGTGAAAGGGGAGCACACCAGCACAGCCACCACCCCCTGGGACTTGCCTGTCCTGATAATCCTCTCAATTTTGATGCTGGCACTGTCCAGTTCCTTGGCAAAGAGGTGCACAGCCTGCATGGGGTCTTCGCAGGTGCTGGGGTCAATGTATGTCCTCCTGGTTGGTATTTTAACTGCAGGAAAGGCAGAAAGGGCAGGTCAGAGGGGCTCAGCAGCACTTCCACCCACCCATCCTGGGAAACACTATCCCAGCTCATCCACCTCCTGGTCTGTGGGCAGAACCAACGTGCCACCTTTCTGTAAGCAAAGACAAGATTCAGTTCTAAGGTTTCTAAGATTTTTTTTTTTTAGGATTGAGTGAATCCAACTGCTCTCTCCACTGGGTAAAGGAGAGCAGCCCCTTTGCTCCAGTAAAGCTCCCACCCTCCAAAGCTAACTGAAATGGTCAAGGCAGGCTCTTCTACTTCTGAGGTGCTTTGGGGAACACAAAAGCATGTGTGCACTCCATGGGCTTGTGCCAGGAATCCAATAAACTCATCAGTCCAGACATCTGAATTCCCTACGATAATTGCTGTCTGTAAAATTATTGCTGCTCAATAATCCAGAGCAGCCCCAGAAAACAAGGCTGTTTGCTTGTGTTCATGAGAAGCTGACAATAATTTATACACCCCACGGAAGCTGCAAGTATCCCCATTTCCTCTGGCAGGCAGTGACCCCCATGCAGCAAGGACAGACACTGGCACATGGAGCTGTCAAGCCCACGGTCCTCAGAGAGCCTTGCTGTGCTGGCCCCTGCTCTGGGATAGCACAGGCTGACAGCACTTCAAGAGTGAGGCTCAGGGCTGCTTTGGTGGGTTATTAACAATGATAAATACAGGTGCTGTGGTGTCATGGCTTGCCTCAGTTACCCTGGTCCTTCCCCAGGTGTGTCAATCACCTCTCCTTTCCCCCACCCCGAATCCTGCTGGGCACTGTCTATCAGCTCAGGAATTCCAGAGGGCCATCGAGTGATTGGGCAGATTCAAAATATGCTCTCCATCCCTGGGGGCCATTGGTGCATCCAGGTGTCCTTTTTGCCCCTGAGATCTCCTCCCCTGTACCTGGTTGGTGGTCCTTAGATTCCTCCCCTTCCCCTCTCCCCTGATCAAAAGGTAAGGAGACCACACGCTCGGGAGTTCTGGTGAAGCTGTTGCAGGATTCAGGGGCCATGTGGCCCAGAATAAAAGCTCTGGATTAAAACCCTCCATCAGAACTGTCTTCTTCCTTCAGCACGGCCTTAAAGCTTCTCCAGCACAGGGAGGCCTGAGGAGTGACCCCCTAAAAGAGTAAGCCCCAGCCCACAAGCATCGGAGCTTGGGTGTGCCTGGGCTTGCCCCATTGTGCCCACAGCTAGCCAGAGTGTCTCTGGGTGCAAACACCACATTTTCCACTATTTGGCTCAGCAGCACAGCCAGACAAGCCAAGGCATGTTCCATTCAGCAGTATTGGTAAATTCCAATACACAGGGATCCCCACAGTCACGCCGGCCGTGACAGCAGCACTTACAGTGGAAGTACAGCTCCTCGTCCCCATCCTGGCTGGCTTTGCTGTACCCACACTGCCTGCAAAGAGAATGAAGATGCACACCAGCACCTGGGCAGTAGCTCCTCACCCCAGGTGAACCCCCCTGGAGCACGCCTGGCCCTGCTCACCTCCTCCAGACCATCACACCGACCCCCAGGGACAGCAGCACCGTCAGCCCCACGATGGCCACCACGGCGATGATGAGCACGGGGCTCTGCTCACTGGAGGCCACTGTCACTGCAGGAGGGAAGCAGAGCCACTCATCAACGTGCTCTGGGGCAGGTGTGAGGAGAGGAGCTGCCCTGGTCACTGCTCCCATGGCCAGCCTGTGTCCTCCAGAAGAGCTGTGGGAGTTTGGCTGCTTTTCGCCATCCTCACAACAATTCAGGTTCTGGCTCAGCTTTAGGAGACCAGGCTGGTGGGATCAGTCCAACATGCAGGCAGCACAGACAGGGCAGCCCAGCTCCTGGTGCTGGTAATCAGAGCTGAGGAAGAATCCTGTTTATCAGAGGAGCATTCAAAATTTATGGCCTTACAAATAGTTTTCTTTCATCACATTAATCCCTTTTCCTCCTGCTTTTGCAAACAGGGGTATTAGATAGCTACATTCTCTATAAAATTTTTATTGGCTTCAATTAATTCTGAAATGTCTTCTGTATGGCAAATGAAGGCAATTTAAAGCCCTGTTAAACACAATCTGTGGGAGCTGTTCTGAGCCAGCCAGCTCAGCCTTGCTCTTCCAGCCAGCGTGGGGGATTGTGCTGAAGCCCAACATCCCTCCAGCCCTCTCCTAGTGAAATAAGATGCTTTTGGACCACAGTTATGAATGGGAATTTAAAAGGAGAAGTCTCAGCAGATAACACTGATGCTGGCTGCCCTGAGCCAGCCAAGGAGTAGGCAAGCCAAGTGCCTCCTGAGCCAGGACAGCAGCGGGAGGCAGGGAGCAGGCATGAGCTACGCCTGTTTTTGGGCAATCTCAGCCAAAGAGCAGAGCCTGTCCCAGCCTCCTCATGAGAAAGGAGCCAGAGAGCAACTGCCCTCATTGACTCTGCACTGAGAAGAGACAGGACAGGCTCCCCCAGGACAGGCAGGGCAGCAGGACCAACCCCATCAAAATCTAATGGGAAAATGCAAGGAGAAGCAAATTCCTGGACAGCAGTGGCCCCTAGACCTGGGAGCAGCAGAACCAGAGGAAGAAGTGCTGCTCCATGAAACCAGGAGCAGCTGGGGCACAAGCTACAAGCACAGCATCCCCAGGGCTCAGCTCAGAGCCCTGCTGCACTTACACTCTGCCAATGTCTCCACTTCAATGCCAGGGTTGAAGTTCCCGTAGTCTGGAGAGGAAGATGTTCTGATTTGGAAAATGTAGAGGGTTCCAGGCTTCAGGTTATTGACTGTCACAGCTGTTGATGTGGTTTTCACAGTTGAGTAACTTTGATCTCTCTGATCCTGTGGAATAATGAGATACCTGAGATGGAGCTGGAGTGACAGCTGTGCCACAGAGCCAGCATGGCACAGTCGTGTCCTCAGCTCCGGGTCCCATGAGGACAGCCTGTCCAAAGAGCCTCCAAAAGAAACAGTACATTCCCTGGATGTCTGATCAGCAGAAATTACATGGGAAGGTCACAGGAAATGGCAGATGGAGGTGGATGGTGCTATGAAGGCAGAAGATGGGGTGGTGGGGAGCAGCTGTGCCACCCCTCATGGCAACTTCCCCCTGTGCCAGGCTCAGCTGTGGCACCAGCCAGCCCTTCCCTGCTCCCCTGCTGCATTTTTTTTTTGTGGCTTGAGATACAGAACAGAATAGCAGTACTGGAGCAAACCTGTGTGGATTGTAAAATGGCAGGTGGAGCCCCAAGGGGCACCCCAGCCCCAGAGTGTGGCACAGGCAGAGTCCCAGCCCCACAATCCAGCACAGGCAGAGTCCCAATCCCAGAGTGTGGCACAGGCAGAGTCCCAACCCCACAGTGTGGCACAGGCAGAGTCCCAGCCCCACAATCCAGCACAGACATGTCCCAGCCCCACAGTCTGGCATGGGCACAAGCAGCAGCCACTCACTGCACTGCTCACACCCCTACCAAATGTGTTTCCATTTGATACACATTTTCCCCTTTGAGTCTTCACCGTAAAAACAAAAGCTTTAAAAGCAGAATTAGGAACTAAGTTGATATCCATGTCAGCATCAAGAGCCTCATTTCAGTGAATAACTGATAAACTGAATTTAAATTCTCTACTTAAGGAGGAAGGTTCCTCATTTCATACCCCAAGTATCATGTTGCTGCAGCCCATTTGCACAGGAATTAATGTCTTGGGCTCCAGCATTTGCCCTCCTCCACAGATCCCTCCTCTCAAATCTATCAGATGCTGAAAATCACATTAATATGAATCAGCTTCACGGTAGCTTGTTTCTAAATACAGAATGCTGACATGTCACCTGCACAGTGTGCCTGACACGCCGTCAGCTCCATAACGAGCCCGAGCACACGCAGATAAGGTAATTTGCAGAATTGTGTCATAAACTGCATTCATTTGGATTCAGAGCCTCATCCCTGCTCTGCCCACTGGTATTTCTCCAGAAATTCCCAACCTACAGCACCTGTCAAACAGCAGCAATTTTTAAAATCAAGAAACTGTCATAAAAATATTTGCTAGGTCTCCTCCCATGCAGAAGGGCCACCCACAGTCACAGGTTTGTGGCTCTCAGTCCTAAACCAGTGCAGACCACAAGGTCCAACACTCTCCTGGAGAGTAGGCTGGGAATACAGAGAGCATCTCCTCCAGGACGTAGGAACCCACTGTGGTGTCAGTCCCTGCCTAGCTGCAGGCACAGATGGATGGGCACACACTGCACCCCACCTCCTGACGGGGGCAAGGGAAGGACACGGAGCCAGGGGGCACAAGCAGAGCCCATGGCAGTGCCCAGTATCACCAGCCAGGGGTCTGTACAGATCACAAACGGGATGGGACTGCTGGGGAAGGCATTTCAAGCTGTTTTGTTTTCCAGCATCACTCTCATTACATGGTTGTGACAATGGGAAAGTGCCAGCAGCTCACATCCCAGGCAGCAGACAACGAACTTAATCTTACAACTCACTTTAAAAGTTTTTTGACCAATCACACAAAGCAAAAGCATATTGACAGTAGTTCCATCCAAGCACTATAAGAACATGTACCTTTGGTTAAAATAATGCTTGCTTATTTTGGATAAAATATCTACTTGTAAGCCTTAAAACACAACGCACAGAGCTCCATTATTAAGGTCAGAACTCGCTAGATATACTTTTCTGCAGCTTAAGGAGGTATTCTAGACAAGTGTTAATACACAGACCATTTTTCCATTTGTCCTTATTTTTCTACTTCTTACATAATTCTCCTGCTGACCAATCTTATGGCTACTGCTTAGCTCCAATCACAGTTCTCTGTCTCTGAGGCCTGCCTTTTGCAGCTTTCCCAAAACCCTCTGATTTTAAGGATTCCCACACCCAGAGCCTACCTTCTCAAAGTACTTGACCTCGTACTCGGTGCCATTGGCAGCCAGGAAGCCTGGCTCCTGCCAGGACAGGGAGACACTCTTCTGCTCCACTTTGTCTGTGCGGATGTCGGTGACAGGAGTTGGCACTGAAAATGCAGAGAGGAAAAGGGCAGTGACTGAGGGGCTGCTCCAGTAAAACCTTTCACTCAAACAGCTGCAGAGTGTGTGGCTTCTGCAGACACCAGTCCCCTCTCTCTGAATCAGGACTGGAATAGCTCTGAGCTGGTGGCCATCCAGTGGGAGAAGAGAGTGGTAAAACACAACAGCTTTGTAATCCATGGGCAGCCTGGAACACTGCAGTGGAAAACTGGCAAAAATCCTGACAGCACGCTCCACCCTTAGTGCTGCTGAGGGGGCTGAGGATGGGCTGGTGTCCTGGCTCTGAACCCCTGCTGAGGATGTCTGGAAAAGGCAAAACACAATCTTTGATCAGGAGGGCTGGTGGGACACACCAAGGCCTCCTGAACCACCTCACACCAGATCCATCCCCTGCAGCTGGACTGCTGAGGGTATGACCCCTGCTCTGAGAGCAGGCTGTGCCTCAGGAGCTGCTTGTGTATTTCTGGTCAGCACAAACTCCCTCCCCGACATGCACGCATCCATTTAGCTCATCCACTGCAAGATGCACTTGCCAATATTCCCATTTTAACCAGGTTTGGCTCCAAACAAGTCTCCAAACTAGGCAGGCAGCAGCTCACAGCCTCAGGCACAGCAAAAGCTGCACGGGGACAGTGACTGTTCCCAGCTTGTCCTACTTCCCATCAAATCAGGACATTCTCTGGATCCATCTCTGTCCCACCAAGGCTCCCATGGAGAGGAACAAGTCCTTAGAAAGAAAACTTAAGTATCTGTGAAATTTCGTATTTATTACTTAGCTCATTAATCTTTGCTGAAATAAAAAGCCCTCATGATGTTTTATTCATGGTGATTTGCTCCTTGATTCCAAGTCACTTTGTCTTCCTGTGAGAGGGGTCAGAGGGGCTCCTGTGCAGCTGCCATGGCTCACACATGGCTCCCTCTGCTGTGACCCACCCCAGGGTGTGGGACAGAGCCCAACACTATCCCCCAGCACTTGCCTTGGGTCCTGCTCCTGTAAGATAAGCTAAGTGTTCCTTACTGTGTTGCATGATCCCCATCAATAAAATATCACACAGCTGCCCTCCTGTGTCTCTGAATCCTGGAAATGGACTGGAGAGACCTGACTGCGTGGTCCTGACTGTTAACAAAGTCAGCAGGAAAAATCCTACTCACTCACAGATGTGCTTTAGAGCAGAGCCCATGGTACATGACAGAAAAGTAGGTGCCAGCCTCAAACATGTTTAAAAAACATTAAAGAAAATCACACAGACTATAAAGCATTTCACACTGTGGAAAAAAATGTGTTTCCCATCAATATTTTAAGCTCTCCTATCATTGCCTCTATTCGGAAAAGCAAACATTAAATTATTCACCACTCTGCCTGATTTTATAAACTCCATTCCCCTCTACGTGGGTTTTCTCCTGTTGATTAACCAGCATAGCAGCAGAACAGGCATAAAACTACATGTGGCAGCGTGTCCTTCCCCAGAACAACTCGCTGCACCCAGAGCCACCTCTCCCCTCCCTCACCAGTCACTAACATCCCATCACAGAACACGCCTCAGAGATCTCCATTCCAAAGCAGAGAAGCTGCCTCGCCAGTCTGCAGGCAGCCCTTTCAGGGCAAAGACCCCAAGAGCTCAGACATTTGCCCCAGAGCTGGCTCATCCTGCAGCCCCACTGCCCCAGGGTGACTGAATCAGCCCTGGGCATACACAGGCAAATCTACTTTGGAGGACCAAATCCAGCTCAACCCCCTTCTCCAGCCTCAGGAAGGAGGATGCATTCTGGCACTGGTTGCATTATTAATCAGCAGCAGATTTAAAAGCTCTTTAAGGCAGGAGCCTTGTATTCCTGCAGGGAATACAAATGACAGTGGCCTGGAGTGCACATTTACATGGCTAATGCAGCTCCACTCCTGCAGGCAAACAGTTCCCCTCACTCCTCAAACACTTTTATTTAGTCCCATGCTGGGGACAGATTAGAAAAAACACAGTATTAATTTTGCCACCTGCAGACTAAATTGCATCTCCTCTTTTCACTGCAATTACAAGGAACGATGGACAATTCCCTCTGGTGACTGCTGGAGGGGAAGGACAGCACGGAGCTGCAACTCAGAGCTGGATTAGAGGAGCAGGATCTGACAGCTAAATAAGGTCTTGTTTCTTGTTTAATTTTTCCTCTGAACCTGTTTATCAGCAGACAGGGCTCCCCTGTGACTTCCGAGACCGCAGCACGACAGCCACCATGGAAGGCAGCACTGCCCAGGCATCCCTGGAGTCTCCCTCCTCCCGACCTCTGGCCCCATCCAGCAATTCTGTGGTGGGCTCTAGTGACAAGGGGCTGCAGAGTCAGGACTAAGAAACCTGAGGAGCTGCTCCCCAGGCTGTCCCTGCCAGCTGTGGCTCCGTGTCCTGCCCATGCTGGGTCCCCTCCTCACAGTGGGGTCTTAAACTCAGGACACAACTTTCTCCCCAGCTTCTCCCCCTCTTTCCTGACAGGCACGGGTTAACCACCACTGCCACCCCTTGCCAACAGTGCAAAGGCAAGAGGAACCAGGGCACAGCTGACAGGGCAGCCCTGGCCTGGCACTGCCCAGGAGGGGACACCCTCAGCCATAAAAACTGTCAGTGTTCCATGAAACTCCCGAGCCTCGGCTGCCTGGGTAATTCCCAGCCACCATCTGCATCTGGAGACTTGACAGCTCAACAAGAGACATTGATTTTGAACAGATTACAGCATTAATTATCCACATTCTTGACATGCATTTCAGTTCCCCCAGGAGTACACGGTATCGAGCAAGGGGCTGAGATTTCCCCTTCCCCAGGGGAAAAGCTGCTCTTAGCAGCCAAGGTATGGGCTGGCATCACTGACTTGCTGCTTTGCTCTCTAAGAGAACGGGGCACTCACTGCCCACACCTGAGCTTGTGCCCAGCTCAGACCTGGGGGCCCAGGCAAGGTGGGAGCTCCATGGCACCAGTCCCTCTGCCTGCACCAGGCTGAAGGAATGGCTTTTTATCAGACTTCTTTTAGCTCACCACACCCCAGCCTGTTCTCTGTCCCCCTGGCCTGAGCTCAGGAGGCAGAAGACCTTCCCAGAGCTAAATCCATCCTTGAAGAGCAAAGATCCTAACGAGAAATGACACCTCTGCTGAGGAGCAGTCTGCAGCCCAGCATCCCCCCGTGGAGCCACAGGGATTATGGAATGAGGGGAGAGAAAGCAGCAACGTGCACAAAAACCATTTGATCAAGTGGTGGGAAAATTATTTATAACAAGATCAAAGTTTAATCTCTTCAGATGAAATTGTTGGCCATTTCCTGCCAAGAGGTACCTGAGGATCATCTGTCTCCATTAACTGTGGCTTGGGAAAGGGTTTTCATACAGATTAATAATGGAACTGCAGAGGAATGGACAAGGACACGACAAGCCAGAGCCGACTGTCCTTCAGCAGAGCCAACAGCACAGGAGGGACCTGACTGTCCTTTGGCACAGACAACAGCTGAGGAGGGACTCCTCAGCCAGCCCCTCTGGTCAGGGACCTGCCCACAGGCATGGGCACTCTCTTCCTTACCTGAGGGAAATGCCAAACTGGAAATGGAGGGGGGAAAATTACAGTAAGAATTGTGTCACAGACCGGCACAGGATAGAAAGTGGAAATCAATTTTTTTTGTTTCTGAAGGATAGCCAACATTTGAATTATCTGTTTTAAGGAGGGGTTTTTGATGAATGGGCTGGAAGTGCTGCTTCATCAAAGGGGGTTCTATGATTTATAAATTCAAACTGCAGCCAAATCACAGAGCAGACTTGTCCCTTCACAGCTCAGGCTGTCACTACGCTCACTCCTTGCATCCCAGAGGCATCAACTGGAACCCTCTGATAGTGCCATGGGCCAGCCTTCATCTGCCCCTCTGCCACAGCAAAGCACCCAGGACAAATATGCCTGTGCCCCCAGGACAAACTGAGCAGGAATGGGGTGATAGTAAAAGATTTTAAAATCATAGAAAATTTGGGGAGTTAGAAAGAAAGTTAGACTTAGTAGGTCCTGGGAAAATGTTAAAGGTAGGCCCTGGGAAATGTTAGGCCTTGAGTTTGCTAGATCATGTGAAACTACACCTGTGTAACCAGTGTATGATAAATGATATGATTGTTAGATGTGGTGATTACTTAATAATTAGATATAATTTTTGTTTAATCATAAGAAGAACCATGAGAAACTATGTTCAAAGGTTTGAGGGGGGCCCTGAAGACCCCTGACAGGAGCTCTGGCCTGGCTGAGGTGGATGTTTTCTGGATGTTATGCCAAGTGATTGTTTGCTGTGCCTTTACAGAACACTGCTTTGAACAGGTTCTGACAAATGGTGGCTTGTCCTTCCATGCCTGCACCTGCCCCACAAGTTCCGACAAGCGGTGGCTTGTCCTTGCACGCTCGCTCTGCCTCACAGACCAAGGGGTCTCAACACAATTGCCCATGAATCTTCCCAACCTTTTGGCCAGATGCTACTCACTTTGGATTGAGACTGTATAAACTGTAACTTTTGAGATCACTTTGGTGAACCCCCACAGACGACAGCAAATCTCTGTGGCTGGACCATGAGGATTCCGTCTCACTGGTAGTTACATTCCCCTTCCCCCCTTTTTCTTTCTATCCTTCTATCCTTCTTTTTCTTTCTTTCTTTCTTTCTCGATTTCCTCTCGATTTCCTTTTAGATCCCCCTATCACATTTGCTGTTGGCCCTCAACAAATGCACATTTGCTGCAATTAAACCGACAGTCCAGGGTTGTTTGTCTTTTGCACTTTCGCGATCGGCAAACGAATCATGACGATTCCGTCTCGTTGGTAGCTACATTCCTTTCCCCCTTTTTTCTTTCTATCCTTTATTTCCTTTTCAATTTCCTCTCAATTTCCTTTTCGATCCCTCCATCACATTTGCTGTTGGCCCTCAATAAAGGTGCATTTGCTGCAATTAAACCGACAGTCCCCTGCTGTTTGTGTTTTGCACTTTCGCGATCAGCAAACAAATCATGACGATTCTGTCTCGTTGGTAGCTATATACCCCTTCCCCTCTTTTTCTTTGTAACTTTTATTTCCTTCTCGATTTCCTCTCGATTTCCTTTTAGATCCCTCCATCATATTTGCTGTTGGCCCTCAATAAAGGTGCATTTGCTGCGATTAAACCGACAGTCCCCTGCTGTTTGTCTTTTGCACTTTCGCGATCGGCAAACAAATCATGACGATTCCGTCTCATTGGTAGCTACATTCCCCTTCCCACCTTTTTCTTTCTAACTTTTATTTCCTTTTTGATTTCCTCTTGATTTCCTTTTAGATCCCCCTATCACATTTGCTGTTGGCCCTCAATAAAGGCGCATTTGCTGCGATTAAACCGACAGTCCCCTGCTGTTTGTGTTTTGCACTTTCGCGATCGGCAAACGAACCACCACAACTTCACTCGCCCTAGCGGATTGTGACCCCCACACCCCAAAGCTGACCCACCAGAGCAAACCAGCCCCAGGGGGGGAAAACAACAAGCTGTCCCCGTGCGTGCCACGTACCTGCAGGGCCCGTGGACACGTTGACCTCGGCGTACTGCTGGCCGGCCAGCGGGCTGACGGCCGAGACGCCGTTGAGGGCCAGCACGCGGATGGTGTAGTTGGCGTGAGGCAGCAGGTTCACCAGGGTGACCGTGCGGCCCACCAGCCCCGTCTGCTGCGGCACGAAGCCCACGCTGCTGCCGCACTGCTGGCAGCGCCCCGCTGGCGCCGCGGGGCACCGGCCACACCACAGGCTGTAGGTGAGGTCGCTGCGGCCGCCCGCGTCGGCCGGGGCGCTCCACTCCAGCACCAGGGAGGACTGGCGCAGGCTGTACACCAGGTTCCTCGGGGCAGAGGGTGGGCCTGGAAGGAAAAGAGCGTCAGTGCACAGGTGTAGGGATGTGCTTCCTGTTGGTGGAGTGATTAAATTGTTCTTTGTTTAAAAAGGGAAAAAGCACACAAGTTTCTCTGCCAGTTTCTCTCCCTACACCTCGTAGGACTTTTGGGACTTCACCTCAGACCTGTGGCTGTCTGACCAAGAGGTCCCACCTAGGTAATTCACTAAAAAAGGAAAAGAACAAAGGAAATAATCACTTTTGTGGGGTGTTCTAGCAGGAGCAAGAACCTTTTGGACCTGCAAAACCTGGCTCGGTTTTTCTCTGTAAGAGCTTTGTTATCTTGCCTTTTATTAAACCTCTTTACGTTTCCAACACTACCTCAGAAGCCATCCTGCTAATTTTATGTCGTTTGGGGTTGCTGAGCTATCTCAGGTGTGATGGGTTTCTCTGAGAGCTCGTAGGACCTGGCTCAAAGAGCAACACATCACAAACTTAAAGATCCTCTCTGGGAGCAGCAGAGCAGGCGCTGGGGGTAGAGCACAAGGGCATGGTCCTGGACAGCCACAGGGGTGGCACAAGGGGACACGGAGGTCCTGGACAGCCACAGGGGTGGCACGAGGGGACACGGAGGTCCTGGACAGCCACAGGGGTGGCACGAGGGGACACGGAGGCACTGGTGTGTGCAACACAGTGGGACAGAGGCTCCCAGCTGCAGGGATGTGTGTGCACCACCAGCCACAGCTCACAGTGTGCATGAGGAGCCCCTGGCTGGAGCCCTGAGCAGCTCTGGCCCCTGGAGCCCACTCCTGGTCAGGCACTGCCCAGCCATGCTCTGCAGAGACAGAGGGTTCCTCATCCCTGTGCTGGCAGCTGGACAGCATCCATCACCAGAGCAGCTGGAGTCCAGTCCAATTAACTGGAGGCCATTTAATTAAAACCTGTGAATTATAGTCACTAAATGACTGTGCCCCAGTTTATCAGGGAGTCTGCGAGCCTGACTGCACATCTGCCTGATGTGTCTGTCTGATCAGTCTGGGTTGTAGGGACAGCCCCTCCATCCCCCCTCACTGCACAGACCCCGAGGGGAGCACACAGAGCAGGCAGGCACAGCCCTGGGCACGGCAGGACAGACAGAGTGAGTGCTGGACAGACAGACAGAGACCTACGTGTGCAGGAGGCAGATGGTGGGTCTGAAGGAGACCTGGAGTAATTTGTCTGGCACAAACAGAACGTGGAGGCTTCCTCATGTGTGAAGCTGTGCTCAGGGCATGGAGAACAGAGAGGGAGACGGAGGGAGGGCTTGTAAAACCCTGGAAGGCAAGCTGAAAGAGAGAGAGGCTGTTAAGGGGAGAGCAGCACAGGATAAACTGGGACATGTCTGGTGACTGCATTTCCCTGGAGCCTCCTTTGCTGCCCCTGGCCAGCAGACACCACCCTCTAAGCTGCTTTCCCTGAGCACCTGCATGATCCTGGCACCAAGAAGGATGTCCCTTGGTTTTACCCATTTGGGTTCTGTAGCTCTGCACTGACTTTCATAGTAAATGTCATTCCCTATCTAGGGTGCTAGATAAACCAGGAAAAAATAGCAAACGTTAAAATTACTCCTGAAACTTCCAGTTCCCTCTTTAGAATTGAGAAACCAAATCAGAACTGGTAGTGTATTCATAGAATGGAGACAGATTGTGCTTTTTTCCTTTAGTTAGGCAGCACTGACCACCACACAGGGCAGAAACATCACTGCATCAGACACGACAGGAAAATCAATCCTGTTTACAAACATGATGGGATCCAAGCACTAAACCCAGACCCCATCCCTCAGACGTGCCTGTCACACAAACCTGACATCTCATCGCAGGAAACTGAACATTTCCAATTAGAAGTGTCTTTCAGAATAGTCCACCCTGTTTTCTAACAGCCAGAAGTAAGTTCACAGAAGTGTCTGTCATTAATAATGGCACAAAATGCCCCAGTTTGCATGTCCCAGGAGCAGGCACCACAACCCCATGTGAGAGTGTCCCACGAGGAGCCATGGGCTTTACTTGTTAATTTTTTTTTTCCTTGGCTGTCCAAAACTTGCCCTTGAGAAGAACAAAAGTGCCCAGCACACGTGATGCATCATATGTGTGTCTCTGTTTCTTTTTTCAGACAAACTCCCACCCTCTTCCACCTCATCCTACGAGTGTTTTTCTTGGTCTCCAGCTGGTTTAGGTGTCCCTGTCGTTTCACAGTGCTTATTTCTACAGTGGGTATGTGACAGCTCTTGGGGGATCAGGTCATCAATTTATAGAATGAAATTCTCTTTTTTTGTACACTGCTTTCTATCCCGTTCCTGGTCCTCTGGTGCTACCACAAGTAAATTATTAAACAATAAAATTCAATAATTCATTGTCCCAGAGCCAAAGAGAAGCAGTCAGATGGATCAGATGGATCAAATGCCTCTCTCCAGCTCCACCACTGACCACAGAAGCTCCTCAAGCAGCCTGGTCCCTGTCACTGGCAGAGAGAGCACATTCCCCCCTCTGTGTAACACTGTCTGCACCCTGCCAAACCAGCTGCACTCATCTGGGGGGCAGCCTGGCTGATAACCCAGCATGAAGTAACCTTGGGAAGGGCTTCTCTTACACCTCACCTGACACAGCTCCTCAGGCAGGCGCCGGTGTTTTCGGAGAGAGCAATGTCCTCTCTCATTGCCAGCCTGTGCCACAGGGAAAGCAGGGGTGACTGAGGATGCAGACCTGGAAAATGCATGGTTTCCTACCCCAGTGGCACAGGACAGCTTTCCATTTCCCTTCCCAGTGAAGTCCTACCAGCAGCAGCACTGAGTGTGCCAGCATGAATTAATAACAGCTGCAGCCTCACTCAAAATGCCTATACAGGCATTTATAATTAACACTACAACTCCGTTGTCTTCCAAAATCAATTCCTTTCCAGTTTTGGTCATGGAATTGTATCTGACAAAGTTCATCTGCTTTAATGCGTGTTAATTTTCTCTGTTGAAGCAGGCATTCATAAAAATGCTCTTTAGGAAAGCCACAGCTGGGGAGACAGGCAGCCAGCACTGGGGGTGCCACAGCAAGAACCAGGACAGCAGCACGGGCTGAGGCACCCCAGCAGCCTGACAATCCCAGTAAAGGGCAGACTGGGAGCACTGGGCCCCTCCAGCTCTCAGGCTTGCATCCAGCCCTTTGAGCAGCACTCAAACCTGCAGTCTCACCACTGTCATCCCAGGTGTTCACAATGCATCTCTCACAGGAGCTCTTGCTCCTGCTGACCCCTCCCTGGACCAGGCTGGCACAGCCCTGCTCCATCCATCTAAATCCCATTATCAAGTCACTGTTTATCATGTTCCAAACATTTCATCAGTGCTTCAGAGGCAACGTGCCTCAGGCCAGCACAGTGGGAAGGAGGGAGCAGCAGCCCCAAGGAGGGACAGACGCTGCCAGCCAGTGCCCCTGGACAAGGACAGGCTGCCCAAACCAGACAGGGCACCCTGTGTAAATCACTGACAGGACAGAGCTTCAGTGGTGCACTGAGGTGGCCAAAGAGCCTTGCTGAAAAACATCCTCGGGTAGCAGAGAGGCTCCTGCCCTCTCCACGCTGAGTCTGAGATCTCACCTTGCCTTGCTGCACCAGCTGTGATCAATACTGCAGGCAGAGAGCAGGGACAGCACTCGTGTCCAATCTCTGTGCCAGTGTGAGAGGGACAAAGCCAGCACGAGGGGCAATCAATGCAAGCACTGAGTCAGGCTCTTCTCACCTCGGTTCCATGTCTGCCAGGATGGGAATGTTGGGCTGTACCACCCCAGAGAATCCAAAAGTACCTTGCCTTCCACACAGTTCGGAGGTTTTTAACTGGTTTTCAACAAGCAGCCTGTGGTCCAACACATTGCCAGCAATTCTGACACCTCTAGACAATGCTACTCTGTAATTTTTGTCCTTGTTAAATCATTTGTGGAGTACTAAAATGAAAACCTGTGTCCAAGGGCAAGATCCTTGTGCATCCCCAACAACGAACTCTTAACAGCCGAAATTAAATTTAGTGATTTAGCCCAGAACAAAGACAGTCTTGAAATATCTAACAGAGTGCATTGGATGAATCCAGCCAGGGCTGACAGAACCTCCTTGCTATTTATGCCAGAATGTTCCTCAAGGACACACTGAAGCAGGCACATCTGCTGAGCCAAGTGCAATTCACTGCTGTCTCTCTCAGCTCCCTAATGCACCCACCCCACAGTCCCTGGTGAAGGACTGGCTGACCAGCCTCTCCAGTGCCCTGCTGAGCACTTCAGCTCACACAAACCCCCTCAGCTGGATTTCAACAGCCCATCCAACACGTTCACCCAGCAGCCAGATATCCATGACCTCAACCTCACAGGAATTCTGCAAACAACTTGTGATGCTTGTAATTGTCAGAGTAGCTTGCTCTGAAATGAAATGTCACGGAGCGATTTGTGTCTGGATCTGTCACCACTTCCAAAGCCATAATTATTTCAGACACACTGTGAGCAGCAATGCAACAACGTGCAATCCCAAATGATGAATACCTCCAAGCCTGGCCATTACTGCAGAGAGATTTTACATGGCTGCTCCATGTGTGGGAGCAAACAACACCCAGCTGATCCCACCTCACAACCCCCCTCAATGTGCTCAGCTCCAGAATTCCTCTGGAATTTCCTCCAGTTCCACACAGAAGCAAGCACAGGGCCTGACTGTGGGATGCCTGTGGCTGCATCCGTGATGAAAGCAAAACCTGGTGCTCTGTGCAACTTGCAGAGCCCCAGGAGGAAAAATAAACGTATGCATAATCCTCCAGCATCAGTCAGCAGATAAAGTACACTCCAGGAGCACTTACAGGTTTGTAAGCTAATGTATAAAAGATGAAACAAATCAAAAGCTCCAAGTGCTGTACATTTGGATCCATCTTTTTTCTATTTAAACAGAAAAGCAGACCTCAGGCTTCGGGAGGGATCTTTGCAGTAAATGACAAAATATTGTCATTTATTATTTTAAATTTCTCTAACTTTCAATTGAACTATTTCTTTTCCACCTAAGGACACTGCAGTGACACAATGCTGTGGTGGGACATATCCAATGGACAGAAAAGCATCTGACTCACCCCACATCCCACTCCCACCCTAAACCTCTGCTTTCTCCCTAAGAGAGATACAAATAAATCTTCCTTGTGTCTTGTCCATAGCAGGCTGAATTCAACATGCTGCTCAAAAATCCACCCAGTGATGCAGACAAGGAAGGGGAATTTCTGTTATTCCCCATTTCAAACAGCACCTGTGGACAAGGCTGCCACTGAAGCCACCTCCTGTGTGAGGTTTTAAAGAGATGAGCAACACTCATCTCTTTAAAAGGTCATTTAAAAATCCTGACAAAGCACTAGAAACTATTTCAACTCTAAAACTGCTTCCAGTGACGTCATTTCCATGTAGACAAGGGACAGGGACACTAATTAGACCATCACTGGCCAGGCCAAGCAGGGCTCCAGGTGCTGGTGAGGGGCAGCAGAGCATGGGACACAGCAGCAGGCAGAGCTGGCTCCTGCCAGTGCTGTCAGAAGTGGAGGAAAATGAATTGAGGAGGAAACTTTGCCAGAGCACAAATTTACGTTTCTGTCAAAGAAGAGTGGCTGGCAGCTATTTTTGGTAACTGGCCTCCATCATATTAATGCAATGTCTGGTTTAAGTTGTCTTATTTGCAGCAAATCTGGCTGGTAAATATTAACCTTGAGCTTTGTTGAAATTCTCCTTGCAGATATTACCAGGGATTGGATAGAAGAGAGGAAGCAGAAGGAGACAACTTTGAATGAAAATGTCAGGCAGTTCCCCCACATCACGGCTTCATTTACACAAAAACTATTGCTACACATCAAAACAACCAGCACAAAGGGGCTACAGCTCACACCTGACAAAATTAATGGCAAAAAGACATCAAAGCTGAGAAGGCAAGTGAAAACAAAACAGGGATGGGCAAGGAATCATCCACAGAGCACAGGACTGCCCAATTGCCTGCCATGCATCTTCTGGGAATGGGTTTTATGGTCAGAGTAAGCACAGAGCAGCAGCTGGCTACAGAGATACATCAGACAAGACAAGTCTGAGTGTATTTTCAGTGACAAACTCTCCTCTTCTTCGTGAGTGGGTGTTAAACAGACACTAAAGTCGTGCAGTCCCACCCCAGAGATGGCTGCACTCCACCAAACACCAAAACAATTCATCAGAAACATGCAAACTTGTCAGGAGGGCTGGAGCAGTGGTGCAGGACAGGAGGATGGACACGGAAAGACTCAGCTTTCCTGCAGCCAGAATTAGCAGAGTCAGAAGTCCTATTGGCCTTTGTGTCATCTCTCCTAATTTCAGAGCGAGGACACAAACCTTCTCTTGGTACA
This sequence comes from Passer domesticus, assembly GCF_036417665.1. Taxonomy (NCBI): domain Eukaryota; kingdom Metazoa; phylum Chordata; class Aves; order Passeriformes; family Passeridae; genus Passer; species Passer domesticus. The sequence goes on along the minus strand of NC_087497.1, from coordinate 3,511,257 downwards.
GGATGCTTTCAGTAATTAAATCAGGGTTACAGGGACACCAGCTCTGCCAGCAAGGTTAAATACCTTCACCAGTTCATCTCCTGCTTCCTCCACTGCTGCCAGCACCACCCTCAAGCATCCCCCTGGCCCCCATGCCACCCCACAGGCACTAGCAGAGCCCCCACCAGCCCCAGCCCACACCCAGACCTCTCAGGCCCACAAGAGCTGCAACAGAGACTGTGGCCAGGAAGATTTGTGGGCAGCAGGATCCACACCCTCTGAGCCCTCCAAACCCACCTCCATGGGATCATTGTGGTGGAGCCAGGTGTGTTGTGCCACCAAACTGCCAAAGCATCCACCTGCCTCCAGCCCGAGGGCTTTTGTCCTCATTGAAGAATTTCCAGAGCCCTGGCAGCTTTCATCAGAAATCTCTCAAAGCTATTCACTTAGCACTATGCTAATGCAGGGCTGCAAACAAACCCAAAACTTTCAACCCTTAAAAACTATTTTCTGATATTTGACCAGACATCAGACGCTGCTCCACAGAGAATGACTAATGACCTGCTTTCTGTGAGAGGGGAGAGAAACTTAATTATGTCCATTAAATTACTTCAAATATTTTTCCTCAGAGAATATGAATTATTTAAACTCAACACAGAGAAACCTGAAACATTAGCAAAAGCCTTCTGGGACTCACTATGTAAATCCCCACTCCAAACAGATGTGGAAAGCATGGCAAGCTGCCATGCAGCCACTGAAGCAATCAACAGCACTGAGATTTCAATTTGATAGCTTTAATAAGGTCTTCTTAAGGAGAAGCCACTGCCCAGAGCACTGGGAAGGGCATCCCACCACCTGGAGGAGGGAGGCAGCACCATCAGCACAGTGAAAAGCCTGGAGGTGCTGCTGAAGGGCAGAGAGCTCACTCTCCTACTGCACCACCTGCCTCCAGTGCAGGGCAACTCCACCTGCCTGGGACTTACTCAGCTGTTTTCCTCTCAGTCTGTTGTTGAGGTGAAAAGGGAGACATCCAAGGTATCACCTGGACACCAGGTATGGGTAGCAAAGGGTCTTTTCAGATGTACTTTACTGAAGAATTCACCTCCTTTCCCAGGTCCCAGCTGGCAAGAAGGTGCCCAGGGGTGACATTAGCCCAGCAACTCTCTCCATTCAGAGGCTCCACACCCCAAGGAAGAGCATGACAGCCAGCATCCCACACTTGGCTCTCACCTGCCTTTGAAAGGAAGGTGGAAGTGGTCACAGCCTCAGGTTCATTAGTGGGATGCCTTGTTAAGGCAGAGGGTAAATCCATTTTTGCAGCTGCCCTTAAACATAACCTTGTGAGCTGTAAACTCACCAAATTACAAAACCATGTCCAAAGCGTATCAATAGGGATATTAACGTTCTAGAGTAATTTTAACATTACAGATAAAGCTGTGGGAAATGCCTGACAGCACCCAGAGCTCTGACACATCTGCCCAGCCAGCACCAGGCTGCAGAGCAGCCCCACGCCCTCCAAGTGCCACCCTCCAAACAAACCTCTGGTGCTTCACTGGGGAGCTGCCATCACCCAAACAAACATACTGCTGCAAAAGACAATTCTGCTTGCCCAAACTGTCCTCTGGCAGCAGCATGGACTGACAGACAAAACCTGCCAGGACACCAATGGCCACGTTTACCTCTGCATGCCCCGTCCTTCTCCTCAAAGCCAGGGCTGCACATGCATTTCCCTACGGGCACCAGCCACTCTCCCTCTGCGCTGCAGTGCATCCGAGGGGGGTTATCCACGTCCACCTCAGCATGGGCAACACAAGTGCCCTTAACCTCCACCAGCGTCACAAAGGCCGTCTCTGCCACCGTGTCCGGGAACGTGGCCAAGTTCTGCACGGTGCTCAGACACTTCTTGTAATAAACCCGCACGGAGACCAGCGCCACGCAGGCGCCCACGTCCTGGAAGCCCAGGTGGAAGCCTCTCTTGCTCAGGTGCCCAATCTCCCTGAGCTCAGTGTTGAGCTTCATCTTGCGCTCGCCCAGGTCTCCCTGCGTGAAGCTCTCGTCGGCAGCGATGGTGTCGATCTTGGTGTGCTTGCCCTCACGGACGCTGCGGCCCAGGTCGGCGTCAGACTCCACGTAGTACAGGTTGAAAGTCTCCTTGCAGCTGCTCGTCACGCCGGGGATGCTGTTGCAGTCCCGCAGGGTGAACTTCAGCTCAATGAAGATCCTCTGGCCGTCGCGCCTGGCGATCCAGCCCGTCTGCAGCCAGTTGTTCTGGTTGGGCTCCATGACGTTGCAGACCTGGTACGTGCGTATCGGCCTGTAGGTTTCATCCACGCCGCTGATCTCTTCCCACTGGGGACAGAACACAAAGCTCGGGAGCTGGCCCAGCAGAGACACGCCAACCAGCATCAATGTCACTGCCACAAGCCCCCCAGCACAGCCATTTACTGCAGGCACTGGAAGTCCTCAGCCCACCAAACCCACCAGCTGCATAACCCTGCTCCTGGGCCACCCAACAGCTGAGCTCTCCACAGAGGTGCAGATGGGAAAGCGCAACCAGAAAGGCAGCACTGGCAGCAGGTCTTGGAAAACAAAGCCTGATTCTGGACACATCGTCTGCTGAGGAGCCAGAGCCTTCATCCCCCACACACTCCTCAGATTGTCTGTCCCTGGGAAGGTGCATCCACACAGTGTAATGCTGGATGGGGTTGGGCCACCCAGAGAAATCCAAGGTTTCCAAGAAATCCATCTCTAAGGAGATGTGACACCAGTGACAAGGACATCAAACGCCTTCATGAACAGCAGCAGCTTCTCTGCCAGGAGAAGTTTTAGCTACAACAGGACAGCAAGTGAAACAGTGTTCCCCCAAAGCTATCAGCAGAGATTCTGATCAGTGAAATGATGATTCAACCCTCACAGCCTGAATGACGACCTGGCAATTTCCCAAAGCAATTCTTTCTGGGGGTAAATTTATGCTAAACAGTCAAAACATACCCAGAACAGAGTTTCTTCTGCAAACAAACATCTGTGCCACGCGGATGACTCCAGGACCTATCACTCTTCCCTCTGAATGCTTTGTTTCCATCCGGGAAAATTAACCCAAAGCTGCAAGGAGCACAACTCCAAGCCTACTGAAAGTGGCTTTAGCCCAACACCAGCAGCAAAGCCAGGAGCTGATGAAACAAACATTACATGGCACAGCTCCCAGCGTCCTCCCCAGCCACAGCCCTCGGATTCTAAGGGTGTGACTGACCCTTGGTGCTCATGCTGGTGTGGGAACCACAACACAAAGCCTTTATTGGCTTGTTTTAGTGGTGCAAAATCCCTTTAGAGGAGGGACCTCACTCCTCGCTCTGCTCCCAGGGGCTCTGATCATGCCAAGCTACCCACCGACCTTGCTTGAGGAGGTCCCGTGGCTGCCAGCCCCACCCAGCTCTGTGTAAGCAGAGCTCTCACAATGCTGCTGGGCACCACGAAGCTGACAGAGCCTTTCACGCTCTCCAGAGGCGCAGAGGGACAGCCCCAGCCCCGTGCTTACCCCGTTCGAGGGGTGCGAGGTCCAGCCCAGCTCCGCCTGCGATTCCTTTGAGTCCAGCAGGACAACTGCAGGGAAGGCAGCGTGTTAGGAAAAGCACTGACACAGGAAATGCTGGTAAAAAAAAATATGCTGGTAAACCCCACGGTGTCCATGCATGGGGAAGCTCAGTGCCAGGCTGTGCCATGTCCCAGGGCACGGGAGCAGCTCCACCAGCCATGGCATCACCGTGCGAGCACCGAGCGCCACGAAGCTGTCACTGCACACCCAGAGCAACCTCGCAGGTGCCTGATCAATGCCCTGAGGACTGTGCAACCCCAGGGACACCGCAGGCAGCAATCACTGCCCACAGCGTGCGGATGCCGGTACAGAAAGGTACCAGCAGCTGCTTTGAAAGAGGGATTTCCCTGGCAAACGACACCTTTTTCCCACAAAACAGCCAATTCTGTCTTTGACAGGAAGAGCTATTTCCCTCAGTTCACAGCTTCACGATCCTTCCACAGCCAGCAAGCAGCCACAGCCCCGGCCGGCAGGCTGAGCCTCGGGAACCGGGAGCGAGGGGCGCATCCCCGGCGGGCACAGCCCTGACCACCGCTCCGGGATGCTCCGAGACACTCCTGTCGCCTCCGGGACCAGCGGGCTCCGTCCGTGGCAGCGCAGTCCCCGCGAACACGGACCCCAAGGCTCGAGCCGTGCCCGTGTCACGGGACTGCCAGCGCGCCGCTCGTGCCTCCGGTGATGGCGGGGACCGGGACACCCCGCGCTGACCCGTCCGTCCTCTCCCGCTCCTCCGGCAGATCCCCGCGCCCCGGGGAGCGGCGGAACATCCGCGCCACAACCCGTCCGGCGACCCCGCCGCCGAGCCGAGCCCGGTACCGCAACGCGCAGCCCGACCCGCCGCGGGCAACCAAAGCCGGGGACGACGCGGCCACACCACGCTCGGAGGCAACCGGGCACGGGGGACACGGAGCACCGGGGACACGGCGCGGTCGGGCGCGGCGAAGAACCGGGAGGCGCGGCCGCCCCGCCCGGCTCACCCTGCTCGGCGGCGGCGCGGGGCAGCAGCGGCAGCAGCAGCGGCAGCAGCAGCGGCAGCGGCAGCGGCGGCAGCGGCAGCGCCGTCTCCATGGCGCCGCGACTCCGCGCCCCGCGCCGCCGCCGCGCTCCCGCTCCGCGCCCGCCCCCGCCGCCGCGCGCCAACCGCCGCCGCCGGGGCGGGGCCTCCGCCCGCGCGGCCAATGGGCGGCGGAGGCGGGGTGGAAATGGGCGTGGCCAGGCCTGGGGGCGGGCACTGTGGAGCCGGCTGAGGGAGCGCGGCCCCCCTGAGGGCTCGGGCTCGGGCTCGGGCACCGGGCGGGCTCCTGAGGGAGCGCGGGGCCGAGCTGAGCTTTGTGCTACTGGAACTGCTGCCCAGGGCACGGGCAGCCCTCGCTGGTGGCGAGATGCTGCAGTCAGCAGCGCTTTGCCCCCTCATGCCCTCAGGGCACTGGACAGATCGGGGCAGTCTCGTCCCTGAGGAATGAGATGCCGAGAATGTCGGTTTTGTCGAGCCCTGTGTCCTGCCTTTCGGTCTTGAAATTTTATTCCCGGCTTCATGTCGAGGTCCTCCAAGCCCAGCAGCTGCTGTGAAAGCCAAAATGCCCAGACAGAAAGCCAAAATGCCCAGAGGGAAACCCCGGGAAAGGCAGCCCGGGCAGGGTGAGTCCTGCCACACCAGGACAGCGCTGTGGCTGCCGGGGCTGGGGGAGGAAATCCTTCAATTCCTGGCTCACCAAAGCCAAGGTATTTGCCACCACCCTCCTGCTTCAGAGAAGGAACTCAACGAGGTTTGACTATTACTAATTGTAGGTCTTACAGGTTCTTGCAGAGTTGAGTCAGGCTGAATGCCTGCTGTGTTTCCCCCTGATGGCGGATACCGTGATACCAAGCATTTATTCCTGTGGGGTGTTCCTGTTGCTGTGATTATGTGTCAGATCATAATGTAAAATATTGCAGGTGTGCAGTAAAAGCACTGAGCCTCCATCCAGCACAGCCCGGCCAGGCTCTGGTAGCCCATGCTCACAGGAGCTGGGACTGGAGCTCAGGCCAAGCCCAGCTGGGCATTCAGAGCCAGAGGATATTTCCAGCTCTCCATTTCTCAGCTCTGTTGCAAGCACAGTCATTACCTTTCTGTGTTAACATTACTGAGGAGAAAGTCCCCATCCATTTATCAATGTTCTTCCCACCTAGGACAGCTCGGCGTGGATCAGTGCCTCGTGTGCTGCTGCAGCAGCCCAGGAGCTCCTGGTGAGACCAGGAACAGCCCTGCTGACTGGGGGCACGCGTTCATACCATCAAAACCCTCCCTCCTTCATGGTACAGAGCAGGGAAGCAAAAGACAGGGTTTATTTATAATCTTCCTCAAGTGGAAACCAAAAGAAGTCACCCGTTATTACTGAAAATTTCTCAAGCCACCCAGGAAGAAAAGTGATATTTAGTTGTCGTTAAAGGCCCAGAACTGCATAACAATTTCATGCTATGTTAACTTCTAGGTTTTCTCTCGCATATAAATTTTTAAGGAGTAAAATAGAAAAACCCAGGCACTTGACCTTTAATCACAGTTATTTGTGTGATCAGTCAAGTGTGGGAAAAAGCTAGTTTGTGCTTGAAAGATGCCCTTTAAAGGCAGATTGCTCTAATATGACACACAACTCTCACAGTGTAATATACAGGATCTGGCTTGCCTGCCTCCAGGCACAGCAGCTTCCTTTTAGTATTCACACACTGGGTCTTGCTGCTGGGACAGTGGAAGGTATCAATATCATGAAGCAAATCAATCCAGACCCCTGGGACAGCTCCATTCACCACAGGCACATACACTTTCCTGCCACTGAGGAGCCAAGCAGGAAAGAGGATTTTGGAAGTATATGGAGGATTTGATGTTAGATATGTTTTACTAGAAGAAGGGTCTGTCATGTTAAAAGCACACAGCTTATCCATTTATCTGAAATATTATTCCAAGCACTTATAAAATCTTGGTAGTAGAACAGCCAGAGGTATTTTAATTAAGATTTTAAGTATCGTGCTTTGGGAAAATGATCTCATGAATTTTGTTTCAGCAGCAGCAGATGACAAAGTCATTTCTGGTGTGAAGAAAACAGAGAAACAGAGCAGCCTTTAATGGATTTTTCTGCATTTCCTCACAAGCCCAAGCCACACCAGGGACAGGATGGAGAGATGCTGTCCCTGGGATGGCACAGCTCCTTGAGGGGCACAACAAGGGGCCAGTATCTGCAGGTGAAGCAAGAGGAACACCAGGTTGTCTGGTCACCTCTGCTGCTCACATCCAGCTCTGGGGCTGCTGCCCTTCCCCACTCCTGCCTGCAGCCTGCAGAGACAGGAGCAAAGGAAAGCAAAGGCATCGGGTCAGCCAGGCTCCAGATTGTCAGGGAAACTTGTGCAAAGAGCAGGGCTAGCCCAGAAAATGTGTAATTGGCCAAGTTGAGCTATTACCTGCTGTAAGTGGAGACAGAAAGATAGTTTTGACACCACAGTGAAAATAACCCTCCTGGAAAAAAAAAATCAATACAAACACCAAGGAAAGAGAATCAGAAATCAAGACCATCAATTCCTGAGATAAAGAGAGTTGAAAGTCTCAGTGGGAGGACAGCCAGATCTGTACTGAAAAACAAAACTTTACTTCTTTTGCTGACAAATTACTTTTTATGCTAAAGGACAAAGGAGCCATGAGGATGCAGGCCTCAATGTACAGCTGAAGGAGCAATCCTTGACAAAAGATGGAGCAGGCAGAAACCTCATGGAAGATTTTGCACCTCTCCTTTCTCTTTCACACTCCCAGGGGCACAGTGTTCCCTCACAGCCAGGGCTGGCCCGTGCCTGCTCATCCCCTCCTGCTAACTGGCAGAAATCACAGTGAAAATGGAAGTTAATGTAAAGCTTCCCCATAAATCTCATGCTCAAAGCTGCACAGCTTGGCATCAGGGCTGCAAAGGGAAAACCCTTCTACCTTCTGGGATGTTTGTCTGCAAATACAAAGCTACCAGAATTGTGCACTTGTTTTTTAACAGCTCTGTCTTGCTGTCAGATCTGCACTCTTTGCCTCACAATGTCTGCACTATAATGTTTTGCAGCAGTTCTTTAGCTTTTAAGGTAATCACATAAAAGACCCTTGACTGCATAAACACAGCTAATCTGGGTAAATGCCTTTAAGCATCTTTACGTTTCTTGCTAATGGATTTCCAGACAGCCCACAGATATCCACGTTCTAGAAAATAATGTAAAATAGAGTGTCTAATTTTTTTAAATGCCTCACATTTATCATAGACTGAAAAAATCCAGAGCTCCAGGCAGCATAACATCATTACACTTATGTAAGTCATACCCTGTTCTGTCATCATCAGTATGAACCCTGCCTTTGGCTGGGGCACGGATGCACTCGGTGTTAAGTTCCAACTCAAGCAGAGACAAATTACCACACGCTGCTAATTAGAGCCAGACAGGAGCATCCAGGTGTCACAGCCTGGTGACAGAGCCTGAAGGGCACACGGAGGCCCTGAGCTCAGGAGCTGTGTGTGGGATCTGCTCCCCCGGGAGCAGTGGGAAGGCTTGTGGACAAGGCAGGTCCTGCCCCTCAGAGATGCTTTGCTGGTGGTGCTGGGCACAGGGCAGGATGCCAGCACCCCACAGGCTCCTTCCCCTCTGCTGTGCCTTCACCTGCTCTGCTTCAGAGGCAGAGGTGCAGAGTGACAGCTCAGCTGGTGAACCTCTGAGAACTGAGGGAGAAATGAGGATGTACCTCAAGTGTAGTAGTGCAAACAACCAACATAATTTTGGTACCAACTACAGTAATTTGAACAAAGAAGTTGTCCTACCTTTGATTTGCTCTCCTCCTCTTCCTGGCTGGTTTCATTAAAACCACTTAGAGATATTTGCAGCAGTTCTCTTTGAAGTGCTGTCACCAGGATTTTCATTTTCAGTCACATCAGAAATGGTCTTACAGCAGGCTGGTTTTGTTTCACAGAGGGATCTGTAGTGTGTGGCCATCACTCGTTGTCAGAGGTGTTTTAGACAGACTGGTCCTGCTGGTTCTGTGGTTCTGAGGTGAGTGCCAGGGAAGAGTGGCCACAGCAAGGGCCAGTGCCTGCCCTGGTGCCAGGCCCCCACCACAGCTGAGTGCTTCCCAGACCTCCCTCAGCAGCTCCGAGCTGCACTGACTGAACCTGCAGCCCAAACCTTGGTTAATTTGAAGACTAAGATGTACCAGTCTGGTTCACACTGCTCCTGAGGAGAGCATCCCTGTGCACCCTAAAGGGGGACCCCAAAGTGCCAATGCACCTTGGGCCTGCATTCCCCAGTGTCATGGTGTTTCCTCTATTTATTTAGAGCTTTTTCATGTTTATATCTTTGTGCTGATCACCATTTAAAATGCTTTACCAAGATTTCTAACTTTCCTGGCCCTTCAATAATGTGGCAGTAAATGCCCCTTAACAACAACGAGGGCACTGAACTGCTGTGGATTTCCCTGGAGTGATGCTGCTCTGGCTCTTACTCATCAGGCAAATCAGAAATGCAACTTGTGTGACACACTGATGAGGAGAGACACTTCAGGACTCACTTGGCAACTCAATCACCACAAGACATTCACCAATTATCCCCCCCAGTCACCCCAGGGTGAGGGTGATGGGGAGGTCATGCAGAGTGAGTCTTTTTCATTTGTCCATGACAGAAGAAGGGAACACACTTTGCAAATTATAATTAGCAATTTAATCCAGTTGTGGCTAATTCATAGATGCATTTTGCACTCCAGGACTCAGCACTTGGGCAGACTCTAAATAAGGCACCAGCATGGTGTGTCCAGCTCCCTGAAAGCTCTCCAGTGATTACCGCTTGCTCACTGCTCAGGAGAGCAGGACAGCTTTCCACGCCTGCAGGTGCCTCTGCTCCTGCTGCCACCCTGCCAGGGCAAGATGCAGCCCTGGAGAGAGAGTGTTGGAACCCAGAACATCCCTCTGGGTGCCCTGGATGGCTCAAAATTCTGGCAGGGGCTCGGAGACCCTGGCAGGAAGCCAGAGACACTTGGGATTTCAATCTTTAACCCACAGAGCAAATTACCAACCTTGTATGAAGAATCACAAGTCACAAAAGTTTAAGTAGCATAATAGTAGTTGTCACTGGGTGAAAAGTGGAATTTTGAAGATTTTTACTATAGGGATCTAGGAGGCAAGATGGAGGGATTTGGGCATTGTCCTGTTCTCCCTTCTTCTTGCTAGCCTCCATCTTCTTGGTGATGTTGGCACTCTGGGATTGGTGTAAAGTAGAAAGTGACTGTCTAACATGGGTGATAGGTATTGGAACATAACTGTAAATATTGAATATGTAGTTTGTAGTATAAAAGACAACACCAGCCCCATGGGAGGGCAGTGTGCCTCAGACTGACCTGCTGAACAGATCTCAGCTGGCCAGACAGGAAATATTTTAAATAAGAAATAATAAACAACCTTGAGAACTACAGCTGAAGACTTCTGACTCCTTCAACAGCTGGGTTGGGGAAAAGAGACTTTTAATACATCTCAGAGTCATCTTGACCAGTGGAAGAGAGAGACTGCCAGCTGCCAGCCACACCATCCCCCAGGATACCTGCATGGGGTCCTGCCAGTGCTGTGCTGAGCAGGAGAGGGGGATCCTGACATCCCAGCCTGCCCTGTCCCAGCTCAGCCCTGGCCGTGGTGGAAGGGGACTGGGGAAGGGCTGCAGCTCAGGGGAGCAATAAATTCTGCTCCATTCTAATGGGACACTCCAGCCCAGAGAGAAATTGGTGTATAGGTTCACAAAATCCTGCTTGAATAAACAGAAGGGAGGGAATGCTGGAGAGAGCATCCAATCTGCATCATAATTAGGGGAAAAATAACAAATGGCAGAAACAACCTGTTCCCATCTGCAGCTGCAGTCTGTTCCTGCTGTATTGAACAGCCAGGCACCAAGCCTACCAGGAATCTTCTCTGGAAATGTATGAGTGTTTCATGCAATAAGAGTGGGAAAAGACCCTCTTTTTGTGTGTATTGCAGAATCTGCTGTAATGAAGCATCAGAGAGGATTTTATCAACCAGACACTTACTCCTGTCTCCAGCCCAGTACCAGAAGTGAGGGCTCACCCCTGGAAGAGTCTCCTGGAAGTGGGCCCACATGGGGACAATTCAATGAGGCTCCAGATCTGGGGGTCACCCTGCTGTGGGGCTGGGCCTGTGCCCCGTGCAATGGTTCAGGTCACTGTCACATTTGGCTGCCCAGGAAGATGCAGTTCCTCAGTGGAACTGAGGACATTTCAGACATTATTCAATCCCAGACTGACTAATTCATCCATAAACCTTCCTAATGAGCCTGATAGTGTAGGAATGAGAGAAAGCAGCATTGTTATCTATAAACAGCAGCAGCTGACAGCATGTTTAATCACAGGCTGCATAACAGTGACATCGGCGGAGAAGAGGATTAGACACTTCTCCAATTAGTCAAACAGCAAAGACACGAACACAGAGCCTGAGGGTCACTGAACCCAAAACAAAGAGCAACAAATACCAGAGCTGGGGAGTCCCAGTGAGGGGAGGCACTTGGAGCCAGGGGCAGGCTGTGCTGGAGCCCCCCAGCACCCTGAGGGCAGCCAGCACTCGAGGAGAGCCCTGGCACTGCTGCAGAGCCAGAGCCACCACAGGCTCTGCCCTGCCTCCAGATCTGCAGGCTGCCTGTGCCTAACAGGATTCTGCAATCCATGGCAAACATGCTAATGGGATAGAGAGGTAAAGAGTTCATCCTACTCACTTTTCTCTGCTTCTTTTCTTTTCTTTTTTTTTCCTGAGCATCTCTTGCCCGGTTTTCTCTGGCTCATCTCTTTCTGAGGTCTGCAGATTAAAAGCGTTAATACGAGCCAGAAGTTATTATGTGAATCCTACTTAGCACAAAGTAAATGGGATCTTGGTGGGGTGCAGCCCTGGAAGCCACGGCCATTGATTAACAAGGGGTGTTGTCACGGCCTCCAGGGTTTCCCTTCCCCAGCCCCCAAGCCTGGGGGATGCAGCTCACAGGACTGGAGGGAGCACAGGGACAAGGGAGCACAGCTGCAGCTGCTGGCTGATGTGCCACTGCATGTAAGGGAGTAGTGATGATGTGAAAAGTACATTGGTGGGGGCCAGAGGCTCTGCACAAACTGTGGAGAGGGGCTGGATGTGCCAGGCACCCCCAGGCAGGAGGGAACAGCTCTGGCACCAACATCACGGGAGCTACGGCATTGCTGCTGCCACCTCTGCTTCCAGGGCAGGCAAGGTTTAACATGTGCCCTCTCTTCTTCCTGATTCCAGGTCTTGTGTTAAACCAGTAGCTGCTCCGTGGTGATGTCCAGGTGTTTTGATTTATCTCTGAGAGATCTCATTATCAGCCACAGCAGCAGACTCTAACCTTTCATGGCAGGGCCCCTTTGAATTTGCTTTCTGCCCCAAGGTACAAGAGGAACCATGAGAAATCAATTTTCTTTCCTCCAAGACCCCCTAGTTTTCAAGAACTTTTAAAGGGCAGACAAACCATCTTTTTTGGGACATCTTTTACCTTTAAAAAGGTCCTTCATCATATTAGGTTTTGATTAATCAGCCTCCTACTCTCCTGTCACTTTCACAGTGGAGAGTGCTGGAGACCTCCCACCAGCCCCTCTCTGCAGAGGGAGAGGGAGGAAGACAAAGAGAGGGAAAGGGAGAAGGAGGGGAAGACAGAGACTTCCATGGCTGGGGGAGCCACAGGCAGCTGTGGGGAGGGCTCAGCCCCTGGGCTCACCTGCCCTCCTGCAGCTCCTGTTAGCAGGGAGATGCAGCATTGCAGGTGCAGTTCTGCTCAGCTGGTGCCACTGGCTGCCCTGTGGCTGCCTCCAAGCTTTGAGAATTTCCTGGGGCTGCAAACCCCCTGCCCAAGCAGTCACCAGGCCCCTGGCACAATCACCAGGCTCACACAGGAGCCTGACACTGTAGGAGAGGAGGTGCTCATCCCAGCCCAGGCCTCAGTCAGCAGAAATTGGGGCCAGGGGAGCCCTGCAAGCTCTGAGTGGCAGCAGGCAGCCTCCTCTGCCTGCCAGATAACATACATAATTCAGCTGAAATATTCATTTAAGACTGTCTGAGCCATGGCAATAACCTAGACATTATGACAATACAGATCAATAAGCCCAGAGAGGATCCTTCACTGAAACATGCTGCAATTGTTCAAACCAAGTCTTAATTGTGACAAGAATTGATTTCTCTTTTCTAATATCCCTGACTTTTAATTAAAAAGTAGTTAAGTAGACAATGCATTTCCAGGATCATTTAGAGGCAGGATGACATCAAGGAGCACACAATTAAAATGCAGAAGTGGTGCCTTGTTAATACAATGGGACCAACCACAGCCTGGGGAGTTGCTCTGTGCAAGCCAGATGGGCTCAGGGACCCCCGGACCCCCAGGCCAGCAACCACAGCCAGTGCTCCAGCCTGGCCTCAGAGACATGGCACGTCCCCACTTGTTCTCTCCTGCTCCCCAGGGTCCTCCAGCCATCTGCATTTCACACCCTCTTGCACACACGAGTGCATCTAATAGCTCTGATTATCCAGCACTCCAGAGCTTTGCTTTGCCCTTGTCCAGGCACATGGCAGAGGCAGGCAGGGAGGGCAGGAGCAGGCAGGGAGGACCAGGAGAGCAGGGAGGGAGGGCAGGAGCAGGCAGGGAGGGCAGGAGCAGGCAGGGAGGGAGGGCAGGAGCAGACAGGGATTACCAGGAGAGCAGGGAGGGAGGGCAGGAACAGGCAGACAGGAGGGCAGGAGCAGGCAGGAGGGCAGCACAGCTCCCACTGCATGAGGGCAGCAGCTGCCCCAGGAGCTCAGAGGGGTGAGCACAGCCCCTGCACAGCCTTCCCCCACTCTCTGTGTGATTCTTGGGATGGCCCCAGGATGTGGCCACAGCCCAGAAGGGGTTGGCAGGAGGGAGTGCTGGAGCCCCTGTGGAGGGAGGAACTGAACTCCTCCAGACTTTTTTTGGTTTTTTGTTTCCCTGCAGTGTCCCCGTGGCAGCAGCTCAGCACAGTGAGAGTGCAAGGAGCCAGCTGTGAACCAGATATTTCTCAATCATCCTCCATTAGAGTAAAATGGGCCAAAACACCTTAATCTGATTGGAGGGAGACCATTAACATCAGAGACTCCATTAAAAGAAGAAATGGCCTTTTATCTACTAATCAAGAATCATAAAGGAAAACACTTTGGAAGACGCCCATAAATGCTCATGAGAAGGAAGGGGCTGCACACCCCCTGAGTTCCCCAAGTACAGATCCTGCTCTGTATTGATGAACCCACCTGCAGAGTCTTGCTCAAGGCCAGCAGTGGTGGAATTTGGAGCAGCAGCCCAAAGCAGGGAGAGGTGCAGGTTCCAGAGATCTTGTCTCTGCGCTGAAAGGGGCTGGAATAGCTTTTGGCCATTCTCACAGAACATGTCTGGTATTTACTCTGCTGGTGGGTATCTAAGTGGTCAGACAAATCCTGTTTCCCTGGGTCTGATTAGATTAGAGAGCAGCGGTGCTGATATTGCCAGGAAAGGAGAGCAAACACTGAAGAAGATTCTCAGAAACATCCCTACCCACTGTTCCTCCCCCCAGCCCTTGTTCATGCCAGTCAGAGATGCAGAAGCATCACCCCTGCAAACACAGCCCATTTATTTATATCCCTTGACTCAGCAAATAAAAGTCAAAGCACAAGCAGCGGGAATTGGTGTCCTGGCTCTTTGAACCCCCAGCAGCCACACAATGCTGCATCCCTGCCAGAAGCCACCATCTTCCTGCCCTAAAACCTTTCCTAGAAAGGGTAAATCCAGCAACCAAGTACTGGACAGCCCCAGAGGGAAGGACAGTGCTGGCTGCCAGTGTCACTGGTCTCAAGGAGGAGTGGGATAGCCCAGACAAGTTCCCCGAAGAATTCGTGGGGCTAGAATGCTTTTTCATGGTGTTGAGCTTTTAATTCATCCAGCTTTGTTACCTTGGATTATTTTATTCTCTAAATCAGCCCCCACAGTGATAAAACCCTTTGTTAACACCACTGGGCTCTTGCCTAAAACAGCACACGATCTCCTGCCTTTTAGTTTGATTTTGCTGTCACTTGGGACAGGATTAAAGAGAAACAGCTCTACTAATTCTTCCAATATCCTTCAGCAAACATCAGCTTGGACTAAAGAGGACACAGGATGCCACTGTTAGTAATTCTAAAGAAGCTCTACCCTTGCAGATGGCTGGGGACCCTCGGTGGCAGCCCCAGCTTTGGATACCACATGCCTGGAGGGGCTGCCAGCCAGCACCCACTCAGATATTTCAGCAGCCTCTCTCCTTAACAGGGGGTTTTCATCCCTGTTCAAACCCTTTGCAGAGGTGCTGCACGGAGCACACACACAAAGGGGCTGCTGGACAATTTGTAACTCAAAATCAGCATTTTGCCTTTGCAGGGGAGGAGGCAGTGCTACCTCCTGCTGCAGGGCTGGGACTCAGCAGGACCTGTCCCTGCACAGCTGGAGGGGCTCTGCTGCCACAATCCCCCCCAGCACCTCTCCATGGCCGTGCAGGGACAGGGCTGAGCCCTCTCCAGAGCAAGCCCCAAGGCCCTTGAGCTGCCATCCTCACCCAGCCTTCCTCCCTCTCCGCTCAGCTCATGGCTTTGGCCACCAGCCTGTCTCACCTCTGCCTGCTGTGTGCAGTGTGGATCCTGCCCTCCCTCTCTCAGTGCTGCCTGCCCAGATCACCTGCTGAGGAGCCCCTGGGACATCTCATCCCACTTCCCATTTACTGCTGGGTTTTTGGAGCTGCTCACAATCCAGCAGCTCGAGTGCTGCAGCATCACAGTGACCTTTCCCAAACAAGCCAGAGTTTTCCAGCCGGGCAGCTCTGGCTTAGTGTCAGGTTCCAGTTCCCCAGCCAGCGAGTCCCAGTGCCTGCCCACATCCAGCCATGAAGCTCCCATCAGCTGTGCTGCATGCCAGGATGGCTGTGCTCAGTGCTGACAGCTCTCCAGGGCTACCCCACAGAAAGGTTTGCTTCCTCACACATCCCCAGAAGGAAACGTGGCACTTGGTCTGGGATGGTTTCCCATCCGTTCCCATCTGATAGGAAGGCATGAGGAGCATTGCTCTGTTTCTGCTGGCCACAAACATAACCAGCATGGCCACGTGGAGCCCTGCAGCAGCACAGCCAGAGCTGGAGGCAGCCTGTGCCCTGCACTCGCTCTGGGCTGGGATTTGTGCTTTGTTTCCTCCTGTAACTTGGGATTTGTGCTTTGTTTCCTCCTGTAACTCTCTGTTCTGACCTCACAACTGCCACCTCTCAGAATCTGACCTCAAGCCTGGCTAAATGAATTTCTCCTCTGTGTTACTGTAAGGGCTGTGCAGTGCCAGGAATGCTGCTCAGCCGAGGCGTGCTGGGGCAGCAGGGCTCTCAGCAGGGCACAGCCTCTGCCAGCAGCACAGACCCACACCGTGGAACATTCCTGCCTCCCTGCTGGGCTGAGAGTCAGCCAGTGCCACAGCTGGAGCCCAGTGCTGTGCAGAGGCCACAGCAAGGAGCTGGGCACAGCTGGACATGGCACAGGGCACAGCTGTGCTAACAGGGCATGGCACAGGGCACAGCTGGGGACACCAGGGCATGGCACAGGGCACAGCTGGGGACACCAGGGCATGACAGGGCACAGCTGGCCACAACTGGGCACAGCTGGACATGGCACAGGGCACAGCTGTGCTAACAGGGTATGGCACAGGGCACAGCTGGGGACACCAGGGCATGACACAGGGCACAGCTGGGCACAGCTGGGCATGGCACAGGGCATAGCTGGGGACACCAGGATGTGCCACAGGGCACAGCAGGGCCAGCAGGGCATGGCACAGGGCACAGCTGGGGACACCAGGACATGGCACAGGGCAGAGCTGGGACACTAGGGCATGACACAGGGCACAGCTGGCCACAACTGGGCACAGCTGGGCATGGCACAGGGCACAGCTGGGACACCAGGGCATAGCACAGAGCAGAGCTGGGGACACCAGGGCATAGCACAGGGCAGAGCTGGGGACACCAGGGCATGGCACAGAGCAGAGCTGGGGACACCAGGGCATAGCACAGAGCAGAGCTGGGGACACCAGGGCATAGCACAGAGCAGAGCTGGGGACACCAGGGCATGGCACAGGGCAGAGCTGGGACACCAGGGCATGCCATGGCTGGGCCAAGGTGGGCAGGGCAGGCACAGACTGAGAGCTGGCTGGCTCAGGACACTGTTCTCTGACCCTGGCACAGGGCTGGGCCACGGGCACAGCACAGCCCTGCTGGTGGCACTGCAGGGAAGCATGAGCCTTCAGAGAGCAGTGAAGTAACTGAGTATTGACTGAGATGTCCCAGGTGCGCCCTGCATGCACATTACATCCTGCTTAACTCAATAATTACCATTTATATTATCCCTTCCCGCACTCTGTTAAGTTAAAAGGTCTGTAATTAGCTACTTGGTTTAAGTGAAAGGTGTTAATTAATTCATATTATGAAGTGCAAGTGCTTCTTGAAGATAACATTGCACATTCTATCACACTGTAGCCCTCTGTAATGCTTTAACCAAAATACAAGCTTGTCCCAGGGAGTGAGCAAAGGTCCTAAAATCAGGCACTGGATGCAAAACCTCCTCTGCAAAGCCAAAAGGAAGCAACAAATGGACAAACAATTCAGTAGAACGAACCCCTCAGAGCTGTTCCTGCTGAGCCCCAGGCCAGGCTGCAGCTCCTGCATCATCCCCAGCCCCCCTGGAGCACCACAAATGCATTTAACTGCTGATTTATCTTCAATTTTATTTATCTTAGCTGTTAGAAGAGTTTTAGTTTAGGACTTGTGTGTTTACAGAAAAGTGTCAGCACAGCAGATCAGCCCAGGATGGGTTCAGACCAGACAAGCTCTCTCACCATGTCATGACAACTCTGAGACACTCCTACAAATGCAAAATCCCTGAAACTTCCCAAACAAACACCAGCCATAGAGAGACTTAGAGAAAAACCTTGCACAAGGCCCAAGAAATGACTGAACTTTTGGCACTGGGCTGAATTCAAAGGATAAACTGAAGTTCTTGCTGGCTGAAAGCTGTGTCCATGCTGCTGCAGCAGCAGATGGTCTCTCCTGGAGGTGAAGGATTTTGAAGATTTGCCAGTGCAGAGAGAACCAGAGGCTTAACATGTGTACTGTAAGATGTAAGAGGAGAGCACCTGGAGGTGCAGCTCAGAGGGTGGGCTGACCCAATTTCCTGCTTTTTGGGGTCCCTTCAGAATTCCTCAGGAGGGGAACCCCAATGGGCACAGCCTTTCCTTCATTCACACCAACAGCCTGCTCTGGCTCTGCTTTATGAGTCATTAACTCCTAATAAGTAGAAAACTGCCTGATGGGCTTTGGACAAGAATATTTACTGCATCAGAGACAATAATACAATGTAAATTTCCAGCTATAAACCAGAGTTGGAATGTTGACATATCTTTAATAATGATAAATGAAGAATTCCTCAATGCAGCTTAAGTTGACGTGTGAATTTTGATTCATTGTCACACTGAGCTCAGGTGGAGCCATCAAACCCAGAGGCAGCATCTCATCCCAGATTTGGACACCACCACATCCCTCACCTGCCCCCCAGTGCTGGCCAGCCCCCCTGGCCCTCCTGGGCTGTGGGGCTGCAGAACAGGCACCCAGGGCCTGATGCCCTTCCCTGCCAGCCCAGGAGGCTGTGCCAGGGAGGCACTGAGCTGTGTGTCACGAGCCAGGGCTGTGACAGCTCCCCAGCCAGCCAGAGAAATGCTAATTGCAAAGCAAGTAATTAGTGGCTATAAAATATGACCGATACAATTACACTAAGGATTTTTTTTCCTCTGTCTGTCCAGAGTCTTGGCACGGAACAGTTTTATAATTAGGTGACAAAAGTGACAGGCAGCTCCAGTGAAACAGCCTGTCCTCACCCTCTGCAGAGACTCCCCAAGTGTTCTGCACCAATAATTACTAATCAAGTTATTTCTCCCAAGATTAAAAAAGCATTCTGCAGGTAATCTGCCCATAAATGCACAGGCCTGGTGCTGGCAAGGAGCCCAGCAGGTCTGGGGTGGCTCCAGTGCCAGCATCACAGCCCCTTCCTGAGGGACACCCACCCCAGCTGGGACCCCCTCTGTGTCCCCACGGGCTCTGAACTGCTGCTCCATCCCCCAAAATTGCCACACAAGGGCTCTCAGTGCATCCCACCACCAGCAGCTGTCAGGAAGGACTGGTTTGGGGTCACCTAAAGAACCTCTTGTATTTTCTGGGACCCCAACAAATGAAGGAAAGGAAGGAATCTGACTCCATGCTCTCAGAAGGCTAATTTATTATTTTATAATCTATATTATATTAAAGAATACTATACTAAACAATACAGAAAGGATACAGACAGAAGGCTAAAAGATAATAATGAAAACGTGTAACTTTCTCCAGAGTCTCAACACAATTTGACTCTGATTAGCCAAGAAGTAAAAACAATTCACATGCAACCAATGAAACAATCACCTGCCACACTCCAAAGCAGCAAAGCACAGGAGAAGCAAATGAGATAATATTGTTTTCTTTTTTCTCTGAGGCTTCTCAGCTTCCCAGGAGAGAAATCCTGGCGAAGGGGTTTTTCCAGAATGGTGGCCATCACCAGCAAAGGTGATCCCAACACAGCCACAGTCCCAGCACAGTGGGCAGTGGGTGGGACGGGGTGAGGAGGCAGCAGTGATCCTGAAGTGCTCTGCTCCCTCCAGCCTGTCAGTGGGCACATGTAGCCACAGCTCTCTTCATGGAGAGCAGGCAGGCACAACTTCCCAAGGATATTTTCTGGGAACTGCAGTGAGAAACCTCAGAGAAGAAAAAGAAAACAATTCCTGTCTCTACTTGCTGCTCCTGTCGTTCTGCACGTGTGGAATGTGTCAGGAAGATTCCTTCCCTGAAGGGAGTTCCTAATCAGATTCTGGTGATAGTTGTTTACATTAATTGGCCTATTGGGTCAAAGCTGTGTCCTGGCTGTCTCAAGACAGTCATGGGTCTTTCTTTAGCATTCTTTGTAGTATAATATTCTTTAATATAGTATAGTATAATATAATATTGTTTAATAGAGCAATTGTTCAGCACTCTGGATCCATGGAGTCAAATGCCAGTCACTCCCTGTGACAGGGGCTCCCTGCATTTCCATGGGCACAAGGATAAATTATCTTTATTATTTATTATCTTTATTAATCTTTATTATCCCTTGTTTAGGGGGAGGTGAAGGGACACAAGGGCAGCAGTGTGGCTGAGTCACACCTCTGGAGCTGCAGCCTGCTGGCCCACAGCAGACTCAGCTGCCCTCCTCAACACTGCCTCATCCCAGGGGTTGCTGCAGGTGTGCCCAGTGGCACTGTGATGATGTCATCCAGCTGCATTTTCTAAAACTTTCTAAGACTTGTTTGGAAAAAAAGCCCACGAGCCTCTGATTTGTGATTACCATCCCGACCTGGAGAGCAGCTGAACAAACCACTACTATTGAACAAACCACCAAACAAAAGCCACAATGGCTCCTGTCAGGCAGAGACCAATGCTGACAGATGACCTGTAGCAGCGCAGGAGAATAATTTGTGAATTGCCATTGATTTCCAAAATCAAAACATAAATTTTGCTTCACAACTGAAGTATCATGGGAAATTTTGGTTTTTTAGTAGGTGTTTTGTCTCCCTGTGATTTTTGTGGGGAAAATAACATTCATTCAAGCCAAACCCACACAAACTTGCTGGTTAAACTCAGGCATCTGCTTCTTGGTCTGGCCTGGATCATTGCAGGGAGCCCTCAGAATTCCCTTCAGTGCTGGTGTGGCTCCCAGGCCAATCCCTGAGCATCACCAGCCCCTTACTCCAGCGTGGCAGGAGGGCTCCCAGCCCCCTGTATTTCAGTGCAGAGCATCCTGCTGCCAGGGAGAGCAGTGCGAGGCTGCCTGTCCAAGGAGAAGCCCTGAAACCTGTAATTGGCACCAGCTAGGTGCCCAATGACATTTTAGAAGGGCCCAACACCCTCTGTTCCACCACAGCTCCAGCCAACAGCTCCTGTCTGTGACCAACAAACCCCAGAGCTCCCAGCCCAGCACCTTCCAGCTTGGCTCCACTTTTGGGCAGGAATTCAGCACTGTGGAAGCCAAATCCCCAGCACTGGCCTTGAGCTGCTCCATCTCTCCACAAGCACCTGCTGTGCTGCCACCAACAGCATCAGTCCTGCTGCTGCCAACACAGTGAGCCTGCAATCTGCAGGCTGAAAACATGGGAACCACCTCCCTCTGTCCCAGCACACGAGAGCCACCAGGCTCAGCCCTGCATTCACATTCTCTGAACAGAGAAAAACATAATTATATCTCAGGATTTTTCCTGGAGAAGCACAGAGAGAAGAGAAGAAAACAATTCTTACCTCTACTTGCTGCTCCTGCTGTTTTTGCACGCGTGGAATGTGTTATGGAGATTGTTTACCCAAAGGGATTTGTCAGTTGGATTCTGCTGAGGATTGTTCTGTTTCCTTGGCCAGTTGGGTCAAAGCTGTGTTCTGGCTGTCTCACACAGTTGTGGGTTTTTCTTTAGTATTCTTTAGTATCTTTTGTATAGTATAGTATCTCTTTAGTATAGTATCTTTAATAGAGTATAGTTTTAACAAAGCAATTGTTCAGCATTCTGAATTGATGGAATCAGATTCCAATTATTCCCCACATCAAGGGCTCCCTGCATGCAATTCTGCTCAGCCCTGCAGACCCTGCAGCTCTTCCCACAGCAGCACACACCAGCTGCACCTTCCTCTGCCTGCAGCAGCTCCCTGTCCGTGTTCTCCTGCACCCACGGCCTTTTGTCATCACCTAACCCGTGACAAACCCGTTGTGGTGGTAAAGATCAGAATCACTGTGATCCCAGGCCGATGCCCAGGACTGGCCCAGAGGAGCGGCAGTGTTTTGCACAAGGCAGTAACAAATTGCTGAATGTCACCTGTGATTTATCACTGCCTTGGGTTCCAGACAGTGATACTGTTTCCCCCAGGGAAGCAGCCTTGTGGGTGCCAGCACATCTGCTCTGACTGAACCTCTAACAGGGATGATTTTGCTTATTTTATTGGATTGGAAGCATCCCCAATAAGCATCTTGTCTCCTTGTCTGAGTGATGCCTTTGCCGTACGACACTGAATTTACATCCCATCCACTGCATACAACTGCTCTGACAGCTGGAAAAGCACCATATGGGGTGGGGACACACTGCAGGAGCTCAGTCCCAGCAGGGACCAGTCTCTGCCACGCTGGTGAATGTGCCAGAAACGTCTGCAGGTGACAGGCCCTGCCAGAGATAAGACTGCGCACACTGTGCCGTGCTTTCATCTCCAAAAATGCTTTAAGATGCAAAGAAATTAACAGCAGAGAGAGATTGCTGGAGCCTGACTGCAGGCTTGAGCTGCTCCGAGGAGGAGCAGAGGCACCCCAGAGGGCAGAGGCACCCCAGAGGGCAGAGGCACCCCAGAGGGCACAGCTGCCTTGGGCACGGCTCTTGGGAGGCTCCCACTGCAGCTGCCAGTGGGAATGGCTGAAGTGGCACTCGTGCCAGTGCAGTTCTGCTCCTGAGACCCCTCCTCGCCACACAGGAAGGAGGACAGTGCCCTCTGAGCCAGCCCTGCCTCTGCCAGCACCCCAAAATGGGCTGGGCTACACCAGCAGGGGCAGGGCCACGGTCACCCAGGCTTGAAACACACAGCAAAGCCCTCTGCTCCCTGGCATGGCCCCTCCAGCTGCTGGGCCAGGAGCCCTGTCCCTGTGTCCTGCTGGGACAGCAGCCTGGCCTCACCACAGCACCTGGCCTGTCCTTGTCGCTGGCTGGTAGTGGGGATTGTGGCTCCAGATATCTCTTTCATCCCATCAGGGACTGCTAGATTTAATTCCCTGCACTTCAGGATAAAGTGAGGGTCCCATCCAGAAAGCAATTTGTGTTTCTCAGAGCAGGCAGTCAGAACCTTTCCCATTAAAATGTAAATTTAGCCCTGTTTTCTGGCATCTCTTTTCCTTCCTTAAGTTAAAAAGAATATGAACTTGTATTATTTTTTCCATCAACGGTATCTTCACCTTCATTTTGTTTTAAGGAAAAAAGCTGCCTGATATACACCTTTAGCAAATTAAATTTGAATTGAGTCTGACAGCACAACAGGGATCCAGATTACAGGGAGATGTCCTGGCCTAATTGGAGTCATTGCCAAGCAGATATTTGCAGAGTGTTAACCACGGAGGGCACAAGGAGAGCAAACACGGTCTCTGCACCAAATGCTCATCTCAGCAGCATTCCCAGCTGGCTGCAGGACCAGCCTGCTCCCAACTCCAGCAGCACCTTGGTGGTGTCCCTCAGGAACATCCTGGATGCTGAATTTAGTTTTACTGCAATCCCAGCCATCCTCAGCCAGGCACCACAGAGCCCCACTGGCCACTCCCTCTGCCCGCCCTGGGGCTCCCACGTCAGCCAGGTGTGGGGTTCCTGCCCTGCCATCCATCCCTGTCCCACCATCCATCCATCCATCCATCATCCATCCATCCGTCATCCATCCATCATCCATCCATCATCCATCCATCATCCATCCATCATCATCCATCCATCCATCCATCCATCCATCCATCCATCCATCCATCATCCATCCATCCATCCATCCATCATCCATCCATCCATCCATCCATGGATTCCATCCATCCATCCATCCATCATCCATCCATCATCCATCCATCCATCCATCCATCCATCCATCCATCCATCCATCCATCATCCATCATCCATCCATCCATCCATCATCCATCCATCATCCATCCATGCATCCATCCATCCATCCATCCATCCATCCATCCATCATCCATCCATCCATCCATCCATCCATCCATCCATCATCCATCCATCCATCCATCATCCATCCATCATCCATCCATCCATCCATCATCCATCCATCCATCCATCCATCCATCCATCATCCATCCATCATCCATCCATCCATCCATCATCCATCCATCCATCCATCATCCATCCATCCATCATCCATCCATCCATCATCCATCCATCATCCATCCATCCATCCATCCATCATCCATCCATCCATCCATCATCCATCCATCCATCCATCCATCCATCCATCCATCCATCCATCCATCATCCATCCATCCATCATCCATCCATCCATCCATCCATCCATCCATCCATCCATCATCTCCCCAAAGCTGCAGCCTCACAGCAGAGGGGAGTGGATGTCTGGGAACCAGCAGAGGATTTTGGCCAAACATGCTCAGAATAATGAAACCAACTGTCCTGCTCACTGCAGGTTTTAAAAGATGATGTTTCGTGATTAAAACCCCAAATCTCTGTGAACTCAACGTTTCTTTTGCTTTCAGACACCTGGAGGCAGGGAAGGGCTCTCTGCACACCTGGGGAAGCCTGTCAGCATTTGAAGGATGTTCAGAGGATACAACTACACAACAAGGAGGAAAAGCTGAAAATTCCCCTCTGCCCACACTGGGCAGGTAACTGCCACAAGCTCGGGAGCTCCTCATTCCCCAGAAATCTCAAAATCTCATCCAATCAAGCTGTGACTGATGACAACTTGCCCCTGACAGAGCTGCACCAGGCCACCCCCAGCCCCTGAGAGCAGAGTTAACGGGGAGCATCATCCCAGGCCCTGGGGAGAGTGGGCTCATCAGTAGAAATGAATGGTTTCATTGCCAGGGGGATCTGATCCAGTGCTCTCCCTGTCCTGGGGACCAGAGTGCTCCCATGGCTTTCCTACAGGGCTGCCCCTGGAGCCCAGCACATCCTGGACTGCAGTGGAATGCTCTGTCCCACAGCAGCAAGGGAATCAGCAGCCTCAGCCAGCATTAATTATGCAGAGAATAATTTGCTGGTAAGGAAAAAAAAAAAAGTTCTAATTTAATCAAAATGAAATTAATAGTTAATTTAACAATTCCACAGTGAAAAGCCCTTGACCTCTGGACTTCTCCTCCCTGCATGCAGGGACTGTTGATGGCTCCTGCAGTGGTGACATCCCAGGGCAGCCCAGCCCTTCCCCACCTCAGCTGCTCTGCCCAGAGCCCCCTCCCCAGGTCCTGCAGCCACCCCCAAGGTGGCAACAGCAGGGGGGGGTGAACCACAGCTGGTCTGAAATGGGGAAAAATGGAGAAGAGGTGGATGAACACACACCATGTTAGCTCCTGAAAAATTCCAGTACAAATAAATATCTTTTGAAGGAACTGGAAAATAGGAAGAAGAGCAGCCAGGCAGAATATCCTCCAGAAAAGGGAGCTGAGAGCAAATCTGACAAATGTACCTGGGGTGACCTGGAAGAGGGACTGCTGTCTGAGGAAACAGACTCTCCAGATGACCTCAAGGTCCCTTCTGACTAAATTATCTACACTTCTACAGACTAATTCCTTAAATCAGTATTAATTAATTAATTAATTATTTCCTTAAACCAGCAGGGCAGGCTGGGCTTCATCTGGAAGCATCTCCCCAGGCAGTGGACTATTTCCTAGTCAAGACATTACAAGAAAATAAACCAGAAGAAGATTAACATAAATATTGTTTGAAAGGCTTAATCAGCAGCAAATTGCAATTTTGTGTTTCCAGCTTAATTAGCATGAGTCTGGTTTTCATTGTATTGGGAAGCAGAAGGAGGGCAGCAGCAGCAGCAGCACAGATCTGTGTTTGCAGGGGTGGAGGAAAACCTCTCCCTGCTCAGGGCTCCTGGAGGCCTCAGCCAGCAGCATTGCCACCAGCTCCAAGAGGGCAGGAAAGGAGCAGCTCCACCTCCACCAGCAGCCCTGGCCCTGTGCTGCTGCTTTGCTCCACGAGTTTGAACTGGCTCTGCTAGTGGGGTTCTTCAAATGCATTTCTGTTTGCAGGGCGAGTGCTAATTAAAATGCAAACCGTGTTTCTCCTGCTCTGAGTGCTCACAACAATGTGATTTCCACAAGGGCTGCGAGCACAAGGGTCACCCTGCTCTGGGAGTGTTCATGAAGGTGTTTCAGTCCTGCCTAGCACATTTCCAGAGCAGCTCCCCACTCCAGCAGAAGCTGTGTCTGATCCCCCTGTGCCAGCTGGGCTGGGGGTGTATTTTCACCGTGTCCCCAGACAGGTCACTGTGTCCTGGTGACACTACAGGTGCCACCACCACTCCCTACACTGCAGTCACTCAGAGTAGCAGCAGGGCCCCCATTTGGGAAGTACCAAGGACACCTGAACAAGCAACAAATCCCAGGTTTGCTCCGTGCTGGCACATTGCAGAGGTGCTGACAGTGCCCTGACACTGATACACAGGCCTGTCACCTCAGCTGGTGCCAAGCACATCGTGCTGACTCACAGTGCCCCACAGCCAGCCAGAGGAAAGAGAAAAGAGGGGATTTATAGTGCCTGCAGTTTCTGCAAGGGAACGACAGCACTGGCCCTTAACCCGTGACTGATGCATGGCTCATCCTCTTGCTGCTGCTACAAATAAAGCTGTCACCTGCAGGGACACTGAGCACTGGCAGCAGGGAACGAGCCACGAGCAGAGGCACCAGGTGAGATGGTGACACGTTTCTCCAGTTCTCTGCCCACCCTGGCTGCTCACAAATGCCTCTGCAGGTTGTGGCCAGGATGAGGCTCTGGGCACCCCAGAGCAGCCACCAGAGCCAGTCCCATCCAGGCAAGACAGCTCTTCCTCTGCCTCACCTGGGGAGCATCACTCCCCACACAGCTGTGGGAAAGGAGCCTTTCCTGGCTCAGCTCCTCCTAAGAGTTTTCAGAGTTCCTAGGGGGAGGAGGAAGAGGAGGAACTGCTGCAGCAGAGCCCCCAAGCCAGGGAAGCAGCTCCTGGAGGCCCCTCAGCTGCATGAGGCTCTGTGGGTGCCCATGGCTCGTGGTGCCAGCACAAGGGCAGGGGCACAGCTGCACCCAGCTATCCATGCTGCACGATCAGCTTGTCTGAGCAGGGAAATGCAGCACTGGGAAAACAGGAAACCTTTGGAAAGTGGATGGCAGGTGTGAGTGATGGATGAGCCCAGCAAGGATCCATGAACAGCTGATGAGCCGAGGAAAGAGGCAGGGGCTGCTCACTGTGCAAACCCAGCAGGGAAATTGCTCACTGTGCTGGGAGGTCACAGCCAGCCCCAAACAGCCCTGACACCCCTGCAGGCGTGGGGGCACCAGGGCAGCAGCTCTGGCCCTGGTGTGAGCTGGGGGATGTGGAGAGTCACCTGCCCAAATCCACTGAGCCCCAGGGCCCCACTCTCCCCCTCCTCTGCCCCAGAGCCTCTGCTCAGAGCAGGGCCCACCAGCACAGGGACGGGCAGGCAGGACAAGGGCTCCTGTGCAGGCTAAAGTGGTTTCCCTCAGATCCCTCTGGTTTCCCTCAGCCCCTCCATCCCCCAGGATACTCAGCTGGAAAGGCAAGGTAGGAGCAGAGATCCCACTCTGCAGATGACAGTAACTCCCCCAGCCTGGTGCTTTGGGAATTTCACAGCAGAAGCTCCAGGCAGGCAGTGCTGACTCCGGGGTCAGCTGTGTGTGCAGTGCAATCCATCACGGTGCCTGGGACAGCTGCTTGTGAGCAGCAACAGCAGAAAACTCCTCCATGGCCCTCAAGACACTGGGAAAAACCACACCAGTGCAGGCTGTGCAAGGGCTGGGTGCAGGCAGGGCAGTGGCCCTGGCACTCCACACACACCCCAAGGGCAGAGCTGCTCCCCAGGGACAGGATCCTGGCCCCACACCTCCCCCTCCTCGCTTCCCAGTGACTTCACTTGTCAATCAATGATCAATACCAGGGGACACTTTCATCCATTCCCTGTTTACTTCAGCTTAGCACCATTTCAGAGCAAAACCAAGAGAGAATTCTACATTTAAACGACGGAAGATCATCACACCAAGAGCTTCTTTCATTTTCTGCATGAGGAGGAAGCAGGTTGTTCTGAGCAGCTCTAGCCTGGGGTATCTGAGCACTGAATTTTCAGAAGCACTGACAGTTTAATATCAGTAGGTTTTGATCACATTTGGAACAGAGAGCAGCACAGCTGTAACACCCTCAAAGCCCCAAACCCCTCCACTCCATGTCTGCTTTCCTTCCAGGGCAGATGGCACAGGGTGAGCTCTGGGGCACACGGGGCCTTCCCCACAGCACCCTGACAAGAGCTCAGCTTTCATAATCTCTGTATTCACAAAGGGTAACAGAACAGACATTTGGGAACAGTACAGCAGCTCAAAAAGGTCCAAAAGGGTTATCCAGTCTTTCTTTTTTAATATTTTTTAATTTACCTTGACATAACCCATCGACCTTATTAAACAAGGCCATGATCACCCACTGCTGAGTGCACAGGCACACAGTGCCCAGCTCCACCAGCTCCTAGTCCCAAGGGTTAGGAAGATTCTGGTACCAAGCCATACTTCTTCTTCAGGATTTCAACTGTGGGCGTTAGTGCACTGCAGGGAGAAACAGAGCCATGAGAACAAAGGGTTTGGAGCATCAAAACTGCATTTTCTGAGCAATCAGTGAGACACAGGATTGCACTTAGAGCCAAGGAGAGCAGGAACTCCAGAAACCACAGCTTCACACAGAAGCTGGGAGAAAGGGGAATTTGAGAGCTCCTGAGGATTTCTGTGTGTGCTCATAATTAGGTTAACACTAATGGGAAGGTGGAACTGCTGTGGGCAGTGCAGTGAAGCAAATCAAACAAAGCAAAGCAAACAAAGCAAAGCAATGCAGGCCCCACCCCTACCCAAAAGCTTTGCTTCATTTAAAGCAAACAGGCCCAGCCACACTCACCAGCCAGGCCGGATGATGGAGAACTTCCCTGACACAGACAAGTCAACCACAGTCGACCCCAAGCGACACTCTGGGCTCTGCATGTCTCCTATGGGGCCTCCATCAACGACCAAGGACAGCTGAGGCCACAAGTCCTGGAATTCCTGCAAGAGAGCCGGGGGTAACAATCCCGACAGCGCTTTGTACCATTTAAATAAAATAAAAATACAGCAGCAGAGCAACGCTTGGTTTACTGCTAAACCCAACAGAGAGAGCCTGGGGCTCTGCCAGAGTGCCCCAGGGACGTGGCAGGGGTGGAGGAGCCTCACCAGCACGGTCAGGGTGCTGCCCTGGGAGCTGACGTTGGCGCTCGTCAGAGCCAGCGGCCCCGGGCAGGCTCGGGCCAGGTCTCTCATGAAGGGGTGGTCTGGAACGCGAACACCAACCAGCTGCAGGGGGACAGGAGGGGCGGACACACGGAAACTGCGTTTAGTTTTGCCTCGCCTAAAGCTCGCTTGGATTAAAGCTGAAACTCTAGAGAACTGACAGGTCTACACCTGCTGGACCTGTGATGACAAAATGGTTTATGTCACGTCACAGGGAGCAGGACAACACAGGGACCATTCTGGGGACAGCTAAGGACAAATGCTACAGCAGCAGCACAAAGCCAGCCCCCTGCCCGCAGTCCTGTAGCCACGCCCTACCGATGTGAAGGGATTCAGGTCCTTATTTAGCTCTTCTGAACGCTCCAAGACCAGGGTCACCGGTCCCGGGAGCAGGTCCCGCAGCAGCTCGTCGGGAACATTCACACGGCAGTACCTGCGGGGGCAGACAGCGGGTCAGGCGTGCACACGGAGCGTGCACCCGGGGCAGCCCGGCACGGCTCCCCTCCCTCCCGCGGGGCTCGGGCCCGCCGCGGTCCCCGCGCACCGGTAGAGCCGCTCCACGTCGCCGAGGCAGATGGCGAGCGGCTTGGCGCCGTTCCGCCCCTTCAGGCTGTAGATGCTGCGCACGGCGGCCGAGTCCTGCGCCAGGCACGCCACGCCGTACACCGTGTCCGTGGGCACGGCCACCAGCCCGCCCGCCCGCAGGGCGCCGGCCGCGGCCGCCACCGCCTCGCTCCAGCCGGCGGCGCGGCCTCCACGCTCCGGTGCGGCCCAGCCCGGCTCCACCGGGGCGCTCCCGCCGCAGCCTCCGCTCTCCGCCGGCTCCCCGCACGCTCCCCGCGGGCCGGGCCGGGCCCCGCGGGCGGGCGGCAGCAGCACCAGGCGGGCACGGCCCGGGCCCGGCCCCGCCGCTCGCTCCGCCAGCGCCAGAGCCAGCACCCGCGCCGCCCGCGCCATGCGGCGGCACTTCCGGCGCGGCGCCGTGACGGCACGGGCGGGGCGGGGCCGCCGTTGCCATGGCGACCGGGGGCGCGCCGGAGCCGCGCGCGGGGCGGACGGAGCCGGCGGGAGAGCGGCGGGTGCGGAGCGGGAACGGGAACGGGAACGGCCAGGGGCATCGGGGACAAGGGGGGAACGGGAGCGGCCAGGGGGATCCGGGGGTCAGGGGAGGAACGGAGGGAGCGGGAGCGGCCAGGGGGATCAGGAACAAGGGAGGAAGGGGAGCGGGAGCGGCCAGGGGGATCGGGAGTCAGGGGAGGGGACGGTGGGACACGGGGGAACGGGAGCTGGAGGGTCATGGGGGATCGGGGGAACAAGGAGGGAACGGAGGGAACTGGAGGGCCCAGGGGCATCGCGGGCTCCGGAGAGAGGACGGGGGGACACGGGGGAACGGGAGCGGCCAGTGGGATCGGAGGGTCCGGAGAGGGGACAAGGGGGACAGGAGGAAATGGAAGGAACGGGAGGGTCCAGGGTCATCGGGGAGTCTGGAGAGGGGACGCGGAGACAGGGGAGGAAGGGAGGGAACGGCAGGGTCCGGGGGCTCCGGGCTGACCGCTGTCCCCGCAGGTTCCGGATGAGCTGGGGAGGCTGCGGGAGCTGCTGGAGCTCCGGCAGCGGCGGCTGCGGTCCCGGATCGCCGCCTGCGAGGAGCTGCGGGCGGCGCTGGCCGCGCTGCGGGCGGCGGTGAGCTCCGGCCCGGCGGGCGGCGCGGGGCCCTGAGGAGCCCCGGCGCACCGAGGGTCGGCTCTACCGAAGGGACCGAGGCTTTGGGGCTCCGGGAGCGCCGTGCCGGCCGCGCCGCCCGGCTCCCCCGCGTGGCCTTGGAGCTCGGTCGGTGTCGCCGCGTTGGTGCCTTATCGCATTAAACTTACACTTCAAAATAAAGCGAGACGGGCTCGGTCTGTATCTCCCCACCCCCGTGTGCTCCTGAGGAGGAGGCACGGCCCCAGCGCCCGTGTGCTCCCAAGGCTGGTTCTTCCCAGGCCGCTCGGGGAGCGGGGCCAGCCCGAGCCGGCGCCGCGGAGCTCGGCACGAACCCCGCGGAGCTCCGCACGGAGCCCGGCTCAAATCCCACGGAGCTCGGCACGAACCCCGCGGAGCTCCGCACGGAGCCCGGCTCAAATCCCACGGAGCTCGGCTCAAATCCCACGGAGCTCGGCACGAACCCCGCGGAGCCTGACACAAATCCCACGGAGCTCAGCCCGAACCCCGCGGAGCTCCGCACGAAACCCCCGCGGAGCTCCGCACGGAGGCCGGCACCAACCCCGCACTTTTTCGGGCCCCCGCTCTGCCCCTGCCGAGCCCGGCACGTTCAGGGCTGCAGGGAGGGCTGCGGTGGGAGAGCCCCCAGTTCTGTGTTTCAATTCCCAACGCACCTCACAGAACCTGAGCGGCCAAACTGGGCCAGTGCTGGGAGAGGGAGGAGGGTGAAAAGGCAAACGCTGCCTTTCAGGGCTGGAATTCCTGTTCCTAATGGGACAGGGCAGGATGCTCACACTCCTCTCCCACAGAATACTCTCAGGAAAAACTATTATAACACAATGTTTAAATAAGCATTTAATTAGGATTCCATTAGTATTAATATTGCTTTCAATTCCAAAAAGGTTAATTTCCACTTCTTTGCAGATATTTCAAAGTACAATATTAACTTCATACAAAATGAGCAATTAAGCAAACACCATTATTTCACATTCTTCAAAAAATACAAATTCATATTTACTCTTTTGGGTTTTGGAGATGCTCTTCCTTTGGAAGTACTGTACCTGTAACTAACATCTTCACATTGCTCAATGTAAGCACATTTGTTCCCCTGTTTCAGAGTTAAATAAATTCCTTTATTACCATACACACATTCTTGAGAAACTGGGGTTCAGTTCAGCTGTCTCCAAAGCCCCAGGCAGTGCAGCCCCCCAGCCCCAGGAGCTCAGCTGGAGCTGGAGCTGCCCCTGGTTGGAGCCAGGCTGGGGTTTGGGCTGGGTGAGGCAAAACAGAGCAGGGTCAGCCCGAGCAGCGGGAGGACAAGAGAGTCACAAACCAGCAACACCAGCAACTGCAACTACAGCACTGCAAACACACCCTCGAGTCTGCTGCAAAAGGTCATGTGAAAAAAAAATCTTTCTTTAAAAAAAAGTAGAAACTGCATTTATTTGAGGAAGTGTACACTGCATAATGAACCAAATTTTGGCCAGCTTGCACACCACTGCAGCATGGTGTGGGGTTTCACCTAGTTCCAAAAACACACACTTAGACTATGTACACTACTACATAAATATCCAGTTTAATTTGCATTTCTCAGTGCAGACACAGAATCCAACTTCTAGAACATGTGATAGATATCAAGACAAGACACAAAAAAGTTAAAAGTTCAGCCCTGTCCATGAGAATTGACTACAGGTAACATTTATAAAAACTTGACATTGCTTCCAAAATATGTTACGGAAAAAATAGTATACAATTAAAAACTCTGCAGTCAGAAATTCATAGGGTTTATTGAAGACATGCTCTTCTTTTTTGCCTTACAGTCCAAACTGACTCCAACAGTTCTGCCCAGCTAGCTCAGGTAACTCCTGCCAAGAAGTTTTCACCCACAGATCTCAAATCATTTCATGGAAACAACACCCTGGCCTGGTTCCGTGGGGAGGATCAAGGCAGCCCGAGGTTCTGAGCCCCACCTGGTGTCCCCCAGCCAGCAGTAGAAGGGATTTTGTGACACCAGAGCTCCTCTGCTCTGCCCCACTGCCTGCTGCCTCACCTCAGAACAAGGCAGCAGCAGCTGCTCATGTCCAGCCACCCCAGGGACAGCCAGCCTGGGCTCAGCCCCATGCCAAGGCAGTTCACCTCGGAGCAGGAGTGCTGGGAACAGCTCACTGCAGATCAAGGACAACGTCGTGGATGGCCACAGCCACGCCACCCCCAAGAAATAAGGCAGTAACAGGACATCAGAAACCATCTTGAAGACAAATTTGAAAGGTGCAACATGCCTGTTTGAAAGCAGCTTGTCACTTGTGTTCCCACGTGGGTGACAGAACGAGGACAGGGGAAGGACACACATCCAGGGACACAGCATGTCCAACAGGAGTGACAAGCAGCCCCCAGAAAGCGTGAGAGAAAAGGCTGCTGAAGCACAGTGCTCTCAGAGGGTTATTTGCATAGATTGGACGTTTGCTAACGATGCATAATTTGTCTGGGGCACGGGGAAGGGCAGCACAGCACCCACCACACCTGTTCTGTCAGACAGACACACGGACCACGCGGCACAAGGATCTGTAGCTACAGGTATTGCACCAAGTTAAGTGCTCATCTTTGCACACCCCTGTTAACTTTTACTCAGAGCAAAAATAAACTTTGTGAAAGTATATACAAAAGAAATTGCAGCAATTGGGTTAAAGATAAAATAACCTAAAGTGCATTTTAGATACCAGTATGAGGTTCTGCGGACTTGTCTTCCTGGGGACACCCAGCATTACACAAGTGTCCAACTCGTACTTTGTTCCATGTGATTCAGTACCAGCATTCAATCAGTGCTGATTTTCCACCCCACCCCTCCCACCCCCCACCTACAAGCACAAAAAGCAATTTCTCCAACCTCCAGCTGCACGCCAAGTCTGCTCACTTGGGTCCTTGCTTGGTGACCAAAGCTACCAAAGTCAGTGACTTGACCCTCTCTACAAATTTTAACTTCTACACCCATCTAGAAACTATGAGTGACCAAGTAAACCCCCACAAGCACAAAACAGGTGACCTACAGCAGTGCACTTTTGCTCTCTGACTGATAATTAAAGGGGTTCATGCAGACTTTGTAGAGGCAGGCACGCTGTTCCCAGAGGCTCCAGCACATTAACCCCTTTCTGGGAATCCAGGGCAGAAATTCTCCTTTTCATTAACCATATAATAGTGAATATGCTAAATGCTGGGGCAGCAAGGAGAGGACAGGAAAATCTCTGGCCTTGCAGAATCTCAGGGCTTTGCTGCAGCTGCCCTTGGATCTCCTCCCATCCCAGCATGGCCCTGGAGCAGTCTGATCACACAGTACTGGGGATGATGCAAATGTGAAAACATCTCAGACACACAGCACAAACACTCTGCAAAGCAGATAGACAATGAACAACAAAAGCACACACCTGTAACACACAGTGGATGCACAGCCTGTGTGCTCACAGCATCACACGCTCCTGCTCAGTACCAGCTCCAGCCAGTTCCACCTGAATTGCAGCCTGCCTGATGCATGTATAAGAGGGAAATGGCAAAACCAATGCACCAAAGAATCAGCAGGACATACTGCTTTTCCTGGAACACAACAAAAAAACAGTAGCTGTGAAGAGAAACAGCAGAGATTGACCCTGGGCACTGGTGCCCATCACTGCAGCTTCACACTGAGCTTCCCAGTTCAGAGACTTTGGTAGTTTCTTCTACTCATTTCAGTCACAAAAGAGTTTCTGAAGATGCTCTCTGGTCCAACCAGGAGCATGTTTTAGGTTGACTAAGTCATAAGTAGCTAAAGTAAAAAAGCCTCCTTGAAGGCTGTGAAGGCTCAGAAGCAGTTGCTAAATTGCCCAGCTGTCACAGTGCAGGCCACATCTGGGACCCTTGTCCCCCACCACAGGTAACCCCCACAACTCCTGGGGAATCTTCACACTCTGCATCAGCAGTGTCCCACAGGCACACATCCACACCCACTCACCCTCAAACAGCACAGCTGCACTTGGCCAAGGAAAATGCCTGAGGCCACAGTGAGAGGCACCAGAGGGACCCCCAGGCAGCACTCACTCCCCTCCCAGGTGGAGCTCTAGGCAGGGGACTCCTCCGTGAGGACAGTCCCAACCACACAGGCTTGGGACTGTTTTTTGTGTTCAAAGCAGCTCTTGCTGCCATACAACTCAACTGCAGCACAAAATGAAGCTGTAGGAGAAAAGCAAAGGAGCCACCACCTCGCTGCCCTCACGGATTGCCATGACAGGAACAAAGCAAGAAATGCTTTGTTAACCTGTTTTGTGGATGTCCAAACCTCACAGCCCTGCCACACACCCAGAGCAAACACCAGCAGCTGTGTGATGCCCTGGAGTTCATCCCTGCAGCTGCCAGCACCGAGCTCTCTGCCCTGGCACAGAGTGTCCCAGGCACTGAGTGCTCCTGGCACACCTTCTGCCCTCATGGCTCTTTCCCTTCTGCACTTCACCAGGAACTGTGCAGGAGGGGAAGGCCAGCTCCCTTCAGCCCCTTTCCACCCGTGCCTGGGCAGTGCTTTCTCAGGGGAACAGCAGAGGTGGCTGAAGCCAGTCTCAGTGCTGGTCACTGAGCATGTCACAGGAGGATGAAACACCTGCTGATCACCAGGCAGCACTCACAGGCTTCTCCCCTCCCCAGAGGTACAGAGAGCAGCTCTGATCAAACACAAAGAGTGAAAGATCCCTATCCACTACAGTTTGTATTCCTAAATTGAGTGCAGGGACACTCCCCACTAATTGGCTTACAGTCATTATCTTTGTATCTCACTAATGACAACACTGTAAACTGAATAAAGACTATTTAATATTCTTTCCTTTAACACAAGAAAACTGACAGCCAAAGCCAGAAAGATGGATAAAAACTATAAAATTACATATTTTAAAATAATGCAGCATAAATAAACCATTTAGAATGAGACTGCATTTATTGCAACATTACAGGCTTTTTGGTGGAAGGGGGGGTTTGGATTTGATTTACCCTGAGTAGGTTAGAATATAGACTCTCAGTTTGATATGAAAAACTATTCTGTTGTGTAACATCTTTTAGTCAAGAAATAGCCCCGTGCACAAAAAGCTGGCATTGCAGTAGGCTGGAGGCAGAGTCAGGCAGAAATTATATAGCTCACTGGAAAAAAAAGAAGCATGTATGGACAACTGAAGGACAGACTCACTGAATTCCAACTGAATTTATGTTGAATCTTTCTCAAAATTTTCTTAAGGGTTGTTCTTCACAAAAGATGAGAGTAACCAGCAAAGGCACCGTGCTCCTGAATCAACAGTCCCAGGGTTAGGATGATGACTTGTTGCTGAACAGAGCCTAAGAAATCAAAAGAGCAGCAGGCACCAACCTGACCACACCTGGCACTCACTGCACCCTTCGGAGAGGCCAAGAAAACAGACTGGAGCCAGAGCCAGCAGGGCTCCAACTGTGCTTCCATGTTGTGACACAGTGTCTGCAACACACTCGAGTCCTAGTGGAATTAAATTAACAGATCTATTCTGAAATAAACTCCCCCAAAGCTCCGGGAGGCTTTAGTAGCATCAGTACACAGCAAAACCAGGCACCAGCTCCTCATCAGGTATGTGACAATCGCATTCAAATCACACTGCAGATAAATGCTCTCCCCCAGCTATGCCATTTCCTCCCCACAGCCTCCTTTCCTGGGCTCCCCTTTAGTGCATGGTTAGTAGAGACATGACAGACAGAAGATTAGAGACCCAAGAAGTTGTAACAAAGACCCACTTGCTGCCAGTACCTTAATCCCAAACATAAGTGAGGTGCAATTGGAGACAAAGTAACCCCCCTTTTCCTTTTAAAAATCTTTTTGCACACCAGTAACCTTAACTTCTGTGTTCACATATGACAAGCAAAAGTGACAGACAGTGCAGCCAAAACAGTTCATATATAACTTAGCTATTTCTTTTTTTTTTTTACCTTTTCTTTTTTTAGATAGAATCTGAAAGGTGGATGTACCTGGGACGTGACTAAGATGACATCCGTGAAGCAGAAATAAGCCACAAAACTTCCAAAGAGGAAGGAATAAGAATCGATCCTTCAGTTTCTGCTTCTAAGGAGAAGGGTTTTACCCTCCAGGTGCAAAGGAAAATCTGGAACATCTTCACTTAGAGAAGCTGCTATTCAAACCAATTTCTTCCTCACCCTGCAGTAGTGCTTCAATTGGAATTATATTAGACGGGGTTTCAGGGCTTTGGAGGGACAGGAAGTCCGATACATCCATGGCACTTAATGTTTCAGTCTGGGAGTCTGAAGGGTTAACTATCTGACTGCTCTGCCCACAGGAAGGAGGAGCAGAGGAGGAAGGAAAGGTCTGAGGCTGCAGCTGGGAAGCTGGCTGCTCCAAAGCTTTTGATTCAGGTGAGGAACATTCCTTCTTCACGGTGGAGGTGGCTTTGTCCTTGGCAGAGTCTCGGCAGGCACACTGGCACTGGCAGGCCTCCTCCTGCTTTATAATGATAACAGGAACACTGAGACCAATCTGCTGAACAGGGTTTCCTGAAGGTGAAACAAAGACAAAACACAACGGAACTACATCATTTCACAGCAGGGAGAGAGAAATCAGCTTTGTTCAATCAATTAGTTCAGTGTCACACTTACCTGTGTTACCAGCTACTGGTAATGCAGTGGTAAAAAACACCTTTTCTACTACTTTTGGAACTTGTGGCTTTAAAGAAAAAAACAAACAAGAAAAAATGTGAATTGACTCGAATTAAATTTCTGTTGTTCTAACTCTAAACAGCTACATACATATTCCAAAAAGACACAAACAAAAACTGGGCTCAAAGCATTGTTTCAGTGGTCCTAAAGATTTGGCATAACATCCCCTGCATTATTTGCTGGTGAACTCAGCTTGTGGGTTTTGAGAATTCAATGGCTGAATTCTTAAATACTGCTGTGTTTGCTCCCACTGCCTGTACCTGGAGCCACTCACTCGTGTCCACCTACAGCTGAGAGCCTAAAGTGGCACCAATATTGTCAAAGAGAAAACTCCTGAAGTTTCAGCTATCCAGATTTACTGGAAAACCACAAACATTCTCTTTCCAGAAAATCTCTTTTCATTATCAGTCAAAATTAGGCAGAGACAGAGATTACAAAACGTCTAAACACAACCTTTACAGAGTCTTTTGTGCTTCTATGCATTCAAAGCAATACATTAAGGCCCAGGTATATCCTCAGGCATGGTGGTGCCTGTTCTGAATAAACACACTGACACCTGCTGGCAGAAGTACCCACGAGGAGAAAGAAGAAAGCAAGATCTTTCTGCACCCTGGGTTTCTCTGTGCTCTAATTATTTCCCTGCCTATTCCAGGGGCTGCATTAGTGACATGTATACACATAAACATGACAAACATTATACCACACTGCATCCTGGGTTTATCTTACAGGTTTGACCCCCTCCCTTTCCAAAAGCAAGAGCTCCAAAGCCCTGCTGGATGTACTGACCATTTGTTCTTGGCTTTGTGGGGAACCAGTGGCACCATTTAAGATCCATTGCAAATTCTGCTCTCCCATGACAATGCTGGGCTGCAGAATGGCGGTGCTTGGAGAAGGAGTAATGGTTATAGTGGGGTTACTGGTCAAAACAGGGTTTGCACCAACAGGCACAGTCTGGACTACAGCTGGCAGGGGCTCGGTGGCACTCGGGGCTGTCGGGGCAGGAGCCCCAGCAACCACTGACAGTCCCTGAACAATGGGCTGCGGCGGAGGCTGGCCGTGCTGCAGGAAGTCTTGGTGACTGGCTGCAAACGGTGTGCTGTGAGGAACAGGCACTTCTGGGGATTGTAAAACAGTTGCAGGATTCCCAAACGCAGCTGGCTGTGAGCCGGGCGCTATGGAGGAGGGAGCAGCGGGGGCTGCCGAGGCTTGCAGCGCTGCCTGGGCCGGCTCAGGGAGGCCGAGCTGCAGGACCAGGGGGAGGGACAACGAGGCCGCGTCTCCTGCCGGGGGCGGGACCGCAGCCACCGAGTCTGCGTCGCCGTTAAACCCTTCCATCAAGGAAGCTGCTGAAAGAGAAACAGAAAAAATATAAATAGATCCGTTCTCATCAGGTCTGAATGATTTTTCAATGAACTTATCAGCTAGCTGATGGATTTTTGCCAAGTAAAGCATTACCACGTTCCTAACTTCAGAATAGCATAAAAACAACCTTAGCAGTGAAATCTAAAAGTAGCTGTAAATTCTAGCTGGTAACACTGAGTCTACACTGAGCCTGATCAGACTCATCAGCTCTCTCCAATAAGCCTTTTATCAGGCAGGTTGTGCAGCAGCTTCAAACAAACAGGATGGTGCTTGAGAGCTCCAGTGCCAGTACTGCAGGACAGTGTGCTGGGCCACCTCCTCTGTCACTGAGTGTCACACAGTCTGTGCACACCATGCATCCCAACACCACTGAATTTCAACCCTGAAGTTAAAGCTCTTTTTGCTTCTTAGAGTTATGGTGGGCATTAAGCTTCAGTCCAAAATGCTGAATTCAGTACATGCATGCAGGGCTGTCAAAAACTTCTTTTTAACAGCAGTGCAGATACAACTGGTACCTGTCTGCTGAGACTCATCCTGATTTGCAGTGTGGTCTGGGCTCTGAAACATAGACTCAAAGATGCTTGCTGGTGAGATTGTGCTGAGGTCCTGTCCATGTGTCTACAAACAGAAAACAAAGAGGAAGACATCAGACAATGTTGTATCTCAGGCCTCCACAAAGCCCAGTCAAGCAGTGTCAGAAAGCATGTCAGAAACACTCCTCCAAAGAACCAGCCACCCTCAGGAATGGCAACACCTACTACTTACAGGCTGTAAATTTACACCTGGTTTTTATTACCTGTAATCAAATTTACCAACATAATGAGCAACCCCTACAAAAATAGGTAACTTCTTCAAAAGTAAAATATGATCCTCTGTATGCACTCTTTATTTAACCCTTATTTCTTGCAGTACTCCATCATAAACAGACATTAATTGGCTGCTTCCAGAACCTTTCTGGAGCAGAAAAAAATAGCTCCATTTTATATGCTGGACTGTGCAATTCTAGTCATCCACAGGAGCAGAATACACTCAGGAGCTGCACCCTGCTCCCACACCACAGCACAAAGAACACCACAGTCTCCTCACTGTCTCATTTTACTCTGTGTAAAATCCAAGCTCAGTCAAGACTTATCAAGAACACTCCTATGGTAAAGTCAGATGCAGAGCTTTCTACAGCAGGTTGAACTGAGCACTGCACATTTTGGATAGAATCAAAACTCCAATGAGGATGAGGCAATTCCAGGACAATAACTCACTGGGTTAGAGTTCTCCCGCAATTCTGAATCTGTTGATATGAGGCTTAAATCACTCAGACAAAGTGAGTGACTTGTATCCTGTGAAAAAAAGGAAAACAATTTGAATTATATATTAAAAGAATAATTTCAGAAATGTTTTAAATTACTTTTCTTAGTCCATACTTTGCTTATATGGGACCCAGGTCTCAGTTCTAAAATCAAAGGATCAAGATTTTTAAGCAAAGGATATTTAGCAGCTATCAAGGATGCTTAACATCTCTGTCAAAGTACTTCCAAAAATCCATATAACCCAGAATTTTAAATTAGCATAGGAACAAATCAACTTTTAGAAAATAAAAAAGAAATAAACCCAGTTAGTATCTATCTTACTTCTCATGTTTACCCCACAGCATTGATTCCAACTGAAGCACACACAAGGAAAGCAGCCTGATGGATACAACTGCCAACAAGCACATGAGGCAAAGAGAGCATTTTGAAAACCCCAGTCTTAAATATTACACCTTAAGAACAAGCTGCAGACCAAATGATTTCTTCCCCAAGGTCTGGTTTATATCCACCTAACACAGAAACATTAAGCAGAAGTGCCACTAACCTCAGACACATTGTTATTGGGAAGTGCATTATAGGAATGTCCCTTCTCATGACCTTTCATGTGACTCTTGAGACTGTACTGGGTACTGAAAGTCTTCTCACAACCATTGCTGGGACAGAAGAAGGGTTTCTCCCCTAGAGGCAGCAGAGAACACATGTAACAGACTTCAAAACATCCTATCAGACACACACTTTTAAAGCACCTTGCAGAGCAGTATTTCATACAAACAAGACATTTTCTGCCTCTTCACACATTCAGTATTCCTGGGAGTCCTGCAGGTGAGTGCTTCCATCTCACCATGGGAACTGACACACAGAACAATATTCAATTGTTATGCATCATTACGGATACATTTGTGAAAATATGTTCATTGAATTCAAGACCTGTCAAGCATAAACATAACTGCATAAATGGAAAATTTGGATTTGCCTGGTGCAGGTGCAGGAGTTTGCACTTGGCCTTTTTAAACTCATAAGGTTCACATGGGCACACTCCTCCAGCCTGCAAAGGTCTCTCTGGATGCCACTCCCTCCTTCATACTGTCACTTGAGCCACTCAGCTCCATGTCACTCCCATATTATATGTAACTATTAATTCCTATTAGAATTCTGAGAGTTACTATAAACTTAATAAGCTCAATTAAAGAAAATTTTTTAAAAACCCATAGAACTTACCAGTATGTGTTCTAACATGTGTTTTGAGGTGGTGGCTTGCAGCAAAAGCCTTCCCACAGCCATCATGCTCACACCTGAATGAGGCATCACAGGACAGTCAGCATCAGCCCCCTTCAATGCATTAGCTACAACCTTAAATCATGCTTTGCAGTAGCCCCAGGACTCTAAAAAGCAGGCCCAAAGCTAAGCTCTGTTAGCTAACAGCAGTTGCTGTGCATGCTACACACATCATAGCAGGGCTCTGAGAAGGACTTTAAAATCCAAGCAGTATTTGGGATGTCTTCTCCATGGAATACACATTGCATCCCAGCAGAGAGCAGCAAAGTGTTTTAAAAGATGCTCACCATGGCACAGGTTTATGTTTAAAAAACTACCTTAACCATTCTTGCCTTTTAGGACAATCACTGCACCCACTGTTAAAGGAAACCGGGGGAGCTCGAGAACAATCAGGCTCCAAAGGCAGCCAGCCACCTTCACTTATTTCTCAGGAGATCACCATTCCATTCAGAGCAGTGACAGCTGCTTTTTGGCAGAGGTGCCTCGTTAGCTGAGCCACAGGAGCCAGCACAGCACCCAGGCACTCACCGAAATGGCTTTTCTCCTGTGTGGGTTCGGATGTGCTTCCTCAGGTCACTGTGCGTTGTGAAGTATTTGCTGCAGCCTTCTGATTCACAGTTAAATGTTTTCCCTGTGTGAAGCCTTTGATGTGCTTTCAACCTAAAAAACATGTCAAAAAAATCCCTCTTATGACTGGTAGGATAAGACAGACCCGGCCTGAGGCAAGCAAGCCTTTCTTTGAAATGTGCAGGGCAGGATCAAAGGCTGCACATATCCTGAGCAGAAGGTAATGAGCTCATGGAAGTGACTGCTATCAGTTCCAAAGTCCTCCAACAAGGCTGAGAGACCCTTGTGTTCATCCACCACCTTCAATGCTACTGGAATATAAAGAAGACACTACAGTTCTGTCATCCTACCCTTTGGAGAGCACTGCCACACTTGAGGGGTTTATATCTGTACCTGTACATGGAAGAAGGAAACAATTGTATTCAAACACAAACACAAAGTAGAGGCAACCTGCAGAACAGCAACAGCCACACCTACAAGAAAATTCACCAGAGCCTTCCCACCTGGAGTGTTGAACACCCCCTCACCTGCACAGTGTGCTGAATGCCCTGTCACCTGTACAGTGCTGAACACCCCGTCACCTGCACAGTGTGCTGAATGCCCTGTCACCTGTACAGTGCTGAGCACACTCTCACCTGTACAGTGTGCTGAATGCCCTGTCACCTGTACAGTGTGCTGAATGCCCTGTCACCTGTACAGTGCTGAGCACACTCTCACCTGTACAGTGTGCTGAACACTCCCTCACCTGTACAGTGTGCTGAATGCCCTGTCACCTGCACAGTGCTGAGCACACTCTCACCTGTACAGTGTGCTGAATGCCCTGTCACCTGTACAGCCTGAACACCCCCTCACCTGCACAGTGTGCTGAATGCCCTGTCACCTGTACAGTGTGCTGAATGCCCTGTCACCTGTACAGTGCTGAACACCCCCTCACCTGTACAGTGTGTTGAATGCCTTCTCACAGCCCTGCACGTCGCACTCAAAGGGCTTCTCCTTGGTGTGCACCCGGACGTGGATTTTGAGGCTGTAGGAGGTGAGGAAGGCCTTGCCACAGCCCTCCTGGTTGCACACGAAGGTGTACTCCCCCCGGTGCGTTTTCTGGTGCGTGCGCAGGTTGCCAGCGGTGCTGTAGGTGCGGGGACAGCCCTCAAAGGTGCACTGGTAGCGCTTCACCTGAAGGACAAAATGCTGCAGGCTTAATCCTTTTTAATAATTTCTGGAATCCAGGTATGGATGTAGTGCTTTGATGCAGTCAGACAAGAGATTTTGACACCAAAGCCCCCCCAGAAAATTTATGGCCGCCTGTCTGACAAGAACACTTCTGCTGTGCTCTGAGAGGAAGGGAAGGAGTGGCACGTGGGAAAGCAGCTGGGCTTGCAGAACAGGAATCCAACAGAAGGAGGAAAAGGAAAGGAAAAACATAAGGAAGGAAAGGAAAAACATAATCCAAAATGTTTCTAGTTAAAAATCTGATAAAACAATTGGAAAGAAGATGGAGGAGCCATCAAACCTGTCCTCTACCCACACGTGTAGCACCTGCACACTACCCATTTGTGGAGCAGGGAGACAAAGGAAAATGCACTGTCACAATGCTCAAACCCACTGCCCTGTGTGCCCAATTCCCATCAACAACACCTTGGTGTTCAAAACAGTTTTTACCATCTCCCATGCTCTACCCACCAGTCCATTCATTACTTCACTCTATCCCAAACCAGCCTTCATTGAGCCTTGTTCTTCCCTTCTGTGGCTACTGAAGCAGTCAGTGCCTGAAGTGTAAAGGATCACACCAGGTCACAAGGACACCCAAATACAGCTGTCACAGATTTCTCAGTAAGCCACTGAGATCCCTAGGACAACTTCTCATGGAACCCGATTTGGTACAGGCACAAGAGATCATTTACAAGCTTGTGTAAGTGGTAACACCTCATGAAATATCATCTTCTCTTGTGAAGCAGAAGGAGTACACCCTGATCTGCCTGAATAAAGTTATCCCCCACCATTAATTACCAGACTAATGGCTTTCATTTGACTGTTAAAGTTCAGAAACTTCAACACCTCATAGTGATTAAGGAGCCCAAGAGAGGACTTGGCAAGTCACACCAGCTATAAATCAAGTTCTAGACAGTTCTCCATAACAAAACAGAAATAGCTTCTTGGTTGCTTCCAACCTGTTTT
Source organism: Passer domesticus (assembly GCF_036417665.1). Taxonomy (NCBI): domain Eukaryota; kingdom Metazoa; phylum Chordata; class Aves; order Passeriformes; family Passeridae; genus Passer; species Passer domesticus. The sequence goes on along the minus strand of NC_087497.1, from coordinate 3,467,433 downwards.
GTAGTGGAAAAAACTGCCAGCAGGACTCCTTTAGGAAAATTCTATAAAGCTGAGTGATCTTTTGTGTATACCAATGCATGGCCTTATTGCTCCCACAACAGGCTGGCATTCCCCTCACCTTGCCTCAGTAAAACCTTCCTGTTTGGAGAACATAAAACCCTCTTGTGAGACACACAAGAGACCTTCACACAGAAATACCATCATGTGCTGGGTTTGGCTGGGATAGAGCTCATTTTCTTCACTTGTATAGAGCAGGTTCTGGATTTGTGCTCAACACGGGGCTGATAATATAGAGATGGATTTTTTTAGTGCTTCTCATTCTGGATGAGAATGAGATGGATTTTTTTAGTGCTTCTCATTCTGCCCTGCCAGCAAGGGGCTGGGGGTACACATGGAGTGGGGAGGGGACACAGCCAGGACAGCTGACCCTGACTGATCAGGGATATCCCAGACCATGTGATGTTATGCTCCGTATAGAAAACTGGGCAAGGAGGAGGAAGAGGAAACATTTTGTGGTCCCCAGTCTCTGTTAGCCGTGCTGGAGCCCAGCTTTCCTGGGCATGGCTGAGCTCCTGCCTGCCAGGGAAGCAAGGAATTCACCCCTTCACATTTTCAACTGGTCACTCAGCATTCTCAGAGAAGGAAACAGTAATTTCACTCTAAGCAATCTGCCCTTAATTTACAGCCCAAATCAGGCAGAAATCCTAAATGCCCAAGAACTGCAGCATGGTTACAATGCAGTTAGGAAGTCTGGCATGCTGAGGCTGTCACAACACAGGAGCACAGAGCAGTACCACAGCAGCAGCAGAAAGCACATTTTATTACATGAGGAGGGTACATCATCCTCCCCCAGATCCAGTACAATCTGTGTATCAGTGCTGAAGTAAATGTTCCTTGTTACAGCTTTAAGGCAGCTGGAAATTAACACTTTACACAACATTTCCCATGGCACACAAGGGATCTGACACAGGCAGGAACTACCTGAAAATCAAGGGAGGGTTCTGTTCAGCTTTCTAGGTGTTTACACTTAGGTCTAGAAGAAAAAGGACAGTATTAATTACAGATTAAGCTGTTTGGTTCCCAGCTGTCACCACCCATGTGTAAGGGAAGGTGGCAGTATCACTTTAATGGCCTTGCAGTGTTCCCCCTCCCTCAAAGGCCAAATCTTTACTTCACAAATCCTTCCAAGCACACCACAGGCAGCAGCAATATCACCACCACGTTCTGAGCAAAACAAACCTTTCTGTGAAGCACCACAGCATTTAATGCTCTTTTCACATCAGCACACTGCACACTGTTCACACACACAAAACCATCAGAGATTGATTTGAAAGCCTCACAGAGACAGCAGCAAGCAGGGCACAACAGAAAACAAACAAGGCAGCAGAGGCCAAGCCCCGGGCAGGCAGGACAGGCCCCAGGGACTCTGAGGCCAAAGGCTGTGGCTTGTGGCCAGGGACAGTGAGGTGCTGCTGGAAGAGCCATGATCCAGCATTTACCTCAGAAAACTCGTTGTGCAATAGCCAACGGGGCTGGAGAAAGCAGAGCCTCACACCCTGGTTCAAAGTCTACAGTACCTGCTCTGTTTGCCTTTAACTCTTCCTGAGCTCACCACCTTCCCCCTAAATGGCCACATTTTCTGTGTCACTGCTGAACAAATAACTCGATTTGAAATAAGAAACTGTAATCATGCTTGTTCTTACCCACACAGTTACAGTGAGATGTACAACAGAATAATAAAAAGCCAAAAGTACTAAAGTGCAAAATCCCTTTTTAGCTTCATAAATGTCTAAGGCTGACCTGAAAACCTAAGATTTTAAAACAATTATCTCAAGTGTTAAAACTGTTGCAGATATTTTGCAAGTACCAAAGAACAGAGCTGTTGATTTTCAGAGAGACTCAGATGTTTGGGACCTTTAGAGCTCCCCTTTCCTCACCGCCAGACAACTTATCAGACCTTTGAAAGAGCAGCCCAAAAGGCCTTTCACACGTGCTCAGGGCTCAGTGCCACTGCTTTCACACCATGGAATCACTGCCCTCTGCTCTGGGAAATTAATTCCAGAAATGGAAAACAAATTCATATAAAGCATTTCACCAGGAAATCCCACACCTAGCAAGCCTTCTGTAAAAAGCAAAGGTGAAAAAATGCAGTCAGGGTCCCACAGAGAGGGAAAGTGAAACACTTCAGCAGCTGCTAAGGACAGTAACTGACAGCAGGAGGCTCAGGCTCACTGAGCACACCTCAGGGCAGCAGCTCCCCAGCTCAGAGCTGACCCCCAGCCCCATTTCCCAGCTCTCAGCCCGATGGTGACAGCTCTGGAGTGTCACAGCCTGTGCCACTAGCACTGCCACCTGGACTCATCACTCCTCACAAACAGGAGCACTAAGCCTGAGCTGGTGCCTCAGCCAACCTCCCTTTGCTCCTGCACCCAAAAAGAAGAGTCCCAGGGCAAGGCCTCCCCACTGTGCATCCAGACAGAATTCACCAGGGAAACAGAATTAAGAGCAAACTGCATTTTAACCACACAGCCTGGCCTGAGCTTTCAAAACACATCAGCTGGCAGCTTAAAGCTTCCATCTTCTCACAGCTGCCCTTTGGCACAACAGAACTACAAGTAATTTAAAATTTGGCATCTCACATTTGGTACTCCAGCTCCCAGCAATGTCCTGGCCCTTAACTGTGACCTGAATGTGCTTTTCTTGAGAATGAAAAGTTCCAGAGTAAGAGCTCAGGTTGTTTCAGCTGCCTCTCAACTCACAAAACAACTCAAGCAGCAAAAAAAAAACCTGAAAATCACTAAAATGACACACATCAGTGACACAAAGGTGTGCCAGTGCCACACCCTGCTGCCATCCAGTGTCACCAGGTGCCTTCTGGCAGGTTCCTAGGGCAGCAGGTGGTGTCAGAGGGAAGAGGGATGGCCCTGGCACTCGGCAGGGACACGGTTCTCCCCAGCACACTGCAAAGCTGGGGATGACAACCAGAGCAGATTCACACAAAACCCCTGAAAAACAGCAAAACTGCTGCCCCTCTCCTGAAAAAAACAGCAAAACTGCTGCCTCTCTCCTGAAAAACAGCAAAGCTGCTGCTCCTCTCCTGAAAAAAACAGCAAAACTGCTGCCCCTCTCCTGAAAAAACAGCAAAACTGCTGCCCCTCTCCTGAAAAAAACAGCAAAACTGCTGCCCCTCTCCTGAAAAAAACAGCAAAACTGCTGCCCCTCTCCTGAAAAAAACAGCAAAACTGCTGCCTCTCTCCTGAAAAAAACAGCAAAACTGCTGCCCCTCTCCTGAAAAAACAGCATAACTGCTGCCTCTCTTCTGAAAAAACAGCAAAGCTGCTGCTCCTCTCCTGAAAAAACAGCAAAACTGCTGCCCCTCTCCTGAAAAAACAGCAAAACTGCTGCCCCTCTCCTGAAAAAAACAGCAAAACTGCTGCCCCTCTCCTGAAAAAAACAGCAAAACTGCTGCCCCTCTCCTGAAAAAAACAGCAAAACTGCTGCCTCTCTCCTGAAAAAAACAGCAAAACTGCTGCCCCTCTCCTGAAAAAACAGCATAACTGCTGCCTCTCTTCTGAAAAAACAGCAAAGCTGCTGCTCCTCTCCTGAAAAAACAGCAAAACTGCTGCCCCTCTCCTGAAAAAACAGCAAAACTGCTGCCCCTCTCCTGAAAAAAACAGCAAAACTGCTGCCCCTCTCCTGAAAAAAACAGCAAAACTGCTGCCCCTCTTCTGAAAAAACAGCAAAACTGCTGCTTCTCTCCTGAAAACCAGCCCAATTTCAAAGCCTCCAAGGTGCACAAACCCCAGAGTCACTCACCTCCTTCCTCTTGGTCTCTGGGCACTCTGACTGCAGAGTGAGAGTTGCTCCCTCGATGTTCCTTGGCATGGGAGTTGAGCCGGGATTTATTGTCAGGTGAATCTGATCTGGAGAAATGATGTGTTGCACGTAACCCTGCGACATCCCTTCATGGTCTGCGATTAAATGAAATCCTTCTTCGTGGCCCTCGGGCAGGAAAGGCAAGTGGTCACCGCACTGTCCTTCATCCTCCTCATCCTCCAGCACGCTGTGGTCCTGCTCGATGAGCACAGTTGTCCTGTCATACACCGTGCCGGACGAGGAGGACACCAGCCCGTTTTTGTCGGCGAACCTCATCATGTTTTCATCCTGGGCCAAGTCCTCTTCCTCCGCTTCATAGTAGATGGCGTCGCCCTCGGGGCTGTTCTCGCCCATGGCTCCGCGCCTCTCGCCGCGCTACCGGCAGCTCCGGCCGCAGCGGCTCACCTGCAACACAACGACGGGCGAGGCGGGGGTCAGGCGGCTCGGCCGGCCCGGGCCCCGCTTCTCTGGCGGGCACAGCCCCAGCGCGGCCGGCGGCGGCGGGGCCGGGCCGCGTCCCGCCCCGAGCGCGGCGCTCCCCTCACGCGGCCAACACCCGCTGGCGGTGCCCGCGCGAGCCGCGGCGCCGCGGCGCGGCTGGGCTCGGCCCGTCTCCCCGCCCTCCCGCTGTCCCCCTGCCCAGCCCGGCCCGCTCACCGGCTGCCGGCGGCCGCTCCTTCCCCGCCCCAGCGGCACCATGATCGCCGCGGCCCCGCTTCCGCTTCCGGCCGCGCGCCGCTCGCCGGGAGCGCCGCGCCCGCCGCGGGGAACGGCGGGAGCGCGGGGCGCCCCCTGGCGGCCGCGCGCGCCCTCACGGCCCTCAGCGACACCGGGGCACAGGCCGCGAAAAGATGTTTTTTTTTTATTTAAATAGCAGGGGTTTGAAAAACTCCGGTGGTTTCAACAAGTTAAATACAATACAGTGTAAATATCAGCTCTCTCGGTGTTTTTCGACTCTACGTACAGCTTGTTGGGAAACTTTGTGTAGTTTACAGCGTAATCAGGGGTCAAACTGCCTGATCTCAGCTTTCGAAAGACGCAGATTGTATAAAATACCGTGATATCAAAAAAAAAGTGCCATTATAATGTACAAAAAAATATTTTTTACAGTAATTCAATGTCTACAAGTCAGACATGACCGCATCTGATATTCATGGCAAATCATCCTCTCTCACGAGGAACTGGTGGATAAACTGCTGGGCTTTCCTCTTCTCGGCGATGTCGGGCGTGGGGTGGCCAGGAGGAGGCCGCAGCAGCAAACCACCGAACACGCTGGCTGTGGGAAGGACACACGGACACACAGTGAGGGCAGGACACGCAAAGACCTGGGAATAGAGCCTAAATTTGGAGTGAGGCAGGATAAAACTGAAAATCCCCACATCTCCGGGCTCCTTCCCCACACTCCTGCGTTTCTGTGGACTATTCGCTAATAATTAAAGGTTCAAAGCACTACAAGCCATGGCTGCACTCGGGTATGAAGTGTTTTGTGCAGCCCCTCTGAGCAGAGGGTTATTGTGCAGGCCTTACCAAGAATGTTCACGTCCAAGTGGTTTTTCCCTGAGTTCTTCAGTAGCTCTCGTAGAAACGCCATCAGATATTCAAACACGTTTTTGTGGAACACTGGTAGGTCAGCGATAATCTGGGGAGGGGAAAACACCAACATTTATATTGCAGACACAGCCATGCCTTCCAGCTGCATCTGCCCCAAAACCCCCCTGTGTGCAGGTGCCAACAGCTCTTTATACCCTAAAATCACCAGTTCCAGATAATTTCTGTTAACAGAGGATTAAGTTACTGAGAGCAAAACCGGGTGACTGGTGTAGCAGAGGCCAGTTTGCCTCCCCTCCCTCTGAACTGGTGTCACCACAGGCCAGTTTGCCTGCCCATCCTCAGGAATTGGTGTCACCAGAGGCCAGTTTGCCTGCCCTCCCTCTAAAAATGGTGTCACCAGAGGCCAGTTTCCTCCCCTCCCTCTGGAACTGGTGTCACCAGAGGCCAATTTGCCTGCCCATCCTCTGGAATTGGTGTCACCAGAGGCCAGTTTCCTCCCCTCCCTCTGGAACTGGTGTCACCAGAGGCCAATTTGCCTGCTCTCCCTGTGGGGCTGGTGTCACCAGAGGCCAGTTTGCCTGCCCATCCTCTGGAATTGGTGTCACCAGAGGCCAGTTTCCTCCCCTCCCTCTGGAACTGGTGTCACCAGAGGCCAGTTTGCCTGTTCTCCCTCTGGGACTGGTGTCACCAGTGGCCAGTTTCCTGCCCTCCCTCTGAACTGGGGCTGGTCCCTGGGCAGCCAGCTGTACCTGGCAGCTCAGGCCGTAGTTGCTGGCGCTCTCCAGGCAGGAGCTGTAGAACCTGCAGCAGATGACAGGCTCAGGAAGGCTCTCCAGGAACAGCAGCAGGGCCTCTGCCACGGAGTGGTTGCTGCCCACTGATCCAGAGGTTAAGGAAGAGCACAGCACGACCTAGGCTGGTCCTATTTCTGCTGAAACACGAATGAACTTTGGGTTAGGTGTCCCAGACCTCTGCCCACAGCTCACAGCTTTGGGTTGAACCCCTGGCCTCCACACGAGCTGTTGCTGTTAGCAGCTGGGCTCTTGTGTCATTCATTGACATGGCCAGCACTCAGCAGAGGATGACACAGAGCCATGAGGAAATGCAGAGCTCAGGAACCCCAGGAGGAGAGACAGCAGCTTAAAAACCTCTCTGTTTTGGCACTCTGGCACAGGGAGCCTTCCTGGACATCAGTCTAAAAGGATACAGAAAGTGTCGTACATTCCCTTGTCCAAACAGTCTCGGATTTGCTCAAATTCAGATCTGAGGCCTGGCTGCTGAAACAGGTCCTCCTGCAAAGACAACACTGTATCAGTCCAAGGAAAATAGAATTGTGGGTAAATAGAGCAACGTCCTTATAATCTGCCTGGAAAGTCTCTCCAAATTGGTGGTTACCACCCAAGTCTGCTTGATACTTGGACACTGCTGATACCTGGACACACAGACATGGTCACTAGCACCAAACAGTACAACCTGGGGCATCAGCACCACTCATCTCCCATGGCCTTTGGCCAAACACACCCAGCTCACAGTGATTGCTGTTACCAGTATCTTCTTCAAAACTCAACCCAATGCAAACATCTCATTTTGTGTTTCCAGTGCCAACCTGCTGGGAAGCGTTGCGATTCAAGTGATCCACCATCATCCACAGCTCTTTTGGGATCTCCATAGGCTTTTCATCTTGGGCAGGATCATCACTCATGTCTACTGGCATCAGGGTCTGAGGGAGGGCAGTGTGGGCAGGAGGGAGACAAACAAAAGGTAGCTAGCCAAGTTCTTATTCGACTCGGCAAAAGTACTTCACAAAGCTTATACCTGAGAATTGAGACTTCTTAATAAAAACAAACAGGCCTTAGCATCTAGTTTTAATGCTCTTGTGTGTTTGGAAGGGAATCTTGTCTTTAACTCACAAGTCTCCGAATGGATTCTGCTGACATGTCCTGGATTGGTTCCCTCATGTAACACAGTGTATGGATGGGAGACCCAAAGCAACTTGGCAAATAGTTGCCTGTTACAGATAGAAAATAATCCTTCCCTCTGACAAGGTGCAAGACTAAGATATCTTCAAGTTTTTCCTCTCCAGAGTTTAAGCGAGTAGCTGTTGATTTATTAACAAACACCTCCAGCTCAACTGTGATCTCAGCATCTGCCAGAATATGATCAAAAAAACAGACTCAGTTACAACTAGTATTAAACCAACAGCCTGCAAAGAGGCACAGCATGCTCAGAAGTGTAGAGGGAACTAAGCCAGAAGGGGACAATATCAGCTCATGAACATGAGACAAAAGGAGGAGCTCACCTGAGAGCAAGAAGCCCTTACTGGGATTAGCAATCAGCCACTCCTTGCAGTAGGTTTTCTCATCTGGTTTGGTGATAAATTCGAATTGGCAGGGCACTTGGCCATTGCGGATTGTAAACCTCTCTACCTGCAGCTGCATGTATTTAACATCCTTAAAATGGATCTAGAAACAAATGTCAGTCAACATCATTAGCCAATTCACCTTGCTTGAGCAGCAATTCCTGTCCTGTGGTTTAATTATTAAGCAGAAAGACAAATAGATTAACCCCTTGCTCCCACCCCCATCTCCTCACATGTGCATACTCTGAATGCCAAAGTTCTTTCTGTCAGGGGGCCCTTTAAAACAAATGCTGCCCTCAAATAACTACAATAAAATTGAGAATGAGATAGCTGTAGCCTCAAATGTCTCCTGAGCTTATCTTTATAGTCCCAACACACAAAGCAAATGCTGCTTTCTGACCTTCTCCAGACCCTTACAATTTTACATTTTATGTTTGAAAGCACAAGTCAGAGCAAGGGTCACAAACCACCTTTTTACTTTCTCTCTTCCCACCTCAGGGAATGACACACCCTGTGGTTCAGCCTTGGACTGTGAATGGAATTCACCAGCATCTAAATAGGAGCAAAGACTCCTAGGGCTTGCAAACAGAGAGCAACTGGAAGTCAAAATATTCTACTTTTTGGAACAGACGCAAGGGTCCAGGATCCATCTTCTACTGCTGGGGTCTAGGGTTGCTCAGTCCCTTCAGGGAGTGCTGGCAGTGGCCATGCCCTACCTCTCTGCGGGACAGTGTCACCGAGGGAATGTTGGCATTCTCCAGCTTATCCAGGGAGCGCACGATTTCCTCAAAGGCTTTTCTGTATAGCTCTTCATTCACAACCTTCACCTGAAAGGGACACACGCTGCACCAGCCTGCATTGACTGTCCTCTGCAGGACAGCTGGAACAGATGCAAACATGGGAGGTGATTTGATTTAACAGCACACTAGGGTTTACAACACAGGGAATGGGCAGAGCTGTTTGGAGCACTAATCTCCAAGATCTTCTCATGATCCAATACTAAAGGATCTCGCCATAACTAACAAGAGTCACTCAGTCAGTATTAGATCAACCTTTTTTTTTTCCCCTCAGAAAAAATAGGATGTTTGACAAGACACCACTCTGTTCCCAAAGAACACTGACAGATATTCAGGCCTTATCCAGCTTAACTGCAGTATCATTTACACAACCCTCGCTTAGTCTGGTCAACAATCCCATCTCCATATCTGATCCAGCCCACCTTTCAAGCCATTGTTCCCTGTGGATGCCAGAAAAGCAGGAGAGAGAAATCAGCACCCAGGGAATGAGGTCAGCAGAGTTACTCCATCCAGCACTGCCACACTTACCCCAATATCAAACACAGAGCTCACTGGCTTGTGGTCACTGAGCTTCAGAGCCATGTGGCTGCGATAGCTCAGCTGGGCAATGTTCTGCCCTTTCCAGAGTATCCGGTCACACCACGCTGGAACTCGACACTTCTCACTAAAACACAGGGGGAAAAAAAATCACCATTTCCAGGCACAGTGCAGCTGCAGTAACAACACAGGGCAGCACACTGCTCACACAGAGATCGGGCTTTCCTGCCATGGCTGGAGCTCATTCTCCGTCCAAGTGGTATTTTTAACAGTTTCTTCACACAGATATAAAAAAATCTGAGTGTCTGTTATAAGGTATCTCTAGCTCATGCTTTACTTCCTACTTCTTCAAAGGTGCAAGATACAATTAACATACAAAGCAATACTCAGGTATTTTTGACCATGAGAGCCATGAAAAACAAAAAGGTTCTACATTTAAAGTTTGTATTTATTGTTTTCACTGACAGCTGCACACAGATTTAATTTCTGCACTTGCAGCTGAAGTTCCTGGTTTGCTAAGAGGAGGTGCTCTGTGTACAGAGCATTACAAGGATGGTTCTCACAGGCTTTTGAAGAGCAGCACAGCTGACTCCACATCGACCCTGGCTGGTCTCACCTGAGCAGGTACAGGAGAGATCAGCAAAAATGAGATCCTAAAAGTTTTGCTTAGGGAAAAAACCAACAAACCAGACAAAAAAGAATTAAACTAGCTAAAAGGATTGATTAACTTTGTTAATGAATCATTTCTGAGAGGAAATCTAACATGATTTTTACTGGGAAAAAATATTAGGAGTATCTGACAAATAGCTGTGGGAGAAAAACAAATAGATGTAAAAAGGAGATGAATTTTGGAGCAAAGGGAGAGAACCAGAAATAATCTCACATCTGTTCCTATTTACAGCCATTAGACCTGCAATATCATTTAGCCTTGTTTTTATTTCCCTCAGTGCTAACATCAGCCATTTGTAGCATCACATCTGAGACATTCACTGTACCTTGTGTCCCAGTCATCACAGCCAGCATCATACTTGTATGTTGGCTGGAAAGAGATCTCTCCTTCTGTGAAGCCTTCAAAGGCTGCATTTGCCTTCATTTGCCTCTTCAGCTACAAAAGAAGAAAATATGAAAACTTTAATTTTAGATAAACTTAAGCCCAATTTCCATCTGGAGTAAAAGGGAGAAAATGAGCACAGAAAAGGCCAAGGAGTTGTGGGATTTGTACCAAGCACCCTCAGCACCATGTGCAGGTAGGTGAGCCAGCAGTACCTGGTCATACTGGCAAAGCTCTAGAAATGCTTTCTCCTCTACAAGCTGCTTCACTTTGGCCACATCCAGCTCCTCCAGACGGTAGTTGAGGTCCCCCAGCCACAGGATCACACTGAGAGAGAACAAACACCACAATGTGCAGAGGCCTGAAGCTGCCCCAGAGCACAGCCAGCCATGGACAGCAGCTCCACTCTGCAGCTCTGGGGCTCCCCCCATCACAACCCCTCTGCTGAGCTGCTCTCATCAGGAATAACAGTGGAAACTTAAAAACCTTTCCTCTTTTTGCCATTATTAATCACTGTTCTGCGAGTTTGTCACTATCCCTTCATGACTGGTGCTGTTATTGCTCCACAGTGCCTGAATTCCACAGATGGGGAAGTCAGTGCTTATTCCTGCCCCATCCCCACTCCAGGCTCGAGAGTAAAATAAGGTGACAAGTGACCTGTCAGAACTGTGTGGGTGAGCCCTGTCCAAACCAGGTAAAGCTTTTCTGGCCCCTCCAGCTGACGTTTATGGCACTGGGCCCCCTGCTCACCCCCCAGCACATTCACAGAGTGCTCCCTTGCATGTGCCATGATTCCCACAGCCAGATGGGAAGCATACTCGTGCTTGCCAATAGTGAGAGGGGGCAAGTTTGGATCCGACTGGCAGAACTGCATCCGAGAGCAGATGTCTTTGAAGTCCTGGTTCCTCCGCTCGTATTCCTCTGTGTGAGCTGCCAGGTGAGAGTTCACAATGCACACACTGGTGTTGTGGAATTTAAACCTGATGGCAACTCCACCTTTGTTACCCTGAAAGAGAAAGGCATTGGTCAGAAGCTTCTACACTGCAGATGAGTCACTAGCAGTGGCCAAGCCAGAAGACTTTGGGACAGAGTGTTTAATTCCAGAAGAAGGAATAGGCTGAAAATCCTAATTCGTGATTACTGCTTTGAACATGGGTGCACAGCTGGCAGTTCCCTCTCACAGTGCCCTGAGCTGGCACGGGTAGGACATCTGCTTCTAGAGGCAGCCCTTAGCTGGAGGAATAACCAATGCATCCAAGGAGGGGGGCTCTTCCAAATCTCACCCCTTCTCATGCACATTTGCCATTCTTACCATCCTCCCCATGATTCCAGTCCCCACAGTCTCAACTTCCACCTCGGAGATGTTCAGAGCAAGTTCTGCCTTCACATACAGCAGGAGCATGATCCCCACCAGCCGCACAAGTTTCACCTGAAAAACAGACCCTGCTCCATTCAATGCTGCAATGGAAGAGGCTTGCTGAGAGAAGGCACATCCATCCACAACACGGGTCACCAAAGAGAAAGATTCAGGATCATCTGGTGCACCAGCAGGGCTCACAGTGCACAGGCCCCAGCAGCACAGCCCAGGAAGGAGCTGGGAGCAACATCAGTCAAGGAAGTTGAAGCCCAAAGCAAGAGCTACACACAGACATAGGCTCATGGAAGGAGATTCCCTTCAACAACAGAGACAAGAGATGAAGCAGACCTATGGAGCAGGAGCTCAAACAAAAGCAGTATTCCTACCAAAATACCTTCACAATTCATTCCACCATACATTGTACGGTGGAAGAAGGAAGAAGGTACAGAACTTCCTGTTCTCCTTCCCCAAGACAGCAGGAGCTCCCTTTAAGTGGGGAAGCCTGGCTCTGTTTCCCATCCTGCCCTGCCTCATCACCCTGCACAGAACCACCACCTACAGAACCTGCACAGCCTCTGAAGACACAGCCACTGAGAACAAGAGAAAGCAAAGGGAAAAGAGAGCCAAGTGGGAAATGATTCCACACTCAAACCTCCCCAAAAGCCACATTTACCTTTGCATATTTGGCATCTGGGTGAAGACTATCAGTTACAGCTTTAAACCATTCTTCTTCTTTCGGTGTGTCATTGAAAAAGAAGGCTTCTTTAGTCAGATCAAGCTCCTGGAAACTGTGTTAGAGGAAGGAACCCATGGATGCATGCACTTGTTTATACCTCTCCAATCCCTTCTCTGGGAAAGAACTAAATCAGCTCATACTCACGAAATTTATAACTGAAAACTCAAATTCAGTTTTGCTGATTGTAGATGTATGTCAAATGTAAAGCTAAATTACTGTCATTGTTACACCAAATGGCATTAAGGATTTTGTAACACTGAGAGACCAAACCCTACCAGACCAACAAACCTTACAGGCTGTGGACACACCCACCCTGGAGCTGTGCAGGCACTGCACCAGTGCCAACATTCCTGTGGTGTCCTGGCTGAACTCCTCTGGGTGACAGATCCACCTGCACAGCCCAGGTTAGTGAGGTGGGCAGGGACAGACACTCACCCCACACAGTAAATGTCTGGAGGCTCAGCATCACACCTCAGCCAAGGCTGGAGACTCTCTGTGGGTGACTGACCATTCACGTTGTATGTCCCCACAAAAACCCTGCAAAGACAGTGACAGAACCCCAGAGCTGGAGACTGGGAGAGCAAACTTCCTGCAGAGCCCAGGAAACAGCACTGCTGTCAACCAGGTAAATAATGTTCTATATAACCAACGTGTAGCCAGGGGAAATTAAGGAAGGTGACAAAGTTTAAATCCCTAAAATTATCTAATTACAACTGCACCTTTACAGATGCATTTTTACAGAAGGACACATTGTTATACCCAAAGTGTTAAAGAAAAAACAAAATAAGGCTGTAGCTGTGCAGTAGCAGCTTGAAATGATAAATTCACAGAATGAGATGCATAAAATTATTTCAAACATAGTAAAGTTTTGGTCCTAATTATATATGTCACTCAAGCTCTTTCTTATGAGCTTATTGGAACAACTACGTAGATAAGCAGTGGACAGAAATGGAGAGGGAGAAGGCTGGAGTGCACAGAGCTGATGCATTTCCAGACACTGTCTAAAATAAGCACAGAAAAAAAGTGATTTCAAAAAGGCCATTTCCTCAACAAGAACCATGAGGCAAGTCTTGACAGAGACATGAATGAAATTCTGCTCTGCTCATGTCTAAACGTGGAAAGAGAACTGTTCTGGAAAGTATGGATCATACTTTTCTTCAGAATTTCCTGTTTGTGGAAAATGATGAAATAACAGATGAGTTATTCTGACAGTCTATGCTATAGTTACAGCCCACAAAAGTAAGTTCTTCTGAGGAAGATCATTACCTGTAGTTCTGGATGTGTGTGTAGGAGTCCTGCATTTGCAAAAGCTGAGATTTAACAATAGTATCTCTGAGGCCAAACTTTGGCTCTGATAAGATTGAGGCCTTGTTGGAAGCCATGACACGGGAGGCCCGAACCTGTTCAGTTCTCACTTCAGGCTTGAGTTTGTTTTGCCTGCAAATGAAAGCAAAACCACAGGTGAAGCCCAGGCTATCCCCACTATGCTACCCTAACTAGCATATTTCTGCCACCGAGGCCTTAATTCACATTTTTCTGTTTGCTCACTAAGGACAGGTAACATTTGGGATAAGCCAAGAAGACTGAAAAGAGCATTTCTTAGCAGGGTTGAGATCTGCAGACAAAAGCAGTTTAACTAACTAAAATAACAAATGGTTTTCACCATCCTGGTGCAGCCTGTTGATGCAGAGCAGGTCTTACTCACACCTGGAAAATGATACAAAACCTGAACATCTTCCCTGCTTACTGCAGCGAGGAGAAGGAAATCTCATCTCCCTCTGCCTCAGCCAGAGAATGAAGAACTGTGTTTGTTTAGAAAACCTCCTGGTGGAAATCTTCCAATTCTGCCTAGGGTGGGTGGAGGTGGAGGTGGTTTTACTTTGTGTCTCCTGGCTCTGCAAACTCCTTTTGCAAAGGAATAATGCCACAGCTTGGGAATTCCCACCAGCAATTGGATGGTACAAATTTAAAGGCAGCATACCAGTGCCAAGGACAGCACACGGACAGACTCTGAATGCTTTGCATCAGGGTCCACAAAGTCCTGGGAACTGGAAAATGAAACTGTAACATTTTCAGAGTGTATCTATGAAACACAGCGGCTCTAAGCCAAAGCTCTCTGAATTCAAAATAAACAATGCTAGCAGGTCCTGTCCCACTAAACAGCCAAAATATGCCCAAACAGGGGACTGGAAGGATTGTAGGGAGAGGGAGTGGAATGAAATCTCCACCAATGTTTTGACAGCATGCTTATGCTGAACTTTTTTCTCTCTTAACTAGAACCTGCAGATTCTCATCTCAAAAAGTTGCTGGCTGCTACTCTAGAGCCCCCCACCTCTGTGCACTGACCTGGGAGTACTTTTATCAGTGCTGTCGTGGCTGCAGCTCTGACTGACTGCAGCTTTTTTCCCATTTTGTTTGACACCTTCAGAGCCAACCGCTTCTGGAGAAAAAAAAAAAAAAGCAACCAACAAAAAGTTTCACTTTAAACACAAAGTGTTCTTCCATTTATCAACATGCTTATGTAAACACTGGCAAAAATCTGTGGGCAGAAAATAATTTAGATTTGTGTGGAAAAAACAAAGTACCACACAGTCTCTCTTTCAGCTATCTGACAGATTCAGCTTACTCTGCCCCAAGGGTTGTGTGATGATGCAGCTTCCCCTGCAGAGGAAGGAGTGACAGGAGCCAGAGAGAGCAGCCCTGTCCTCTGTGGGAGCACTTGCTGCTGGCTCTCCTTTACAGCTAAGCTGAAGCAGGACTTAGCAGCACAAAACCCAGGGCTTTACCCCAGGAATCTGAAAAATTTATGTTAATAGCAGATTTTTCCTTTCTGAAGCAAGACAGGAAGTACAAAGAAAGTGGAAAACAAGGAAACAAACAAACCCCACGATACCATTTAAAGGGTTTCTGCTTATCTACAAATACCCAGCAAGGCACAGGTGTCAAAGACACCTTGAGGGCCACAAAGAGTCACACCAGGGACCCACGAAACCTCAGCAGCAACATCTGCCTCACTGCAAACTCCACATTCCTAAAATAGTAACAGGGCTGCTACCACACAAAGTGAACTAACCACAGGAGTGACACTAACACATCACACTACCTTACCAAAATTCGACCAGGCTTTCAGCACTTTGTTTCAGTTACAATATTCTGCTCCTACAAGTTGCAAAATAACAATTAAAAAAGAGGATTCTGGGGGAGGTCTCTGTGTTTAAGATGCAAAACCGGCAATCTTAAAATCATGCTCCTTAGCACACAAATCTAATCATGATGTAGAAATTGCTAAGACTGATGGGTTCTAGACATTCAGCTGAGCTTCTCCTCCAGTGAGCACAACCCAGAAAAAATTAAGATGTTATTGCTGTCACAGAACATTCTGCAGAACACGAGCACAAAACAGAAATAGAACTTGCAGTACTTCACCCAGGTCCTCGGGATACAAACCAGATGACAAGAAGCGGCCAAATTCTCAGCCTGGATAACCTCTTCTGCCCAAGAGCCTTCTGAGAATAGACTGTGTAAGAGGATTTATCAGAGCTTGGACGCAGAAGAGCACATGACTGAAACCTCACTGCAGATCACACAGCTCAAGTCAAGCAGAATTGCCCAGGAGCACACAGAGATGCACTGGGAAGTGTGCACACAGGGGCCTGGGACATGTTTCTCCATGGGTGTTGAGAGCTCAGTTACTGCTCTCTGGACCTCTGCAAGCTCTCCCACTAACAACCATGCAACATCCCTTGAGAGTGAGTGACAGGAACCAACCTGAACCTTCACCTCAATGGACAATGGATATTTTTGTGCCAAGAAAAGAGCAGATTCCCAGGCTTTATTACCTACATGGGTCAATGCCACTCGCCAGTGTGCAGAAGGCATTACTGCAGAATGGAAAGGTGTGTGACCCTGCTGCTGTCACAACTGCTGCCTGATCCAAAGATCAGAGTTATACATCACACTTTGCATTCTAACCTCACGGGCAGAAATCAGCTTTAGGTAGGATTCTTCTAAGAAAGAGATTAGCTTTGGTAAAGGGCTGTTTTCTTAGATATGTTTATACCTAGCCACAGATTCCTGTAGCCAGAGGAATCTATATGAAAGCACTCTGAAGTGGAATAATGGCCTTGTTCGATTATTGAACTGAGCACTGAAATACAGAGCAACATGCAGAGAGCAAAGGAGGTCTTGACTGCACAGGATTTGCAGTTAAATGAGATCCAAGCAGTAATAAAGGCATTAATGTTAAAAACGTTCACTGACATTACAGAGCAGCAGGAAAATGTATCCTATCTCCTGGATAAACAGGATTCATGCTTAGCATCCAAAGGGGAGAATTAAATTAGCCTTCATGCAACCAGAGCAGTCCAGGTGCAGCAACACGCCAACACTCGGGTTTTGAACCGCACACTGACTTCCAGGAGTTCCTTTAGCTCCGAATCTCCTCACACGTGCGCTCTGCAAGCGGGAAACGCCGCGGAGCCAGCGGAGGAGGCGCCGGAAGAGCGCGGCCCGCCCGGAGGAGCCGCACGGGGCGGGCAGCGGGGGCCAGGCCAGCGGAGCCCCGGCGGCCGGAGCCCGGCAGCAGCTCCGAGCCCGCGGCGGAGCTGGCCTGGAGCTGCCGCGGAGCTGCCGCGGAGCCGCCCCGCCGCCTCCCGGCCCGGCCGCGCCGCGGAGCTCCGGCGGGCGCTCAGCCCGGCCCCGCCGCCCCGGCCAGCCCCGGCCGGACAGCGCGGCCCCCCGCCCACCCCGGCGGGTCCCCGCGCTCACCTCGGCGGGGCCGCCCGCCCGCGGACATCGCCGCAGCTCGGCGCCCACGGCCGCCCCGGCCCGGCCCGCCCCGGCCCCAGCGCCCGCCCCGGCCCCAGCGCCCGCCCCGGCCCGCCCCGGCAGCGCAGCGCCCGCCCGCTCGGCCTCGGGCCCGCCAGCAGCCGCTGCCTCTGCCCCCGAAACACCGGGCATCGCTGCCGGGTGCTGCCAGACACGGCAGTTCGAGCAGGGAGGCCAGCGGCGCTCCTCCACCCGCGGCAGGGACGAGCTGCTCCCGAAGGGGACCGGACCCATAGGTAGGCAGGGAGCTCGTACCTGCGCTGCACCTGCTGACCTCCTGCAGGAACGAGCGCGTGTGGGAGCCGAAGGGCAGCTGCACTGTCAGCCGATCGTCTGCTGAGCCCATCTGGACAGTCACGTCCGAGCCTGCGGACATCGGGAGAAAGAGCTGCGGTGGGTCGTGCTGACAAACCTCCACAAACTGAGCGTGTCTCGCTCGGTGTGCACATGCACACAGCCTTTGGCAACATCTCCCCATGCCTTCTTACCATGTTCCGTTCCAAAGATTTATATGAGAATGCCACTTAAAATATAAAAATCAGCATTTATAAAAATTATTATTCTGCTTGTTCAGGGACAAGAATAAATCTTCCAGCAGCAGCATATGGAGAATTAGTTCCCTTGGTTGAATGGGGCTGGCAGTGCTCATTATCAACAGGTAACAATGGCCAACAGCATGGCAACTGCCCCAGGAGCCACAGGGCACAACCCCTCCCCAGTCAGCTCCTCTGGGGCCAAGAACCCCCCAGTCCTGCCCACTGCATGCAGCTGGCCCAAGCCCCAGAGCACCTGTAACACAGGCACTAAAGCAAGCACAGAACTCACCGATGACGTGAAGGTCACTCTCGAGTACAACTGCAAAAGTAAGACAAAGTTCAGTTGAAAGCTAAAGCAGCAGGTTTGCATACCACGCTGATACTTCTCCAAACTCCAAACATCCCTGCAGGAACAGAGGCAGGCAGAACAAACCTGCTGGGCAGGGGCTGGGGCCTGGTGGGACAGAGGTACTCTGGTCCTCACAGGGCCCTGCCAGAGAGGCCATGCAGTGCACAAGTGTCACCAAAGATAACAAACTTGAAAAATGTGAAGATACAAGAGATTGCAAATTTCAGGAAACAGGACAGCAAAATAGATTGCAAATTTCAGGAAGCAGGACAGCAGAATATGGACACCAAACCCCTTTATCCCATTCTTTGGAACTGGCACTGAGCCACCACAGTGTGTCAGTACCTTCTTCCACTGCAAACTCATCGGTGATGGGGATCACTCTCTCCAGCCAGACGTCCTCAGCTGTGATGGCCATCCTGCGGTGAGTGTACACATAGATCCTGCAAGCACAGAGCAGGCACGGAGGCAAAGCCTCCTCAGCTTGGCATGTCTGCAGACAGACAAGCACAGACCCCATCCCACCCAGCAGCACCGGCCAGCACAGCCTCGTGCAAATCCCAAACCACCTCCTCAACCAAGTGCCACCCACCTGCTCCCCCAGCACTTAAATAATGTGTTCACACAACCCGCAGAGCAGAGCAGCTCAAGGCCTGGGGTTTCTCACTGACCACCCAGGACACCAAGGCACCACGCCTTCAAGGTGCTGCCCTACAGCACTGCACCCTGGCGGAAAGCCCTTGGATGGGAGGGGGCTCTCGGGTGCCGTGGCGGCTCCTGAGGGTCCCGCAGAGCTCCCTCGGGCGCTGTCCCTGCCCGCCCCGCGCCCCGGTACCCACGCGTTGTGCCCGCGGCACTCCACCAGCCCCAGCAGCCGGCTCTCCACGCTGTCCCCCGACGGCAGCAGGGCCTGCACCGCCTGCGGCTGCGGGTCAAGGAACCGCGGGACAGCGCCGGGAGCGGGGAGGCGGCGGACGGAGCGAAGATCGGAGCGGGGGACCGGCGGGAGAGAGCGGGGACGGAGCGGAGGGAGAGCGGCGGGGACAGCGGGAGGGAGCGGGGACGGAGAGGAGGGAGCGGGGACAGCGGGAGGGAGCGGGGACAGAGAGGAGAGAGCGGGGACGGAGAGGAGGGAGCAGCGGCAGCGAACGGGAGGGAGGGGACGGGGCCAGCCCGGGGCTGGGGGCGACGGGGCCAGCCCGGGGGTGGGAGCGCGGCGGCTCCGCGACACCGGCGCCGATCAAAGGATACGATCCGGCAGGTCGCCCCCGCCGCCAGGCTCTCCTGGATGGCCACCGACTGGTCCATGTCCGCCGGCCGGAGGCTGTCCCGGCGGCTGCGCGCTCGGGCCGGCGCAGCGCGATGAGCGCGGCGGCCGCGGCTCCCCCGGCGGGGCCGCCCCCGCGGCCGCTCCGCTCCCGCTCCGCTCCGCTCCGCCGCCGGCCGGAAATAACGGGACGGGAAGCAGCGGTGGGAGCGGTGCGGCTCGGCCGTGCACGGCGGGATGCGGGGGACGGGGGAGGCACGGCACGGCACGGCACGGCACGGCCCGAGCCCCAGCCTCCGGCCGGCCCCTCCCGGAAGGAAAGGGGGACTGAGAGGGGGAACCCCTGGGGTCGGCAGACATGGGAAAGGATAATTTCCACTGAAAATCGCGAGATGCTCTTGTTTTCAGTAGTCCCTTGAGCTATTTTGTTGTTGACTAATCAAGACGACCCAGCACAAGAGCCGTTATTGAAATCAATTAATGCGGAGTGTGGGAGTAAGTGCTGTAAAATATCGCCAGAGCTTTTTGCACTGTCGAGACGGCTGTAACTCCTTCCACAGATGAGGAAGGAGCTAGGTCGAAGGAGATGTAGGTCGAAGGACAGGGAAAATGCGAGTGGTCTCGGTCAGTGACAGCTCTGCACCACTTCCCCACTCCCTCTCTGCTCACGTACAAGAGAACAGCCTGAAAACGCTGCTCTAATCCCCAAACCTTTCAAGAATTGGGGTGCTGGGCAGTGTTTTTGAGATAGAAGAACCCTTGACGTGAACACACTGCCACTGGGCTGAAACAAAGCAAACACACACCCCAAAGGCTGAGCTGCGGTTTTGCTGTAGCAGAAGAGGCACTGCAGCGTGGGAAGGGCCGGCTGTGGTAGAATGACGTGGTTTTCATCCACCCGTTAGGGCTGGCAGTGCTCCACGAGGGCCAGCACTGCCCTGTCATCCTCCTTGCTGGGAAAGCACACAGGGCTCCAGGGCTCAAACCCACCCAGCCCAGCTCTGCCGCCCTCCCACGGGTCACACTGTGTTCAGCCACACTCGACACACCAGCACCAAAGGGGGTGCACAAAGACTTTAATATTTTGCAATCTTTTCTCTAAGGAACCGGTGGCAGCAGAGGACAGTGGTGGCAGGGAGCAGCACTGTGCATTGACCACAGGCAATCCTGCCTGGCCAGCTCCACCCGTGCTCCGTGTGCTCACCTCTGGGCTCTGCCTTCAGCAGCAGAGAACCACAGATGTGAAACAGAATCATCTAAAACATGAGATGCTTTTAGATTAATCCCACTTCCCTGCCTAAGGCTGAGAGATGAAACTCTATTTGACTATTTTACGTACACGGGCAAGAAGCATTTCAAAGCCAGAGCCCTTTGGAGCTAACAGGTCAGAGGGGGTGCAGGGAGACTGTGCCACAAGCAGGTCATTGATTAGAGCAGCCCCTGTGCCTCAGTCAATGCAGAATTTTTTGGGTTTTAATGAGGCCTAAAACCCTCCTGTTCCAGCTCCTGAGGTCCCCCATTCCAGCACCACTCCCAAGATCCACAATTAGCTTGCAGGTCTCTTAGACCTACAGGATTTGGGCAGGGTAGGGTAGAATCTCTTGATGTAGCTTTCTAAGTGCACAGATTAAGTGCTTTTCCTCTGGGAAAAGGGAGAATCTTGTTTTCAAGTACTTAAACTTTACTGCAATGCCAGGACTCACCCATGCTGGGATGGTGCAGGATTCAGAGTGCAGCTTAGGGGGGGTTTAGGGTCAACAGCAGGGTCCTATGCAGGGCAAACAAAGTGACCCCCGAGGGTGTGCAGCTGCCCATGAGCAGATGCAGAGGGCCCCAGACACTTTGTGATGGGACAGGGACACTACAGAGGGCGTTTGCTTAGCAACCTTGGCTGAAGTCAGAGGGCAGCAGGATCCTAGTGATCCTACAGGAGAGGCTGCAGAGCTGCCTGGCTGCTGCCTACCCCCAGAGGGAAGTGGAGGCCCTGTAATTCAGGAGGAGGACCACCCCACATGCCATGACCTTCAAGAGTGGGGCCAGGGTGGCCTGCCCAGCGCTGTTGACGTGAACTTTGCCATCCAGTTTGAGACAGCTGCCTTTTGGGGTGGCTGGGCAGCACTCCTGGTAGCAGGCAGCCTTCATCCCACCAGCACAGACTGGTTTGGCAGCCTTGCAGGCTTTGCTACATCCTGCCATGTAATTCAAGCCCATCTTCTTCATCTGGAAGGAGAGAGACATTAGCCTTTAGTATTAGCATTACAGGAATACAATGCTCTGCAGCCCCAGGCCATACCTCACAGAAGTCCTGTCCTAAAATGCATCTAGTGATGGTCTTCCTGCCTTTGAAACACTGGTCCCCGTGACAGGAAAATGCTGCACATACTTTGCCCTGTGAGAGAAAGGACTGGGAGATACCATCTGTCCATCAGGACAAAAACTGCATTTAAGGCAGCTCTTCACTCCCAGGGCTCCTCTCCACCCCCCTCTGTTTTGCTGGTATTTGTGCTATCAAGCATTTTAGATCCAGAGATAAAGGAGTATTCTGAAACTGCAAGAAACTACTGAAAGACCAGCAGACCAAGCAAGTTTCAAACCTCTTTTTCCTTCCTCTTAAGAGGGTTCTGCAAAGATAAGCACCTTCCCCTCCACCAGGCTCAGGAAAGGGCTGCAGAGCCCAGAGGGTCCTCACCCTCCGTGCTGCTGCAGGAAGGCTCATCCTGTGGTCAGATCAAACTGCCCGAGCTGATGCAAGCACTGCTCTGGGAACAGCCTGATGGGCAGGGACGAGGCCCACTGGACAGGGCTCCTTACTTCCAGCGCTCATTCAGGGTTTGTCACCCTTCCAGAGTCAGCTTTTTACCCCATAAACAAAGGGAGGAGAGATTTTTTCCTGTCCCCTGCTCAGGTGGGAGCTCAGCCATCCCAGCACCACAGAGCCCATGGATGCAGCAGCCCCTGTGTGTGGTACCTACGTTCTGGGGGGGAGGCTGGGGGGTGCTGGTGCTTGTCAGCTGCACGGTGGTGCTGGTGGGTGGCAGGTCACCTGCAGACACACAGGACCCTGTGAGGCTGGGCACACAGCCCACACAGGGACAAATTCACCAGCACTGCTCGTGGACAGAGCTGCCAGGGCCACCCTGCCCCTCACCCAGCTCCAAGCACTCCCCAGGGCAGAAGAGAGGCAGATGCAGCCACAGCCCCTCCACGCTCCTGCCCACCAGAAGAAAGAAGAACAAAGCTGGGCCGTACCATAGGCTGTGGCGTTGAGCTGCAGGCAGAGAGGGCCAGCACAGCACTCCAGGGCACACTGCTGCCTGCTGCTGCTGCTGCTGGTGCTGCACAGCTCTGCACTGCACCCCCTGCTGCAGCCCGCCGTGTAGTTGGTGCTGGAGAAACGATAAAGCTGCAACGGCAGAGCCAAAGGGTAAAGCAAGGTAAGTAAAGGATAGAGTGTGAAGAGGTGCTGTCATAAAAGAGTAGAAATAACTGACAGGCTGTCAGAGAGGAAAGGGAGATGGACACAGATTCAATAGAGCAGTGTCTATTCCTGAGCTAAAGGAAGGTTTTCCCTGGTGCAGCGCCCTGGCAGTACCTGGCAGTGAGTCTCATTGTGGCAGGTGGCTGTTCTGTTGGCATGGGCTCCATCCTGGTAGCACCTCTCTCCGGAGCACTGGAAGCTCTGGCAGGTTTGCTGGAGAGACACCAGGGTGTCAGCCTGCAGCAAAGCCTCCCCACACAGCCCTGCAGGGCTGTCCCCAGCCCCAGCCTCGCTCTCTGCAGGGGCCACCCCCCCTGCTACCCACTGTGCTCCCTTCCACCACAGCACATGCTCCCATGGCACTCCTGTGACCAACCAGCCGGGCAAGTGACACTGTCCCTAGGGCTGCAGTGGCCCAGCAATACCCCTCTCCATTCCTTGCCTTACCATTGT
Source organism: Passer domesticus (assembly GCF_036417665.1). Lineage (NCBI taxonomy): Eukaryota > Metazoa > Chordata > Aves > Passeriformes > Passeridae > Passer > Passer domesticus. The sequence continues at coordinate 3,444,259 of NC_087497.1, read as the reverse complement.
CTCTTCTGCTCCCTTCAGAGAGGTGTTGGTGGCCACCACAGAGGCATTGTTGGTGACCACCACCACTGAGGTGTTCCTGGTGGCTGCTGAGGCCTCCTTGCTAGTCACCACCACCATGGCATTCTTGGTGGCTGCCGAGGTGTTTGTGGTGGCCAGGGTCACCACTGAGGTGTTCTTTATGGCCAGGGTCACCACTGAGGTGTTCTTTATGGCCATGGCCACCACTGAGGTGTTCTTGGTGGTTGCCAATGAGTTCTTGGTGGTCTTGACTACCACTGAGGTGTTCTCGGTGGCTGTCGAGGTCTCCTTGGTAGTCACCACCACTATGGCACCCTTGGTGGCTGCCAAGGTGTCCTTGGTGGCTGCCAATGTGTTCTTAGTGGCCACAGAGGTGTTGGTAGTGGCCACCACTGCAGCATTCTTGGTGGTGGCCATCACTGCAGAGTTCTGGGTGGCCACTGAGGTGCTCTTGGTGGTCACAGCCACCAGTGAGGCCTTCTTGGTGGTCACTGCCCCTGCCAAGGTTTTCTTGGTGGCTGCTGAGGTGTCCTTGGTGGCCATCACCCTGGTACTGGCAGCTGTGCTGAGTGCTGAAAAACAAAAGGCTCCTGCTTGGTGAAGGAGACACCAAGGGAAAACATGCTCAGCAAGCCCTGTGTCCCTTCCTGAGCCATGGCACGGTCCAGAGGGACCTGTGGGAAGCATCTGTCACACTGTGGCTGGCAGCTGGAATGGCAATTAGTAACAGGATGTCCCCAACAGGGTCCACTTGCAGCCACCAGCTGGGCAGCCCAAGAAGCAGGTCAGAGGCAGCAGTGTGTGTGTGGGTGTCACAACAGCCTGTCCCTCCCACTTCCAGCCATATTTCCTGGGAAGAACAGGCTTTTATGGGCGCTAAACCATGAGGAAAGGTTCCTCACGTGTCCTGCAGCTCTGTCCTACAGAGCACAGCCTGGAGAGGACAGACACAAAGCCCCTGGTGCACCACTCTGCCTTTGCCCCACTCCCTGCAGGCCCCCAGATTTCCCCTTGAGATGCAGAACTCACCTGCTGTGCCAAGAGGGTCCTGAAGACAGAGCTGCAGAGCCAAGAAGCAGAGCAGCAAGCCTGGAATGGAGTGGGACTGCCTGAGAGCAGCTCACCTGCTGTCTGCCTTACCCAGCCAGCAGCACAGGCAGAAATCCTTGAAACAGACAAGCAGGGATACTCCTCCACCTCCCCAAAGCCCCAGGTGGACTCAGGGAGGCCTCAGGCACAGCCCCCGACAGCTGGAGCAGAGATGGAGCCAGGATGGGGGACAGACAGACAGACACTGCTCCCTGTGCTGCACCACAGCCCCGTTACCTCGAGTGGGGGGCGCGAGCCCTCGGTGTCCAGCCATCCTCATCCTCCAGCAGACCTGGCAGGGGGAGAGGGGTCAGAGCTCACCCGAGGTGCAGGGTGGACACCCCAGAGCTGCTCTGTGCTCTCCCTGCAGTGCTCAGCCCAGCACAGCCAGGCACCCCCTCCTGAGAGGCTCCCCAAATCCACCGAGGCTGCCAGGGATCAGGAGCCCCGGGGAGCTGTGTGTGCTGTTGGTGTGGCAACAACCCTCCCTGGAGCTCCCAGGCAGCACGGCCCTGCAGGAGCTGCCACGAGCAGGGTGACACAGTGGAAAGTGCCACCATGCAGCAGGTTGCTGCTGCAAGTGAAGATATGACCTGGCTCTCCATCCTCTATTTGCATTCCAAATGTTCGCCTGTTTTGCTAAGAAAATGGTGGAGGATGTGATTCCAAACAGGCTCCAGAGCTAAATTCTCCAAGGAGAATGGTAACACTCCCCTCCTGTTTTATGATTTAGATTCAGTCACCATTCCCCCAGGACCTGGAGGGGCTGAAGCTCATTCAGAGAACCCCCAGAGTGATGGAAAGAGCTAGATGGCACCTCACCCTGCAAACCAGCCCAGCCACCACCCAGATCAGCTCTGGGCATCCTGACTGAGCCCAGAGCCAGCCCAGCCCAGCCCCAGTGCAGGCAGGGAACCAACATCTGCCTGACACAGCCCCATCCCAGAGCAGCCTTCCCAGCCTTCCCCCAGGCAGGGAAAGAGCCCACAGCACTGACCCACCTGCCTGTTCCTGGAGCCCCTGCACACCTGCAGTCACTGCTGCACTGGAGCACCTCTGAGCACTGCTGTGGCACCTGCCCACAGCCCAGCCCCACCCTGCCAGCCCCCAGGGAAGTGTCACATGCAGCTCCACAGGGGCAGAGACACAACAGCCCTGCACAGCAGTGGAGAAAGGGCTTGTGAGGCTGGACACGTCACACAAGCCACCTCTGCACTCAGGGGACTGGGGGACACAACAACTGCCACTGCCACACGTGATGTGAGGGCCTCTGCACAGTGGAGCTGCAATTGCTGAGGCACCATGAATCCATGGGGAATGTACAGACACCTCCAAGTGTGACACCAGGGGACAAGGATGCTCCTGAAGCCACAACAGGCACCTCTAAACAGAGTCTCTGTTCCCATCTCCATCCTCCTGCAGCACAGAAGGATCTGCACATGAACCACCTACCAGGACATTCAAGCCAACAGCAGTGCCACAGAAATCACCCCAGAGCCAAGCCTGAAGCTCAGCTGGTAGCTCTCTGAAAAGAACAATAGCCAAAGCTCCCCAGGGAGACAGACCCAAGGTAAAAACAGTTCTGCAAGCCAGGTGAGCTTGTTTTTTAAAGAAAACCTCAAGTTCACACCAAGACCTAGAAACAGGACCAGTACCTGTGAGCACACAGTGTCCATGTGCTCCAGTCAGCCCTCACCATAAACATTTCCAGCAGAGTGGAAATGAGAGAAGGAATTGTTTCTGACAGCTGTGTAAAAAGCATTTTAAACACACTGTAATCAAAACTCTTCCTTCCAGCACACAAAAGAAGACAAATATCTCAGCACTTTCTAAATTACAATTACTTTATTTTTCAAGGTATTTTTTAATATAAAACAATGTCACAAGTCTAAGGAACTTACTAGAAAGTGACTCTATAAAGTATTCTTGAAATCTATATTCATGCACATACAAAATCCAGACAATGAAGAAGTCAAAGCTGCTGCCAGATCCACTCTCTCTCCAGATGTGGGATCCTTCACCTGGGGACAGCTACAGCAGCCCTTGGCGCTTCAGGTCTTCGTAGGTCTTTTTATTCACCACATTCCCACTGGAATCCTCATATTCCTCCTGGAACAGAACCAACAGTTTAGAGACAGCACTCAAATGTTAGCTCCAAGAGCAGCCACTGACCATGAGCACCCTGCCAGAACTTCTGTGCAGGAAGGCAGGCAGTGGATCTGCCAGCAGGTCCTGGGAGAAGAGCTCAGCCTGGTCCAGAGTCATTACAGGTTGTACTAGAGATTTTACCTCCCACTTTTGCCCTGCACCCTGTTGAGAAATGGCTTTGGAACAGAAGTTTAGGAAAAGGAACCAATGTAAGCAAGGACACTGCTCACACCCAGGAACAAGGGGTTCCCATGGACACAGGGGGAGACACTGAATGCCCCTCACTGCTCACCTCTGTATCGGGCTGCCACCTCTCTGAAGCCTTCTGCTGTTTCAGCTTCGCCCACACTGCAAAGACAAAGTCAAACAGGATCTATGCCACTTCTCTTGAGATATTGGTTTCTAAGAAATACACACATAAGCTTTTTTCCCTCCCTTTTAAATCCAGGAATGTATCTAAGATCCATTAAAAAGTTATCATTCCACTGTGTGCTCACTGAAAGGCACTGAACTGCAGCAAACAAGACTTCAAACAGATTGTTCAGGATGGGACATGAGACCAAGGTCCAAAGCCACTCTCTCAGAAAAGGTGGTGTTCTTTAACATGTTCCCTGTTCTGCCATCACTACTTACATGAGACTGCATCCTCAATCTGTGTGACATTGGCAAAGTGTGCTGTGTTGGGGATGCCCAGGCACCGCATCCCGTGGGCATGTCTCCACTCCTGGGGGAAAGGGATGAGATCAGTGTGAGAGGGAACAGACATTAACATCTAAACAGGGTGCAAAACATACTATCACAGTACAAATCTACCAGTCCTCTATAAAAACATTATTTTCTTGTCCTGCAGACAGTAACACCACACCAGCCATCAACAGCCACAGTGCACCCATCAGAGCTGAGCATGGAAAGGTGTTCAAATGGGCAGGAATGGTAGCAAAAGACATCTCTGTATGCCTAACACAATCTCTGGGTATTGCTGCATGGCCCTGCAGCACAAGCTCAGACCCACAAGGCAAAAATGCTGCTCAGGGACTCAGCAGTGATTCATTACAATGAGTGAATGGATGCAGCAGGCTGTTCCTGCAGTGAATGTCACTTACTGCAAAGTGCCTCTGGAACGCCTTGGGCCCTCGGTAGGTGTAGTTACCACAAATCTCACAGTTGTAGTTGATGTTCAGACCATGGAGTTTATACAACCAGTATGGGATGGGCTGGAGCAAGGAGACAGCAGGATTAGGTCACATGGCAAAGAAACTCAAACAGAGAAGCAGCGTGGAGTCAGTGACCTGTCCCACTTCTCCAGGCCTGATAAGTCTCAGTTACCTTCCCATCCCAACCAAGAGGCAGATTTTTAGGGTTATAAATGATTTCATTTTCTTCATCTTCACTCTCGCTCTCACTGATCTGCTCCTCCTCCTCCTCCTCTCTCTCCTCCCCTGTGCGCGCCTGCTTGCGCTGCACGTTCTCGTGGGTGAGGTGTCTTTGTTCCTGAGGCAGAGAAAGGCAGGGATTGTCCACACACCATGGCAGCCAAAAGTCAGGGCAAACTCTTGTAGTAAAAACTCCCTCACAGCACAGAGGGAGGAAACAGAAGACCAGCATAAAGCGCAGAACTCCCACCTTACTGAGCCCAACAGTTTCAGTTTTTAGTACCCTGACATTTCCTATTGGCAAAGAATGAAACCTTGTATCACCTATTAGCACTTCCAATGTTACTACAGCAACAGCCAATCCCCTGGAAACAATCCCCCAAAACTGAAGGCAAAGGAGCAAGGCAGATGCAGTACTGTATGACTTTTGCACAAAACAGATGTGGTGCAGCACACTGATGTGATGCTGCCTGTGAAAGCACTATGCAAAGATAAGGACCACATTTCAGTCACTACTTGACAACTCTGAAATAAAAAGCTTTAAAAGAAAATAAAATCCTTACCCCAAGAACTTCCACATACTCATAAATCTGAGCTTCCAGGAATGCAAGATCTTTATTTCTTTCAGTGTCTCTGAAACAGATAAGGTATCTTCATTAAACACACAAGTTCAGTACTAGTTGGTCCAACATGAAAAGCTTCCAGAATCTCTGTCCTAACTACACAGGAGTGATGACTACAGAACACTCCTCATCCAAGAGGAGAGAACATTGCCAGCCTCAGAATGACCTCTAAGAACTCACCTTTTGCTTCCTTTTGTCTTTGGATTCTTAGCAAACAAGGAAGGATCAAGTGCTTCCAGGGATTTGCCTTTAGTGCTAAAAAGCCTCTGAGCACGCTCCTCCAGAGTCCTGCAGAGAAGCAGGGAAGGGATTAATCTAGACTGCAGTTTTATACTTCCTGAGAACTATCTGAATCCATGCAATAAAAATCTACATGTAGCTTTTAGGAAACTATGAGATTCCTTTTATCTTTGTCTTCATTCCTCAAGTCAAAGTCTACTGTACCAGAGACTCCTGTACAGGAGCAGTTCAGAGCAGCAGATCTCACTGCTTGGTTCTTAATGTTTTATCTTCCAAACATCTCTAAGGTAATTCTAGTACAACAGAGATAGCCACACAAGCATCCCAGAAAGAAATGTGATACAGGAACACCTCAGAAACTGAAGGGAACTCTACAAAACTGCACCTTACCCGCCACACTTCAGCCCCAGAGCCAGCAAAGCTGATTTTAACCTGTCCAGTCCCAGGGAGGCCAATTCCTGTTCAATTAAATAAACCACTGTAAGAGACAAGCTGTTCAACACATACAATATGGATATAGCCCACTTTAGCTTATTAAATATAGCTAAATATAGCTATTAGCTTATTAATGAAGAAAAAACCCTGATGAGCAGTATTTAAGAAAGGATTATCCACAGTGTTCCCCTGCTCCCAGGAAAATGAGAAATGTGATAAATCTAACCAGATATTTCAAGTTACACCCCACCAATGGGAGAAATCACATCATCAGCACCATCAAAGTTTTACCCAGAAAGCACAGAGCCAGGGACAAAAACACAGCACTAAAACTACACAAAAACCCCAAATGACTGAACTTCCACCTGCACAAAATGTGGCAGTAGGTGCAGAGCACTGGAGACATACCTCCCAGGAGGAGAAGGCTGAGAGATCCAGGTGGGCACCAGCATGGGTGAGGGCACTGCTGGTCTCTTTCTGCCAAAAAAAACCACATGCAAGAGCTGCACAACAAACTACAACACTTCTGGCCACAGAACATTTTAATCTCAAGAAAAGCAATTCATTCCAAAGAGAAAAATCCTCTTACTAAACTGAAAATGGAGCAGTAGTGAAGATGCAGAATCAGCCAATCTGAAACAATGCTCATTTTAAACCAATTGTGCTGGGTTTTAAATTCAGTCAGTATCACCCTGGTGGCACAGAGCTGCAGCCCTCACTGTCATGGTCACCCCAGCACAAATGAGTCACACAAACCCCTCCCAAGCACAGAACATCACCAGGCTCAGGCTGCTCACCGGCCAGCCTGGGAATGTGCCATTCTCCCACTTCTTCTCAAACTCCGTCTGGATTTTGCCAAAAAGTTCATTCTGGTCCAGTAATGGCTTCACTCGATCTGTGTAATCCTGCAGGTACTCAAGGAGCATCTCAAGATACCTGGCAGGGGAATCATGAGCACAGGTAAGTCACTGTCACCCTCTAAGCACATCTTTGGGCAGTCACTACCCTCCAGGGCTGCAGAGGGACGTGACCAAGGTCAGGCCAGTTTTCCACACAGGATTTTATTGACACAACAGTTCCAGGGTACATTAAAGCTTTGCCTCTGAGCTGAGTGTGGCTCTCCACATCTCTGCTGCACTGCAAGTTTGCTTGGGGTTCAGATATGACTTAGCTCAGGAACCCAATTTATGTGAGTTAAGTTTGGCTGTTAATTATACTCTCCACAGCTGAACACTTCAGAAGCAAATTTCTTCTCACCATAAAGGAAGCAGGCAGGCAAACAGGCTCACCTCTTATATTCAGCATTTTTTCTCTCCTTGGGAATATCGAAGAGTTGGTCAAATGTGGATAAGTAAGTGATGTAATCCAATTTCTATGAACAGAAAATCTGAGTCAGAATTCACACACAGCCAAATTAACATCCAGCTCCCAGAAAAGAGAAGCCCAGCCTGTGCAGGGCCTGGAGTTCCCTAGGCCCACATTCTCACCTCTGATGATTTCAGGTTAATGTACTTGAGGTAACAATCATGCAAATCCAAGTATCGTCCGTACCCCTCCTCATCTGTGAACTCCACCAGATCTGTAGGAAAGTTCATGAAAAGCTTTATTAAGAGCTTAATATTCCCTGCTTATTATACAACAGTTTTTGAACTGGAAGAGGATCAGCTGTGAAGTCATTTATGCTAAAGGAAGGGGCTGTCATGCCCCTGACACTCATTGAGCAGCCCCAACTGCTGCTCTGTGCAAGCACCAGGACATTCCTCAGGAACAGCAGCCTCACTGAGGAACATTCCAGGGACTGCAGTTCAGAAGCATTTAGATGACAGGAAAATTTTCAGAATTCATTTAGTAAACAGGAAGTGAGGCCCTGAAACGTGCAAACCAGATCAAACAACCTATTAAATAATGCCAGAGCTTAAGCAAACTACAAACTTACTCTGAGCTTCTTCACTTGGGTTGTCTCTGGCCTTCAGCAGCTCCTCAAACTCCACTGACATAGGAACACAGATCTGCATGGGCAGACACAAGGCACACAGTGATTTACTTCAGCTCCTGTCCCAGAATAACTAATATAACATCACACAAGGTGGCAAATAATGAAACTGCAAACAGAAAAGAGACTCCAAGCTTTGTCACGTTTCTTTCTGCACAAAGGCAAAAGTGTGGCTTTAGCCAGCATGAGAGAGGTGAGATCTGATCCCAGCTCAGCTGAACATCCCTGTTCTAGCAGGGAACAGGGTGAATGTCCTGCACTGTTCCCTCACTGCTCCTGACCCTGAGCAGCTGTGCTGAGTGTTCTCAGTACTTGTGTGTTAATGCAATAAAACTGGGGAAACAAAAGCTCTGTTTCCTGTAGGGATGAGACCCAACAGAGCACACCTCACCTCTTCCTCTGGACCAGGTAACTACTCACCTCATTTGGGTGCTTCCGGTGGAATTCCTTAATTTGCTTCAGTCTGTTGTAAAACTCTGCAAATTCATTTGGCCCGGAAATGGCACTGAGTTCCTCCTTACGCAGGCTACGAGTTCATGGACAGCAACAGATTACAAAGGGAAGGGAAGGGAAGGGAAGGGAAGGGAAGGGAAGGGAAGGGAAGGGAAGGGAAGGGAAGGGAAGGGAAGGGTGACACTGACACAGCCTCAGTCCAGGTCTGTGCTGCAGTGTCTGACTGCAAACCTTCCAGCCATGGGGGCCCTCCCAGCCCAGCAGGCTCAGGGGCTCACGGCCACATCCCCCTGCACAGGCTGCAGCCCCTGACAAACCCCTGGAGCAGCCAGGGCCTCCCACGACATTAACACAACACAACAAAACGTGTCCATCCAACACGGATGCTTGCGGCGTGCCCTCGGCTCCTGCCCTGCATTTAGTCCCATCTCCATCCGCGTGTTGCCCTTCAGCCATTCACACTTGAAGCAGCAGGGCACGCCCAGGCACACGAGGGCCCCGGGCACACTCACCCGTCCTTGTCGTCGTACAGGTCCCGCAGGTTGCCGCTCACCTCCATGTACCTCTGCGGAACAAAGGAGAGGCCCGGGCCCGCCGAGCCCGTTACCGGGACGGGCCCCGCCGGCTGCGGGGAGCCCGGCCCGCCCACAGCCCCGGCCCCAGCCCCGCTCCCGGCCCCGAGCACTCACGTCCTGCATGGCCCGGGTGCGGTGGTCCGAGTTGATCTGGTCGCGGAGCTGCGGGGAGAGCAGAGCGGTGAGCGCGGGCCCGGCCGGCGCCTCCCGCCCCGCCAGGCCCCGGGCGCACCGTGGACTTCTTGGTGAGCATCTCCTTCACCATCACGTCCATGAGCCGCTCCCGCTCCTCATGGTAGCGCCGCTGCTGCTCCAGGATCGTCTCCATCCCGCGCACGGCTCCCGCTACCGCCGGAAGGCCCCGGTAAGGCTCCGGTGAGTGTGAGGGAAGGTTCCGGTTCCGGGGCGCTGCGCGGTGCGCCGGGCCGGCCGGCAGGAGGCGGCTGCGGCCCGGCCGTGCCCTCAGCGGGACCGTGCCCGAGCACCGTGTCCGAGAGCGGGGGCAGTGTCCCAGCCCAGAGCGGTGCCCGAGAGCGGGGCCGTGCCCCAGAGCGGGGCAGTGTCCGGGCACGGTGTCTGAGCAGGGTGTCGAGCACGGAGCAGTGTCCGAGCGGCAGGGCCGTGTCCGAGCCCGGTGTCCGAGCGGGTGCCCGTGTCCGAGCACAGTGTCCCAGCCCAGAGCAGTGTCCGAGCGCGGGGTCCGAGCCCGGAGCAGTGTCCAAGCACAGTGTCTGAGGGGAGGCCTGTGTCCCAGCACGGAGCAATGTCCGAGCGGCAGGGCTGTGTCCGAGCCCGGTGTCCGAGCCCGGAGCAGTGTCCGAGCCCCATGTCCGAGCCCGGAGCCGTGTCCCAGCCCCGTGTCCGAGCCCGGTGTCCGAGCGCGGTGTCCGAGCCCGGTGTCCCAGCCCCGTGTCCGAGCCCGGTGTCCCAGCACGGTGCTCGGTGGCTCTGAGTGGCCCCCGCTGCCCATTAGGGCTGCCCCGGCCTGGAGGGCTCTCGGCGCTGCCCGGTGCCGAGCCGTGCCGTGCCGAGCCGTGCGGGACGCGCCCGCAGCTCCCGGTGCCCGGCAGCGCGGACTGTGCTGTCAGCCACACGATCGCGGTGCGAGTCCTCCCACAGACACCCCTTTGGGTTTCAACTGCTGTCTTCAGATCCACCCTAAATCCAAGGGTGCCTTGCCGCAACACTGCCAAATGCAAAGCTGTAATTATGTTTTAACTCACTGTATGTGAATAAATTATTTGTATTTTTTCTGCCATGCACGATAAATTCAGCCAAAAGCAAGACAAAAATTAGTGTTAATTAATGGCAGACAAAGATGATCCTTCACTGAGGGGAGAATGATGCTGCAGGTAAGAATATTGCCTTTAATTACTCCCTTGCATTATAGGTTGCCCCAAAGTATATCACTTTTCTTCATGAATGCCTGCCTAAAAATAAAAACATATGATTGTGAACTCAGTGTTCTTCCATTTCTCTTTGCATGAAACTTCATCTCTGGAAAGGGAAGGAGTTGAAATCCAGCAATGTCCCACCCAGCCACATGGCTTCCTTATTTTGGGCTGCTGGCACCAAGAGTGGAGAGGAGAGGATCGAGGTGGGACAAGACCAGCCCTTGCATGCCCACCCTCCTCCTCACCCCACAGATGGGAGGAGGTGACAGAAAGTTGGCCCAAGAGATGCCATTTCATTTCAGGGCAGCAGCAGCCTGTCAGGGGTGGGAGCTGAAATGCAGAGAGCCACAGAATATCCTGAACTGGAAGGGACCCATGAGGATCATCAAAGTCCAGCTCCTGGCCCTGCACAGGACTCCCCAGGCAGTGTTTTGAACCTGGCTTTGCCCATCAGGGCTGCAAATGCTGTCCCTGACCCACAGGAGTGCAGGAGAGCACAGCTTGGGCAGATTTGGTCAGATTTTGGTCAGGCCAGGGTCTCTTTCTACCCCTGCAGTGCTGCCCCACGGCCTCAGCAACTTCCCCACTCCCACCTCACCAGCACAGCAGCCCTGGCCTGACCCCCCTCACACTGCTCCTCGTGCTTAATAAAATTTCCATGACTGTTTCAGACCCACACTCCAGTCTCGGGGGATGTTTGTGCATGACATCACCCTCCCCCTCCTGTAAATCAGGCACTGGGCCATGTTCAGCCATGACCCATTCATGACAGGGATAAAATCCAGATGTTCCAGCTCTACGTGCAGCTGGGTCATTTCCTTTTTTGGCTAAAAACGTGAGGCTCTGGAGGCTGACTGAAAGAGGAGCCTGGGGGCCCCTTGTACAGAAACCTTTTGCGGTTAATCCCTGGAAACAGCACTGCAGAAATCCCGGCTTGTGCTGCTGCTGCTGGAGGACAGGAGCAGCTGGGAACCTCTGGGCTGGAGCTGCTCCCTCACCCTCCAAGGCCCAGCACAGCACCAGAGCCCAGCCCAGGTCACAGGGCAGCAGCAGCAACAAAAATCCTGCTAGAACTCCATCAGGCAGCAGAGCAGAGCCCTTGGAGCAGGCAGGAATGTGCACACACCAGTGCCATGGTCCTGCAGAGGCACCCCATGGGCTGTGCCCATCCTGCCGCTGGAGCAGCACCCACGGGAGCCCAGCCACTGTGCTGGGAGGGCTGGAGCAGGCAAGCCCAGAGCAAGTCACGGCAGCTGTTGGTAAATGTAAAGGATCTGTGGAAAATAGTTTCATATGTTAGAGAATAAATGGCTCCCTGACTGATAAACACGAGTAAAGAGCACGCAGCACTTCAGGGAAGGCTGCCAAGAGGGACCACGGATATCCTGGCTGGAGGCTGCAGCAACATCTACCCGAGGAGTGCCCTGGGAATGTCGTGTTGTGGGCAGCAGTGCACAGTGCAGGGCAGGGAGGCTGCTCTGCACAGGGCAGGGTCAGCAGGCAGTGCACACTGCAGGGCACACTGCAGGGCAGGGAGGCTGCTCTGCACAGCAGCAATCCCATCCCACAGCCAGCCTGCAACACAGAGCAGCACCCCATGCCCTGCTGGGGAACTGCCTGCCTGTACAGACAGCAAGCACGGACAGATGGACACCCCCAGCCCCAGGAGGCCACTGCAGCCACCCTGCTGGGAGGAGGGAGATGCTGTTGCTCTGCCACAGCCACAGGGCTGATGGGGGCTGTGCTTTGGGAAGGCAGCACGAGCACTGAGGTTGCCCATCCCCAGAATGGGATCAGGGGCGAGGCAAGGCTGAGCAGAGCCCAGCACCCACTCAGTGCTCTGCCCTGTGCCTGCTGTTCAAGAGACACACAAGAGAAAGTGTCACGAAAATGGTTTGTTTATTGTATAAAGCTGTAGGAAATACAGAGGACGCTGAGGTTTAGGACAATTCCTTCTGGAGATGGCTCCAAGCTCCTCTCATAATAGCAAACACACAAACTCTGATTTGCTGTCATCAAAGCTTCCAAACAAGGATTCAACAAGGATCTGGACACAGAGTAATAACACTTCAACATGCATAACATTTTCTGTTCCTAAGTGAAGCCCGGGTGGGGGGCTAGCCCCTTTATCCTGTAGTTGTGTACAAAATGATGGATATTCATGACAAATGAGTACAAAAGGAAAAACACCCACAAGAACAGGTTTTCAGAAAAGCATGTGGCTGACTAAGCAGGAAAGCAGGGTCGGAAAGTGTCCCAGTGAGACAGAAGCAGAAAGATGTAGAGACAAGGCAGGAATGAGCATCCCACTGGGAGGGGCCGTAGCCCAGGGCCAGCTCAGCCATTGGGCAAGGATTGCTCAAGGCCTCATGTGAGTCTGGGATGGCTCCAGACACCCTATTTTGCACTTAGGGCCAACTGGGACCTGGGCAATGCAAAGTTATTGTCCCCACCCCCCACCCCACCCATGGTCTTTGCTTTGCATCTTGTTTGGGACACAGGGAAGGATGAGTGTGGCTGGAAGGAGCCATCACTCCCTGCCTACCACAGGGGACACAGGCAGCCCTGGAAGAGCAGGTTGTGGACATCCTGCTGCCCCCTCAGCTGCTCTCTGTGCTGCAGCCCTGTGCTCCTGCAGACCCTCCCAGCAGCTACTAATCACAGGCACAGTCTGTGGGCAATTCTCCCTTCCCTGAATTAATGATCTCTGGTGCTCCCAGTGCTGCTGGCAGCTGGGCTCTGATAGCAGTGCCCGTCCCATGGATCCTCATGAGAGGAATGGAGAAGGAATAAAGCTCTGAGTGCTCTCAGCCTTCAGCATGCCCTTCTCTAGGGCTCTGCCAGATGCACCTGAGCATCAGCAGGCCAGCACTCCCAGCTCCAGCTCAGCCACCCCAGCCATGGGAGGTCACAGGATGGCAATGGGGTAGGTGTGGGTGGGCTGAATGCCCCGTACCTACAAGTGACTTCAACTCCTCATTCACAGCTAAGAGAGCACTGCCATGGAGATTCTGAGCAAAGGGTCTGGCCTGCAAGGAGTGAGGTGCTACAGAATTCCTGAGGTGGATCCCATCTGACAGGATGTATGCTCTTCTCCTGGCCAAACTCCAGCCTGGTGTCCCCAAACCTCTAGAACAGAAGACAGTGCCCTTCATGCCCGGGCCAGCTGTGCATGTGGGAAGGCTGTGCAAAGCCAGCTGTGACACAGGCCAGCATGGCCAAGCTGCATGGCCCCGAGACACTGCCTTGTGTCACCCAGAGCGAGGGAAGCACACGGAGGAAGAAGAGAGGTCAGAAGAGAGGTCAGTGCCAGGGGTGGATACACGCTTGCCAGCATGCAGATCCTGCAGCCCAGTGCCGAAGCCACTCCTGCCCTTTGCTCAGCTGGAGGCCTGGGCTCGTGCCTGGTTAGACTGGAAGCGAAAAGAAAGAGTAAATAATGGGGGGGTCTTGAAGCTCCTTTTTCAGCTTTATTTAGCTTTGACTGCACAGAGCCATAGCACAGCGTACTGTAGCCTTCAGGGAGGGGGCACAGGGGCCCCCTGAACACGCCGTGGCTCAGGTCAGCCCCCATCTCCTGTGCCTCGTGCTCTGCCCCTGCAGTGCTGCCGGGGCACCTGGCACAGAGGCCCTGAAGAACAGGGGAAGGCCCTGCCCCGCCGTGCCCTCGGGGGCTCATAGGTCGCTGCTGCAGTCGCGGCACAGGATCTCGTCGTTGTCGGGGATGAAGCCCTTCCCCACCAGAGAGGTGCTGCAGCGGGCGCAGTTGAAGCAGTTGTGGTGCCAGTGACGGTCCTCAAAGGAGACGTATTTGCCACCACCAAAACCTGTGGGAGGGACAGAGGGAAATGGCAGAGGCTCTAGGGAAACTGGGATGAGCTTCCTGAACAGACTGCTCATCTCCAGGTCAGGTCTTTACACATGGCACTGGTGGTGGCACCCAAAACACACCCCAGGATCAAATAATGCGAATCTCCACTCCGGTGGGGGAAAAGCACTAATATTGCTTCAGAGCAGACTTTGCAGGGTTCATATATTTGGACCAGAATCACAATTTTCTCCCCTAGGAGGAGCTGGGAGAGGAGCTGCACCATCACAGTCAGACAGAACTTTTCAAACATGGTAAGTTTTGGTTTGGCACCAAAACCATGCACATGCCACGTGGTTGTGTGTCCACTGTGATGTCTAAGAGCCTGGCACCCTAAGGGAGATCTGTGTGCCCAGCTGCCCTTCAGAGACCCACGCTCAGCCCTGCGTGGTCAGTAGCAGAGTTCCCCACAATGCTGAAAGCTCTGCCTGAGGGGCTGCTAGCTGCTCAAACCCTGGAACTTCTCCAGAGATTTAATCAAATCCTGGGAAGACCCATTCTGCCACCAGCTCAGGCCCAGGCTCCTGCAGAGGCTCCACAGGAGTTTCCTTTCTCTGCTGGCAGTTGTTGGACTGGTGAGCTGTGACCCTCTTCTCCCCAGGGTGGCAACAAACTGATAAGGACCAGAGGGGAAGTGGGTGCCTGGGAGCTGTCCTCAGCCACAATCATCCTCTGAGTCACCAGCTGATTCACAGCTTCTCCGGCCTTCCCAGCAGCAAGAGCCTGGGAGTTGCAAGGGGGAAGGTCAAGTGGGGGAGGGCAGGAAGGAAGACAGACTCTTTTAGGGGGTTCTGCAGAAGAGGATCCCTTACTTTCCCTGCCTTAGGCAGGTACAGCAGATCCAGACTCCCCTGCACCAGCTGCTGCTGTAGGCTTTCCCTGTGTGTGAACAACCTTTTCACAGGACAGGACAATCAGTATCAAAAAAGGCAAGCTACAGACATGAGATCATGCTCTGAGGAATCACTTTGGAGCCTTTACCTGTGGGTAGAAGGAATTCCTCCCACAGGACACAGCTCACCACTGCGAGAGACACAGACAAAGGGACAGAAGTAGCCCCAGGACCACTGCATCACGGGGCTCCTCAGAGAGCTGCTCTGCTCACCTGTGATGGGCTTTGTGCAGGCGCTGCACTTCTTGGCATAGAGGTTCCCAAAGCACTTGATGCAGTACGGGTTGTCATCCTGGGAGGTGAACTGCTGCCCAGCCAAGGGGGTCTTGCAGCCCGTGCAGACAAAGCACTCCTTGTGCCAGGGCTCATCCCGGTAGGTCACTCCTCCCTTGGTGAGGGTCTGCAGGAACAGAGCACGTGCTGGTGACACACAGGCAAAGGGAAACAGCCCAGCCGGGGTGATGGCACCTGAACCCTCCTCTGACAGGGCTCAGGCAGGAGCAGGCAGTTCCCTGTCCCTGCCTCAGAGCTGGGGGCTCTGGGCTCTCAGGCCACACGTACCTTTTTGCATCGAGTGCAGCGAGGAGCGAACTTGCTCTCATAACAGGGGACACAGTAATAATCCTTCTTGTCTGGGATGAAGGACCGTGACCCGATGGGCTGCTGGCAGCTGCTGCATATGAAGCAATGCTCATGCCAGGTCTGTCCATTGTACTCCAGCTTACGGGAGCCTGCAAAGAGAGCCCTGCAGTGACAGAAGGGAGCAGCACACACACGCACACAGGGATGTGGGGGCTGGGCAGGGTGAGCTGTGCTCCTGTGCACCTGGATCTATGTTCCCTTCCCCGTGGCAATTCAGGACCATGGAGATGGAGAGGGGGCTTCAGGCCCACAGCACAGCCACAAGGGGAGGGCTGCAGGAACATGTCGCCAGCACTGGCACAAAGGCCATGGCAGAGATGCCTGACGTAACTACATCTGAAGATGGTGCCAAAATAGCCAAGTAAAGACACACACGCCTTTGCCTCAGGCCTTCTCCAGAGACACTCACACATCTTCAGTCATTCTGTCTCTTCTTGTCAGCACACAGCAGAAAATGCCCAGGAAACCCTTTGTTATCTCCTCCCTCATTCACTTCACCATGAAAAAGGGGAACAGATAGCTGTGGGGCTGCTGTGGAGATCACAGCTTGTCCAGCAGTGCTATCTTGCTGGACAAACAAAGGACAGAAGGGCAGGAAAACAGAGACCCAACTCTTCCATGCTGCTCTCATGCTGGACCTGCAGCCCCAACTGACACCAAGGGGCCAGGAACAAACTGCAACGCTCAAGTCCAGCTGCTCCTACCTGGCATGACGGTCTTCTCACAGGCGATGCACTTGGAGGAGAACTCGCTGCAGTAGCAGTCGTTGCACAGCAGCTCCTTGCCCTGGCAGGTGAAGGGCTCGTCAGCCAGAGAGCGGTCGCAGCGGAAGCAACGGAAGCAGTGCTCATGGTAATGGCGGTCCTCGTAGTACAGCTCCTGGGAGGACAGCCAGCGTGAGGAGGGGACCAAAGGCCTTGGGAACTGGCCTGCTTGTGTGCAGGGCCTGTACTCACCCTGCAGTCGTGGCCGATCAGCTCCTTGCACTCGTCGCAGGTGTTGGCGAAGTGCGCGTCGTAGCAGGGGATGCAGTAGGGGCCATTGTCCATCTGGATGTACTTGCGCCCATACAGGGACTCCTTGCAGTTGTCACAGTCAAAGCACTCTGTCATGGTGCCGGTCTGAGGCCCTCCTTCACCTGCTGAGAGCAGGGCAGGGGTGGGTCAGTATCAGCTGGGGCTGTCCAAGATGTCCCTGTGCAACCCTGCCACCTCCAGAGTCCCTGCACTGAGCCACCAGCTGCTGTCACACAGGGGACAGACCCCGCTGTGCTCCTGCTCTGGGGCTGCATGCACTTCCCCAAGAGCCTGCAGACACCAGGGCCTGCAATGAACCTTGATTCAGCCTTATTCTTCAGTTCACAGCTGGAGACCTTTGGCACCACTCAGAAAACTTGGACATGTCAGCATGCAGCCAAGCTCCTCACTCTTTGCTACCATCCTGGGAAGTGAAGTGTAAAATAAAAAGGGAGAAATTTCCTGTATGAAAAGTGTTGGTTTGGCACCAAAACCATGCACATGCCACGTGGTTGTGTGTCCACTGTGATGTCTGAGCCAGGCACCCTAAGGGAGATCTGTGCCCAGCTGCCCTTCAGAGACCCACGCTCAGCCCTGCGTGGTCAGTAGCAGAGTTCCTCCCAATGCTGAAAGCTCTGCCTGAGGAGCTGCTGGCAGCTCAAACCCTGGAACTTCTCCAGAGGTTAAAGCAGCTGCTCCATAGGGAAGCAGGAATTGGGCATTCTGCTCTGTGCCTTGGCTGTGGAGCCTCGTCCCAGCAAACTTCTGCATGTGCTGCTCCAACTACAAACACTCTCCAGGGAGAAGCTATGGGGCAGATGCTTGGCATGAAGGAGACCTGACATCTCTCCTTGCTGCTTATCTCCCTCACAGACAACAGGTTTGTGGAACTACTTTGCTTTCTTTGGAGCATTAACTCCAGAACAAGCCTGTCTTCCTCCTGTTTTGTTCAGCCTGGTTATTCCTAAACATGGAGTTTTCCACTTGCAAAATCACACCCTTCTTTAACCCGGGTTGCTGTCAAGTGTAGACAAGCCCATTGAGTTTCAAGGGAGCTGTCAGCTGCAGAGCACCTCCACTGCTGAGTTCTTCACAAACCCACCCACTTCACAGAGAGCAATTACGGCTCAATCTGCAGTTAAGCATTTAATGGTCAGGGAGCTCCCTAGCAGCCCTGCACCCCCTCCCCACAGCCAGCTGTAGGTTGGGAGGCAGCCTCCAGGGCAGGAGCTGATCCAGACAGCTCTGACTCACAGCCCAGAGCTCCCCAGGGCTATTCTTGGCCAAGCCACACAGCTCCCAGCTGTTGTCAAGCCTGGTATGTGCCGATAGGACTGATGGAGAATAAATCCAGCGCTCCCACATGGCTACGTGACCAAGTGAGGGGGAACAAAGTTCCTTTTCAGACACTCATTACCAGCTGCCACCCGGGCCACTGCCCGCTCCGTGCCCTCCAGCCTGTGTGGCTGTGGCTGCAGGAGCAGCTCCACAGCCTGTCCCTGCCAGCAGCACGGGCTGGGGCCAGTGCTCCACCCAAAGCTGCAGCCAGCAGCCCTGTGCCTGCAGAACAAGGCAATGCCCAGTCTGTTACTGGGCACAAGGCAGGCACGTGGGGGTTTGGTACAGGGTGCTGAGCTGCACCTTGTGCTGTCCCCCCCAGTGTCCTCCCCTCTGGGGCACCCCCGAGGAGCTCCTGTGACTGGGCAGCAGCTCCCCTGACCCCCACACAGCTCCTGGCTGCTTCTCACCCACTGCTGCCCTCTCTGCCACCCCACTTGCCTTTGCTCCCTGAAGCTACCTGGGACCTTTCTCTCTGGCAAAGAATTAAATGAAATTTCCAGGTCTCCTCCTCCCCTGTCCCAGCCCTGGTGAAGGGAACTTTCCAAGGTGTGTCTGTGCTAAGAGGACCTGTAATGAGCACTCCTGCTCATTAGAGGCTAAGGCACTGCCAGAGCAGGGAACTTCCATGTTTCTCAATGGGCTGCACTTTAGCTCTGTGGTCCAGTAATACAGACTCAGAGGACACAAAGGAAGAAAAACAACCTGAATGAAGAAGGCTGGGATTTTACCAGTGATGAGCAATAAGCCTCCTGAGCACCACTACCCCTGACTGATGCTGTCAGAACAGGAAGTGAAAAACAAACCCCTCCAGGAACAATAAACCAAGGAGGACACTAAGGCAGTGGGCCACTTGGAGCAGTTTCTCCCCAAATCTGTGTTCTTGCTGCACGCTGGGAGCTGAGTGCTGCTCCCCAGGCTGGGGGTGCAGCAGAGCCAGGCCTGGGAGCCTCACGTGGCCAAGGCTGCACACAGGAACAGACTTTGTGCTGCCTTTTCAACAGAACAAGAACAGGCCCAGGAAGTTTGCTCAGGGTTATTTGTGTTAGATAAGCTGTTTGCTCCCTTTGTTCTGCTCTCAGATGCAGAGCTGGGCAGGGGTGTTGAAGCCTGGGCAGCGCCAAAGCAAACGCAGCATCTTCGTCCCTGAGATGTGGTGCTGTGAGACCGGGAAGAGGAAGGTGGGACAAAAGAAATGGAGTAAAAGAAATAGTAGAAAAGCCCACCATTCTTACTGTGATTGTAATGATGAACCTAGAAATTGCCTTCTTTATGAAGGACAGGGAGTTTTAAAATGCATTCAAACCCCCTTTAATAGAGGCTCAGACATAGAATATAGGCAATCACTCTTGTGCCAGCGAGCATGTGCTCATCCTTTGCACCACCCTGTAAACATCAGCTGTGTGTTGAGTGTGCTGGGCTGATGTCAGGAACGCCTTCAAATGCTAACCAAGGTGTTGCCCTATAATGATGGGATTGCAGTTGCAAATAAGAGTGTTTGTGCATTGCCAGATGGCTCCGGTCTGGGGGGACAAGGCTTGCTGAAGCAGGTCCCTTATACAGGGTGATGGTGGAGCTGGATGTGGGATATTGCTCAGCTGTCTCACTAGCTGTTTGAGGGCAAAAATAAATACAGATATATGCCTGCCAGCTGCCTCCTCTTTCCCTATAGTTCTCTGAAAGATGTAGTTGTGCTCATGGAGCAAAGGAAGCTCAGCTCCTCTCCTGTGCCCGTGAACAAACAGCTTTAGGAACAACAGCTTCACTCACAAACAACATTCAAAGTGTTCCACGATGCAAATCTGATCAGTCTGGAGCAGAGCTCAGAATAGCTTCATGTATGGAAAAGGTCAGCAATTTGTCAAGGAAGCACAGCAAAGTCCACTTTCTAATTAGAGAGTAACATGCACCCAACACCACCCTGGTGTCATTGTCCGAAGCCATGGCTTAGCAACATCCCCAGGACATCACTGCATTAATTTTAGCACTGATAAACCAGGGATTTGTTATGAAATGAGGCAGAGTAAGGCCTGATCCACACAACCACTGAAAAGTAACTGGCCTTTTGAGATGGTTCCTCCTACAGTGAACTCCTAGGTGTGGAGTCTTGTGTGTGCAGTGAAGCTGTACCCCATGTAACTTCACACCAGTTTGTTTGTTGTCAGCTCACAACCAGCTGCTCCACAGAGTCACCCCAGAGTAATCCATGGGGCTATTCCTAGGGAAACACTTCATCTTTCCAGGACATAGGAAAAGACCTGCTTTTGACTGTCTGTCAGGTCCCTGCCTATTCTCACCTCCCCACGGCTGTCTAAGCATAAATATAAGCAATTGCAGTTCACACCTAAACATACACAGAAGAGAAAGCACCACCTCACTGGGGCAGGCAAGTATTCCCCATGTAAGGATGAAACCGTCCAGGGACATGGCTTTGAAAGACAGTCCCCAAAGCACTCCAAGGTCAGCAGAGGAGAAGAACACTTTTTGTTCCTGCTAGCTTTCCAGAACCATTATGGGTCCTGGAATCTGCATGAAATTGTTTCTGCTTGCTGCCGACCCTAAAAGGCAAACCAGCTGCTTGCTCTGAGGAGCAGCTCCAGCCCCTCCGTTATGCTGGGAGTGCTTTCACTCCACGTTTGCTGACACCACTCCTGGGGATCTGCACAGGGTCACTGTGCACCCTGGCCCCAGGCCAGCCCAGGTTCCTGGGGGTAGGGCCAGCTCCCTGGGGTGCTGTGGGGGCTCCTCCACACTCACTGTGCCCTGTCACTCTGCTCCCAAACCAGCGCTGCTGCAGACCTGCAGCATCCCCAGGGCTGTCAGAGGAGAGCTTGAGGCAGCTGGGGAGAGGTGCCAGTGCTCCCTCAGGGTGACCCAGCCTGCATGGGGCACCCTTGGGAGCAGAGTTGCACCAGACCTTCACCCGCCTGCTTGCAGCACCACTGAGTCACTTCCTGCCCTCAGCTCTTGCCTCCAAGCTGCCTTCCAGCCTCAGCCTTCCCCAGGACAGCTCTGAAATCTAACTAGGAAGGAGGGTTCCAGCGTGGCAAGGATTCTTTGCAGGGACCATCAGGACATCCACAGGCCTCACACGGCAGCTTCCTCATCACCAGCACAACCAGAGGATGCTGCAGCTCATTTCTCCAACACACAGGGAAAGTTTGGTTCTTACAGTCAGCCTCAGAGGCAGGAGATAAGCAGATCAGCTGGGTGTATGGCCACAGCCTCCCTGCACCAGTGGGGCGTTGTGCTCATGCATGTGCTGAGCAAGCTGCACCTCAGCCTTTCCCCCAAGCACGGGCAGGACACCCTCCTGCCCACAGCCGTCATGGGCTGCTCCAGGCTGTGCAACAGATTGAGTAAAACGGCTGGCAGCACTGCAAAGAACCACCTTGCATTTCAAATAAAATAACTTGCTGTCAGAAAGGTAAGCAGCTTCCTGAAAATGCCCACAGCTTTGTGAGGAAGAAGCAGCAGAATCCGTTAAATCTGAAGAAGCAGAATCTGAGAAGCCACAAGACCTAAACTGTTGCATGACTTTAACTGAGTCTTAGAATGATAAATAAGGGTTTCCCATTGTTCAGGAGGGATCTTTGAGTTGCCCCATTCAAAGAACAAAGCCATATCACAGCCTGCTCCTGGCAGCTCTGCATACAGATAAAGGACAGTGCCAAAACCACACCTATCCCATAAATGTCTGATTGTACTCTTAAACAGAATGCAATCAGTAAGAAAATCACACCTGCCTCCAGCCCCCAGCCTGCCCGGGGGTGCCTGCAGGAAGCTGTGACAGAGACATCACACCCGGTCCAAGGTGAGCAAGGGCAAGCTGCCAGCACTGCTGTGCTGGGCTCCTGAGGTACCCACAGCACAGGCAGAGGCACAAGAGACAATCCAGCACTTGCTCTGGACTTACTTTCTTTAAGGAAAGCTAATTCTACCAGGGTTGGAGAAAGAAGCTGAAGAGTCCCTACTACGCAACCATAAAAATAAAAACTCTGTCAAGGAAAAAAAAAGAGGGAATGATTTCAGAGTTAAAAATTTATTACTAATCGTGTAGGGGTTAACTAACCATTTTAGGTTCTGAACAAAATCTTGGTCTTTCAGAGGTGTAGCTAACAGCAGTAAAACTATTTGGGAACACGCAGAGCAGGCAGCCTATGTCATTCTGCTGACATTAAATTGGAATGTTTGCTCAAGAGATCAACTGTTAATCTTATTCGAAATGAGCAGAAAGTAAGCAAATTCTGTGCACTCAACAGGAAGTCAGGAATTGAAGTCATTTGGGCACTTTGGACCCATAACATTCAAACAGACCATTAACAGATGGAACAAGTCTGAGAGCAGAGGAGCAAGATAGGAACACTCCAGAAACTTCTGGCCAGCTCAACACAGACCCTTCTGTGAGGCAGTTACAAAACCTAAGGCTTAAAATCATGCTAGGAGAGATTCTGGCTAGTCTCTGAGGAGGCTGCAGAGAAAAGAGAGGCTCCTCGTGACAGGTACCTTTCCTGCCACGTGCCAGTGACAAGCAGGGGACACTGGCAGCCAGGCACAGCTACCACCGAGGCAGGGGTTGGCTGAGGGCAGCAGCTGCACACATGGTCACAGTGGCCATAAGAGGAAGAAAGATGCTGAAGCCAAGTTTCAGGGAATGTGACTGATCACAGGAGCTTTGGTGTGATCGGAGGAGCAGGAGCTGCAGTCCAGGGAAAGGGCTGCTCCTGTCAGTTCTCAAAAAGGAGCAAGGGACAGGTGTGCAATTACTCCCAATAACCATGCTGTGAGCACGCTACAATCTAGCATTGAAAGGTTAATTTTGGACTGAATTGGTTTATGCCCATGCAACCCACAGCCATATATATCAATGCCTCACTGCTTATCCAACTTAACAATCTGAGGATTCCTGGCAATCGTGTTTTCAAGATCTCTTTGCCCCACAAAATAAAGGTCATATGCAGTACAACAGAATTCAAACATGAAAGCGTGACAGGAAATGACTAACTGCACACTGAGGCCAATGTACCTTCATCTTGGATCAGCTCAGTACACAAGAATCTGCAACTCAAACAGACATCACAGCCTATATGCAGAAAAAATAATCTGACTGCTCTAGTTGCTAGTTCTTGGGGCCTGTGCATCTCAATGTAGCTACTACTGCAAAATAATGTAATTCCGCTCTATTTCCCTGAAGTTCTCTCACAACTGAATCCTTACACTGTAGTTTGCACTTTTCCTTCCCTTAGAGACAGCTGCTTTTTAAACTGAGGATGAAGCCATTCTTATTTCTGAGTTGATATATAGTTTAAGTTAGTACTTACAAAGCTTTTTGCAGTCCTTAATAAAACATTCTTGTGAGATTATCCCTGTTTTGCCCAAAAAGGCAATCAAGGGACTGCCTCAAGCACTGGACACAGCCCTTGTGATGGTGTTTTTTGCTCACGTGCTGAAAACCAACCTGTACCATTTGAGCCCAGTCCCCTATTCCCTGTCTCCCCAGCAAGCCTGAAAGCTCTTTTGCTGATGAAGGCTCTGCTCAGCTTCATGTTTCTTTTCAATAAACAAAGCAACTTTGACTTCCAGTAGCAGCAAAAGACACATATCCCAGACATGCTTTATTTAATGCACGCCTATTACTTAAAGGGCAAAGTGAATTTTTTCACCAAATTTGGTCAAAATCCTCCCTCTTCCGATTTGATTCTTTGCCTCCCAAACACAAGCATTTACAGTTGGTCTCTTGCATATAAGCAGATCTATTGATGGAGAGAGCTAATGTGCATCTGAGCCCTGGCACTTTTGTGCTTTTCGGGGCTCTCCAAAATCAGCAGAGGGAAGAGAAAGCCGGGAAGGTGACAGGAGACGCTGCAGTGGCACTTGTGCACTCCCCGAGGGCCTCCCCACCTGTGCTGGCTCTTGGAGGCACACGGACAGCCTCCCTATAAAGTGCTTTTTACAGCTGCTGGTGTCCCTCGCGAGCAAAGGCAATGCCAGCCCTGCAGCACGAAGCATGCGAGCAGCTTCTAAATCTGGGGGAGGACTGAGTCCTGGCAAAAGACAAATTGTCTCATGTTACCAGCCCGGGAACGGCTTGGCTTGACGGTTGTCCGAAACAAAACCGAGGATCTTCTGTTGCCCGGGAGATGCTGCGAGTGCCAGCTGCAGCCCTCCCCAAACAGGGCAGCGCTCTCAAGGGCAGCACAGCCCAGCAAAGGGGACAGATGGCATGGCTGGGAGGGGAAGGGAACACCTTCCAGCCAGGGGAAAAGTGGAACAAGTTCCCTCCTGTGACTGAAGACTTCTCTGCCAGGTGATCTGGCCAGCACGTGTCATTCACTTTCACGATACAGAGCTGGTTATCTTCAAACCGTTCTCACTGACACCCTTAAAATGACTCTTAAGTACTGCAAAATTCAAATAATAGAATCCATCAGTTGCAATTGTCACGTATTTTGCATAATATCTCTACAAAGTAACTCCTTGCAAGTGCTAAAAGGAAATTTGCAAGATGCAACAAGCGCTGCTGTTTCTGTGCAGAAATAGTCTTTGGTGGCACCCACGAAAGGGAAAACTGTGCCACATCCAAAAGACTATGTGGAAACAGTTATTTTAAGGGACATAAATGCCCACAAAATGTATGAATGCCTTTATATCACGCAGCTACACGTGGAGTTTCCAACCCCATGCCCCTGCCGACTGGACATGTCTATCTCAGAACTGGAGCTGCTGCTGGCAGGCAGCTCAGTAAACATGTGGACTGACTGTGCCTAAAAACTCAGAAAGAGAGGAAAAGCTGTTCCTTTACAGAAAAAAAAATCCCACATGAACAGAAAAGTAACAAGATTAACAGTCCCTGCTCCAGGTCTGTGGCTCCTTTTCAGAATCTCATTCTTTAATTCCCATCTGGGATTTACAAGGAAACCTACATGAAGCACATCTCCCACAGGTTAAAAAGGCTCAGAAAGACCAGAATTTTCACTAAGAGAGGCTCCTCTCTTAGCACCTTTCAGCTGAAGACCAGGAAGAGCTGCTGTCTCAGGCCCTGAAGCAGCAGATGTGAAGCAATGCCTGTTTCTCTGCTCCACATTCATTGATGCTGATGTGCACTCTGACTATTGGGAAAAAGTTCCCAAAGCTGTTCACATGCTCAAGCAGCCTGGGGATCAGGGGCTTCGCTGCAATGCCAACAACCCTCCCTCTGTTCTGGAACTATCAGAACAAAAGTGCTCCATTTACAAGCTATTTGTCCCAAACTGGCAAACCCCGGCCACAAAAGCTCAGCCCAATTGTGTTACCTTGCATTGTGTTACCTTGCATTGCTGAAAGCGATGGAGCAGCAGGAACCCAGCTGTGCCAGGGTGCTCCTCTACCCTCACCTCAGCCAGCTACAGCAGGTGCCACCAGCCAGACACTCTCACTGAGTAAATCATCACTTCACCAGCAAACATTCAAGTGCTTGTCCAGCAACAAAAGTACTCACATCATAAACCAAGGCTGACATCAGCACAGGGATTGTATTTCCTACAGGGGTTTAAATGTCATTACTTGTGACTAGAAATTGGACACTTGCAATAAGTTACTCTAAATTTTCACAAGAGAAATTTTCCAGTTTTGTGTAGACGTATTTCACTTCCAAAGCCTTTCTATTGCTAAACGTACGTCATGATAGAAAAAACAAAAGAGAAGAAGCAAAACTCCTAACATAAAGTGAAAAACTCATGAACATCATTATCAGCCTGATTTACCAAATCAGATGCTAACAAGATGAGCAGCAGAACCTGGACTGTCACTTGAAAGGGTTACTGTGGCTCAAACAGCCTGATCTACTCATCATTCAAGGTCTCTGCATTTCCCTCTTCCATCTTTATTCAAAGTTCTGCTCTACATCTTCTTCTAAAATTAAAACTCCAAGCTATCAAGACCTGAAAGCATTATTTCATCACCCTGTAGTTATTGCTGTTTCACACAGCACGAAGCACAACACAATCTGTGCACCTTCACCAACCTGACGTGCAGTTATGATTTCCCACACTCAGCTCTGGCCTCTCCAAGAGCAACACATCCAACACTTCTGCACATGCACATTGGGCCAGATTTAATCTTTCTGTGAGTTATATGGTGTTTGCATAGCGTTGTGAAATAGCAGAAATAAAACTTTTCTTGGCTGAGATAGATGCAAAACACGCTGTGCACTTTTTGCTTTTAATGACTCTTGGTGATTCCACTACTAGTCTATGTATTCCAGAATGTTCTGAGTTAGGCACTCAGCAATTTTCTTGATGCCAACTGTTCAATGAGCTAGAAGGAGCCACTGAAATGCCTTTAGATTTAAATGCTAGCTTTTCTTTTTGAAAATGTCCATGTGCCAAGGAAAGAGGCAGATGAGAATAAATAATCCAAATTTAAGGACACAAACTAAAGATTTACCTGGGAAGGAGTTTAGCTCCCTGATTCCCTACTGCCAGCAACACAAACATATGTGATGATCCAGTGCAAGATCATTAATGCAAAAAGTCCTCAGTTTCCAGAGCTGACATCCCACACCTCTCACTGGATTGTGGCTTCCTCAATTCCCTAACAGCTGTCAGCAGCAAAAACATTATTTACCCTTGTAATACCCACAGGTCAGGGAGTAATGCTATCTCCCTCCTGGGATTTGCACCTCAGAGAGTTCTGGCACTAGGCATGGCCTGTAGAACTAAAAATGGAACCAAGATCCAAGTTCCATCTTTCTTCTCCTTTGGAGATGCAGCACGTACCCCTGTCAGTGGAAACTGCGACACCCAATGTGGGGTACACACCTGCATCTATAGATTGCACAACCCTGACTCTGTGAGGAGCAGGAGAAAAGGGAGGAGGAGAAGGAAGAGAGGGACGTGGTCTTTAAGGTGCCTTCCAGCCCTGTAACAGACACAGTGCTGTGCTGTCACAGAGCACAGCTAATCCAGAGCCCAGATCTCCCAACCAACACCGTGCCTCTGCTAGCTGCTCTTGCTATTTAAACTTGGGGTTTAGCAGTGAGCAGGCTGAGCTGGCAGGCAGAACTGGGATAGGGCAGCACCAGGAAGTTATGCACCAGTTCAAAACGGGTTAGTTTTCAAGAAAGGAAAAAGCCAAGTTTTCCCTAAATGAGGGCAGTGGAATTCCAAGGTGAGGTCAAAAGTCAGGAGTTTAGTCTGGTACTGACTGGGGCTCATGATGCTGACAAATGCAGTTCTTGCTCTCAGGGACAGCTTAGGACCCATTATTTTTTTGTTGTCTCCCCATCTTGAGCAATATCCAGAAACAGTGACATCAGGTGTGGACCTCAGAGAAGAATTTTTGTCTTCAACTGTGCTGAAGGTTAGGCCTTTCAGATACATATTTTATATGTTTCCCTTTCTTTTGTTTCATTAGAAGAACTACAAAAAGACATTTCTGACAAGAAGCCTGAGTGTATGTGCAGGTTGTGTATGATCTGCAGCCACACAGCCCTGAACCACAACAGAAATCACCTCTGACACACTCACATGAAGGAAATCTTATGGGCTTGGATCATTCAAGAAATAAGGTTGCTTTACAACTACAGGGACAACACATGGCCAGAATGTGTTCTAAATGGCTAAGATACAGGCTAAAAAATAACTGCTAATTGTTTTTACAATGTGTATTTTATATTAAAAAACTTCCTTAAGACCTTAAGAGGCAGATCTGAGCCTAGAAAGGATTTTTATGGCAAAATCTGAAAGCAGGGATCTAGAACAGAACCAGTCCATTACATCTCAAACCTCGATCCTGGGTTCTGCCTCAAGCAGCTGGAATTATTTTTCCAGTTAAGCAAATTCCTGTTCCTAAAACCCACTCAGATATTTAAATAAATTTGGAGAAGATGCTGAGTAGTCACTCTGTTTTACAGATAACAAAATCAGAACTGCATTGTTTGATGGATTTCTAAGAGAACACTTGAAATTTGGGCAAACAAATTTAAAATATCAAGGTCATATTTACATTCCAGGGTAATAATTAAATACTTAATATCTTGTGGTTCCACTATTTTAGGTTTTTCTACACACCAAAATATTTAGTCATGTGAAAACCATCTGTAGCAGCTGGAAGACATTCATTTGGCCTGCCAAGATTAATTAGTTTAAAAATACATAAATAAAGTGTTCATTTTATTTCCAAAAAGCTGTTGCTCTTGGTCCTCTTAGGGTGCTGCTGATTAATGCCTATGAAAGGTTCTCAAAAAGAGGTATCAGATGCCAGTTTCACAAATATCAGTTAAGTAAAACAAGGCCTGTGTTTAGGTTAATGCTCTTCTGGGCTAAGCCAAGTCATTATTCACAGCAATATGAAAACTAGCTTGCAAAGACTTCAATCCCTGTTTTTAGTCTTTCCTCTCTCAAATCCACAATGTTGAAATCTGCTTTTAAAAACTGATGAAAAGAAATTTCTCTTCAGGACTGGGGTTCAGATACCCGTGTTTAAGAATTACAAACCCAAGTCTCCAAGCATGTCTTTTCTCTCCAAGAAGTTCCTGCACAATCTTCATAGAGCTTTTCAAAGTCAAGTAAACAAGACACCCAGCTGAAACTGTAAAAAGAGTTGAATTTTGCTGAGTATCCATAGGGAACACTTCTCTAGCCAACAGCTTGCAAAGGGTTATTTCTTGGCTCATAATTTTTGTTTTGCTGGAAGATGTTGAGGTTTTAGTGAAGTTTCTGCAGAGCATGCAGCAGCATTCAACATGTTTTGCTCAGCTAATGAGTTAAGTCATCGCAGCTCTCCAATGGCTTGAAGATTATGGGTGTAGGAAAAGGGAATGCTCAGAGAGGGGAACTTTTGAGCAGTCACCACTAAACTGCGGTTAAAACAGACACCAATGACTCTATTCAGCTCCCAAACCTCAGACAGTTTCCATTTTCTCAATAACAAAGCATTTTTGTGGAATGAGGTAACAGCCTCCATCTGCCAGGTCGACATCTCCACTAGGATTTCTCAAGAGTGTGGCTGACGAGGGCTGGCCAGCAGAGCCAGAGGCAGGAGAGTCCCTTTGGCCTGGGCAACACAGGGACAAACTGCCACGGGACAGACGTGGAGAGGAGCCTCTGTGGCACCATCACACAAACAAACTCTCCTGGGAGTTTGTGTCACAAGCAGCCTGGAGCAAGCTCCACACACTGCACAGCTGAAGAGTCAAAAGGTCAGGAAAAGGGGTGAGATTTGTCACTATGGATGGCCAGGGACAGGCAGGAGGGAGCAGAATGGGTGCCACAGGTCCAAGAGCCCATCATGGGTGGGTCGTGAGCAGAGTGTGTGATTAGAAACAAAATCAGGCACACACTGCCAGATGCACAGTGCAGGGCAGACATCCTGCTCCCTGAGGACAGCACTGCCCGTGGGACTGGCCACTCAAGCTGCCATACTCTCCCCCACACCTGAAATACTAAATATCTGAGGCAAAGCAGTTACAGCCTCAAACACAGCCTGGGAGAGGGTTTGGTTTTGTTCTTTCCTCATTTCCTGAATTTGGCAGCCTATATTTTGACCTCTCAGTTCCAGGGATGCTGAGCACCCAATCATTCTTTTGATTTCAGACAAAGCCAGCTCAGTTCTTCTGAAAAGCAGATCTTCATTTAGATCCAGATGAAGATTCCAGCTCCTGCCAGGACCCCCTCATCTGACTCTTTGTCTCCCTGTGAATGGCCAGTCACTGAGCTCCCCTGCAATTCTGAGACTCTCAGCTCCAGGTTAAACCCCCCCATCTGGTTCTCCCATCTAAAGCAAGGCAATTTTCCAGTTGGTTTTCTGATGGCCTTTGCATTCCTGCAACACTTCCTCTTGAAGTTTAGAAAATATTAACACTAAGCTCCTCACTTTCTAGTGTAATTCCAGCAGTGTGCCCACATGGATACCTGGTGAGTGGCACTTTTCTTCTTGGCCAGGACAAAGCATTTCCCAAGCCCATTTTCTTTCTATGAGGAATGCTGCTGTCAAATGTCAAAAACCCACACTGCTAATACTAGCCTTCTACAAGGTCAGCCAGAGAGGACTTCCATCAAGGATGAGCTTTGCTGGAGAAGGCTCCCTGGGGATTATCAGAATAGTACAGTCAAGCCCAGATGGCCACAATGTGCTGAGCACATTTCCCGCAAACACAGCGGCAAGGCAGAGGCCTCTACAAATCAAAGTCCACCCTGATTTCTGCCATCTGCTGAACACTGAGGGCCAGGCTGAGGCCTTTGGGAAAGGTCAGGATAGTCTTACAGGCTCTCAAGATATTGCTTTTGTTCTCACTATTTGCCTCTCAATTCCTTCGTTAGAAGATACTAATCTCTCTGTAAGGCAGTTACTTGGAGCCAAGACTTTAGATATTATTGCAAAACATATGCTTAAAAGAGACTGGAAATTATGCTGGCAGTGTTACAGAGGGGAGCAAAGCACAGCTTTGGGTCAAAACAAACAAAAAAAATGTAAGCTAGTAAGCAATTCCCATGCAATAGTTTAGGAGAGCCAGCAAAAGCTTCTTCTAGAAAGAAAACAATGCTGTGAGAACGAAGCTAACGAGAGCTGGCTCTTGGAAAAATAAAACAGCTAGTAATGAGCCAAAAGCACATATCCAAGAGAATCTTTCTGGGAAACCGACCCAAGCCTTTACGCTGGAAAGCCCTGAGGGACTAGGGACCTTGAGGCTAAAAGCTGGCAAATTGCTTCATCAGTTAAGGTTGGTCTCAATGTTTCCTACTGTGTAAAAATAATTTGTTTTAGCCTACAGGTCTCTACAGAGCACTGGGTAAATTCAGGCTATTTCCTTTGGGAAGGGAAGCGGAGTGCCTGGCAGAGCCTTGCCCAGTGGGATATTTTCAGGGGTTTCCCACCATCACAGACAGCCCTCCAGCCCAAGGCTGGCCAGCACACTCAGCCTTGGCTCTGCTGAATTCCCTGGGAGCTGCTGCAGTGCACTGGGCACCACATGCCCATTACTGGGATGGGAACATCCCCTGAGCTGCTCTGGTCAACATTACAACAACATGATGAACATGCCTCTGTAAAACCACCTCTGGAGGCTCATTCACCCAAAATGGATGCAGTCAGGCCAATGATCCTGATATATCTCATTTTCCAGAGCGATAAGGAGACCTTGTTTCTCTCTTTCAGAGATTAGTTCATGCACCCACCAGGATCTAGGTGCTGGTGCAGACTGGCAAAGGTAGGGTCTGTCTTTGCAGGCCCTGGTTCATTGCCAGTCCAGCTCCCCAGGCACAGCACCATACCAGGAGCACAAGACAATTAATGTGTGCTCCAGCCGTGCTTCTGCGTCAGCAGAGAAAATCCCCGCATTGGCAGGGGATGGCAAGGTGCTGTCTAATGACTTTCTTTCTCTTCCAACTCCTCTGATTCACATTGCCATCTTCCTTGCAACTGACCTAAATAACATGTTCAGGCAGCACTGGAAGTGTTTCCATCTCGTACTGCAATAACAGTGAGATCTTTGCATCTGGGAAGGGAATTTCACAGGGAAGTCACACCATAGGTGAATTAACAGCGTCCTTCTCAAGAAAGGAACAGAAGCACCCTGTCTTATCCCATCAGGGAGGCTTCCTGGCTGCAGGAGAACAAAGGTTGCCCAGGAGCAAGGAAAACACATACTAAGTCAGTGCCCAAGCCCCAGCAGATCTGAACAATGTGGGCAGATTACTCAGTTACCTCATTTCCAGGTGTGCTGTCAGCATGAGCCACGACTGGCTTGGAATTAAAGAGGTAAAACTGTTCCTAGATCTGGACTTAGTCTGCATAATTTATGGTAATTACTGCTCAGTAGCCATTAATCCTTTAATGCCATACCACACTCTCAGCCCTCAGTTTCTCTAACCCTTTGGTCATCACAGACCATTCCACTGCAGAAGGGGCTGAAGGACACAGTGCAGGACCACACTGAATCCAGAGCCAAAGGCCTCAGGAAGGGAAAAGCAAAGAAAGCCACTGCAGAAGGACTCCAGTAGGTCAGCCCTCTCCAGACACACAGTGAGTATGTGTGCTGGTAACACGCAGGCTCTTAAAGCAGCCTTAATCCCAAAAAATTACAGACCTCCCAGCTCCTCACTACAGCAGCAGCTGTAACTCAGGTGTCCAACTGCACTGCATGACAGGAATACAGGGGCAATCCCATCCCTGTCACTCCGCTGTGTGGGATATCCCCTCCACAGGGATGGGATACTCCCCCAACCTCATTCTTCCCTTTACTGTAAGCTGGGGCACTTCCAAGAGCCAGGTAAATATCTCCATTCCTTCCAACCCCTAGCAGACTATGGATCTCAGTGCTATCTTACAGCAGTGGCCCTCACAGGCTGTGTGCTGAGGAACTGAAAAAGTCAATTGAAAATGCATTTATTGCCAACAAGGAGAGTGACTGTGGGGAGGTATAGAAGAGTATTCTGAAGATGCATGCCCTGCCACAGCACTTCCAGCTTTCAGGTGAGGCAGTGTCCATTTGGGGCTGGTGCACTATACCTTGCAAGGCAAACACCACAGCCTCAGCAGCCTAACAGATGCTTTTCTTACTCCAAAGATACACATGAATACAGATACAGTTCCCCTTTTGCAATAGAAAGGAAGTTATACTTGATCCATACCAATTCTTTTTCAGGTAATTGAGCTTCAAAACTTAAGCAGAAAAGCTGCCAGCAAAACTTGTGCCTCTTTGTGCTACAGTTAGTCGGTAACAACTATTCTGAATGTGTTATCTCTAGTTTTTATTAGCTCATATTTACTTTGGCTGCACATCCAAGCAGTCATTTAAACAGGGTGAGAGAGGAAAATCTTGGACTTGCAACAATGGCCAAGCAGTTTAATCTACCACTGGGGACAAAGACTTGACTCCTATTGGCGTGGAGCGCTGGCAGGGTCAAGTGTAACATGTGCTGGAGGAAGCACTAGGGAAGCAGATCTCTGACTGTTCAAACAACACCAAGCATTTCCTTGAGCTATTCAGAGTTCTCTTTGCCCCTCCTGTGTAGAGAAAACAGCTCCAGCTGTCCAGTCACCTGCGCTGGCTTCTCCACTCACCGGATTCATGACATTGGTGGCCGCCAACAGCTCCAGGTTAGATGCAGCACATTCCTCATTCCTCACAGCTCAGATGTTCAAAGCTAAGTTAGGAAGCAGTCAAGATCGTGTCCTTGGCATCAGCACCAAGTTGGTGCTGGAAGATAATTTATATTCCTGAGCAGAGCTGGCACTGGGCAGATTGGCCATAAACATGAACAAACTGCTGTTCCAGCCATGACACCAAAAAGAAGGGTCCAGAATTAATATCTATCCATGCTGCTGATTTGTGGTGTTATTTTTTTGGGGTTTTTTTTTGTTTTGTTTTTGGGTTGGTTTGGTTTTTTTTTGTTGTTGTTGTTTTTGGGAAGTTCAAAATACTTCACATAACATAACTCTGCAGTTTGTAAATGTGGCAATATCTACGGTAACATATTCAGAGGCAAGTAAAAAATCGAAATGTATTAACAATCAGATGACCACAGGCCAAATCAAGTTAAAGTGAGACTACACTAAGAACAAGAACATAAATTTCAGGATTTTTATTCTATTGTTCTTTGGATCCTGTGTTAAGACATTACTAAATAATTCTTCATTATTAATTTAGTCCTAATGAACGTATCCTTCTGATTCCTCCCAGAGTAATATTATTTTCTTGGTGGCCCCTGTGAGTAAGGGCAGAATCATTTGTTAAAATTGTTCTCAATTTATCAAGTATCAGCAGACAAAGTGGTCAGTTCTGCTGGGGTGAAATACAGGAAGGTGGAAGCCATGTGGCATTCTTTAATTTCCCCTTTCCTTTCACAATCAGACCCTTGATATTTTCTTCAACAGGAAAACTGACATTCCCTTTCCATGTAAACTGTTGACAATTGTATTTTACACCTGGTAAAACCAGAGCAAAACGGAAGGAAGAGAAGAAACAAAGACCGAGGACTTTTTTCAGCAACTACATCTCCACAGAATGAAGTATTTTCCTTTTCCCACCTCAGAGCAGACAGAGTCCAGTAAACACACCCCAGCCCTGGTGGGAAATGCCCCCTCCTCGCTGGTGAGTGGCTGCAGGACAGTGCCCACAGCAGCAGCTTCCCAGAGAGCAGCCACAAAACCCAAACAGCCTGTGCAGCTTGGCCCTCCTGCCACAACCTCACTTTAAAAGTGACCCTGAAGCTCCTGGTAGTAGTAATTTGAGGATTAAATACTACTGATAAAGCTTTTCTGCCCCCTAACAAATGGTCTTCTTCCTTTCCTAGATACAGCTGGTGTTTAGGGTTACAGCTATCCCCTCCTTTTGAAGAAAAACCCGCCAGAGTAAAATGCTTAAATTGATTTTGATGAAGTTCTCTCTGAATTTTTCCAGTTTGCTCATAGAAATTGCACCTATTTCAGCAGAAGCAAAGTCCCCTAAGGAATGAGCCACTTGCACTCTGAGCAGCATTGGCAGCACCTTCCTGCCCATGCACCTGGGCACTGTGGTGGGCATGAGCAGCACATCTCAACCAGGGATACTGAACACCACAGGAGAAATTATTTCTTACTCGAGCAATTGAAAGGAATTAAGGAGCTGTTTGTCGCGTTAAGAGGTTTAGTTTTTATTCAGAGCAGCCAGACCCCAGTTTTCTGGGTAACTTCTTTATCACACAAAAGGCGAAGCAGAGCAACAAGGTTTAACTCCTGTCTCTCTCCTGAGGTTGCTGCATTAACTGTGGCTCATCAAGCACAGCCTCATGTAAGGTACAGGCAGCAAAAATCCTACAGACATCAATGAGGATCCTGGTGCACCACCATGAAAATCTTCTGCATCAGTGCTACAATTACCATAAAAGTCCTTTTTAAGGAAGACGGTGTTGGAAACACTTTGGGTATTGAGAGTAATCAATTTTTTCCACCTTTCTGCTGGCATTTCAAACACCAGCCAACCATGTAACAGCAGAAACTCAGCTGCAATTAGGAACACAGCAGAAAGCACCTTACCTCATCAGGCAAGCAATAGAGCAAGCAAGTCCTGGCTGGGAACAGAACACAGTGCTTCCAAAGTTGGTGCACTGGGAATTTTGGTAATCTGCCTGCAGGGAAGTTTTTTCTGGCTCCATCAGTTAAGGGCTCACCTCAGTCTTGAAGCTGCTATGTCCAAAGCCAGAAAAGAACATAGCTAAAGTCATACCCCTCAGAAATCAACTGACAACCAGTGAATACTGCCTAGAGTCATGCAAGACTGGTACACTACAGACAAAACCCATGTGTCATCAGGGACACCATGATACCAGCCAGGAAAGAGACTCCTGCCTTTCCTCCCCAGGACAGGATGACCTGGGAAAGGTGAGCTATCCTACAGCCTGCTGAGTTCTGGGACAGCAGGGCTGCTCCAGCACCTGCTCCAGCAGAAACCACAGTGCAAACCAGGAGCTGAGCTGAGGGCAGATGTGCTGCAGGAGCAGCAGCCACCTCCTGTCCTCCCAAAGACTGGGGAACCACAGTGAGACCCTCAGCACCCTACCCACCGCTCAGCTCTTCAGATGCTGTTCTGCAGGCAGGGGAAAAGCACAGATTTTACCCCAAGAGGCATATCAAAAAATCCAAGACAGAGAGACAGGGATGCTCCAGAAGCTGAGATCATGGAACAGTTCAGAGGGTCTCCCTGCAAGGGAATTCTGGCTGTTTCCAAACACTGCCCTGCCTTCAGTGTGTCCCTATGCACAGATTCATACTCCAAAACATACTTTTTGCTGTACAGCATCTGCTATAATTAGTACCCACAACTAACCAT
This sequence comes from Passer domesticus, assembly GCF_036417665.1. Classification (NCBI taxonomy): domain Eukaryota; kingdom Metazoa; phylum Chordata; class Aves; order Passeriformes; family Passeridae; genus Passer; species Passer domesticus. Next base: position 3,408,374 of record NC_087497.1, on the reverse strand, counting down.
ATCGCCTATATTTTTGTCTCCTGTGCTATGCCACCATTTCAAAAAGTGTGCAAAATTACAGACTGAGCTGGGTAAGAATAAAACTACTGCTGACAATTCTGTGTCTCAAAGGAAGTGGTCAGCAAGAAAAAAAGCAAGTGAACAATACAGTCTCCATGTTAGGAAAAGGAAAGAGGATGGCACAAAAGTAAGATAGGAGAAATGTCAGACTTCCTCTTTCCTCTCTGCCTATCATGAAGTTAAACCACGTATTGACAAAGCAAATCAGGGAAATAAAGCAGCTTTAACACCTGGGCAGCTAGGAGAGCCACAGATTTCTAATGCTAGGTAGAGGAGTCAGAAAAGTAAAAGGAATGTCACTTCACTCTTCCTAGAAGCCAGGATGCTGCATCCACCAGAGCTTTGCCCTTTCCTCTGCTCCTAGGAATAGGTTTTCTACTTTGGAAAGATTCCTTTATTGTTTTCAAAACTGGGAAACACTGGACACAGCAAGTTCAGATTTAAGTAAAGAGACCTGAGTATCAAATCCCTGCTCTGTGAAGATCCGTAACCCTGGCACATGCCATTCGTTTGTGTTGCAAGCCTGTGGAGAGAAATTCCTACCACCATGCTTCACCCAGCCTAACTGGAAAAGTTTATCTAACATCCCCATGAGTTCCCATGAGAATGTCAGTGGTTAAGGTAACCACAAGTACAGAACTGGAAACGAATAAAGAAAACAGTAAAAAGTTACCTGCAAGAGAACAAAATCTGAAACATAACCGTGTTGAGGAAAAAGAAAATTGCAAAGATCCTGAGCTATTTTTTACAGTGAGATCCAAACTGTGACTTCCGAGTCTTTGTCTAACACACACACAAAGCCAGGCTTAGAGTCTTCTCCCATAGCTTCCCTGGGATTCTCTGGAAAAAAAGCAATCACTCCAGATGTGCTGAACATTTTCCTGTGCTACATTTGAGCATTTGGTTATAGTTTAGTCCCGGGTCTGCTGGTCGGGTAAAGTCTCAGTACTCTCCTCATAAAACCCTGCTCAAGCTCTCAACTTCGCAGTCTGGCAAAGGGGCACGGCCCGAAGCCTGCGCTTTTCTCCTTGCGGAAAGCGGAGTGCATCGCGCCGCCGGGGCAGAGCCCTGCGGCCAGCGAGCTCCCTGTACCGCCGCCGTGCCCGCGGCAGGCTGCGGGGGACGCCGCGAGCCCAGCCGGCACCGGGGACACGGAGCCTTCCCCTCAGCCCCCAGGGCATCCCGCCACCGCCCGACCCGCCAAAGCTGCGGGGCCACAGCGGGCAGCCACAGCCACAGCCACAGCCACAGCCACAGCCACAGCCTCCCGGCCCGGCCCGGCCCGACCTGACCCACCTGCTCGGCGTGGCGGAGCCGCGGAGCCGCTCTGGGTGCCGCGGCGCTGGGCAGACCCGGCTCTGCTCGGAGCCGCTCCTCAGCCGCGAGCGCGGAGCGCGGCCCGGGGCGGGGCCGGGGGCGGCGCGGGGCCGGTGCCCGCCCAGCACGGCGCTGGGGCGGCGGGAGGCGCTGCGCCGCCTCCTCCACCGGCGGGGGCAGCGGGCCGGTCCCGCCGCGGTGCTCCCCGTGCGGCCGGCAGCGGGATGAGCCCCGGCCCGAGGCGGCGGCTCCGGCGGGAACGGCAGCTCCGCGGGAGGGCTGCGGGCGGCACCGGAGGGAGCGGCGGCCGAGGGAGCGGCGGCGCTCGCCCCGTGGGGCTGTCCCGGCGGCGGCGGCCGGGCCCGCCCGTGCTCGCCCATGCCCGGGGGTCCCGGCGGGGTCGGGCCGGGCGGGGCCGCGCGCGCGTTCCCGCCGTCGCCATGGGCACGGCGCCTCCTGGCGGGGGCGCGCGCGGCCTCTGACTCCTGACCGCGGGCCCCGCCTGTTCCGGCGCGCGCCCCGCGTGTGGACGCGCGCTCCCGGGCCCGGCCGCCGTCTCCCTCGCAGCCATGTCGGCCGCCTTCAGGAAAGCCGCCAAGGCGCGGCAGCGCCCGCACCGCGAGCGGGCCCAGGTCAGTGAGCCGGGCCGGGCCCTCAGCCGAGCCCTCCGCGCTCCCTCCCCGCCGGGCCCTCCCCGCCGGGCCCTCCGCGCTCTCTCCCCCTCACGCTCCCCATCTGTAACCCTCACGCTCCCCGTCTCTCCCGTAGCCCGCCTCCCGGACGAAGCTGGGCTTGCTGGAGAAGAAGAAGGACTACCGGCTCCGCGCCCAGTGAGTGCGGCCGCGGGGGGCGGGCGGCGCTGGGTGGGTTCCCCCAGTCCAGAGGGTGTCCCCCCAGTCCAGAGGCTGTCCCCCCCAGTCCAGAGGGTGTCCCCCAATCCAGAGGATGTCCCCCAATCCAGAGGGTGTCCCCCCTGTCCAGAAGGTGTCCCCCCGGTCCAGAGGGTTTTCCCCTAGTCCAGAGGGTTTTCCCCTAGTCCAGAGGGTTTTCCCCCAAGTCCAGAGGGTTTCCCCCCGGTCCAGAGGGTTTCCCCCCAGTCCAGAGGGTTTCCCCCCGGTCCAGAGGGTTTCCCCCCAGTCCAGAGGGTTTCCCCCCGGTCCAGAGGGTGTCCCCCAGTCCAGAGGGTTTCCCCCTGGGAAATAGAGACCCCATCCTCCTTGCCTAGGTTATGACCCTGGCTCCAAAATACTCTGCTCCCTGTGAAGTCCTTTGAGTTGGGGTGGTATCAAGTCTCTCTTTCCTTAGAAAAGTGCCAGGGTATTGTAAGAACATGGATTTCAGTAATTTAAAACTGCGCCTCCTTTGGGGTTATATGCTGCTAATAAACCCATTATTTTACTATAAAGTGATTTTAAACAGGTGTGATACCACACTACCGCCCCTGCCACGGCTGTGCTTTTGCAGGACCTTGTCCTGCCCGAATTCCTGGGACAGGGCGGCAGGGATAGGGACAGGAACAGGACCAGGCTGTCTGAGCCTTGCTGGGAAAGATGCCCCAGCAGGGGTGAACACAGAGAAGCTGCTGAACAGCTCGTGGTTGTTGTTTTTCTCCTCCCCAGTGACTACCACAAGAAGCAGAATGCTCTCAGGGCGCTGCAGAAGAAAGCTCTGGACAAGAACCCTGATGAGTTCTACTTCAAAATGATACGTGCAGAGGTCAAGGTGAGAACCTCCACTGCCTTCAAGCAGGGTTACACTTTGTTGCTCTAAGTAACATTTTTTCCCCCTACTTTGTTTTGATTTAAATTTATTGTTTAATAAGTACGTGAGAAAAAATGGTTTGGTTCCTGTAGAAGGCTTTGAAGAAGATGAGGCACAAGGGACAAAGTTCTGCTGTTAGCAGGCCCCACAGTGCTCTCCAGGTGGGATGGGCTGTCTGTAAGTGCTGTGTTTGTCTGCTTGTAGGATGGAGTCCATGTAATAAAGCAGCCAAAGGATGAAATTACCCCGGAGCAGATGAAGCTGATGAGGACACAGGATATTAAATATGTAGAAATGAAAAGAGTTGCAGAAGCCAAGGTAATAACTCATATTTTTAGTGTTTTCTAGTTTGCTCAGAATTGTTTTTTTACTGTGTTGTTCTTACTGGTGCTGCTGGCTGTGTTTGTTCAGTGAAGTCTGATTTTACAGTGCTGGAAAGGACAATGGAAGTGTCAGTGGATGCTGGACATAGAGCCTAAAGGTGTGAATGGCAATCAAAAATTACACTGTGCGTTGTTATAAAACACAGTGGTTTTAACCTAAATTTCAAACGTTTTTCTGCTCAGCATGTTCATAGAGAAATCATGAAATCCCAAAGGTTGGAAGAGTGCTCTCAGATCATGGAGTCCAGCTGTTCACCCACCACCACGGTGGTCACCACTGACCTGTGCCCCCAGGTGCCACAGCCCCACATGTTCTGAACACTTCCAGGGGTGGTGATTCCACCATTTCCCTGGCCAGCCTGTTCCAATGCCTAACTACCCTTTCAGGGAAGAAAATTTTCCTAATTCCTGAATCCCCCAGCATAGCTTGAGCCTGTTTCTTCTTGTCCACAGAATTAACTATGTTGAAAAAGACCTTTGAGATCAAGTTCAACCTATGACCTAACACCACCTTGGAAACCAGACCATGGCACTGAGCATCACATCCAATATTTTTTTAAGCGCCTCCAGGGATGATGACTCCCACACCTCCCTGGGTAGCTCATTCCAGTGCCCTGAGATTTTTTTTCCCTAGTGTCCAGCCTAAACTTCCCCTGGCACAGCTTAAGGTGCTCTGATTCTGTCAGTGGGAGAAGAGACCAACCCCCACTTGGCTACAACCACCTTTCAGGGCATTGTAGAGTGATCAGGTCTGCCCTGAGCCTCCTTTTCTCCAGGCTAAACAGCTCCCACAGCCATTCTCCATAGGATTTATGTTCCAGACCCTTCAGCAGCCTTGTTGCTCTTCTCTGGACACATTTGAGCCTCTCAATGTCCCTCCTGAACTGAGGGGCCCTGAAATGGACACAGCACTCAAGGTGCAGCCTCACTAGTGCTGATACAGGGGAGAACACTTGTTACTTGAGAGAACTGCCCAACTAGCCCCTGGCTACACTCTCCTGTCAGAGGATGAGGTCTCCCAGCTGAGGAGGATAATCTGGAGTGGGTTGTTGGAATGTGGTAGGCTGGCAATCCACAAAAATACAATCCTCTTCTGAAGGTGTTGTATGCTTTGATGTTGGTTCACAAAACAGAATCAAATTCTCACTGGGGATAAAAAACCAAAGCCAGCTTTAAACTTTCCTTCATGCTTTTGCTGGTGGTTCCATGGCAATCATTCCCCTTTGCCAAACAGGACTCAGTTTTGCAGGTGGATGTGTGCACCTTGCCTGGGTAACAGCAGGAATCACTGTGACCCTCTGTCTGCAAAGGCTGTGGACACATGTCATAAATATAGACTAGATGTGTTTTTAGAGATGAAAAAAGGAAGGAGGAGTTCAGCTATTTGTAACCCCGAGGAACAGACAGAAATGTCCTCGGGGGGGACTTGATTTGACTCGCTCCGAATTTGGCCAAACTTGGACTTTCCGCAGAAAATCGAGCGCTTGAAGGCAGAGCTCCACCTGCTGGACGCGGCGGGGAGCGGCGCGGGCCGCCACCTCTTCTTCGTGGACACGGAGCGGGAAGGTGAGAGCTGAGCTTGTTCTGGACTGTCATAAAAGAAAGACACTTTTATTTTTAGAAATAAAAATTCAGGTGCTCTAGAAATCTCTCGTGGTTACTAGCTGAGACATCACTTCTGCAGGAGCTGTGTTGCTGGGGCTCCTGTTGCTGACTGTAGCAATGTGTTTGGAACATTTTCCTTATTGAAGGAGTCCATGGGAGTTTATTCCTATTTTTTTTAAATGTATAGTTCGGGAGTTTGATATTGCTGCTCACCTGGACACCGTTCCTGAGCTGGTAGATAGAGTGTACAACCGACCAACCATTGCAACGCTGCAGAGAGAGGCAGTGAAGGGACCGACTGATCCTGCCCTCCTAAAGGTACTGCTGCTGCTGTTTGTGCTGCAGACTTCTTCATGTTTTACATCTTTTATATGACAGGCACTAAAAAGGATTGATTGCACCATTGTGGAGGTGAACAAAACTGTTCTTAAAACTTTTATTGGTGACACAAAGCTGTAGTGGATGTCACTTAATCACCAAGTGACTGCCTGGAGCCTGCAGTCACATCTGGACTAACACAAAATACTCTTTCACTGCATCCCAGTCCACCGTGGGTGGGCCACCATGAATTGTGATATACAGGCCAGAAAAGAGTGGTGTGCATCTGATTAGACAATGTCCCTGCAAAACTGAGATATTTGTCCTCTATAAAGGAACATATACCTATGGGACTATCTTTTCATTAGACTGCTGCAGTTTCAGGTGTAATTTTTTTCAGACTCCACTGTTAAGTCTCCTCTCACACTTCCCCAAAACCCTTTGCATCCCTGAATTAGGTAAATAGGAAGAAGCTTACTCCAACACAGATGTCTCTGTTGCAGTGTTCCTGATCTTACAGTATTCTTCAATTTGGTTCTGGGCCCAGAGTCACTTGAGAATTGTCTCCTCACTTTCCTTCCTAAAGCCGTTTAAGCTATAGTTTCACTTCCTGGCTTTCCTAGTTGGAATTGTTTCATGATTCTTCAGCATGAATTGCTTATGCAGTCAGCTTTGATTCTGATGTTTTAGTATCACAGAAGTAGCTACACTTGGCTTTACTGCTGTGGATTCTGCTCAGGTAATTCAGATCTGTTGGAAAGTCCTCTGAGTACGAGTCAGTTGTGTCTAAGGTAAAAATAGTTGTTTTAAAATTGCCGACTGGTGGATTTTTAACCAGTTTTTTCTGACTCAGATGTCAGATAATAAACACCCTGTGGTCCCTTTCCTCCTGCCAGCTGTCTCAGTTTGGCTTGTCAGTAAAGCAGTTGGACGAGTCGTAGACTGACTAGTTTTCTCCTAAATGTCTGAGTCATATTTTAAGCATGTTGGGATCTGTTCTCCTTAATTTAATTACTTAAATCACACCTGCAGTAATACTGTTCCTGTGCTGGGAAAGCTATCCACTCTCATTAGGCAAACTTGACCCAACAAGTTGCATTTTGAGAGGCTTCTGCAGGCTCTGAACACTTCAGGAATTGGTCTCTGGTCTGTCCTTTTTTTTGTTTTCCCTCCTCTGGATAAAGTGGATTTTCATTAGGGAGTCAAATGTTTTCTTGCATTTGACATTGAAATTCAGAGGTTTTAGACCACAGTGTCATGTTCATCTCTCTTTTAAAACAGCTTTTTCTCCTTGTTTCCAGAAATTAGCCCAGCAGAGGAAGAACCAGTATGACCTCCTGAGGCAGCGCATCGAGAGGGAGAAGGCCATGTTTGTCATCTCACAGAAAATCCAGACTCGGAAGGATCTGCTGGTGAGGGATTTGCTTCTGGTTCTCCAAGTCTGTTCTGATCAGGTCATTAGGTCTGGTATTGTGTGTGTTGTATATTTTGTGTTTGTTTCTTCATTCTGGTTTTATAGTGACACCTATACAGATAACTCCTAAAGATAAGTAATCCTCTTTAATGTGGAAAAAGCAAGGAGATGAAGCATTCCAGGAAATTATATCTGCTAGTCCAAGTCTCACCTTGTCAGCAAGGACAAAGGCTCAGGTGTAAATGGTGCTCACAAGGAGCCCAGAATAGTTTCACTCGGAGTCAGAAGCAGGGAACCATTTCTGTAAGTTATGAGAAGGTCTTAAAAATCCAAATGACCACAGAAATTGTCTCAATGGGACTCCTCTTTTCTTGTGCTTGTGAGCGGAGAGCAAATTGTGCCTGAAGGGGAAAAGAGCAGATAAAATTATAATCCCCACCTAAACAGTGCAAAGTGACCATTTTTCTTTTATGGTTAGTCCCAAACAGGGATTCTCTGATTTGTGTGGGTGTGGGTTTTTCTCCTTGCATGGCAGCAAATAATTGTACTTGTTCTTTTTTCCAGGACAAAACTCATAAAGTAAAGGTGAAGAAAGAAACAACGACTGGTCCAGCTATTTACAAATTCAAGTTTCAGAGGAAACGTTAGCTATTTCATGGAATAATTGTTACAGTCTTTGCTCAGAAAGGAGGAGCCATATCCCTTGGAGAAGGGCTGGTGCCAGCCTGCTTTTCACTGCAGCTCAGCACTTTGTTCAAACAAATCACTGTGGGCCTGTGGTGGCCATCAGTGTGTTTAATCTAATTAATTGATTAATAAATCAGGGTTTGTTCTTTTGATATTTATGGTGGGAAGCCGTGAGATTTGCCTAAGTGTCCTGGTAAGATGCACCATAAACAATCAGTAGCAGTTGAGGTCACAGTGGAATTAGGGAGGTGGGATAAGCACAGCCCAGGGACAGGGAAGGTTCTTGGGGATTGTCAGCTCTGGGGCTGAGCAGGACCTGGCCAAACCCGTGAGAGTGGAGCTCAGCTTTTTCAGCTGCCTTTTCAAGCAGGTTAAAGGTGAATTACTCTATAGTCGTTTCCCCAGCATGCCCCATTCCCTCTCATTTCCTATTTGCACCATCCCATTGTGTGCTTTTCCTCCAGAGTTGCCTCAGCTCAAACTGAGGCAGTGCCAAAACTCTGTGTAAGGGGAGACAGTGCAGCAGCCAAGTGTGGGACAAGTTTGTCCTCTGGGTTTTCCTTGGGCTGGTTGCCTTGCCAGGGGTGGGGGATGTGCAGACACATCCTGAGTGTCCTGGAGCGGCCCAGGCACGTTCAGAGGAGCCTCCGTGTGAACATTCCTTTTCTTATCTCTCCATCGTCCTGTCGCTGCCAGCAATAAGCACATGGTCTGCAAGGGGGGAAGAAAAAAAAGTTGCTCTTCTCAGGCCCTACCTACTTTGGAGCTTTTCCAGCAGCTCGGTGATGAAACGCGATGTTTTTACCTGCTTAAATGCAGCTTCAGATGTTCCTGCCATCGCTGAGAAAACTGGGGGGAGAATTTTTCAGGGGAGCATCCACGGAGTTCTGCAGAACCAGGAGTGTGTGGATTCTGTAAGGGCTGGGTGAGCAGGAGGGGAAAACAGCTGCAGGCCTGAGAATGGTTTGGTTTGCTTGAGGAAAAGGAAAAAGTCCTGCGTGTAAGAACGGTTTGGTTCAGTTTGGTTTGGTTCGCTTGAGTGAAAGGAACACAAAGCCCCGTGTGTGAGAATGATTTGGTTCGATTTGCTTTGGTTCACTTGAGCAAATGGAAAACAGTGTGAGAACGGTCAGGTCCGGTTCTGTTCGATCCAGTGTGCTCAGGTGAAAGGAAAGCAAAATCCCGTGCGTGAGGACGGTTCGGTTCGGTTTGGTTCGCTTGAGCAACAGGAAAACAAAACAGCGCGTGTGAGAACTGTCCGGTCCGGTCCTGTGCGGTCCGCTGCGGCTCCGCTCGAACGAAAGGAGAACAGAGCCCGCGTGTGAGAACTGTTCGGTCCGGTCTTGTTCTGTTCGGTCCTGTCCGGTCCTGTTCGGGCCGCTCCGGTCCTGTTCGGTCCGGTCCTGTCCGGTCCTGCTCGGCCCGGCCCGGCCCGGCCCGGCTCCGTTCGCCCGAGCCGTGCCGCGGGGCAGTGCCGGGCCGGGCCCGCAGGGGGCAGCCGCGCCGCGCCGCGGGCCGTGCCGCCGAGCGGGGCTCGGGGACGTTCCGCGGTGTCACCGCGCTCCCGGGACCCGCTGCCTGCCACGGGAAAGCTCTTTTACACTAAGGTCTAAATAGATATTTAATCCTTGCCCTTGATTAGTTTTACCTGCATCCAGAGCGCTGCTGAAAGGGATGGGAGAGAAAAGCAGCAGTTCTGCTGGGAGAGCCTCAAGGAATCCTGGAAGAGGGATTGGAAAACAGCGACTTGGCCAGGCCAGCAGCTGCCTCATCCACCTCTGTCCCACTGCACAGGGAATGCAGTGCCCTATTCCCTGGAAGAAAGGCTCTTCGCAGTTGTTATGGGATGCAGCAGGCAGCTGCCAGGCTGTCTTTGAGCAGGCGCTGGCCACACTGCCTGTCCTGGCGTGGTGGTGTCCACTGGCACCTTGGAGCTGAGCTACCAGCCAGGACACACAGTCTGCTGATCACAGTCAGGTCTGCATAGCAAAAGTTGTGCCTGGTGTGATTTACTTTTCCCTGGGAAGCCGTGGAGGTTTTAACAAAGGGAAACCAGAGCACTGTTCCATCTGTGGTGGTCACATTGAGCAGGCTTCTTGCTGGGCCCTCACCTCCACAGCCTGGCTACAACCCCCATAGCCTGTGGTTTATCATCTCGTGGCCGTAACAGACTAAAAGGAGGTGCCAGCTCTTGCGCACAAACATTTTTTCACCTACTTCTGCCTGCAGTGGTGAAGGATTTGGCAGGTGCTGATCTCTGAACTTCTGTGTTAGCAGACAGGGCTGACTCACACCTGCTGCCCTGCAGAGTTCCCAGTGGCATCCAGGAAAAAATCCACACCTTCTCAAAGACCTTGCTCTTTGACTCCCAAGGCCTTTAGCTCAGTATCCTCATACTAAAGCACTGAAATGTTTCTGCAAGCATCTGGAAAGAACCAGTACCTTACAACTGAATCCAAAGCCCAGCCCACTGGGCCACAGCACAGGATTTGAAGTGAGATAGGAGTGGGATCTGCCATCCTCTAGCTGGGCCCTCATGGGGAAGGACAGGGAGAAAATGCCCACAGCTGTTTTTTGTTTGTGATAATTATAGCATCAAAAGCTGAACCAACAGGTTCTTTAGCAAGGAGATTCCCTGCAGCTTGAAAGATACAGATATCAAAATTCCCCAGATTCACAGCTCAGGTTTTAGGTGACTCAATAATATTGTGCCATATAACAATTCGTGTAATTCCTGTTCAAGTCCTGAAGAACTCAATTGATAATGACTGTCTATAAACGTTAATAGCAGGCTACACTTGCAGGATTATCTCTAGGCAGCTGCAACAATATATTTTACTAGCAGAAGAGCCATCACCAGCCCCTAGGCTTGTCAGGTGCTTTCCTGTAGGCTCCATTTTCCGAGCCTGACCCAGGCTGGAGAGCACAGTGGGGTCCCTGGGGCATGGCAACAGAAGCTGACTTGCCTGGGGAGGCTCTGGATCCCCCAGTTCAGCCACTGTGGGGTCTCCATCAGTGGCCATGTGCTGTGGCAGCCAGAGGGACCCCCAGAGCCTCTGGAGCCCCCCAGGCTGTGTCCTTTGAACAAAGGAAAGCAGGGAGGCTTGGTCCCACCCGTGCCACTGCTCACCATGCACCTCTGGGTCATCCCTGTGCTCACCCCCCTGGTGCTGCCAGCCCAGGGGCACCAGGGGCACTCTGGGCTGGCTGCAGGTGTCTCCAGCTGCAGGACTGGCTGCCCTGGCCCTGCTGCTCCCCAGCATCCTACAGCCAGGTTCAGCTGAGGTGTCTTGCCCAAGGGCACCAAGGAGAAAAGGGTGGTGGAGTTCCTCCACTCAAGCCTGAGCAGCTTCACAGCAGGGAGTTGAAAGAGCAGAATGTAAATCAGGAATGACTAATTGCTGCTCAGCATGGCTGCCCTAAACCTCTCTCTTCCACAGCTCCTTGGCCACTTGGACCTTTCCCCTCTTGATTAGGGGCAAGAGGGCTGCAGATGTCTGGGGAGAGCCTGGGCACTGGGCACTGTCCCCTTCACACTTGGACACAGCTACCCATTCCCCTCCAAACAAAACATTCCAAATTCCATTACAGAAGGTTTCAAATGAATAAATACCTGCTGCTGCTTCTGTTGTGAGATGCCAGGCACCAAGAGTGAACCCAGGGCTGGGCGAGGTGAAAGCAGCAAATATTTGCTTTGTTGTCCCACGGTCGTGTACCTGAAGCCGTTAGTGCCTAAGAGAGCCCAGGTGAGCAGCACTGCTTCAAGCAGGCAGGAGCCCATTATTTAGTGAGAACCAATTCCCAGGATGTCCCTGCCTTGGCAGACCTAAAGACTGCAATAGTGAATTAGTGCATACAGATCATCATTTACAGAAACGCAAGCCCCGATGCACCTTTCTAGGGAAGCACTAATTTATTATGCATTGTTATTAGCTGCAGCAGGGCCTTCATTAGAGCTAGAGTTAAGGTCTGTTTTGGCTGCCTCATCAGCATCAGTGAACTGCGTCCCTGCGAGGTTTGATACAATTTAATTAACCTAATTAAAAGCTCTGATTGCAGAGATGATTGGGGTAGAGCCAGCAGCAACTGCATATTTATAACGAGCTAGAAGGTGTGGGACTGGAGCCAAATGATATGCATCTCTAATGAGCTGGTGCTATTGAAGTGTGGATTTGGAACACTAACATTTATTTTTGGCAACAATGGCCAGTTTATCTTCATGATAGAAGCGATCACGGGTTGATTGGGTGTAGCAGGCAGCTCAGCACTGTGCTCCCTGGCCTTCTCCACACCACTGGCAGGCACACACGAGCACCCACAGCCCCCACTGCTCTCCCCCAGCCCTTCCCCTGCAGGCACAGCTCGCCCTTCACACCCAGCCCTGCAGGGACACGGCAGGGACAGCGTGCCCCAGCCCCACGGAGCAGCCCCAGTAAGCTCTGGAAGATGCCAGCAAGTTTCCCTTCCCCAGCCACCACTTCCTCCAGCTTTCCCAGACCTCCTGCCCCACAGCCAGGCTGGGCTCCTGGTGCAGGTAACCCACCTCAGTTTCTCCTCCAGGTATCAAACACTTCGTGCCCTGATCTGGGCAGCAGGCACAGATAACACAAAGCAGCCTGGAGCAGAGCTCAGCCCCAGCCCTGGAGCTTCAGGGCTGCTGCTGCCCGGGCTGGGGGCACCAGCACCTGCCCCTGGCTGACCCACAGCAACCAGAACCTCCTGCCCTCTGTTTAGTGACAGAGAGGCTGCCAGCCCCTCACCCCCACCAGATGTGTCAGAACATGGGGGTTCCTGCTCAGGGAACCCCCATTTCTGGGCTCCAGCAGCTCTCATCTCATAGCTGTCATCCCCTTCTCTCTCCACACTCCAAGGCTACATGGTGCTGAGAGGGCTCAGGGGTCCAGTGCACCCAGCAGCAGCAGTGGGACGTCCCAGGCATTCTTAGCAGCCAAGGAACAGCAGCCAGTCTGCTGAGCCACTTGGAAAATTTGATCCATGCTAATTATGCTGAAAAAAGCTCTTCTGATAATGAGTATGAAATGGAAGCGTAGCTAATACTCATCTCTGAGTGCCATTAATCTTTAAAACTGGAACAATAAGTGAAAACACTGCAGGGCATATGAAGCAAGGTGTGATTCACATCTGCTCCTCCATGGCTGCCTGATTTATTGGCACAAGGCAACTTTCCTGCACTGTTTCAACAGAGCTGCATTACATAACACCACGGACTGCTTTGCTCTGCCTGCCTTTCCAATCAAAGCATCTCCTCTGAATTTCCAGTGGTCTTCTCTCCTTTCCTGGGACATCTCGGGAGCAGAGGAGATGAGTCCTCCAAAGCCACAGCTCTCTCCCAGCTCTTGGCCTCTCCAGAGATGCTTTTTCCTCCTGGCCATGGCAGCTGCTGAGGCAGAAGGGACGTGGCTCTGCAGCCTGGCTGTACTGGGTGTACTGGTGGGGCAGCAGAGACTCCCAGTGCCCTGGCAGCTCTGTGCAGCCACGGGGCAGGGGGATGGACACGGGGGGATGGAGGCTCCCTCTCCATCCCTGCTGTGACAGATGTGCAGGTGCAGCCCTGAGAAGCACCTGGGGTACCTGTCCTCCCCCTGCACTGCACACTCTGTACTGAGCCCAGGCTCTCCACGACCTCTGCCACTCACACACATGCATCTATCTCACTTTTGATGCCTTTTATTTTCAAATAGCTCTCTCTGGGACTTACTATCTTTTATTTAAATCGTGGATTTGCTGAAGTGACCTTTCAGCTGGCTCTGAGGAGAGATGGGGAGCGGCAGTCCCAGAAACACTGCTGACCCTGTGGCTTTGAACAAGTTCAAAGCATCTCTTGCCTTTTGGCCATACCCCTCAGTAGTGCCTTTGCATGGATTTTTCTCCCACACTCCTGAAAAGACATCATCAGAGACATTTCCCCTCATGGGCTCTTTAATATTTACAATGACTTTGTGAATAGATAATATATTCCACCTTTTTTTTTTTAGCCTTTTAAAAGCACATGCTCCTTGTGCAGCTGGAGGAAGCTGAGTGCTGGCTGCCTTTGAGGCTGGCAGGACAAACAGACCTGGGGGAGATAAGGATTGCTCTGAGCCTTGCTCACTGCCTGCCCACAGCTCCTGGCAGTGTTCTGGGGCAGCCACAGACCTGGGGTGTCTCCTACTGCAAAGTCCTCAGAACCTTCCTCCCTCTACTGACTAAGCCCAAAGCTGATCATCTTGGTAGCTGGAAGACAATCCAAATGCAAAACAAAATGCTTCTAAAAACTGTCCCATAGATTGCCAAGCATCTTATAAAGCCTGGCCATGGGCTTAAGCATATCAAAATCATGTGGATGCTTTTTGTCAAAGTGGTTCTAAGCCAGGAAGGCAGCAAGCAGCTCACAACCCAGAAGTGTCACAGATGTACTCTGAATGCTTGTCCATAATTTTGTTTATTCCAGCCTGCAAGTCCAGGAGGGACTGTCAGATCCTGTGTTCTGATTCCTCTCCGTGCTGCCATCACTGCACTTCACTCAGAGAGCCAGGACCAAGTGCAGCAGCTCCAGCTGGGCTTTGGTTTGTCAGTCCTGAGCCACAGCAGCCTCAGCAAGGAGGGCAGAGAAGGGGAAAGGTGCCTTGGTGCTCCCAAGAGCTGGACTGTGATCTCTGGGGCAGGGGGAGGCAAGAACTCTATGCTCCTTGGCTTTTTCACTTGGACATAAACTTCTTCCTTGCCTCAGACCTGGTGAACACATAAATTACAGACACATATGAGCAGAGCAGAGCCAGAAATGTCAGTGGAGGCTTTGTGCAGCACTGCACGCTGGGTGAGAGGACCCTGAGCAAGGTGCAACCTCCTGCAGCAGCAACACACAGCAGGCCAGGTTCTCTAGGGCAAGAATCCTTCTTGTCCTGCAGAGATGACAGGGCTGGTGCTGAGGCTGAGGCTCAGGGGCTGTCCTCAGGCTGGGGGGCTGGCCTGAGGTAGCCCCTGAGGTGGGTAAGGCTGATGAGGCACACAACTGCGCAGAGGGGAACATTTTTTTCAGTCCATGTTGCCCTAACAAACAAATGTCCTGGGATAGAGACAATAATGTTTTTATGAGACTCTAAATTCTGAACTGAAATGCTCTTTGTAGTGGACTAATAGCCAACACGTGTCCCTTCATCTCATGCTGAACTTTTGTGGTCCTACAGGGGTAAAAAAGGCCCTGGTGAACATTTACACTGAGCACTTTGTTCTCACAGATTTGTAGAGCAAAGAGAATAATGCATTGAGACTCTCAACCCGTGCCAGTTTGGCTTCATTTGTCCTTCTGAACTTGCCCTGAGAGATAATGTTTCCTTCTAATCTGCTGCCGTCCACCTACAGCAGGCACTGAGTGAATAGTTCTCCCAAACAAGCCTTTATTCTTAAAACCCTGCCTGGCCCTAACCCCTTCTCCCCCTTACAGAGTAATTGTTGTGTTCATGACATGCTAACAGCCCGTGCTGTGTTCCAGCCCACACTGGCTGTGGCCACACAAACGGGGCTCAGGCCGTGCTGCTTTCAGAAAATGCTGCTCTTTTGGCATTATCTGAAGGAATGTGCCAGGCCCTGAGCACCAGGCCCGGCCTGCCCACCCCGCAGCCCAGGCCAGGTGCAGAGGCTTCTCAGGAATCAGCATCTTCCAAGGAGGGAGGCTTTCCTCTCCACTCGGGATAATAAATCAGTGTTGCCCTCCTATAGGAAGAAGATGCAAGGAAAAGGAAACAAGACATCTGAGCCTCTGGTTAATGAGACAAATATTTCCTATTCTTTTCTGTTCAGGTGCTTATGTCACCCTTTCACAATGATATTTTAATAAGCCTTTGTAAGCTCTACAAATTGCCCTTTATATCTGCAGCAGAAGGGAAGCTCCAGGGGATGAGCAATGTATACATTGAAAACACAAGAAATGCCTTATCTAGCTCCTGGAAATCACTCTCCAGAGACATCTGGAATGGGTGCCCCTCTGAAAACACCCAGGGGAGACGTATTAGTAATTGTAATATTATTATATTATATTATATTATATTATCAGTTTTGTTTATATAAATATTATATTTCTTATAGTATTTGTTATATTATATTATTTTTATTATTTAAAAAGGTAAAATATTATAATATTTATATTACTACTTTTATTTCTATAAATATTATATTATTTATATTACTAGTGACTATATTATATTATTTTCATTATTTAGTAATTAATATAATATAATATAATATAATATAATATAATATAATATAATATAATATAATATAATTTATATTATTAGTTTTATTTATATAAATATTATATTATCTATATTATTAGTTATTCTATTATGTTATTTATATTATTTAGCAAATATTATATTATATTATATTATATTATATTATATTATATTATATTATATTATATTATATTATATTATATTATATTATATTATATTATATATAATGATATAATAATATATACAAAATATATAATATAAAACATAATATATTATATATTTACATTTTATATTTATATTATTATATTATGATTATATATATAATATTACATTATATTATTATATTATATTTATATTATATGATTTAATATTATCTTTAATTTCAAAGTGCTGGCTTCAGGATGCCTTTCAAACAGGACAGAGCCAAGCCGAGGTCAGCCCCCACGGTCAGGCACTGACAGGCAGCTTTGTTCCTTTGTTCCTACCCCTGCTCCTGGGCTTAGGCAGCGGCCAAGGGTCACCCTGCGATACCTCCCAGAAGGCTGCAGGGACAAAAGCTGCGGGCTCGGAGCCTCGGAGCCGGCTGGCACGGGGCTGCTGTGAGAAGGGGGATGGCTGGCCTGCGGTGACACCGGTGTGGCAGGGCTGGCACAGGGCACAGGTGTGGCACAGGGAGCTGCAGGTGAGCTCACACGTGTGCACAGGTGTGTGTGTGCTGGCTGCACGCTGTGTGGGCTGCTCCCGGGCTGCCAGGGGGGTTTCTCTCCAGGGAATGCAAGGAAAAAACTCCTTTCACATGTGAGGGAAAAACCCCTTTCACATGCAGGCTCACACGCAAAATCAGGCGAGTATCTGCCGTGCACACTCACCCCCAGCGTGGGGACAAACCCTGCTCAGAGCAGCAGAAAAACCAAAAAGGCTCCGAGAGAGGCTGGGATTCTCCAGCCTGAGCTCAGGGCTGTGCACTGCAGCCCCAAACAGCCCTCCCTGCCCCAAATCCTTCTCCCCAGCCCCTGCCCTGCTCCCAGGGCTCAGGCAGAGCACAGAACCCCCCCAGGACAGCGTGTTCTGGGAGAGCAGAGGCTCGGGGAGCCCAGGCAGGAACGGCAGCATCCTTTGTGTATCATGAGCCTGGGCTCCTGCCAAATTCCTCTGCACCCACTGCTCCATTAAATGCGTCAATCACTTCTTGGCAACCCAAGCCCCAGAGAAGAGTTGAGAGGCAACTTCAGGCAGTTCAGTGGCTTTCATTAAAAGGTAAAAAACACATGCTGAGCAGGAGCTGGGAGCAGGGCTGAGCTCTGTCTGCACAGGGCTGCCAAGCCCTCCCTGCTGAGGAAGAGCAAGGGGCAGCAAAGAGCAGAGCTTGCCATGGTCACAGGCTCTGTCAGCCTGTGAAATCCCCACGGTGGCCACTCAAGGACAGCTGCTGGTGGATCTCAGCCTCGTTGGTGACTGGGAAAGCACAGGAAGGGCACCAGGGTGCAGGGGATGCAGGAATGCCCCTGCACGGCTGCCCTGGGGCAGGTTCTGGGGTGCAATAGGGTTTGATGGCTTTGGCTGGGACCCACTTAATTCTTGCACCTGTAGAGACAGGAGCATACCCTTTGCCCCAAGTGATTAATCAGGAAGGACCTTCAATCTGTCCTGTCTCAGGGTTTCTGATTAAAACAGGAGGATTTCCTTTCAGTTTCACTTGTGTGTTATTTGAAAAATGCCTAAAAATTGGTTCTGCAACAGAGCTGTTCAAGAAATTAAAAACATACAAAGCTGTGTCAACCTCATCTGTGGTGTGACTTCTACTCCCCCCTGCCACTGTCATATTTTCTGAAAAATCCTCTTTGCCCAGGATTCTTCTCCTAGGAAGCTGAGAAGCCTCAGAGTGTGTTTTGCTGCTTTAGATGTAGTTAGAAATTGTTTGTCCAACATGTGAATTGTTTTTACTTAATGTCCAATCACAGTCCAGCTGTGTCGAGACTTTAAAAAAAGTAATGTTTTCATTATCATTCTTGTTAAATCTTCTGTCTGTATCCTTTCTCTATAGTTTAGTATAGTTTTAGTATAATATCCTTTAATATAATATCATATCATAATATAATAAATTAACTTTCTGAGAGCATGGAGTCAGATTCAATCATTCCTCCTTCGTCCTGGAGACCCCAGAAACAACCAGATCCCCCTTGTGTTGATCCAGACCTGGCCCTGCAGCCCTGGGACAGCACAAGGTCACCCCCAGCTCTGGGGGTGACCCCTGGGGCTCATTCCCCCCTCAGGCAGTGGCCAGGCTGCTGGGGGGGCAGGTGGCCTTGCCTCGGCTGGCTCCTGGGCTGCTGTGGCACCGCTGGCAGCAGGGAGCAGCAGGGCTCTGGGGAACAGAACGGGAAAGTCCAGGTGAGTCAGATATTCCTGGCACAGAGTGGCAAATATTCCTGGTGTCACCTGGGGAGAGGGAGAGGCAGGGAGCCACTGGAGGAGTCCAGGCAGAGAACCTTGGAGCTCAGGAGTGGGGATGAGGGGCCTGGGGACACATCAAAAGTGGTCACTGGAGGAAGGCCAGGAGGGGACCAGGCCAGCAGGTGGTGGTGGTGGCTCCAGGGATGGTGAGGAGAGGAGCCACACACACTGTGGTGTCCTCATGCTGCTGTGCTGAGGCCACTCTGCCTGCTTGGCCCCATGCACAGGGCTCCTGGGAGTCGCTGCATGCCTGTGCCTCTCCTGTGCAGGCAGCTCTGTCTCCTTGCCTGCTGCTCTGTTCCTTCCCTTCGCCTCCTCACGCAGCTGCTTTGATCTGCACTCCAGGGGCTCAGAGTTAAAAATTAATGTTTCATGGATGTTGCTGCCCACGGCTTGAAAAATGGCTTTTTTTCCCCCAGGTGGTGGCTCACACCAGCTCCTGAAGGGGCTCCTGTTGTGCTCCAAGTTAAAAAGACAGGCCAAAACCTCTCGTGTTCCTCATGCCTTGGTTTAGGGCAGGATGGGACCTGCTCCTGCCCTGCAGAGCTGTGCTGGAGGGGGAAGCTGGGACAGCATCCTGGTGCCCAGGCCATCCCAGCAGGCTCTGCCAGTCCCCAGAGCAGCCCTGCCCTCCTGCCTGGGCCCCACCAGCCCTGCCTGCTCCTCCAGAGCTCCTCCAGGGCTCCTCCAGGGCTCACCTGTGCTGCCACCTCTGTGTTGGTGAGAAAGGGGCCGTGGGCAGACCTGGGGGCTCATCCTGAGATGAGCAGAAGGAGCAGGTGCAGTGTGCCATGCCCTCCATGCCCTCTCCAAGGGCTTTCTGCCCAGGTTTCCCTGCTCCCAGCAGCCAGTGGAGAGCACTGGTTCTCCCAGCAGGTGACAGAGCAGCAGCACTCCCCCTTGGTTCCCCTCACAGACAGCAGGTCCAGCTGGTGCCAGGGGTCCTGCCCCATCTCTGGGGCCTCTCCCTGTTTGGGTGCAGTGCCTGGGCCAGGTGCTGAGCCCGGGGCAGGCTCACAGCAGCCTGGGAATGGTCCTCTCTGCTCCCTGGTGTCCTGCTGGCTGCTGGGGAGGGAAGGGATGCAGCGCCTGGGGCAGCAGGGTGGGTGCAGCAGGAAGTCAGGCTTGCCAAGCTGGGTGTGTAGCATGTGGGGATGCTTGTCTGGGCTCCCAAAGCATTTTCCAAACACTTTAATTATAGTGATTTATATGGCAAAAGTGTGGGGGCGAGAGCTTGGGAAAGGCATTAGCAGGTTTGTTCTGAGGGCTCTAATCAGAGGGAGGCGGTGGGGAGAGGGAGCCTCAGCACCAGGGCTGCACCTTGAACTGGGCGTCAGGACAGCTTGAAGGATGCAAAACTCCCCAGCTGTGCCAGGGATGTGCTGAGGGCACCCCTGAGGCCTTAGTGCTCCTCTGGGAACAGCCCTGGCACCAGGAGTGCCACCAGATGTCCCTGGCACTGCTCCTGAGCTGGGTCTGGGGCTCTGGGGCTTCCTGCCCCACACTCACAGCCCCACACAGCTCCAGCTCTGCATCACCTGTGGGGGCAGAGCAGGTACAGAGGCCACAGCTGAGCATGGCACACAAATGTCTGCACTGCAGCCACCAGGAAATGATCAACAACTCAACAGCAACTCAGTGTTCTCATTGCTGTTACCTTGAAAATTAATAACCTTGTCTGGTTTTTTTTTGGAGAACATAGCTCTCAAATGCCCAGCGTGTTACAGAGAAGCACACTCACATGCCCACACACAGCTCCCAGCAGATGAAGACAGCCCTGTCTCTGCACAGACACAGCAGCTCCTCAGCCCAGGAGCTCACAGCCAGGGGAGCCCCACGGGGCATCTGTGCTCGGTCTGAGATCTCAGCCTGCCTTGCTCTGGGGACACCACCAGAGCCCTAACTGCGCCAGGGGAGTGAGAGCACGCTGGGCTGCTGTCAGCCTGGTGGCACCAGGCTGGCCACAGGCACAGTGGGGCTGCAGAGCCGAGCCCTGGCAGTGCCAGCAGTGCCCTGACCCTGAGCCCCGTGGGGTGCAGCCCTGCCAGCACGGCCACAGCACATGTCACCACTCCAATCCTGCTTTTGGGGCTGTTTTCTGATAAATAACCTTTCCCTGTCCCTCTTGACAGTGATGTTCACTGATGTGTGACATCCCTCTCAGCCAGGTCTGGCCGCACAGAGCTGTGAGCCCTGCACACCCCCCGGCCCTGGAGCAGGGTGACAGGGGCACAGGCAGCTCTGCTCCCTCAAGCACTCCCTTCCAGACGTGTCAGGGTGGGCTCTAGCTGAGTCTCCTGGTGGGAACAGAGTGAAAACAGAGCTTTAAATAACCCCACCTCGGCCTCTGGGGCTGCTCCTGCCAGGGACAGCAGCCCCTGTGCGGGTCCCTCTGCCAGGAGAGGGTCACAGGGCTGCACCCCCAGCTCCTGCCCAGGACACAAAACCCCTCTGCCCTACCTGGGGGTGATTTGAGACAGGGGTAAGCAATCAGTGCAACCTCATCTCTTAATTGCACCCAATAGATTGAGAAGCTGGAAGCAGCCTTGGCTTGGGGTGCTGCAGATGGTGCTGGGAGCAGGCAGTGCTGAACCCCGAAGCACTGGCAGCAGGGGCAGACACAGCCTGCTCTCCTGGAGGGTCTCACATCTCACAGTGATGGGGAACCAGCAACAGGGCAGTTCCAGGGGATGTTGTTTCTTACTTCAAGTCTGCACAACCAACCTCTTATTCTTGCCCTCCTGCCCTCAGTGGGCAGGCTCTGCTCCCACAGAGATTTCAGGGGAAGGAAGTGTGCATCTGCAGGGTGATGTGGGGGCAGCCTGGCTCTTAAGTGGTCTAACCACGAGCCCACAGTGCTGGGAACAGAGCCCAGCAGACCTGCTGCCCAAACACAAGCCTCTGTGTGTGAGCAGCTGCAGCCAGGGCTGCTGGGGAACCCGCATGCCCCAAGCAGAGCTGGAGATGCAGGAGCAGCCCTGCCACAGCTGTGCCCCACGAGGGAGCTGGGACAGGCTCTGAGGTCCCTCCAGGTGCAGGAACAAGGGAGGGAAGCAATGGGCACCTGCACTTTGCCTGAGCTGAGAGCAGCAGGGGAGCCAGCTGAACAGACCCTGGGTGCAGCTGGCACACAGCACTGAGGCTGCTGGGGCATCCCCACACCAAATAACAGCATGAGCTGCACAAACTGCTTTTCTGCTGGGATCCTGACCATGGGATACCACAGGGGCCAGGGATGTCTCCTGGGACTCGTCCCTGCCCAGACATGCTCAGCCTTGGCTCACCTTGCACTGGTCTTTCTGATCTGATTGCATTTTCTAGGAATTCAAGACTGGCATCCCTGCAAAAGGCAGTGCATACTTTATTAACTATGCTGCTTTCTTGTCCACTAATTAAAATCAAATTACATCTGATGCACACAACATACTTTGCAGTGAAGGAAACCTCCTTTCCCAATCTGCTCTATGAAGCAATTTATTTAGCCCACTGAGCTGAAAAGAGTGCAGCCCTGCAAAGAGCCCAGGGATGCTGAGGACCCAGCTGGCTGGAACTTCTCCTGGGCTCACCTTTTTGGTTTCATTCCAGCTAGAGCCAGGATCCCCCAGGGCTGAGGGGAAGAGCAAAGGAAAAGTGATCCCAGGGGAGCAGCTGATGGGAAGGTGAGCAGCAGCAGCCATGGGCTCCTTTTTGGGTCCATCTGCCTCCTCTGCCACGGGCCTGGAACCACAAATGCCACCCATGTGTGCCACCCATGGTTCCCCATGCAGGTTTGGTGCCTGAGGAACAGGAGAGGAAGAGTTTCCTCAGAGTGATGCAGCCCTGCTTGAGGGCACAGTGTGAAGGACAGGGGGAGCAGGAGCCCAGAGCAGCCCCTCACAGCGGGGCTCAGCAGTGCCAGCCCTCCAGCAGCACTGCAGGATGCTCCCACAAATGCCTGAGACCCTCTGGCTCAGGCAGGGCCTGGACAGATCCTGTCCCTCTGCCCAGCAGCACTGGCAGATCCTTCTGCCACACTTTACCTGCACTGAAATGCAGGCACTGGTCCCCAGAAGCAGCACCAGGCTCAGCATGGGGCAGGCCACAGCAAAGAGGCTCAGGAGAGAGGGGCCAGCCCCTGCCCTGGGTCTCCTCAGTGCAGCCACTACTCTCAGATGTTTTTCCCACTACTCTCAGATGGTTTTCCTTAGGGCAAGGGTGATGTTTCTGCAGAAAGACAAGCCTTCCCCTGTGGTCCTTGTGCTGGTGCTGGCAGGAGCCACGTTTGGAGCAATACATCATCAGTGGAAGGTATCTAATGATGTATTGCCCTAATACATCACCATAGCAACAGCACTCTAATGATGTATTATTCTAATGTGCTACCCAAGTGCCCATTGCTCTGGATGATCTATGGCTGGGGTGGCTGTGCTCTGCCAAGCCCCGATGCAGCAGAGCTCTCCTGGCTGCCCAGCACCTCCAGCAGTGCTGCCTGCCCCTGCATGGCATGCACCACTGGCTGTTTGCTCCCACCTGCGTGGGCAGAGGTGCTACCTTGCCACCCCAGGCTGGGGGAGCTCCCAGATTTGGTGCCCATCACAGTTCTTGGGCAACTACCTCGCCTGTTGTCCCTTTCCTCCCCTCCTCTCCCCACAGCCAAGCCACAGTCACTTGTGGAGCTCTGAAAGACAATTTTAAAAGCATTCCTTCCCTGGCATTTGGAAAATCCAGAAGGGGAAGTGACAGGCTGGTTTGTGCATTTCTCCAGCCCCTTTCAAGGTATTAAGGCCACACAGTGCCCTGGGTTTGATCATTAACAATGAAAATACCAGCTGGAATTCTCCTGCTGCCTGTGACAGGGACAGCATTGTTCCCAATTCACACTATCTTTTTGACCATTCAAATGCCATCAATTCAGTCACCCCAATGCGTAGGACAGTTATCTGAAATGTTTTCCCAAACAGCTTAGTGACTATAGAGCAACAATTCATGGCATTGCTTGGGGACATCTGTGCAAAGCAACGCTCAGTAAAGAGCTGGTGGCCAGCTGAATGCTCCCTGTGTGGACTCAGATTCCTGAGAGGAGCAGGGAAGCTGGCAGACAGAGAGGCTGAATGAATGGCAGGAGAAATCATTTCATCTATGCAAAGCCATGCCAAGCTCTCAGTGCAGCTGCTGTCAGGGCAGAGCTCTGCCCCTCTGCACTGACAGGGGAGAAGATTTTATGGGGCACTGAGGTGTTCTCTCTGCCAGACCTGCAGCAGGGACTGCAGCCTCTGGTGTCCTCCACGAGCACCAGGTGAATCCTCCACGGCAGGAGCAGGGCACAGAGCAGGTTCTGGGGGATGTCCCTCTGCTCTGAGATTCCCAGGCCTCAGAAGCCCCTAGAAAGTGGAAGTTAAAGGCACCCATGGCTTATTCCTTCCTGGAGGAGCAGCAGCACTGCCTGTGTCAACACAAGTCCTGGCACAGGCTGCCCAGGGCAGCAGAGTGTGGAAACCCTGGGCACAGGGATTATTTCTCTGTCTGCTCTGGGTGCCCTGACCCCCAGGGGAGCACTGACTTTGACCCTCATTCATGGAGAAAGGTTCCTAGACTTCAAGATAGACTAGAGTCCACAAAAGTGTGAAATAGATTATAGACAGTAGTGTAGGTGTATCACTTGGTGAGAAATTTAGGTTTTGGGATTTTTAGTATGTTGTGGATGGAAGCAAGATGGAGGGCACAGGGTGTTGTCCTGGGTTTCTCCTTCCTGCTTCTTCTTCATGGATCTGGGTGGCATTTTGTAACTAGGCAGAAAAGTCTGCATTGTGGGCTCTTTGGGGCCAGTTATTGGGTTAAAAGGGAAAATAATCTAGGTGTCAGTTCTTAATTGCATAGTTTAGTCCTAAAAGACCTTGTAACAAGAGGTTGTTGGCCATTTTGTGCCTTATAATGAAAAGCTGCTGAACTCACAGTAGTGAGACTGTTTTACTGATAAGAAATAATAAACACCTGAGTCCAAACATGAACTACTGTCTGAGGTGCCTTCAATCCAGACCCAGAGAAACCCACAACTGGGACCCCCACAGCAGAGGAGTCAATGCCCTGCAGGCTGTGGGGCAATGCAGCAGGAGCTCTGCTGGCTCACCTTCTCCCACAGCAGTCCTGTCACTGGGGCCAGCAGACACACCTGGGGATGCAGATCACAGAGCCACCATTATTTGGAACCATTATTTGGAATTTTCACTCGGATTTTTAATTGGGGGTTGAAGGCAGCTGGATCGAGGCTGGTGTTCCTACACTGGGGAGTTCACCATGAGGTTGAGGGAACCTAAACCAGGACAGGGATCCCCTGGCACAGCCCAGAACCCCAGTCTGGCCAGAGCTTGAGATGTCAAGCCTGCAGTGTCCCCAGGGCTGTGTCAGACCTCCTCAGCTGTACCTGTGAGGGTGGGTGCAGAGGGATGCAAGAATCTCCCTGGCCTGCCTTTGCAAGGCTGCACCTGGGCAGATTCCAATCATCTCTCAACGTTTCAGCAGTGACAAATTACAGGATTTCAGCAGGGGAAAAAAAAAAGTGAAACAGAGTGGCCAAAAAAGGAATGATTGTATTATCAATAATGTTTCCAGTGGCTGATGGATGAGGACACCCAAACGATTTTTAAGATTTCAGTAGAAACCCTCCAAATGGCAGCACAAAGGCAAAATGTTTATTAACCCAGGGTCTCCTGAGAAAATCCTCCAGGGATGTGCCAGGCGTGGGCCAAATGTGTGCTCAGTATCATGGGACAGGATCTCCTCATTCCTGCAGAGACAGGGGGGATCCTGAGAGTTCCAAGAGGGATGAACAGACAGACACACTGCTCCAGGGGACCCCACTGCCCTTTTCCTTCCCAGGGCTCAGTGCAAATGCTCCCTAAACAGCTCTGCAAACAGCCAGCTTTTTGAAAGCTGCCCTAAAAGCCCTCTGCTTTCACTAATATCAAGAGTAGGGAACATCAAGGAAACAAATCACCTCCTAATTCCTTGGGGGACTGAATTTGCAGAACAGGCATCCTGTCTTAAAGATAAATATCCCCCTCAAAAGGCAGGCCCAGCCCTTGCCCTGTGCATGGCAGGACATTCAGCTGATGGTTTTGTGATGCCACATATCCAGCACAGCCTTGGCAATGCTCTTGTGCTGGAAACATATCAAACAACATTGTCATGTATTGAAAACTGGCAAATCTCCAGGCTGGGGTTTCAAGGGATAATTTGTAGATTGAATGTTAATGAATATTATTGTTATTATCTTGCAAGGCTGTGCTGACTTCACTCTGTTGCCCATTGCACATCTTGATTTTTACTTTTTTTTTACCCCTATAACAAGCAGCATAGGCAATTCCAGCACAGCCAGCTGAAGACACATGGGAAAAGGTGATTCTCTCTGTGCCTGTGTCACTGCCTCCCTAAATATCTGTTGACACAGGATTGCTGTTTTGAGTCCTCTCTGTCCTTCTTCCTGCAAACTCACCCAGCCTCAGCAGTGCTGCCCCAGCCATGGCACGTGGAGCTCAGGAGCAGGCACCCAGAGCATCCTCAGCAGCACAAACCTTCTTTTATCTCCATGGGGAAAGAGGCACGGAGGGGAAATGCTGTCATTTCTTCAGCTCTGTGCTGCCCTGAGAGCTGTGATGTGGCTTTTTGTGCAGAACTTCAGAGCAGCAGCTCACCTGCAGCAGGTGCTCCGGTGCAGGATGCTCCCCTGCAGCCCCCAGGGGCACTCACACTGCTGCAGCCCACCGTGATTTATGTGGCACTTGTGCAATTGATGTGCTTTGTGCCTGGGGACAGTTAAATGGTAGCTCTGTCATTAGTTTAAGCAGAGGTTAAAGGTGATCAATAACAAGGGTTTCACGCCCAATTGATCACCCCTTGCTATTTATTTCTGCCTTTTGCTTTCCATTCCACGGTGCTTTTAGAAATAGTAATTAAAGACATAACAAGTGTTCCAGTAGGCAGAATATCAAACACTCCAGATATTGATTCAATTCTCTCCCTTTTAACGACGGTGACCTGTGCCTGTCCCCAGCACCAGCAAGGCTGGGCCAGCCTGCAGGGCTGGGGGCTGAGAGCCCTCCTGGGGCAGAGCCAGCCCTGCCCTGGGCAGGAGGTGGAGGGAGAGCAGCACAGAGCTCGGGGACAAGCAGATTTTAGTGTCCTGGTCACCCTCTGAGCATCAGTGCTTGGCCCATCCTGTGCTCCTTTAGGGTGACTGAGGGGTACTAATACACAGTGAGCTCCTGGGAATCAAAATCATGGGACAGATTTTCTCAAAAAACCCCCAAAAAACCCCCCAAAAAAACCAACAAAAAAAAACCCACCAAAAAACCCCAAACAAACAAACAAAAAACCAACCAAAAACACCCAAAAAACCCAAAACCCAACCAAACAAAAAAAAAACCAAAAACCCAAACAAAACAAACAAAAAACCCAGAAAGAAACCCCACCCAAAAAATCAAACAAACCCAAAAAAGTACAATATGTAAAGATGTCCATTTGCCCATGGGCTCTCTCATACCTTCTGCTGGTCCCTGACTGCAGAGCTGGCATTTCCATGGAGCATCCAGCTCTTGTGCATACATGTGATATTTGCAAGAAGGTTTTTGTGCACTTGTTCACTGGTTTACTTTGAAGGACACAGCTGATTGGGGTGCAGCTCCTGTGAGCCATCCACCTTCCCTAAACATGCTGCCAGAAACGTTTTGCAGGAAATCCTGTTCTGTGGTAACTGCTGAGAGTTTTGGCCCTAGAGAGTCTGGTCCGGCCAGGGGAGCACTGGGGGAGCACAAGGGGAGCAGGATGTGAGGTTTTGAGATGGTTTTCATCCCTTTGCTCCCAAATGCTTTGACACCCATGCCATGGAATGGAAAGAACATCCTGAGAACGTCCTGAGCATTCTCACCCTCCTGGCACTCCCAGCCCTGCTGAGGACAGGGAGGCACAGGGGACACGGATCTGTCCTGAGGAAGAGAAATTCAGAGCTGCACCCTGACCCCACTGGCAGGGGTGAGGGCAGGGGACAACGTCCGACACCACGGCGTGTCCCTGCTCCTGCAGACAGCTCTGCCACAGGCCATAAAAACAACATAAAAACAACACTTATAAAAACATAAAAAATGCACAGCAATGCTGCTGCGAGCCGGGGCTGCGCTGCCAGCTCGGGCTGGACCCAGGGCTGGGGGAATCCCTCCCACAGTGCTTTTCTCAACAGGAGCAGCCCATCCTGCCCTGCACAGCGTGGGCAGCAGGGCCAGGAGCGCTGATGGCACACAGAGAACACAGCCAGGGCAGTGGGACAGGAGCAGGGCAGCGAGGTTGGTCCCTGCACACACGGGAATGCTCTTCCTGCAGAGGGGCTGAGAATTCCCTCTGCATCTCAGCTGCTGCTGCCCCTTCTGCTGAGGTGGCTCAGCAATCAGGGTGAATTAACCCCTGTAACTTTATGTCATGGCTTATGATATCGTTCATGAGAAGTAAGAACACTGGGGGAAAAAAAATATCCTAAACATTTCTCATGGTTCTTAGGAAAATGAACGGGGGATGTGGGAGCAAAACCCAGGAGCTCTGACAGCATTTTAGAGCAAAGCCTGTGATGTAGCAGATCTCACAATCACCTCGTGTGCAACTCCCTCATTGCCTGTCCTTCTGCTGGTTTGCCTGCAACCAGGTTAATCTTAAACACGACTGAAGAAACATCTCCAATTTAAAACTACTTATTTATTTAAAGCATCTCCAAACATAAAGACATCTAATGCAATAGCCTGACTCTTTATTCTGCAAATCACTGCAAAAGATGCAAATGTGTAAATTCATTTCCTAGAGTTCTGTCTGGCTACAAATTTATGATCCAGCATAATCTCAGTCGTATAGCCTTTAGTGTGACTGAGAGGCACAAATACACAGTGAGCTCCAGGCAATCAAAATCACAGGACAGATTTTCTTAAAAAAAAAAAAAGAAAAAAAGAAACAAAAAAAACCCCTCCAAACCAAACAAACCCAAAAAAAGTACAGTAAAATGTAAAGATGTCCATTTGCCCATGGGCTCTCATACCTTCTGCTGATCCCTGACTGCAGAGCTGGCATTTCCATGGAGCATCCAGCACCTCTCGTGCATATATGTGATATTTGCAAGAAGGTTTTTGTGCACTTGTTCACTGATTTACTTTGAAGGACACAGCTGATTGGGGTGCAGCTCCTGAGACAGAGCTGAGCAGCTTCAGTGAGCCATCCACCTTCCCTAAACATGCTGCCAGCTTGGAAACATTCTGTAGGAAATCCTGCTCTGTGGCTGTCGTAAATGCTGAGAGTTTTGGCCCTAGAGAATCTGGCCCAGAGATGGAAAGCAGATCTCCCTGTGGAGCTGGGAAAAGCCAAAGTCCACAAGGAAACAGGTTCTGGATGCTCCTGGTGCTGCACAAACGCCTTGATGAGGCAGAATGCTCCAGAAGAAAGGTGAGAAAAAGGAAAATAAAGAAACACCTTTAAAGTTTGGCATGAATGAAAAGCATTCTTCTGCTGCAGCCCGTGCTCTCAGCAGCGTGTGAACCAGGGAAACAATGTAAAACCTTTACGAGAAATAACGCTCAATTTGCCCAACACCAAAAATAATGTGATATCAGGGACTATGAAATATTCATCAGGTCTGATCTAACATGCACATTTTATGGTGTGTGCAGCATCACATGCTTTAAAGCAGCTTTTGCAATCTCATAATCCCCACGCACGGCACAGACACGGGGTCGTGTCAGCTCACACTGGAGCTGGGGGGACTTCTGCTGGCAGAGCTTCCTCCAAGGACAGAGGAGAACACCTGAGGAAGTGCAGCTGGCCACATCTCTGCTGCTGGGCACACCTACTCGCAGTAAATCACAAGTGGGAGCAAAGCTGGGTGCCCATAAATCAGCCTGGCACAGCGCAGTGGTGGCTCCCATGGGAGACTTTAACGAGCTCCTTCTCGGTGTGTTTGCTGTACACGATGCTGCTGCTCAGAGCCCACATTGTACTCGCTGCTGGAGCCTGCAGAAAACCTTTGGAGCTGCCCATCTCAGGAAGGTACATTAGCCTTGGTCCCCCTGAGCAGCAATATTAAACTTAGCGAGAGCAGACACTGTCATCAATGGACAAATGGAAATTTAGCATTTTAAAACAAAACCAAAACACCCCAAACACCACCTCAGCTTGCTCCTGCCCCTGCTGGGGCTGATGTGCTGCAGAGGAAAAGAGGACAGCAGGCACTGGCAGCAGGCAGAGCCCCCGTGAGTGCCTGTCCCCAGCCCATGGCAAGGGCAAGCACCAGCTCCGAGTCACCAGCCAGGGTGGGCTCATTTCAAACAGCCCAACTGTAAGAAAAACGGCTAAGGAGAAGTCATTCCAGAGTTGTGGAGGTCTGCCCCAGGGCAGGACCCAAATCTGCTTCCAGAACCTGTGAGGTGACAGCTCTGAGCTGTCCTGGGGCTGATCCAGCTCCAGCGGCAGAGTTAGCATAAAATTCAAATATATGCAAACAACATTAGCACAGAATTACAAGATTTGTTTAACCCGATGGTACTGAAATCTCTCCTTCTGGGGGAGAGAGCAAGCAGGAGTGGGCAGAATTGGGAACAAGACTCTTTGGTGTTAATGTTGATGCCCCGAATTTTCACGTGAAGAGATTATTCAGCTGCTGCCTTAGCTCATTAGGGGCCAGTTGCACCACAGCACTGTGCTGGGATCAGGCACAGCTCTGGCTGGGCAGCCCTCAGAAGAGACCAGATTCAGTGGAAAGAATAAGATGAACGTGGCATTACTAATTACAAGTGACTGTGCCTCGCCAGGCAAACTGCTGTGCTGTAGTCACTTGTGCAGTTGTTATACAGCAAGCATTCCCTGCTCCTGCAAGTGGCAGCAGTAACACTGTAAGACCAGAAAGCTGGAAGAATTTGGACACTGGAATAATACAACCTTGTCCTAAGCATGCATGAAAGCTGATAGGCAACTGTCCACCTTTTTACAAGGAAAAGGGAAAAAGTGATACCCTGCTGAATACTGTCTGCCTAACAGAAAACTGCAATGCCCTGAAATTACCAATAAGCAGTTTATAAGATGACAGCATGTGGGAAGCACAGCTGCCCTCCCGTGTCCCTGGAGCTCACAGCCAGGCTCTCTGCCCGGGCAAGGGTGGCACAGCACAGCTCACACCCTTCTGGGAGCCTGGGAGGGGCTGCACTTGCCTGGAACCAGCTTCCCCAGCTGGCCAAAGACCCCCTGGTCACCTCCTCAGCAGTGCGAGATGTAAAGCCCGGGTCAGCAGCCCCTCTGGACTGTGGGCAAGGCAAGCAGATCACCCCAGCCCTGGTGATGGATGGCACCTGCCCCAAGCACAGCCTGGTGCCACCACGGCACTAAGCAGAGCCCGAATGTCTGAAGGGCATCTGCTCAGCAGCAGAGTGCTGCTGGGTTAGAGCAAGGATTTCCCACCAGCACAGACCCAAACCCTCTCTAAACTGCACTGGCAGTGCCTCTGTTCCTTATCTACACTTCCTACTTTGTATGTTTACTTTTTACTTTGTTAAATAAGTATTTGTACATCGGCTTTTATTTAGTGTACCGACACCACAGTCCTACCTTTTCTTGCTTTACTACTGATGCAGTAGTATGAAATCATGCTTTCACCTTAGTGAGAAACAACCACCAAAAAAAAAAAAAAAAAGTCTTCCTCCAGTAATTGCCATTTAATCCCTGACCAGGAAAACTAACAAGTTATTCTAAGATAGGCAAAGCTTTGGGGCATCTGATTTTTAGAACAGCTGAGCACTGCGGCACTGCAGAAAGGAGATCTACAAAGAGTACTTTATTTTTATTTTTGCTGCTCAACAGCACGAGAGAGCTAATGCAGCGGGGCTGCCAGTGCCTTATCCAATGTGACACACGGAACAACCCAAGGGTGCTCATCCTCCCCAGCACTCACTGCACATCTCGTCCCCTAGCAGAACACAATGTGAAAACTGACCCTGCCCTTCTGAGTATCAATACAAATCCTGCTTGCCATCCAGGTTAGTTCAGAATGAAGAGGTTACTGAAATGTCTCCTGCTATAAAAAATCAGCACAATTAAACATTCAATGCAAACGAGTTAGTTTTCTTTAAGTAACAAGCAAATTAAAAAAACCCTCTTTTGTTCAGTTTTGTTTCTTCTTCCCTTAAAGCCTGGCTGTCACACAGAAATTCTTAAGCAAAGGCTGCAATTACAGCATGACAAAACACTAAAAACAATGGTACATGTGTGGGGAACACACGAGGTAACAGCTAAGGACAGATTCTCAGAGTTGGAAATTAATTTAAATGCTGTCATGATAGATTGACTCAAACCCTTAAATCATCCTCCTCCTTTACTTTTTTACTGGAGTGTATCATCTAAACTACTACACCTGCACAGCTACTTAGAAATTAGTAAATATTGAGTTAAAACAGCAAAACTTTTTGAATTCAGGATCTCTACCACAGCGCTACCATTCTCTGGTCTTGTATAAAAACCAATCTTATTACAAAAAAGGAAGATAAGCCTGTAGCAAAAGCTGACAGAACACACACTGCACACTAAGCCCTTTAAGTGAGATTTTGTATTATGCTCTGCATGCCAAGGGAAGTTATTAAGACCCTAACCCACAGCATGCACTAACTGGTTTGTATCACAAAGCGAACCATTTCTTTACAGGGTATTTGATGAAATAACTGCTCAAAGTGACTTTATTTTAAAATCTCAAAAATCAGTTTACTAGAATTTTGAATGAGAACTTGATAGTCTTGTATTAGCTGATGTAGAATAGCTACATTATAAGAAACATTGAAAATGCACTAAATTATAACATTATCAATGGCAAATGTGACATTGCTCAGACAAATAATATACACCCTCACCAAAGGCACAAAATGCAACAAAATCAAACTGCAACGAAGACAAGAATTTTCAAGCATAAATTTTCAAGAGTAAGTTACATTTGGTATGTTAGAAATTTTTATGTATATTAAAAAGAATCATACATAAACTGCAATGCACAATGCAGTGCTTCCACTAAAAAAAACCCTTTAAAGCTTCTGTTTTCACAGCACATAATTTGTACTGAAGAAAGTGGGGAAACCATCCAGTGCCAGATGTCTGAGAACATCAGTAAATTCTCAGCCAACTAAGAAGAAAGAATTTGGTCCTTTGCTACCAGATTTCGATCAAGTATTTAATCAGTGCAAGAGCTCTGTATGGGAACATATTTCAAAAGTTCTCCCAACACACAAAACACCGCAGGGATCCACGGACCTGCAAAGGCAAGCAATCCTCACACGCGACTTTTCTCGGTGCTGCAAGACAAGGTTTAAAGCAGAGATGCAGGATCATTCTTCCAAGAACCGACAGGCTGAAAAATACATTTTCTGCGTTTTTCCCGGCATAACCACCAAATACTCGGGAATATTTGAAATAACGAAACCACGACACGGAAAGCTGGCGGCACCACAAGAAGCGGGAGCGTGGTTTGAGCAGAAGGAATCCACTGGGCAGCGCAGCGGATCGCCCCTGCGGCAGGCGGGAGCGAAGTTCCGTGCGGGCTGGGTCCCGCACCAGCGAAACCCCGCGGGAAGGTGCGGGCAGCACGGCAGGGCAGCGGCTCGCAAACCCCGCCGGGCACCGGCGACACCGGGACCGGCGATCCCCGGCGGCCACCGGGACCGGGACCGGCCCCGACGGCCGCGCTGCCCCGGCCGCAGCGCCGCGCCTGCAAAGACGACACGAGACCGGTTCCTGGGTAAATGGTTTATGTAAGTAATAAAATATTTACTATAACATAAATAGAAACGTACCCTCGCAGTCTACATTGGTTTTTGCAATAAGAGATACAAACAAAAAAAAACAAACCGAAACCCCAGGGGACGGACCGGACTGAACCCACCGACGGGAGGGTGCGAGCTCCGCGCACGGTTAGAAATAAATAGAGACGGGCCGGGAAATGGTTTCGAAGCGTCCCCCCGGGCCGGGCAGAGCGAGGAAGGGAATAAATTAGAGATCGCAAACCTTTGGCTACTGCTGCGGCGGCCGCTGCGGCTCCGGCGGGCGAATAAATAGAGCGCGGGGCGCGGAGCGGGCGGCCGGGCCAGTCTGAGAATAAATTAAAAACGCGTCCCCCGCTGCCCGCCGGGCTCCGCGGGCTCCGGGCAGTCACTGCACGGCGCCGGGCAGCGCGTGGTGCAGCGGCGAAGTGTCCGCCTGTGCGTAAACGTCCTCCATGGGGGGATGCGGGACCCCGGCCGGCGTCATCCGCTTCTCCTTCTGCCGCCGGTTGCAGAACCAGACCCGCACCACCTCCTTCTCCAGCTGCAGGGAGTCCGCCAGGGAGGTGATCTCGTGCGCCGAGGGCTTGGGGCACTTGAGGAAGTGGTTCTCCAGGGCGCCCTTGACGCCCACCTCGATGGACGTGCGCTTCTTGCGCTTCCGGCCCTGCGCCGCGATCTTGTCCAGGTTGGTGGGGCTGCCCGTGCTGGAGTCCGTCTCCTCCAGCCACTTGTTGAGCAGCGGCTTCAGCTTGCACATGTTCTTGAAGCTCAGCTGCAGCGCCTCGAACCGGCAGATGGTGGTCTGCGAGAAGACGTTCCCGTACAGGGTGCCCAGCGCCAGCCCCACGTCGGCCTGCGTGAAGCCCAGCTTGATCCGCCGCTGCTTGAACTGCTTGGCGAACTGCTCCAGGTCGTCGGAGCTGGGCGCGTCCTCGTCCGACGGCTCGGGCGGCCCCAGCGGCGGCGGCGACGCCGCCAGCTCGTGCCCGCCCGCCTCCTCGGCGCCCAGCGGGTCGCGCAGCCCGTGGTGCAGCGCCGGCGCCGGCGGGCCCAGCATCCCGTTGATGCCCGCGTAGGGCTGCGCGTAGAGCAGCGGCTGCCCCGACGGCGGGGACATGGGCGGCAGGTGGTGCGCGCCGCCCTGCGCCCAGCCGCCCGCCGCGCCGCCCGCCGCCGGCTGGTGCACCAGGTGCGGCCGGTGGTGGAAGGCGGCGGCCGACAGCTCCTCGCGGGGTCCCGGCGGGCCGCCCTTGGCGTGCTCGGCGGGCGGAAGGTGCGCGCCGCCGCCGCCCCCGCCGCTGCCCCAGTCCGTGCCGGCGCTGGGCAGCCACTGGTGGTGCGCCAGCCCGACGGCGTGCCCGGCGGCGGGGGCCAGCCCCTGCAGGTACTCGTGGTGCATCATCTTCTGCACCTCGCGGTACGTGGTGCCCTGGTGCAGGCGGTCGCCGTCGGGGTGCATGAGCGCGGCGGAGCGCGGCAGGTACTGCGCGGCGGCGGCCATGGCGTGTGCGCCGCGCCGCCCGCGCCGCGCTTTAGAGCCGCGCGCCGGGGCGCGGGGCCGCCGCGCGCCCGCCCCGCCCCCGCGCCCCATTGGCCCGCCCGCCGCCGCGGGTGGCGCGCGCCGCCCCGCCATAGGGCGCCGCCGGCGGGAGGGCGCCGCCCCGCGCCGCCCGCTCGCCATTGGCCGGCGGCGGCAGGGCGCTGCCCACGGGATTGGCCGGCGGGGGCGATGGGCGGGGCAGCCCGCGGCGGAGCGGGCGCTGATTGGAGGAGAGCGGTTCATTCATGCCGAGCTGCCGGCGGCCGCACGGGCCGGGCGCGGTGCGGACCCTCTGTCCAGACCCGCACCCCTCACCCGCACCCCGTACCAGCACCCGCACCCCGTACCAGCACCCCCTGCCCTCACCCTCTGCCCGCACCCCCTGCGCTCAACCTCTGCCCGCACCTTCTGCTCGGATCTCCTGTCCGCACCCTCTGCCTTCACCCTCTGCCCGCATCCCGTGCCCGCACCCTCTGCCCTCCCCTCTGTCCGCACGCTGTGCCCACACCCGCTGTCCGCACTCGCTGCCCGCTCCCTCTGCCCGCACCCCCTGTCCGCATCTCGTGCCCGCACCCTCTGTCCGCACCCTCTGCCCTCATCCCCTGCCCACACTCTCTGCCCTCACCCCGTGCCCGCATCCCGTGACCGCAGCCCGTGCCCGCACCCTCTGCCGCATCCCGTGCCCGCACCCCCTGCTCTCACCCTCTCCCCGCACCCTCTCCCCGCACCCCCTGCCCGCTGAATTTTGGCTGCCGCGAGGCCGGGGTGAGCGCCGGCTCCCGCCGCTGGTGTGCGGGGGTGGCCACTGGGGCTCAGCCCCTGGGCTGCGTCCTGATCCAGACCGAGTCGGGATGTTAAAAGTCGCGATTGAGCTTTTTTTGTAAACTTGGAGCCCGGAAAGGTGGGAGCTCCTTCCTGAACGCTGCATGGCACAGAGCAGCAAGGGCCAAGGAATGAGGATCTGAGATTGTTTGGGCGTCATGGGAAATGTGGGTCTTGGATGCTGCCTCAGAGGCAAGTCTCTGAGCCGGTTTGAGGGTTGGCACAGGATAAAGGGTGGAGGAATTTGTGGGAAAAGACAATGACAACAAGAAACAGACATGTCTGGCAGTGCTGGGAGGGGGGCAAGGGATGTCTTAATTAAGCCAGCTCCAGACTTCATCCGGGGCTTGAGGCCCAAAGTGAATCAGGGTGGGCACCGGGAGCATTCATCACTTCTAAAAATTAATCTTTGTCCCTGTGCTCCGTCTGTAGGACGGGAGCAGAGACAGTGACCTTTGCCAAGGGCTCTGGTGAACAATGAACCGTGGGATCAATATGTGTACGAGTGTGACATGTCAAGATGCCCTGCACTCTCCTCAGCTGGCCAGGGTGGCTTGCTGCTGCTCAGGACATTAACTGCAAGGCTTTCTGTGAGCTGTGCCACATCCCTTCCTGTGCCTTGGAGGCACTTTGTCACCTCGGGGTACCAAAGCACTGGTTTGGACCGGGATCCTCCAGCCCTGCATGCTGGGACTGTTGGAGCCAGCAGACAGAAGAACCAGTTTTGGCTTCTGGGTTTGGGGGGACCAAGCTGCAGCACCCCACAGTGGCACATGGGCAGCACAGTGCCCTTGGCACCCAGGGCAGTGGTGGCCCTGTGGGTTGTGGCAGTGCCACAGGGTGAGAGAGCTGCCACAGCCTCCCTGTGATCCCTGATTTGACCCACCCTGACCCCGGTTCAGCCTGGATTTCCAGCCTGGGGTCACCCAGGGCTGCAGGGCTCTGTCTCCTCCTCCAGGCTCGCAGTGGGTGGGTGCCAGCCCCCAGCCCCACGGGAGCTGCTCTGCCTTGCAGCAGCCCGGGGCCAAGCCTGCAGCCCTGGGGTTGCTGCTGCTCCGTGGAGGGCTCAGCATCCCATCAGAGCCCTGGGGAGCTGGGCCCTGCTTGGTTTAATCATGAAGGGGCAGCTAGGAGAGTGGCACACCTTGGTGGCAGTCTCTCCCCTGGCTTTGGGGACAAGTTTGGGACTGAGCACTTGCATGTTTTGCTGTGGAATTAAAAGTAATTAGTTCCTCTCACTGAACCCAGGTATACATATATATTCTCTTTACAGGTGTACAGCCCTAGAGAAAGGCTGGACTTTGTGGGAGAGATGGGTTCCAATAGATCATGTAGCATGTTTCATTAGGAGAATAATTTATCTTTCTTATTTTCCTGAGGAATCCTTTGCCCACACTGCATACGTTTGTAATGAATAGAAGCCTTTCAAATGATTCAGTGACATGCTGTAAAATATCATACTTGGTTAAGCATTTTCTCTATATTTTTTCTGACCCAGACTCATATTCATGTCAACTCTCCATGATGCAGTGCCATAATATTAAAATTTTTGGTAGCCAATTGCTTTTGATATTTATATCCATTTTTAAGGGAACCACAATGAATAAATGTGCCCAGCTCTAACTTTATGCAAAATAAGCTGTGTATAAATCAGTAAATCATTAATAGAATGAATCATTTCCAAAAGCTGAAGACTGGATTGCATTTCAAAATTTCATCTGTTCTATATGTTTCAGAAATTACCAAAGGAGAGGACACATCATGTGTGATAACTGAGGTGCCCATCACAGACTGTTTACACAGTAGTGATGGTTTATATTTGATCAAATGATCTTTGTAAACCAAGGCATTGTGCACTGATTCTGCTTTGGGCTTTTTCTTGTTAATAGAACTGAATTGGGCTTGTTCTTTTGAATAGAAATACAGTTCAAAAACTTGCAACAGCAAACAGCAGAGGAAGATGCAAAATTCCCATTTAACTCCTCCCTCAGTGATTCCCAGCTCCAGAAGTCAGATCCTGGTGGCAAAGTTCTCTCTTTTATTAAACAACATGAGGGAGATAAGAGTAAAGGAGAGGGTGCTGACCCTAAGTGAGGACAACAGGAAGGATTCAGATGCTTGTATAAGCACTAACTTTCAGAGCCAGACCCTCATGTTTGTATTCCTGATATCCCTGTCTCCACTGAGGTCTGGGACTGAGGAACTGCACAGTTTGAAAGACCC
Source organism: Passer domesticus (assembly GCF_036417665.1). Classification (NCBI taxonomy): domain Eukaryota; kingdom Metazoa; phylum Chordata; class Aves; order Passeriformes; family Passeridae; genus Passer; species Passer domesticus. The sequence continues at coordinate 3,370,761 of NC_087497.1, read as the reverse complement.
TACCAAGATTTTATTATGTTGAAAGTCTCTTCCTATTTTTATTTTAATAATTTTTATTCTATTTATTCTTATTTTTACATAGCTTTTCAGAGCCATGCCATCCAGCAAATCCCTGTAGGAGGGCATCCAGGTTTCCTAGCAAAAGCCAGTTCCTTCATTAAGCCTTGCCAGGGATATTGGCATGCAGTCCATTCCCTCTTCAAGGAATAAACAACCCCATGGGCGATGTTCGATATGATTCATTCTCTGTGTGACTGTGACAGCATCACAACCTGCCTAATGCAGCTGGATCTGAGGCTGGTGGGAGGACTGAAATGGTAATAATGAGGAGTTTCAGCACGGAGGGAGCCGAGCTGGGGCTGCTGTGCACAGCGAGGGAGCTGCTGCTGCTGCTGCTGCCCCTGCTCTGCCCTGCCCTGGCCAGCCCCAGGGCTGCTTGGGGATGCTCTGTGGTGAGGAGTGTGTCCTGCCAGGACATCTGCTCCCCGGGAAACTGCCCGACATCTGGGCCTCTGCACTGAGGGAACAGCTGCTGCTCCTGCCTGGGCCCCTCTCAGACACCAGCTGGAACATCTGGGTTGGACACTGGAGCAGTGTGGATGCCGTGGGACAGAGAGAGAAATGGCAAGAGTTTCTCACAGTGGCTTGTGAGAATTTTTAGAGAGCTGTTAGGATGTGATAACTTTTTAAGTGTAAACAATCTACAAGTAGTGCTTTTCTACTTCATCTTTCTGGTCTTCTCAAAGACACTGTGTGAAGAAGATGCTTTTGTTAATTAGCCAATCAAATCAAATCTATCATTTCACTCTATAAAACCATGCTATTCTCTTGAATAAAACCTTCTTTACTCTTTCTACAATATGACCTCCTACCTATTCCTGTGTAATTCTCAACACAAAAATGACAGAGCAGGGGCTCTGCACCATCTCTGCAGCAAGGAAGGACATCTGCATTTCCTGTCAGCTGAGAGGAGGCCCAGAGTCAATTCTCCAAGCAGAATCTGCCTGTAAGTGTGAAACTGCCCTGAGAAGAGGCAGTGTTTCCCAGAATTTTTAGCATGTTGCCTAAATGTCTTTCATCTAGGATATCTAGGAGCACAGATAAGAAATTTTTACAACTTTTTGGGTGACTATGCCTTTTGGCAAAATCTTATTTTTTCTTTGCTCATCTAAACATGAAGAATTCTTAATTTGGTGAGCGACAGGTTAATTTGGTGAGTTAACAGGTTAGTGGCTGGGACAACAGTGAATTTAGCCATAAAACTAGAGAGGAAGAGAACTAGAGAATAAATCACAGAGAACAGTTAATACAAATGTGTGAGGTGTGCTCACTGCGATTAGCTGTAGTCATATACAGTCCTGTAATTATTTGAAAATTGTCCAGAAATAAGTTCTCATGAGACCAAAATGAATGCAAAAAATGCTGTTGTGATCTTTTATTGAATCAATGAAATTTATATTAGGCAGTCACTAAATTCCTGTTTACACAACAGACCTTAATGGCTCCAAAGGAAGCGCTCAAATGTAGTCGACAAATAATCCCTATTTATGAAAGCCCCATAATATGCATTTACATAATCCCCACTTTAAAAAGCCATATCAGCTCTAAAGTTCTTCAGCTCAGAGATATGCCCCAGGGGATTAAAAGTAATAAACAAAACAAAGGGAAAAAGATGTACACACACATCCAGCACCATGCAGCACAGCCTGCAGGATTAGCAGACGCAGGAGGAGGCAGGGATAACCCACAGCTCTGCTCGCCCCACTCCACCTCCAGCAGGGCTTGTGCATGTGCACAGAGATGAATACATGCACATGCCCATCTCCACAAGTGGCTCTGCATGACTTGGAGCACGTGTGTGGTGCTGCAGTGTCTCTCTGCATTATGTCTCTCCTGGCTTTCCTGGCTTTCTGCACAGATACGAAATTGGTTCATCCTGTGTGCCCAGGAAGGGCCATAATGAAACAAACAGTCTTACTCGTGTTTTCAGGGGTATGTAGCAGCTTTAGAAAGCAGCTGATAGGACACAGAACTGTGGGTTGTGCACTTTATTTGTGCTCAAGATGACTGGGCAGTTGCTGATATTCCCATGTGACGGATGTGGCATTTTGCTGTCGAGGTGCTGTCCTTGAGATAAGAGCTATGACAGGGCAGGGACCTGCACCAAGAATGTTAATGTTGCTGAAGGGTTTGAATTAAAAAAAAAAAAAGCTGTTCTTTACTGTGGAGAACAAGCTGCTTTTGAAAAGCTGATTATTCAGAAGTGTGAATTTTGGAGACTGATTTCTTACCTTCTGAAATGTTACCTTGTCTTTGCAACTACCCATTGCTTAGGAACAAAATGTTATGAGTCTTGGCTGGTGGAGTCTGAGTTTTGCAATTCTGGTAGTTGGGTCAATCTATATGGGATTCAGTAAAAGTAAGAAAGGGAAAAGAGAATTAATTTCCAGCTTTAGAGAAATACGTTTGCTGCCCGTACATTCTGAATTCTCTGAGTGTCTTTTGCTTCAAACTCTTTGATTAGCATTTATAATATAAATGAGAGCACAGAAGCACAGGAATGTTGGTATTTACCCTCAATGAATGCCAGCATTCAAGTGCTGTGGAGTTTTGTGTGCACAAAACATCCTTGCCCCGAGCTCCCAGCTGTGTGGTCACCCAGCTGTGGTGGTGCTGCAGGCAGAAAGGAGAGTGATGGCTGGTGAGCAGCTGCCTGCCCTGGCCTCTTCCATCTGGCCCAGCCCTTCTCCAAAAGCAAAATGGGATTTTTCTGGTTTGCTGGGGCAGGGTTCAGTGTCCTCTCTTCTCCTTTGCTGCTGCTGCTGTCCCTGCCCACCAGCCCTGGAGAGCTCTGCCCCCCTCACCCTGGGGAAGTCTCTCCTATCTCTGCATAATGGCCAGAAGAAATCTTCACCTTAAACCCAGAGTCATCCCTGAGTGAGGTCAGGGGTATCAGGAGGGCTTAGCACCAGCTGCCCCAGGCACTGAGTGTTTCTTCCCAAAATAACACAGGAGGTTGGTGATTTCACTCTGTGTGTTCTCAGCTCAGTTCCACCTTAATAATGAAGGTTTTTGGTTTCTAGTTGATGAGGATCTCTGCAGTTTACATAAAGCAACCACATAATAAATACTCAGTTTAGAACAGATAAGACCTGGGGGTGAGTTTGGTGGGGTTCAGCAGGAAAGATTATGCATTCAGCAGATGAAGGTGCCCATGGTTGTGGCATCACTTGATTTTGTCATCTAATATCAACTGGAACATGGAGCAGAAGCAGCTGATATTCACTGGGCTGCACTAACAGGAGCTCAGGAATCACCACACCTGCACCTGGTCAGGAACTCTCCTGTGCTTGTCCAGAAATCTGCAAAGGCTGATTGCTGAGGAAGGGGAATTGTACAGAGAATGGTTCATTTTTACATTTTCCAGTCATATTTGGTGCAGGAAATGAGTGTTCCTTTATTCACCCCTCTCCACACTGGTTACTGTAATGATGCACAGTTCCAGATCTGTCCCCACATTTCCCAGGTTGGCTTCCCAAACTGAGATGTTTTGAGAAATGCACAGATACAGAAAAACAGGGAGGCAGAAATTTTCTTTGTGGCAAGGCTGAGGTGCAAGTGTAGGGAGATGAAGGGATGAATCCCTGTAATTTTGTTTTTACTACAAATTATGCCTGGCTTAAACTCTCCACCTCAGGCTTTGATCTGCTGTATTGGTGCTAATCCATATATTTATGTTTTGCCAGTATGGATTTAAAGTGGTGTAATTCAGGTTATTCTCAAGACCAAGAGTCCTTCCTCTGCCTGAACTGTCCCTGTGTCATAATTGTTGCACTTTTGGTGAATTTTCATCAGCCCTTTTGTGATAACTGAGGCAGAAGGTGAGTTCAGAAGGAAGGAAAACATCATTTTTTGATGAAATTAATTTCTCAGGTGAAGATGTGCTTCTGGAGAACAGGAATCAGGCACCAACCTTCAGATTACTCTGCTTCTCCCTGCCCTCACCCCAGCACACTGAGTGTGAACCTGGCTGTGCTCACACTGGAACAGGGGCCTGGAATTCAGCTGCAGAGAGCTGCTGCTGCTGGTGGCTCTTCACTGCTCCCATTCTCAGGGAAAGGGAAGTGGTGAGCAACTGGGGTGGAAGATAAAGCCTGGGACAGCATCTCACTAAGTGCTCTTTTGTATTGATGGTGCCACCAAAAAATTTCATTTCTTCATCTCTTTTTGAGCCAAGCTCAATGATGAAAATATCAAACCTGGCCAGTTCTGAGGCTCATCTTTGACCAACTCACCCACTAACTTCTCTTTGTGTGTTGCTTCTCAGCAGCCTACAGGTTTCTGCCCTCCCTTTGGCAGTTTCATTAGTAATTTAAGTAGTTTTATTAACCTGTGCTTCCTTCAGTCCCATACAGAGCACTTATGGAGGTGGTCCATAATCACCATGGAAACATCAAAACACAGCTGGATGTCTCACCTGGAGGACAAAGTTTTCTTGTGCAAACCAAGGGCATTGAACTGAGTGAGAAGAGCAGGTGCTGCAGGGGACAGACCTTTCCAGCCACGCTGTTGGACAGATTGACACTGCTGCAGCTGGGGCAGGAGGAGCTGAGGAAGAGGAGCCTGCTCGGTGCCCTGGCAGGGTGTTCCACCTCTGAGTCAGCCTACAGGAGTCTCCCCAGCCCCTCGGCCAGACAAGCTGTGCCTTCATTAACTCTTTCCTGTAGGAGACGTAGAAGCCAATTAATTACAACTTAGACTTTATTCCATTAAACTCCTCTGAGCTCCAGGGAAGAGTCTTAAGATTCTACTCTGATCCTGCTGCCACTGACGCCTGTAAAATCTCTCCACAGACCTGGATGGGAAGAGACATTAATTCCAAGTTTGCTTTCAGCCTGGAGCATGGCCAGTGCCAGGAGGGCAGTGCCTCTGGCTGCAGCCCCCCTTCCCAATCACATGCCTTAGGGACATGCACTGTCCTCAGAGAATAGTTTCTGCTGGTTCCAGTGACAATGGACATTCACTGGAGTTACTGTCACAACCTTGCTTCACTGCCTGATCTCAAACTTGCATTCTGCTGCTCCCTATAAAGAAAAACCCTGAGCTGTCCACCTTTCCAACTGAACTGACTTCAGTTAGTTGAATTTTCAAAGAGGGATCATCACATGTGAAATGACAGATACACACAGCTTTGCTTCTAGAAGAGAAATCTTCTCAAGCAGAGATTGTCACAGCTCCACAGAGCTGGCAAGTGGGCAAGTCTTAGGAAAGAGCTGTTCCTCAATCTCCTTTTCATACACTATTTGTGCTTCAAAGAAGGCAGAGGACTGAATGTAGGCTGTGTCCCACTGGACTGTAATGCTGATGAGGCAGGAGTGGCTCCTGCTGTGTCACAGGAGCCAGCTGGGTGCCATCCCCCAGTGGACACTGCAGACATGGCTTTGCACGGGTCCTGAAGCCACAAGCCACTGTGCTCTGCACAGGCAGCTAGGTTTTATTCATGGGCAGATTGCTTGGGTGTTTGGTGTGGAGCAGGCACAAGGTGATGGAAGGAGTGATATTATTTATACAGCGTGTGAAAATGCAGCTGTTCTGTGTGCAGTTTTGGTCACTGCAGTACAAGAAAGCAGGCTATGAAGGAGTGTCCAAAGGAGGGCAATGAAGAAGGTGAAGGGCCTTGAAGGGGAGCTCTGTGAGGAGCAGCTGATCTCACTTTGTCTGTTCAGCTGGAGGAGAGGAGATTGAGGGGAGACTCATCACAGTTACAGCTTTCTTATGAGGGAAAAGGAGAGGCAGGTGCTGATCTCTCTGGTGACCAGTGACAGGACCGGAGGGAATGGCCTGAAGCTGTGTCAGGGAGGTTTTGGTTGGATGTTAAGAAAAGGTTCTGCCCCAGAGGGTGGCTGGGTGCTGGAACAGGCTCCTCAGGGCAGCGGTTACAGCACCAAACATGACAGAGATCAAGAAGTGTTTGGACAACACTCTCAGACATTTAGTGTGACTCTTGGGGATGGTTCTGTGCAGGGCCAGGAGCTGGAATTGATGATCCTTGTGGGTCCCTTCCAACTCAGCTTCTTCTGTTATTCTGTGATTGTGGATGTAGGACAGCAGAGTTCAAAGTCAATTTTCTCTTTGTTCCTGTGTGTTGCAAGTTGTTTACTGGCATGTACCCAGGACTTCTCAGACTGCTTACAGGACTGTCTCATCTAAGCTCTGATCAGTGCCACAACTTGTATTTCTTGTATTTTGTTAACTGTACTGTGGGCCATCAAACTCCCACTGCAGTCAACAGGCCCTCAGGATCTGGTCTTTCTCTCCAGTCATGGTGCAATGATGTGTCATCTCTTCACTCTGGCTACTGTTCTGGACTCCTTTCTTCCCAGTCCCACTTATTTGGGTCAACATTTCCTACAACTTTCTCAACAAAATTCTCAGCAGCAGCACAGAAAATTTTCTTTTTACCTGCTGGGGCTGGCAGCTTGGATGTGCCCCAGTCTGTGACTGTCAGGAAGTGCTGATGGCAGCAGCACAGCATTCCCAGTGGGAATGGAACTCCACTTGCTTTTCAGACACCTGTGTATCCCAAGGATCGTGGGTTCAGGGGCTCTGCCTGTCCCTGAGAGCACAGTGAGCACAGTGAGCACTTCCCTGTCAGCCTGTGCTGCTACCAGCTGCACCCCCACTGCTGGCAAGCCTGGGCTCTGGGCAGGTTTAGACACCTGTTGCAGTTCTTATCTGGGTGAGGCAAGGCTCACAGAACGGTACTACAGACCTGGCAGCTGCCTCAGAGCAAACAGCTGTTTGTTCCTGTGTCAGCACTCTAGCTGGGTGGAGCACCAGCGACATTTTGGGAAGAATTTTCTTTCCATGCTGGGCAGTGACACTGACTTTTGCTAGAATGTGTTCTTTTTTCTTTCAAATTCTTATCCTGAGGTCCTAAAGTTATGTACAGTAACTTAAAGGTAGAACATTAGAAACTGCACTGGTGTGGGAGTTTGTGGACCCCCTTTGCACTGCTTCAGAGCTGCAGCTTCCCCCCAACACTATGAAGTATTTTCATTAGATACCCGACCTCTGGTTCTGATTAAATAACTTGTATAATTAGATTGAGACATCTGCTTATCCCTGGGGGAAGAAATCCCTTTCAGCACTGGACTAAGTCTGATTTGGTTAATTACCTTAGCTGCACTGTATTAATAATAGTTTCTTGATGGAGGAGCTGTGGTGTTAGGTTTATTCCTCCTTACTTTCACAATACTATAGTAAGAAGTTTAGGGATCAGGAATCAGGCACTGAGCCCAGTATTTCCCTCCTCTTTTCACTCATGTCAACACTCTCCCTCCTTTTACTCTTTCAATATTCCCTGTTTTACCTGCCTGTGAATAGTTCCCAGGTTCTTTGTTGTACATGTAAGGATAATCTATTCCAGTGGCTGCTCAAAGCAATGCATCCTGTGGTACTTGTGAGTAATTAAAATTCTCAGGGTTCTTCAGCACTGTGAATCTCTCTCAGCAAATGATTACCATTGGCACTGCTGTTTTCCAGCTCACCCTCCAGAAGCAGAGCAGATGGACAAGGTGGAAGAGGGGAAGAGCAGTGTGGGAATGCTCTCGCTCTGCAGACACTGTCCTTTTCCTCTGGCGCCTGCCAGGTTGAACCTCTGAGGAAGCTGCACTGCAAAACTCCCCCACAATGGCAGAAAACCCAGATTCCTTCAGTCAAGCTTGACCAAAAGTGAACAAACACGTGCTGGAAAAGAAGAAACTGAGATTGGTATGCAAGTTTGGAAGAACCATCCTCAGAAGAGGCAGGAGCTCTGGGGCTGAGCTGCTGGTGGACTCTGTCCTTGGGGGGTGCTGACAGTGGCCAGGGCCCTCCCTGCACACCCACCAGCCACAGCACCCCAAAATCTGAGCTGGTTATTTAAATAGGCTGATCTGGGGGCCCAAAAGCACTTCTGGCAGTGAAGTTGGCACTTCTGGCAATGTTATGCAATGGAACCTTTTTCCATCCACAGATGGAAATACCTAATAAGATATAAACCATCTATTTGATAACCAAGCTGTTACAGAACTAGAGATTCAGACTTCCCAGGGAAAATTCAATCCTCAGAACCAATAGTATTTACTATTTATATGACTTGCCAGCCTATCTAAAGGCTCATCCTTTTCAGAATGCTCTATGGGTAGCCAGAAGGTGCTTTCAGAAAGAATTGTCCAGATGCTTTTCAAAGTACAAAAATATATTAGTGCAGAATTTAGTTGTAACACTAAATCTGTGACTTTTAGAAAAAGGTAATCTGGGTGGAAATCGTGGGTGAGGAGAGGCACAGGCACAGGCACATAACATCAAATGCCTGCAGGAGGTCAGGGGAATAATGCTCTGTCCAGCAATAGAGGTGTAGGAAGGACTGTCAGGACAGCACAAAGCTCACCCAGTGCCTCTCCAGAATAGTCCCAGGGCCTGACAGCTTGCAGAGATCTCCCATGACAGAAGTGAGGTTTGTTATTCAATAGCCAGTAGCCTTTTTTAACCCTTCCATAATTTTGTCTGGCTTTTTTTTTTTTTTCTATTTATGTAAACCTTCAGCATGCACAGCATTCTGCAGCAAAGATTTCTGCAGATAAATGACACACTGTGCAAGGAGCCACCTTCTCCTGTTTGAAGAACCAGAACCAGTGAACAAGTCACCTCTGGTTGACTTCTTCATGCTGCTCACAATTGCAGAGATTGCTTGCAGTCCTGCAGTCACATTTCTCAGGCTGAGGAATCACAGCCTGTGGAGCTGTGCCTCCTGTGGATGCTGCTCTATACCCCACACCAACCTTGATGCACATTTCTGAATATTTTCAATGTAAATAAATTCTTTGTCAACAAGGGGAGGGAAAGAATTGAACAATTTACCTGGATTTCTGTGACCTGTGTTCCCAAAACTTCTGGGCCACCCAAAGCAGCAGTCAGGAGAGAAGTGCCTCTCAACTGCTGTGGGGCAAATACATTCCATTGGAAAATATTTAAAGGCAACAAAACTGAACAGTCTGGTTTTGGTTAGCATCTGAGCTAGCCCTTTGCTGGGCAAATGATATCAATAAGCTTTCTCACATTCCTTGTGAAAAACCAGCAGGGAGGAGGGCAGGCACTGTGAAGGAGGCAGAAGCAGCAGGAGTGCTCAGCACAGCATCCAAGGACTGGGCTCCTGCCACACCAGTTCCAGTTTGCTCTGAGGAACTTTTTGCCTCTTTTTTTTTAGGTCAGAAGTCGAGTACAGGTTGGATTTTATCCTGGGTACTTTTCATTCCTTGTAACTTTCACATGGAAGCATGAAATATAGCCGGATACATTTCAAGCAGGGCAATGGATTACCTTGTACCGACATGCAGGCCCAAGGTGTCCATTATTTATAGACCTCATTTTCTTGGAGCAGATTTGCATAGATGAGCTCCCAGTGGATGACAGGCCAGAGCTGTGAGGCTCACGAGTTTACAGGGAGCAGGATAATCCAGCAGCCAGGCATCACTTCGTGTTATGTAGCACCAAGACTGAACCAACCTGGCCACAGGTTGTGGAAGAGTCTGGGGGGAAAAGGGGGCAGAGGAAAATGTTGCTGAGTTCTGGGGGCGATGTGTCGTGATTCCTCACATCACTTGGTCACTGTGACTGCTTAGCAAGTCCAGTGACCACATCCAGCTCTTCCAGCGCTGTGCAGCCACAGTGGGTTTGGGGGATTCAGGTCCTGTCAGGGGGCTGAGGTCTCATCTTGTCACTTGGAGTAGCTTTCAGCTGGAGAGGAAGCAAACTGCTTTGTCAGAAGCTGCACAAACACTCCTGTAGCAGGCTGGAAACAGACCCAGCCAGGTGTCAGCCGGGTGGATTGCTGCTGTTGTCATCAAATGAATCAAAGTATTGATCTGCCAGGAGCCAGAATGTCAAGGGAGGCTTGTTGGGGAGACTTGTTGTTTCTCTCACTGGTGGCAGCTCAGAAATGGTCCTTTGGGGATGAGGCTCAGCAGTGCATGTGGAGGGAGAAGGGTCTGTCTGGTTCCTGTGTGCAGCTCAGCTCTGGAGCCAGGGAGCCCCCACTGTGAGGGAAAAGGGACCACAGTGGTTACTGCTCCTGAGAGAAAAGTGTCACAAAAGCCATAGAAGCCAGCAGCTCATGAGAAGGGCTCAGTGGCTCTTGTTCCCTTCTGCAGGGAGAAACTTCTGAGAGTTCTCAGAAGCTTCTGAGTGAAGAGAACACGCTGGTGGCAGGGAGTGATGGGCTGGCACAAGCCATACTGTGCTGCTGTGCTCTGGCACTCCTGCTCCTGAGCAGGGTTTGCCAGGGGTGGGACCCCACTCCTCTCTCTGCTCCCTGCCAGCTGCAGCTGTTCCTGCACAGCCCTGCACAGGAGCAAGCTGTCACCAGCGACAGTCTGAGCAATGTTAGATCCAATTGCACAAAGCTGGATCATGTACCACAAAACCAGATTTGCTTAGCTAATCCTTTGATTGATTTTCAAGGCCTTGCTGAGACTAAAAGACTATTAAGGGATTTGTGCTGGTGGCACCTCCCAGCACAGGAACCAACTCCCCTGCCGTGCACCTGATGTTTCCTGGCCATGGCCTGAGACCCTTCCCAGCACAGATCAGTCCTTAGCTCCCCCATTTAAATTCTATCAACCTTCTCCTTGCTGAGGCTCTATCTGGAAGGTGAACACTCATGCACAGAGGTCTCACAGCGTGCCAAGTGCCAGTGCAGCTCTCCAGGCACAGGCTGCAGCTGGGCATCGCACAGAGATGGGGATCCCACCCAGTCAGGTGTGGAATGCTGACCCCTTGCCCTGCCTCTGAGGGTCTCTCATCACAGCCCTCAGGAACTTCAGCCCATTGTGCTTTTTTCCCTAAAATTTTCCTCTTGATCTTTGAATCTCACTGTCCAAAATTCCCTTCCCCATCTCACAGAGCGTTGGTGCTGCCTTGTGCTCAGTCTGGCAGAAGCCCTGCACCACTCCTCATTGTTCCCTCTTTCCCTGCTTCAACATCCCCAGCCCAGTTTGGATGGGGTACAATGTGCTGAGTGTGCAGACCTGAAACACTTGCTCTTGCCTTTGACTACTCATGTGCCTGCCTGTTTTTCCCAGCACCTGCCTCCTCATGTCCAGATCCAAACTCCAGATAATGTAGCCTGGCTAGCCTCCTGGGCAGGGCTGTGTATGCTGGGAGAAATGCTGGCCTTGAAAATTGGGTGTGAGTCTGTGGGATTCCTCAGATGCTTTCTGCCACTGGGATTGTCTGGAAGATGCTGAAGTCAGGCTCTCCTTTGCAGATATCTCAAGTTTACACCAGAAATCATGCCCAGTGCCTGGCAGGCCACTGTCCTGGGCATGGTACACCAAGACACAAGCAGTGATGTCATAGGAGCTCTCCAAGGAGATTTTTTAAGTGGCTCTGATCACTGCTCCACTGCAGACTTTGCCCAGGGCTGGGGGGCCCTGCTGAGCCCCAGCAGAGACCATCTTCAGCACATGAAGATGAAGCACGTGGTGCTGGGCACGGAGGAGGATCTGGGCATGCTTGGCAGTGGTGGAATAATCCTGAGGCATACAGAAAAACCCAATGCCAGCCCTCTCCCTGGTGCTGGCACAGTGCTGCCCTGTGGCCCTGGCACAGGAGACCAGGCAAGAAGTGGAGCAGGGAGATGCAGCCTCCTGCCTTTCCTCTCTTGGTTCTGCTACAGCTGCAGACATGGAAGTTTTGGGCTGCACCCAGTTTATGCAGTCCTGAGCATCACCACCCAGTGCTGAGCATCACCACCCAGTCTGCTCACCTGGCACAAACAAAAACCAAAAAGTTTTCCAGCAGAGCAGGGGGTGGCCTGTGGGACACAGAGCTTTCAGCACTCAGATGCTGCTGGCAGATCCACGCAGAGCTGCAGCACGGGGCAGGCCAGCAGCCTCTCAGCCATGTGTGCCAGGTGATGCCTGTCCCAGTCCCAGGGCACACCTGTGCACAGTGCAGGAGACCCACCACAGACTGCAAGCTGAGCCAGCTGAAAAGGAGGTTCTTAACAGCACCTTGAAAGAGGATGAAAAACTCAGGGGAGGGCTTTCATTTGCCCGAGGCAAATGAAAAGATCCCAAACCAAGACGTGATTCTAAAGAACCAAACTCTTTTTCTGGCTCCAATGCCACTTCTTTTCCTTACTACAGGGCTGAGAAGTATCACAGATCTGGTAGCTTTTGTTGATATGACTTAAAGAGCAGTGCACCTACTGAAAAGAAGTGTACAGAATGGGAATGAAGGTCTGGTGAGGTTCCCAGAACAGGGAATGCTCCAGCACAAGCTTTGGAGGGTTTTTCAATGAGCACATGAAGCAACTTTGCTGCTTGTGAGGATGCTCAGGAAGGGGAGAAACAAGAGACTGCAGACCATTTCGTGTTGGTATCAGCTCCATGTTACACAGTGGAGTAAACAGTGTGAAACACCTGTGTAACAGGGGCTTACTGAAAGTAGGTAGTGCCAAACAATTCCAAAATACTGTTTCACCCGAGACAATGACGTTGCAGCTGCTGGGATTAATTTTTATTGCAATAAAACAGTTGATATAATGCTGCATAATGAGCTTAAAGCAGGGAACTCAGAGCAAGGCTCCCAAGGGGCAGAGCAGCAGGGGCTGGTGAGCAGGGCAGAGCCCAGGTTCACCATCAGGGGCTGCCTGCCCTGGCACTGGCACTGCCGAGCCACAAGTGGGGTGCAGACTGCACCCACAGAGGGTCTGGTTCACAGACACGTTCCTCTTGTAGGGCAGAGATGGACAGCAGGATTTTGTGAGCCTCTAACTTCAAAAGATTGGTGGCCATGAGAGGCAGACCATACAGGCTGCCTCGTTCCTGCTTTCCAAAATAGTATGAGAATTGTGAAGCTGCAAGACAGGAATGTGGGCAGAGACCTGACAGATCCCTGTAGCTCAGCTGAGCAAAGCCCTGTTAATAACCTGAAACCCCCGAGGGAGGGAGGGACAGCCAGTTCTGGTTTTGCTTAACCAGGGTCTCCTGCCATTACAACATTATAATATCAAAGAACTTTGTGTTGAGAACTAGATACAGCAGCAAGCGCACCCCCAAAAAAGGACCAGTCCTTAAGATCTCAGTGGAGTTTGCTGCAGGAGGGTAGAATTTAAGTCACAGTCTGGAGAAACAAAGAGGACAGAATCAGTCCCTAATTACCTCTCATTTCATGTGAATATGCAGGAGGATGAGGAGAGGGAGGGGCAGGAGACACAAGCATGAGAAGCAGTGATGTGGAGCTGGGGAAGGGAAAGTTTGGACTAGATGCAAGGGGAAAAAAAAGCCTTAAAAATGCCTGATGTAATACATTTCTACAGGCAGCGGGCTAAAAATGTAGTCACAGGAAATATTTCCACAAAAATCAGATGCAGTTTGGGCAGGGGAGTTGCCATGAATGATTCAGTGAAGGGCCTGGCTCAGAGCTCTGGCAGGACCCAGCTGTCCATCCCAGCCCACCCTCCTCAGTCACTGCTGGTGGTTTCCAGACAGCCCTGGGTACTCAGTGCCTCTGCTGGGGAAATGAGTGGACTCTGCTCATGTAACCAAGGCATCATTTTCAGCAAGAGTTCTTTGGGTATTTAACATACTAATATTTAAAAAAGAACAGAGATGTGTTATTTAGAAAACACTCCAGAAGGCGAACTCTTTTTCCAGGAAAAATGTATTTGCAGGAAGCAGCAGGTGCTGCTGTGTTTTAATCTAAGTTCAGAGACTCCTGTTGGAGCTCCAGTGCTGATTACTCCCCATAAATCATGCTCAGCCTCACATCCCCTCTGTCATATCAAGGTACCCTCCATGAACACAGCCAGTCAGACATCCACTCCACTGATCATGCTCACTCAGGCTCCCACTCAGCCCTCCCCAGCCAGCCTGCAGCTGCATCACTCTTCAGTGTCCACAGATGTTTACAGTTTTTGTTCCAAATAACCTCAAACTGCAAACAGAAGGTGGGTCCTAGATACAATAGATTAATAATGTAAAAAATCAAATCTTGTGACCCAAACCCCAAGTAACAAAGATGTTCTGAAATAAAAAATGTTAATATGGAATGTTTTGCGCAATTAGGAATAACCTTATTAATAATTTGAATATTTTCCAATGAATTGTCTAGCCTATCTCTCATGAGACTAACTTCAAACAGTTTGAGAATTAGAGCTTGGCTGCATTTGTTATGGATGGAGCCAGACAACAAGAACAAGGAAACCAAATGGTAACATGAATTTCAGTGAAAACATGATTCTACTCTGTTGGTGAACTAATGGTTTGGCTGAGAATGTACATTTACCAGACTGTCCCTTTGTATGGAATGAATCAAATCCAATTTCCTATCATCAGACTCATAGATGTCTGCAAAGAAAAATGTTTAATTGAGTTAACTTTAACACTGAATTTTAAAGTTTGCTGATTGTGGATTGCTTTACTGCCCAGGTTTCTCCCCTAGTCTGAGGTGTTACTTCTGCATTTCAGGAATTAAGCAAGAGGCACATCTGGCTAACAGGTTGTTTTGGAGGAGACTACACAGAAATAATTGAAGGAATTTGGACCTGGCCTAAAATCTCTGAGACTGGAGCCTCCTTTATCTGGCCAGGATCCAGGAAGAAGTGCCTCCATATTTATTTAACAGTGAGAATATGTCAGTTTGTACAAAAATATGGAAGTTCTAATAATCTCAAGGTTACCCTTACAGTTGTGGTAGGCTTTAATGAGAAGCACTGCCTCCCATGGGAGATGAACTAGTGGTTCCAGCCACAGCAGTCTGATAAAAACTCCCACTAACAACAAATATCTTTCCACCTGGCCTTGTGCTTAGCTACTTCCTAAAGGAGCTGTCTAAAGTCAGGAGGAGCTGCTTTGGGCTCACAGCTCAACCTTTGAGTTTCGGGAGTGGGCCTGTCCACAGCTGAGGAGTCTTCTGGTTCCTTCCCACCAAAAAACTTGTTTATTGTAGCCTCAGATGAATCTTTCCTACAACTGTGGTTAACCTCTTCCTATAGTTAGGCTGCTTATGATTCACCTATGCTAAGTATTTTGCAATTAAACTCCCCCATAGAGCAAACCAAGCCTTTATTACAGCTGCAGAAGTCTTCTTTGTCTGGCTGAACCGGGTCTTCTACTTTTGTTCCCATGACTTTTCCCTAATAAGTTTGCAAGCTCTCATCCCTGGATTGCTGCTGGGACCATAAGCTTTCATGAGATGGTTTTATAGTACAGACAGAAAAGGTGGTGGTGCTGGCACTGGGGGGTCTTTCAGTCTGCTTCATGTAGGTCTCTATTCTTTGAGGTGAGTAATTTGTTCTATGGTGAAAAACAATGATTTTATGAGATGGGTCAATCATACATTTTCCTCTAGCAAAATGAGCCCCCCAAAAAGACCAAGGTACATGTCTCAGGATGTGGCTGAAATCACAAACAAGCAACTGGCAAAAAAAGGACATCTATCACAGTGAAAAAAAGTCTGTGCCACGCCAACAGCTCCAAAAATAATGCAGGAAAACAAGATCTAAAATGTTATATCACAGTGAAAGACACTTCTGAGTAAAAATCAGTATTGACAATAATCTAATTATTGGTAAAATCTATTAGGAAAACATTTTATGTTCTGAAAGACTACTCACAGTTCAGTAACAATCCCTCAGGTTTTCTATATGAGGGCTTAAAAGCTTTTCAATAAATTCAGGGGAAGAAAATAATGGTTTAGTTCCAAGTCTAAGCCAAAGTTTGCTGTGTAGTTAAAAAGAGTAAATGAACTTGTGGATGTGACTCCTCTGTTTCCTTCTCACACAGTGTCTTCTTCACTTGAACGACAGAGCACAGAACCTGAACACGAGGGCTTCATGTTTTATTAATGGTGTCCAATTCATTTCCTGTTTTCATGCTGATAACCTACTGAGGGAGAGGAAGGGAACTCAGGTGGCAAGACCTCAGATCCATTTTTCTTATACCCATGAACAGTTCACAAGTGGGTATTTCACTAGAAAAATCTCTTTATTGCATGTATTACTGCATTCTCTGGGAAGCTTCCCTGGGATGGCTGCTCTGCTGCTGGCATACACCTCTGAAAGAATAAATGTTTTCAAGGCAAGTTCTCTTCAAGGTGAAAGCTTTTAGGTCTTAGTTCAGTCAGGGCCCAGTAGTTATTTTCACTACTGTCCTTTCCACAGGACGAACCTCATAATACACCAAATTACTACCCTGGCAGAAATCTCAAACAAAATTCATATTATATTGTTCTCTGTTTCTAGAAATACCAATTAATCCCCCATTAAGACAAAGCACCACAGTTGTCAGCCCAGTAGATATTCCCAGATTTTTTTAAACTAAAATAATGTTATTAGTCCTGCAGAATGAAGACATCAGTGTTCAACACAGAATCCCCATTTTCCCTTTTCTCAAGCTGATAATACAACAAAGGCCTGGGTCTGATGAAATACTCCTGCAGTTAACATAAAATAAATCCAGAGGAGAAAAACTAAAATTCCCCAGTAAATTCTTGTACTGGCTGGAGATGCCCGAGTCTGTCTCAATGCTCCTCATTCCCTCAGAGCAGCAAATGCTTTAACAGCAATGACTTGCCTCCGAGCAGCTGCTTCCTATAACACCCCTTGGCCACTTTCCCAACAAGAAGAAATCCCTTTCTCTGCACAGCCTGAGAGCTGCCAGTGTGGTCATGCTCCGTGGCCGGGGGTGGGGCTGCACCACTGAGCTCCTGGGGTTTCTTTTAGGACATTTTTCTTTGAAAGATAACCAGAACTGCAGTGAGATTGTAACCTCCATTGGGTTGGCAGGCAGACGTGTGCCTGGAGGTGCAAGTGCAAGTGTGTGGTCTTGGGTGTGGGGAAGAAAGGAGAAGGGTGGTGACCTGAATGTTGGAATGGAGTTCAGAGCAGACTGTTTTTGGCTTCCTTTTTGTGCCTTTTTTTTTTTTTTTTTTTTTTTTTTTTTTTTTTTTTTTTTTTTGCCTTTCCTTGTGTTGGGAACACCAGGCATGCAAATGCAGGAGTTCCCTGGCCCAGCAGTAAGGGAATGAGAGCACAGCAGTGGTGTGTCCCCTTCTGCTTTAGGAGCCTCCTGCCACATTTTCAAGCCTTCCTCTGAAACAATGAGGGTTAGAAATAGCATTATTTTTTACAATGAGTATGGGGATTCTCATGTAAGTGAGGGCTGGTGGAGCTAGAACATACAGGACAATCCAAATGCTGCAATCATACTTTTAAAACATGAAAACTGGCAATTTGATTTTCCTGCTATAAACATTGAGCTTGGACCTAATATACACAAACCTCTATGTCCCACTTGAGACTCAGTGCTCAATTTTTATGTGTCTCAATTATACAGACCTGGGCTTCTAGGGCTGAAAGAGAGAGAGAGAGGACTAGAGCACTCCTAAAAACAGACAATTTTTTTTTACATATTGCCAATCTCCAGTGACAGAGGTTCCATATGTTTTCATGTTTTCTATTTAGTCATCCTTCCTGCTCATTTCCAGATGCACAGCAGCTGGAAAAAGTCTCCCAGATTTCACTGAAACACTGGCTACTGTTCAGTGGAGTGTGTGAATTACTTTGTGCCTTCAAATGACCCTCATGCTTGGGCATCTGAGTACAGAATTTGATTTTTCATTTTTTTGGAAATGGAAATGAAAGCTTAGATTGAATTTTCAAGCAATGAAATGAAAGTGTTAGGCAGTGCAAAGCATTAGAGAAGCTGTCATTACTGAAGGTCTGACTGGGCACAAAGACAAGAAGCCACATTCCCATCCCTAGCACTGAGATATCTATTGCAAATAAAACTTTGTGAGTGCTTGGCTCACCCAACCCACCTGGCATTGCTGACAGTTCTGTTCTCTTTTTGAAGTTTTACCTGAGGATCGTTTCCCCACAGAGGTGCATGGCTCTGTGTTTAAATATCCTGCAGACCTGTAGCTATTGACTCCCCATACTCACTACCTCTGTGTTTGCTTATGCTGTGCTTCAACACCAGAAAACAATGATGTCCTTTGTGGAGGCAGCAGATATAATAATAATAAAAATAATCATCATAATCCATGTGAGAGGTTTTCTGACTGAGGGGGAAAATTAATCAGTTTGAAATCACTGACCTTTCTTTACAGTCATCTGCCACTTTGAATACTGATTATTCTTGTGTTGGGCTGTAAGAGGATGGATTTTTATCACTGGAAACAGAAGAGCCACCAACTCTCAAGGCATCACCAGGCTCTGCAGACAGGTATTGTCATAGGGTGGCATGTTATGTAACAACTCCTTAAATGCAAGTTACTCTACATTCTTGGCAGCAGACCACATAAAATTTCCCTTCAGATGTTGATGGGCTAAAAAAAAAATTAAAAGAAAAAAAAAATATATGAAAATCACCTTATCATTTACAATGCAAATCTTGGAATGAAAGTTAGTAAATTAAACTAGAGATTCACCTAAATTAAGCTGGCATTCTATTCTGGTGCTTCAAACTCTGAAAACATTGCTGGCTGACAAAACAAGCCCTGGAATGATTAGCAAAAACCCTCCTTCAGAGGCAGCAGACGAGCAATCCCTTTGAACCTTCACAGCACATCATAAACGCTCAGCAGAGTTACAGTGTGGCAGTCCCAGTGCTATCAATTATTTACCCTTTTTCTGTTTACCTTCAGGCAGCAAGTAATTATTTTTAAATATTAATTTAGTTGTGTCATGTACAGTTTGTGGTTTAGCCCTGAGATCTGAGATACAGAAAAGCAAACTGCATCTCAAATCACATTTAGCTGGTGACGCATTGATAGCTGGATCCCCACTTCAGCTCCTCAGCAGCTACACTCAACTTCTCCCATCGTTAAAAACTCTCTTCATTGCAGGAAAGTGAAAGCAATTTTCTTAATAGGAAAAGACACCTTTTTTTTTTTAGCCTAAAAGTCTCAGAAATTGAAAAATCAATTTCATTTTGAAAAGTTTGTTTTATTCTAAAAAGTTTGGTTTTTTTCAAGTGAAGATTCTTTTTCTCTCCCTCTTTTTGTTTCCCACAGAATTTTCCCCAGAGTGTTGATTTTTCTTTATCCTCAGCTAATTTAGGCCACAAAGAAGTTGACTGCTGTTTCTGCAGCCCCAAGAGAAAAAGGTCTTGGAGACAAGTCTCACCTTCCTGCACTGAAATCACCACTTTTTGGAACCTGAAAAGAGAGGATGATTCTTGTCAGCTCATATAAATGCTTCTCCACAGGGGACTGGTTCTTTCTTTTTAAAAGTTTATACCAGATAAAAAAAAAAACAAATACTCATTTTGATGTCTCTGCATGAAGGCACATATGAGATCAATGCAGTATTGAGTTCACAGCAAACTGCTGCTTCCACTGATGACAACAAGGTTGGGATCTTCCTGAAGAAAACATTTTGGAATTTTGGCATAATTTGGTTTGCCCTGTTGCACTTTCAGCTTTTATTTTTTTTAGCAGAAATTCTTGCAAAAAGCTTTGATTTGAGCTGTTTGTGAGACAGAATCAAGGAGAACTGGAGCTCTGACAGTCAAATCTGTGCAATGTCACAGGTATGGCTGGTGTTCTGATGGCACTTGTCAGCCCCAGCCCCCATTTCCCATCCTTCAAGGTTCTACATGGTTCTATCAGCACCAGAAGCAGCTCCTGACAAAGAACATGCAGTCACAGTTTGAACTGAGAAACAAAAATGAGAAAAACCAAAAGAAGAGTCAGGAACAAGCTAAGGTGTAACACCATTCCAGTGAAGGAATGTTTGTAAAATCACCTAGTGAATATCATTGTTTCATGAAGGGAAAAAACACTTCTGTTGGAACCAAAGTGTCACAAAAGTAGTCTTCAAACCTACAGTAAAATCCTGAAAATAGAAATTTACTGTTAGCTATTAAGGCAAATATGCTTGAAATTGTTAGAAGATCAGTTGTAGAATTCACTTGAGCCACATGTGGTAAACACTGCGGGCTTGTCACAGCCTGTACTTTATTTTGCCTGTCTGTAGATGCCTCCACAGCAACATGACACAAACTGGAGGAACAGAGTGAGGCTCCTGATCACTATTTAAAATAATGAACTTCCACAACTTCTGTCTGATCCATGGGCACTTTGTCAGTGTTTGCAAACATCTTTGAGCCAGGGAAATAACTTTTTTTTTTTTTGGCTTGAAACAGCAGTGACCAAATCCTGTCTGGGCAGATGCCAAGTTTCTCTTAGTCTTGGTGAAGACATTTAGATCCCATCATTTAACTAAATCACTTGTCCAAGGTGAATGAGGCTGAAGAACCCATTTGTGTGTTGAGGGTAATGATGGTGATTCTGCTCTTCTCACCAGCTGTATCCTGTTCCTGAAGTAGGCAGAAAACCACAGATCCCAAAAAGGAATCAGATCTTTCAAAAGCTGAAGCTGAAGCAGCATGGACCAGGTCTGGAAACAGCAGGAAATATGAAATACCAATGCTGTGTCACTCTTGAGTGCACCATACCTTGCTGCATTCCCTGCAGAGTAAAGTGCAGCAATCACACACCCAGGTTTTGTCAATTCAAGTTCTGTGGGAGCTTGACAAGACCCAAACATCCAAATTCAGACTTCAGCCTAGATCTCTTCTGTTCACAGAGGTGAATCTCCCAATTTATTGATGTGATGCCATTGTGAAGCAAATAGCAATGCCCGTGATGCTTTATAAATTTTATGTGGTCACCTGCTACTTTTTGACACGACTTTCTACAGGCAATTCAAACATATGTAGGTAGAAAAACTTTTGTGCCTGAGAGCCCCTCAATTTATTCATCTTTTAAGAGTTATTCACACACATAAAGCTATTCTGTGTGTGTGAATCTGGCTGGTTCCCGAGGCAGAGGAGGGCTGAGGAAGAGGAAGTCAGAAGAAGGAAGGCTGAGGAGGAAGGCTGAGGTTGAGGAGGTGGAGGAAGAGGGAAGGGCTGAGGAGGAGGAAGACCAAGGAGCAGAAGGGTTGAGGAGGAGGAAGGCTGAAGAGGAGCAGGGGGTGAGGGAAGGGCTGAGGAGGAGAAAGGGCTGAAGAGAAGAAAGGCTGAGGAGGAGGAGAAGGAAGGCCAAGGGAAGGGCTGAGGAGGAGAAAGGCGGAGGAGGAAGGCTGAGGGAACAGCTGAGCAGGAGGAAGGCTGAGGAGGAGGAAGAGGAGGAGGAGGAATGCTGAGGAGAAAGAAGGATGAGGAGGAGAAGAGGGATGGCTGAGGGAAGGACTGAGCAGGAGGAAGGGCGAGGAGGAGGAACAGGAGGAGGAGGAACAGGAGGAGGAGGAAGAAGAGGAGGAGGAGGGCTGAGGGAAGGGCTGAAGAGAAGTATGGCTGAGCAGGAGGAAGGCTGAGGTGGAGGAAAGCTGAGGAGGAGAAGGAAGGCTGAGGAGAAAGAAGGATGAGGAGGAGAAGGATGGCTGAGGGAAGGACTGAGCAGGAGGAAGGTTGAGGAGGAGGAAAGCTGAGGAGGAGGAAGGCTGAGGAGAAAGAAGGATGAGGAGGAGAAGGATGGCTGAGGGAAGGACTGAGCAGGAGGAAGGCCGAGGAGGAGGAAGAGGAGGAGAAGGGCTGAGGGAAGGGCTGAAGAGAAGTAGGGCTGAGCAGGAGAAAGGCCGAGGAGGAGGCTGAGGGAAGGGCTGAGGAGGAGTAAGACTAAGAAGGAGAAAGGCTGAGGAGGAGGGCTGAGGGAAGGACTGAGGAGGAGGAGGAAGGCCGAGGAGGAGGAGGAGGAAGTGGCGCGGGCGGGCGGTGCTGTCCGCGGTGCTGAAGGCCGCCCCAGCCTCGCTGCCCGGCCCGGCCCGGCCCGGCCCTGCCCTGCCCTGCCCGCTCCCGGGCGCACGGAACCGTTCGGGGCCGTCTGGAACCGTTCAGGGCCGTTCGGGGCCGTTCAGAGCCGTTCGGGGCCGTTCAGAGCCGTTCAGGGCCTTTCAGAGCCGTTTGGAGCCGTTCGGAGCTATTCAGAACTGTTCGGAGCCGTTCGGGGCCATCCGAAACCGTTCAAGGCCGTTTGGAACCGTTTGGAGCGGTTCGGAACTGTCCAGAGCCGTTCGGAGCAGTCGGGAACCATCCATAACCGTCTGGAGCGGTTTAGAGCCGTTCAGAACCATCTAGAGCGGTTTGGAGCTGTTCAGAACCGTCTGGAGTGTTTCAGAGCCGTTCAGAACCGTCTGGAGTGATTCAGAGCTGTTCAGAATCATCTGGAGCGGTTCGGAGCCGTTCAGAGCTGTTTGGAGCCATCTGGAGCAGTTCAGAACCGTCTGGAATGGTTCAGAGCCGTTCAGAACCGTTCAGGTTATCTGCAGTGGGACAGCTAACAGCAAGTGTGGGCTGCCCGGTTTTCTGCTCCAGGTGAATTCCAATTCCCACAGACGATTTTGAGGGACAATCAGGGCAGCCGAGAAAACAGTGACATGCAGAAATGGCTGATAAAATGGCAGTGAAACGTCTGTTGACATTGATTTCGAGCCCGCAGGCAGAGATGAATGATTGAAACACTAGGCTTGTTAAAGCTAGAATGCTTTTGATTTCTCTTCTCTGTGCTGAACAAGATTTAGCTGGAGGGAAGTTAACAATCAGCTAATTGACATTGAATTAAGCATGAAATGCAGTATAACTACTTTTCTTCTGAAATACTCTTCAACAATGTTTTAACAAGGCTTTTAATTATTGATTATTGCTTATAACACACAGTAGATCTTTTATTTGGTTTTAAGTCTCATGTCCTTCAAAGGTATCAGTTGAGTACTCTGTAGTTCACCTCTCTGCTAATGGAAACCAAACAAACAGTCAAAGAAAAACTGTAATTTCTTTCTGGCAAAGCATCATAGCATAACACATCAGTTATCTGGGTCAGGTTGAAGAACAGACATTCCATAAGAATTTTAGGAAGCCCACTGTATCCTTCAGCAAAGGTGGGGAAATGGAGAGGGAACTCTGGTGCATTTACAGAGAATGCCCTGAATTGATCCTGCCTTTGGGACATGATGTGTTCAGCCTTGGCAGGTGACCCAGCATCATGCCACAGCTTTCTCACTTTGCCACAGTGAGATGGGGGAACAATCAGAAGAGTAAAAATGTGAAAACTCATGTGTTGAGATAACAGCTTAAGAGGTAAAATTCCTGGATTGCTTTGCGTGTGCAAGCAAAACAGAAGCAGGAATTCATTCCCCACTGCCCATGGGCAGGCAGGTATTTGCAATCCCCAGGACAGCAGGGCTCTGGCACAACTCACAGTGACTTGGGAACACAAACACCATTTCTCTGAATGTCTCTCCTTCTTCCTTCTTCCACTAGCTTTTAATGCACAGCATGATGTTGTATATTGTGGAATATCTCTTGGGGTCAGCTGTGTCCCCTCTCAGCTTCTCCTTTGCCTCCAGCCTCCCCCCAGGGGAGGAGCAGTCTGAGAGGTAGAAAAGGCCTTGATGCTGTGTAAGCAATATTTGGCAATAACTAAAACATCAGTGTGTTATCAGCACTCCTTTCACCTCATCTGCAAAAGGCAGCACCATAGGAGCTACTATGAAGAAAACTAACTCCAGTCCCATCAAAACTGGCACAGAACAGTAATAACACTTGAAGAAATATCAGGTGCATGAACAAAAAAAGAGAAATACTCATTTGCTGCATCTGAGAACCAGGAATGGGACTGACAGCAGTGGGCACAATCATTGCCAGTGCAGCTGCATGTCAGGCAGAGCATGGTTACTGCTCAGCACACACTGGGGTGGAGAGGTGGCAAAATCTGTGTTGCTGCTTGCTGAGGAGAGTGTGAGAGCCCGAGGTTCCTCAGAGAATTGTACTGCAGGCACCAGGGCAATGATCAGGAAGATATTGGTAGAAACCAAATACAAGAAAAGACAGATTTTGGTGTGTTTATAAGAGCTTACTCTTGTGGCAGTGGACATCACTCCTAAAGGTAACTGGTGGCTCATGTGTGAGAGGCTCTCACTCCCTTAGAGGCACAGAAGCTTGGGCAAACCTGTGTCTTCAAAGAGACCTCTGCCCTGTCAGCAGCTTTAAGATAGTGGTCCTTCCATCTCTTATCTTCTTGGTCCTGTTTATCCAAAAATCATCCCTTGACACTGAGATATCATCACAGTCAAATGTTCATCACCGTAGGAGCATGCTCACCACCAAAACTTTCTGTAAAATGGAAGTCCCAAGAGCTTTCATGCTGACAGCAAGGCAGGTGCTCTTGGCTGTGAGGAGAAGGCTGCAGCCAGCAGGGCTGAGCCAGATGGGGCCTTGTGGGAGCAATCTGTCACTGAGCACAGAGAGGGGAGTGTGCACACAACAGCAGCTTGTGGGAATTTCTCTCCCAGCTCACCATAAATGGGACAAAGAAAATCTTTCCAGTGGCTGTCAATGAATCTAGCAGATTGCACTGCCCACAGACTTTAACTCTCTGAGGGGAAATCTGTGACACTGTGCTCCCTTTCTGTTCTCCAGTGCTGCACTGCTTCCCTGCTCTGCTCATCAACAGCCAGGAAATAAGTTTAAGGTTTGGTTTCTCAGGTTTTTTTTCTAAATCAAACTTAAGTTGTAGAGCACAATTTATCAAGCAAGAAACACTGCCTAGAGGGAGTGGAGTTCTGAAAAAGGGAGAGAAACAGTATTACTTCAAGCTCTGAGTTCACACAAAGCATTCCCATTCAGCAGGTGTAGACATCAGAATAAATAGCCTTCTGGCAATCTTCCAGATGGCCTAAAACTCCAGGCATATTTAGCTTGATTACCTTAGTTTTTTTTCAGGCCTGCTGTCTCTGCAGTTACTTGTTCTACATCCCTTGCCAGCTAAAGAGAACCAGCTGTGTCTGGCCTATTGTGTGAACATCTGGTTCTGACTGTCATATCCAGCTGTGAGTCTCCTGCAACACAATTCCATTACCTACTAGTACAGACAAGTGCAAAATAATGAGTATTGGAAGAAACAATTTTTAACTACTCATTCACAGAAAAGGGGGTCTAAATAAGTTGTGGCTTCCCAAAACCATGCCCAAGTATAAGTGACCAA
The DNA here is from genome assembly GCF_036417665.1 of Passer domesticus. Taxonomy (NCBI): domain Eukaryota; kingdom Metazoa; phylum Chordata; class Aves; order Passeriformes; family Passeridae; genus Passer; species Passer domesticus. The sequence continues at coordinate 3,345,723 of NC_087497.1, read as the reverse complement.
AACAGGAAGAATATTGGGCAGGTTCTCTAAGGTGCAGCAGCCAGACACAGTTATGTACTGAAAGGATGGGGTGACTGTTATTTCCTTGTCAAATGACTGTTTTAATCTTTAATCTGCTCCAGCCTATTTTGTTGGATGTCATGCAGGTGTATATTCTAGTTTGCAGTAATTGCTATCAGTAGTCATCAGTGACATGCTGCCTTTCTGAATCCTGAGACCAGTTTCAGGCACTTTAATACAAAAGCAAGCCTCAAGGAAGCATGTGAATGACAAGGAGAGCTGGAGACGTGAGTTCATATCCCACAGGCAAGAGACACAGGCAGGCTGGGCAGGTGAGAAATACTTCAATTGCCTGTGCTAAGTGGCTGCTGCTGCTACACCTTAACAGAGAGCCATGGGCCCCATGCAGGAGGAGAAGGAGGGAGAGGGGAATTTCACACATTTAGGTGCCAGTGGTATTACATGTGCTTACTGGAATCACTGGTCTGGGCCAGATGTCCCCAGTGAGGACGAGTATGAATTTGGAAGGAAGAAGAGACCAAGAATATTAATATTTTCCTGCATGCCTGTGGCTCTGTTGAAGGGGTGGCCAATTTTCTAATCCACTCAGCTCATGGGTGTAATTCATAGCACACAGAGTCCACACTGCCACAGGAGAACCTAGAAAACATTCCTATGACAATGAAAATGGAAGAAATTAATGTTTACCAAAGCACCCTGTGAGGAAGATGGAATGGGAATCCTGTGCCTCACATATCAACACAATTGCTAAGCACACAGTAGGATAAAGCCTCAACCTGTGCATCTCCATTGAAAGAATTTAATTTTATGCTACACTTTCATTTAAGCTACCAATCCTGGTACAGCTACCAGATCCTGTGGTATTCCCATGGTATTGGTATAACCTGTTCCATGTTCTCTGGAAGCCAGTCACTGTGAGAGATGCTCCATTATCTCCTCCAGTCTCTCTTCAGATGAGCACACACTGTCCTGTACACTCTGGTGATGTTTGGCCTCAGAGCTCCTGCACAAGCAGAATGCTCAGACAGAGCTGGAGGCAGTGCTGCTCTTACCTGCCCTTCCAGCTGTAGCACTGTTTCTCTCCTGGGGGAAAATTACAGGTTCTCCAAGAGGATTAGTTCTTATTCCCCATACATTTCTTAGCTACTCATGCAGCTGCTGGTCTCATGGGGAGAGTGTTCCTAACACACCACTCCTCACTGCTCAGCTTGGCTGATGGAACTGTGGGTTCCACAAATTCCTCCATCCCCCATTCTCCTATTCTGGATGCATTTACTTGTCAAGACCAGGGAATGTAATTAGAGGGAACAGGTCCCAGGATGCCTCTCCCACTTCTGGCAGCTGACAGAAGGTGTGAGCTCAGCACAGCTGAATTCCACAGCTCAGTCACACCCTTTGGAAATTCTGCAGTGCATCCATGGTACCAACAGGTCCCAGTGCCAGCCATGCTGACCACCTACAATACCAGGTCATGGAGCTGAAAAGGACAGCAGTTCTATTTTATTATCCTTGAAGAAGAGTCTCCCCCACTTGCAATCACTGGCATTTCCATTTCTCCCTGCCTATTAGCAATAAAACAGTGACTGGAGTCTTCCCCTCTCTAGTGTTTTCTTTTGGATGAGTGGGTTTTAAGGCAGGCTTGGACTGAAGGTTTTCCCAGTCTTCACTTTTTTCTTGGCTCTTTTTTGTTTCTAAGGGAAGCTTTCAAACCATACTGAGATGGTCTCTGGTCTCCTTCACTAATCATTCCTGGTAGCCCAAGAGGTTCTACTGTATTAGATATATTAGAGTAATTACTCTCAATATTAATACTAGAATAGTTATATATAGCATAGAAAAAAGGACCGCAAATGGATCTGAGAGCAGTATGTGTTTCAATAGGTTACAGTGTTGTGAGATGCTTTTGCTTTCACAGGTTTTCTGCCAACTGGGAATTTTCCCTGAAGGAAGTTTCAAAAACCTTCTCAGCCTCTAGGAAACTATTTGTTTGGCACAGTTAACTCAGGAGCTCTTAAAATTTTGTCAAACACATCAAACCAAATGGCCCCCAGGTAAAGTTCTTGCATAGCAAGTTTCAACCCACACAAACTTCTAGTGCTAGCTTGTGAACCCCTGGAAACACAGGCCTAGAAATGACACTGCAAACAGAGGGGGACCTGCTAAGGCTTTGATCTTCTATCAGAAATGAACAGAAGTAGTTTTCTTTGCTTCAGCAGACCTGGTGCACTGGTTATGTGGTACCTGTTCGTCCATTTCTTTTGAATTTCACTGTAAGTCTTTAACTGTCAGTCCTTGTTACAAAGCTCTTTATGTAATGGGGACCTAGTCCTGCCTGGAAGCTGCTTTAACGTGGTTCATCATCATAACCAGCCTCAAGGCCTGGCTGTCTGTCCTCTTCTCCCCCAGGCTTTACAAAGTGCCAAGCAATCTTTCTGTATAAACCTTTCCAGAGCTCTGTCTCATGGTACAACCACATCCACTGTTCTCAACAGGCCCTTGCAGGAAGCTCTGGGTAGAGGATGTCCAGTGTCAGTGGGAAGAAGGCTCATTTCCAAAGGATGCTGATGCAGAATGAGTTCTTGCACTGTGCCAGGCCACATTCAACACAGATGAGAATACTGTGATCAAACCTGATAGAATGAATTTCTATAGATGCTACGTATAATCCAAGATGAAAGTTCCATTTTTTAATTATGCAGAAAAATGGGAGTAAATGATGAATTACTCCAGACACAAGTGTGTCTTTATGGAGGCTGGTGCCCTTGACACTAGCAGATGTCTTTGTCATATTTACAGTGCAGTGTGGGCTCAGGTAAATCCAAGGACAAAGAGAATGCAGAGACACAGAGCACCATGTCATGACCTCGCCAATGTCCATGTGTGTCTTCTTTTACTGTACCTAATAAAGCTCAAATGACAAAAGGTGACATACTGTATGTGTTTTATCTCATTATTAATTAAGCATATTTATCTCCTAAATCAGATGTGACTTGCACCACAACATCAGTAATTAAATTAAATATTGATGTGTGGTGTTGTGTGCCGAGGCTGTATGGGTAAGTGGAATTGCCATATCTAATTAACATCGTGCAGAAGTAGCCCCATTAGGTTTCTTAGTTAAATTTCAAAATAGGAATAGTAACAAAAGTGTAACAACACTTAACACTAATTAATAGGAGACTCATCAGGTTTGATTAATATTTTCACCCTCTTTTGAAGGCTGTTGACTAGACTTTTGTTGTATTATTGTGAGGCTGTGGACTGTTTAGAACTGGTAACTCTGCTGTGCTTTACCTTCAAGTTTGTGTGGTAAGGCTGCTCATTTTCTCCTTTGAAGAGCAGCCCCTGAGATGACCTTCCCTGCCCGTATTTCAGCAAGGGATCAGCCTTCCTTCCCCTCAGGAGTGCATTGTGTCTGCATGAGAGAGTCTCAGTCTGTCTGGAGAACCCACCTGCCCCATCCCAAACAGGCAAGGCTGGGTGGTGCCCTGGGTTTTGAAGTGTTACTTTCTGCCTTGTTATATAGAGCAATTTCTCCTTGGAGGAGCCTACAAGGATTTATTTTGTTTTTATTTAACAATCATTATATTCCAGTGCCTTATAAGCAGTTCAGTGATGATATCGCAATTCTGATTACCATTCTACTGCATGTAGAACTGAGAATACAAAATTACTCCACCTGGGATTAGATATAGGTTCCAGACAGGATTTCAGGGTGAAGTCAACAATATCACTACTTGCAAAACATAATTCAAATAGCAGTTTTTACATAGTCTGGGTAAGTTACATCATTTGAAATGATTAATAGTTATATTCATTTAACTATTACATATGCTATTCTCAGCTGTAACCAAAAAAAATCAAGTGCATTATGAGACTGTTCCCCAATTTGTATTTTAGAAACTATTTCAAAGCCAGCCAAGAGCCAGAGAAAATAATTTTCCAATAACAAGAATGGTTTTGCTACTCTTAGAAGTAAATGCAAATTCAAGGCATCATGTCTGACCAAGTGTCTCAGGGCTGCTGCAATACCACCTTGAACTTCTGGCAACAAGAAGAGAGCCAAACACCAATTTTCTTCCCTTCTTTCTGATCACAGCATATCTTGTCTTGGTTTAAAGATGTTCATTATTCTCTATAATGAAATGTTACCAGCAATATTTCCTATTCCATTACCACCATGTCTATTTTCCCTTCTTACTGCTGTTTCTTCTGCAGAAGTTGTCCTCTTCAATTTTATTTACCTTCCCCACTGTGCACAGAGCAAGTCAGAGTTTGGATTTTGAAGTGCTGTAAAAATTTGATTAGGAAAAATTTGGGTATTTTGACTTAAACCTGCTAGTCCAACAGCACAGAACTGAGCTGAATCACAACAAAACCAGTTTTCTAAGTGGAAAAACAACAGAGAAGAAACAGACACCTGTATACAGACAGACTGATCATTTAAAAATTAGCAAATATTCCTGATAAGAGAAACAGTCAGAATTTGTCTTGATCTTTATATCTTCAAGTGATTTCTAGGATCAGCTGTTAAGTAACCCTAGAGATGATAATTTGGCTATGCAAGTATCTGGGTAAAAAAGTGTGTCTCTTCTGGGAGCCCAATAGAGCTCATGGACAGAGTTTTACAATGCATGGCTCTTACAAACACAGGACACTTCAATGTAAACCATCAGCCAGCAGAAACCAGGTTTTGCCCAGAATTTCAGACTTTCCATCACCTCATTGTGCTGCATATTGTGGCCATGTCTGGGCACTTGGCCTGACAGAGTGAGCCAAGCACTCTGGAAAGACTGAGGAGGACTCAGGCTGTTTCAGCCCTCAAAAATGGTTGCATAGAAAAGGCTTTTTGGTCCTTCCTGGAATCCAGTTGGCAAGAGGAGTCTGAAGGGAAACAGAAAATGCCAGACCTGATGTTGGCAGATACTGCTCTCCAGGCAGCACAGCACCCAGCCTGTGGGCAGAGACTTCTTTTGGTCAGGCCCAAATGCTACCTGGGCCGGTTTAGCAGGAATAAGAAAGCTTAGAAGTTCTCTACATGCAGATAATAAATGCAAATGTTACCTGTGACAAGTGCAAACATATTGCTCATGTTATAGTGAAGTAGCAGAACAAGCTCTCTTATTTTTTTTACAGAGCAGATTCATACCTGCTTAGAGGGTGAATCTCCCAAAGCACTTTGGGATGCAATTTTGGCTGTTCTTTTCCTAATACACTAAGGGCCAAATGAATTATCCCTTTTTCTAACCAATGAGGCTGCCTGTCAGATTTACTGATATTCCAAGCACTGTCTTAAATGAATTTTTAGAAGCATGTACAGTAGTCAAGTAGCAAACATTACCACCCTTTAAATATCTGTGTACATTGCTTGAGGAACCTGACCTTCATTTTGTATTTAGGATGTTTTTCTTCTCCACTGCACAGCCATATTCTTGATTGAATTGTGAGCATTAATATATTATAATAATTCAAATATACCAACAGATTTTTGGCTAGTTCTCCTTGAAGGATGTCATTTCCTTTATTAAGATCCAGAGGAATTCCAAAACAAATAGCTAAAGGTGGATCCATTGGAAATAATCTCCTACAAGCCAAACCTTGAGACACATAGAGTGAAACAAACTTCACCATGCATGTATGAAATCATACTGGTTTTCAGTTTCTCATCTTTCACCCTTTATATTTTTATTTATGAATATGTTACATGCTTAATAATATTTTAAAGATATATTGTTTTAATGTGCTGTGTGTGGGTACTGTTACCTTACTCATCCAACTCCAAGCCACAATCGTAACTCAACCTAAGTAAGAATTCTCCCTGTGTGCAAACAGATATTTCCCTCTGAGACAAGCTTCCTTCCCAGAACTCTGATTTTATGATTGATTTTGGCCCAGTGAGGCAGAATTGCCCTTTGGCTGCCAGTGGACACCCAGAGCTTTGGTCCTGCTGCAGGACTGCACTCCCCTTGCTCACGCTTGGCCTCTCAGGGCCACGGCCAGAATCTCTCACAAACCACACTGCACACACTCTTAAGACTGCTCTGCTCATTTTAGTGATTCATGATGTGGAATGCAGATATTTCACAGGGCCAGTAGTCATTGCTGATGGTATTTGTCTTAAAAAGGGCACAAAAACCGCCTAAAAAGGAGAGGACATGGTGAAGAACAAGCTTGATCCATAAAGGAGAGGAGTTTACAGCAGAGGAGCAACAGAGATGAGAAATTCCTTTTAGTAAAACAACTCTCATTTCAAACCAGCTCAGGACCCTGAGTTATTGCCAGACAAGTCTGCTCCCTAAAAATGTCAGCACCAGCCTCTGCCAGGGCTTGCCAGGTCCTCCATCCTTTCACCCTGTTCCCATGCCCACTCACTCATTCCAGTAACGTTGAGCTCTTGTTTCCCTCTCCAAGCCAAATAAATGTTGATAGCAGTGTAACCATCAGGATTTCATGCTTTTAAATAGCACATGCTGTATTCAATGAATTTCAAAGACACGCTAAACCCAAATTACTGCTATCCATAGATCTTGAGAAGCTTTTATAAATGGCTGCATTACAGTGTAGTACAAAGCAGTGATTTCCATAATGCTTGTCTAATGTATAGAGCATTTTACATAGAACAGGTCCTGTTTCATCTTGAAATGCTTTTTAATTAATTCAATTCATTAATACTGCTTGTCATGGATAAACTCTTGAGACTTAACAAAAACTTTACTTCAGCAGTTGTCAACACATTTCATTAAAACATATGTTTTTGAATGCTTTCTGATAACATCACTATTCTTCATATGCAGAGTGCAGTACTTAAATGTATTAAACAGAAGAAGAGGGCTAACAAAAATCTTTGTATTGACAATGCTGCATTTGGACATGAGAAATGGGTGGGCAATCTAGGCCTCATTCTTTTCATGAGCCCTAAATTAACCAAAGTGAAACCTGCTCCACAGTGTACGTGGAGCTTTCTATTCATCCAGAAATGGTTTGAGTTGGAAACAACCTTAAAGACCACCCAGTTCCAACTCCCAGTTCCAATGTTCTACCAGACCCAATTGCTTGAAACCTGGCCTTGAACATTTCCAGGGATGGGGCATCCACAACCTCTTTGTGAAACCTATCCCAGTGTCAGTGGAAGGGGTCCCTGCCCATGGCAGCAGTGTCTGACTGACTTCAAAGGTCCCTTCCCACACAGACCATGGTTCAACAAAGAATATAAGAACATTATTGCTCTTGAAACACAAACCCTGTGAGGAGCCTCTGAGGGAGCTGGGGGTGCTCACCTGGAGAAAAGGAGACTCAGGGCTGCCCTCGTCACTCTGCACAGCTCCTGAAAGGTGCCTGTGCTCAGCTGGGGCTGGGCTCTGTCTCCAGGAACTGACAGAACCAGAGCACACAGCCTCGAGCTGCACCAAGGGAAATACAGGTTGGATATTAGGAGAAGGTTTTTTATGGAAAGAGTGATAAAGTTCTGGAATGCCCTGCCCGGGAGGTGGTGCAGTCCCCATCCCTGGGTGCGTTTAACAGAGCCTGGATGTGGCACTGGGTGCCAGGGTTGAGTTGAGGTGTTGGGGCTGGGTTGGACTCCATGAGCTTGAAGGTCTCTTCCAACCCTGTGATTCTGGGAATTCTAGAAATTCTATGAATATAGGAAATTAAGGAAGGCTTGTTATGGACTCTGATTTTGTAGCAAGCTGTAATTGTATTTGGACTGACCCAGGGATGTACTCATCATGAGGAAGAGAAATGTTCTCTTCGTAATCATACAAGGCAGCCCATATGCTTTCAAGCTCTGCTTCCATCTCAAAATCCATTTCCCTTTTGTTTTATCACCTCTGAGATCCACAGTGGCACAGCTGGTACTGCAGCACAGGAAGGAAAGTGCTGTTTCCCCTGTGCAACCAAAGTCTTGTAATCCTTACAACAAATTCCACAGAAGCAAACCATCCAAGACAGAGTGACAGCCGTAAACTACTATCCAAGAGTTCAGAACATTTGACATTTAAACTGCAGACCTGGACAGTGTGATGCCTTATGATCTGCATGTCCTTAACCAGAGGAGTACTCTGCTCTACATAAGGAAGAGAGAGTGGGAGCACACTGAATGTTATGTCCTGGATCATAGACAAGACTTCCTTCAAACAGATCAAACCTGCCCTATAACTCCTCCTGGCAATCCATGTCTGTGTCTGCTCTGCATGGAAATGCACTGGACAAAGAACTAGACTGGAAAACTGGCCTTCTCTTGATGTATGAATTACAAAAACACCTTTCTTTTAAACAACAGGGAAAAAAAAAGTCGAAAGTCAGGATTTGGTTTTTTTTGAAGGCCAAATTCTGTTCCAGGAGAGATTTGTTAAATGGCTGAATAATCTAAAATATTGAAAACTCTTTCTGTAACATTTCACTGATTATTTAGTGTGTCCTGCTTATATCCCAGGCCTTGCTGTCAATCTGTATTTTAAGACACCTTTTTGTCTTGCTGGCTATGGTCTCTAATGCTTTTTAATGCTGTCTCCTGTGTGTATTTTGTGTAGTGGAATACTTTACAAATCAAAATGTTATTGGGGAATAAGCCTATGATCTCCTGTGTAACATTTCCTGGCTCTACTGCACACACATCTATTGTTTGATATTGAATTGGTCCCAAGAAGCATCAGAGCATGTGAAAGCTGCTATGAATTTTGCAAAGTGGCTTCAGGGCAGTAGAGCACGTCAGGGCACGTCAGAAGAATAAAGTGCAAAATCTGAAAGCCCAAATTTAGGAGTCTCAGTCAATATTGAAGACTAAGAATAAGTGAATGCCCTTGGTAATAGGTTTTGTCCTTTTATCTTGTGACATTGCTAATACAGTTGAAAGGAGCATGCTTAGCCAGGATAAAAAATAAACCCAATTATTAAATAGGTTTATGTGTAATTAAACTGCTAGACTTAATACTACATGTGATAATTTTGTTAGCCCTTTCCCCCCTGCACAGTTGTTGCATTCCCCTTCTATTCAGTGGTTTTTACCTCTCTTACAGTGTGCCTTCCATTTATTCCTCAGGGAGCTGGGCTGTTTTGGAAGGTGTCATGCATTTCTATTGGAGCTAGCTCAATTGTGGTCACTCCTAATCAACTTTGTGCAGCACTTTTTCATAGAAATATCACAACAAAACTGCCCAGACTGGCACTTTCCATTGAAAGAAGACTGAGTGAACATGCTTTTACCACTGCTGATCTACAAGATTTCCCTCAGCAGTTCCTATGGAGATTCCAATAACTCTCACACAGGTGCTTTCCCAGAGACTGCTCTGGTCACTGGGCTCCTCTGGCCAAGAGGTGTTTGGCCAGCATGCCAAGGGACAAAAATGCCATTGTTCTTGGCATTCCCCCTTGGCTGTGAATGAGATCCTGCTCACACTCCCAGAAGAAGTAGGATCCTTTTCTACATGCGACTGCTTTTTGCTTGTTTTCTTCTTCCAAAGCCACAGTGTACTGTGAGACTTAATTGAATGTTTGATTAAGCTGAATTAATTGTATACTTATAATAATAATTATGTATTAAAAACATATAATGAAAATACTATGCTTAAATACATACAGTAAGTTTCAGTTTTGCTGAGACCATTTTTTTTGGAGAAAAATTACATGTGTCATCCCAATGTACTTAAGTCTGTACAAAACAGTAACATGTGGAAACAAAATAACCAGGAATTCTTTATTTAAAATTCCCTGAAATGAAATTGCCATGTTTACTGAGAGACAGAATTCCTCAAGGACACTGTTCAGAGAATTACACTGATAAAACAGATATGAATTATAGAGAGAAGCATATGTGTGGGGGGAAAAAGAATCTTTTATGTGTAACTAAGCACAAGAAATGGTAAAAAATAAAAACCAGTAACAAGAAACTATTTCCAATTTGTTATGTATGCATACAGCATATAGCCTAATGCAAAGTTATATGTTGCAGTTATTTAATATCTTTCTTCAAAGGTTTTGTTAATACATCAATGACGGAACATCTAAAGGGGAAAACATATTTCTCTTTATAGTTTTAGATAATTGTCCCTGAAAAAAACCCAAACCTTTAATTACAGCTCAAATGAAGAAAGCTTGATTTGTGTGCTGTGCCCAAATGCTGAGGAGTCGGATGTAAAATATTTGTAATATTTAGGGAACCCTGAGTTTTACATAAAAGTAAACAGCATTGCCTGAAGGCACAATTTCCAGCAACACAATAAAATGTGCAGTGAATTTATGGCGGCCATCCATTAGCTCTTACCAAGGCAACGTCGCCCATATCTGTCGTCCATCATTATAATAGAGGGTTAATGCACCGAATTTACATAAAAAAGTCATATTGTCTGCATGAATTATTTACACTCTCAGCTGTTTTTACAGCTTGGTTTCAAGCTGGATTCTGGGAGAGATTCAGCCAGTAAATTACTCTGTGGAGACCTAACTGTATAACTACAAACAGAGGCTGCAAAGAAAAGAAAAGGGGAATGCACAAGCCAGTGGTTGTAATGGGAGAACAAGATGTGGCTTTTCTTTTACTTGCACAGGAAGAAAAGGAGGGCAGGGAAGCTCACCCAAAAAGTTCTGTACATGCAACTATGCATTAGCATCTCCTCACAGCTGCACACATCGATGTGATTCTGTTGTAGATATGTTTAATTCCCAGGCATAAATTCACAGATCAGCACATTCTGTCTTTGCAGAATGATATGCTGTTGAAAAAAAGCACATCTCACACAACATCCTTCCCCATCCCCATCCTGATCTATTTATTGTGCAGCACCAATGGGCACAAGTGGGTGTGGGTTGCCTCAGGACATGGGAACATCAGCCCTGTCCTGCTACAAGGACAACAAGAATTCATGCCTGTTAAATTCATAGAATGATGTGGAAATTTTCTTGGAGAAGCAATGACATCCAGTAAAGTCTGCACCATGATTATTTGATGGCAGCCACTAAATGTCACCTGAAACTATTAAAGCCACAGGGTCATGGAGGGTTTATTATTACTTGGAAATCCACTTTCTCCTTGAAAAAAATATTCAATCTCAAATGTTATTTTAGAATTTATTTGAAGTAGCTTGTTTCCAACTCATCCTATAGTTGATCAAAGCTGGGATGGTCCAATCCAGACTCACTAAGAACTTCCACAACCTTTACCTGGCTTCTTGCTGTGTTATTCCACAATAATCAAATACCATAGTTACCATGGCAACTGGCATTACCTGATACAAAGGTAGTAACTAAAATGCCTCCTCTACAGTGTACCACATATCTGGTATGAGTCCTGCTGTTCTAGATCAGGAAACACTCTCCAAACTTAGGCAGGACAGCATCCATGGCTCTGTTAAGTGGCACCTCTGCCCCCTCCCCAGTTCCCAGAAGAGGATCTGTCATATTGTCACACTGGTCCATAGCTCAAATAACCATTTTTTCCTTCAGGATGCTGAGAGGCAAGATTTTGGCTGAGAAATCTGTGTACAACAGCATGTGGCACCACCAAATCACAAATAGACTGGACCAGTACTGGTAGTTCTTCCTCCTGATTGTTTACACCCTTTAAATATTTGTGGACTTATGCACTGTGCTGCAGGTGAGCCAAGCTATACATATTTATCTCACTTAATCTTCCCTCTTAAATCAATCTTTCCAGTCAATCTCTTCACTCTCTAATTATTTTTGTTGCTCTTCTCTGAACTCCCTCCAATGTGTCAATCAATACCTTCTTGGTAATGAAGTGCTCTGTAAAGAGCACAGTATTCTAGAGGCAGCTGTACACAGTGCAACAATGCAACCAGTATGGATTTTCAGCCCTGACAGGAAGGTTGATCTCATGCTAAGGGCACCAGACTTGGCTTTTGAAGACCTGGGCTCATGTTCTTACTCTGAGGGACTCTTTGTGTGACTTTGGGCTAGTAATTTAGTCTCTTCTTTAGTTAAGCATCTATAAACACTGTATTGTTTGGTACACACAAACAGTGAAATCAGATGGTATGTGTGGCAGAATAAGGGTCTGGCTGTGTAGATGGGAAACCCAAATACTCAACCAAGTAGCAGTTTCTGATGTAGTTTATTCACTGTGTAGCTCTTGCCTGGTACAGTCTGTTAAACACCACCAGACAGCAGTGGCTTGCCAGTTATTGTTTATGGGACTTGTACCATTTGCTATATTGTGACCATATAATTTTGTTTTACTTTTAGCTAGTCTCATCTATTGCATATTCACTCAAACATCAGGACCAGTTTCTGTTCCATCTTCAAAAAAAAAAAATAAAAGGTAATTTGAAATCTGGGAACTTCTATTTCCCAACAGCTGAGTTGAAGATTTCCTTTATTGGACACAGTGGGATGCAAAACAGAGCTTTAACACAGCTAGGAGTACAGTCCTGTACTCCAATATGGGGTCTACAGGGGGCTCTGGGAGTTGATCTGCTGCCTCAAGGCACACCACGTGAGCAGTAGCATGTTAAAGCATTCAGCCACCACGTGCAGGACATAATTCCCCACATCTCACACCTTGCACAGGTCACTTCCCCAGCACAAGCACAGAAGCCGACCTGGGTTGATCACTCAGGTCTTACACCTTTAAAAAGGCAGCACTAGACTCTCTGAAATGCTTCACCCTCTTGTTTTTCTATAAACTACATAAACACTGCATAACATGAAGCATATATAAGGATATGTAATCAATGCATGATTAAAACTTGTCTAACTAAATTGTTTTAAGCTTTTTTTAAATGAATTTCATGGTTCTTTCTCTTTTAGAGGAGAAGGTTAGGAATATCAGAAAACAAAGATGTCTGAGAATTGCAGTTACGATTCATCAAGCTCCCAGAAATGCATTATAATGTACTATAGGCTGTAAGACTAAAAATTATTCCCCATTGAAATGGTATTCACACAGCTTTTGCTGTACTGAAGCGTACATCGTAATATAATCATAATAACTAAAGTAAGTTTCCCTTGGGGATTATACCTCTGTGTGATTTAATCCTTAAATTTGTTTTGCTTTCATCCCCAGGAGAAGAGAGATTTCAGTTATAAAGTATTCTTCCTAGAAATATCAGACACTGCACATGCATTCATAATCTGCACTTACATTTACAAAGGCCGGGCCAGGAGGTAAGCAGAATTAGGAGTATAAGTGTTACCATTTTGTTTAAAGAAACATGGTTTGTTTTTCAAAAAAAGAAGGGCACAGCTGGGGAGGAGTTCCTGCTTATCCTGGAAAGTTCCCCACAGGACTTTCCCTTCATGTGACAGAGGAAATTATTTGTTTTCAGGAGAAGGCTGTCACTCAGAGTGTCTGAAAACACAGACCAGAGAGAAAGAGCTTTTCATGATAACCAACAAAGTGTGGCATGAAAAGGAAACTTGCTGTAAAAACTTACTGAATTTCTGTGTAATTATGGGTCTGAGTTCATGTCTTAAAAGACAGTGTGGACACTTCAGAGGCTGGGTCACAGTGACTTTCTTATACCAAAATGTGAGAAGAAAAGCAATCATCAGCATATTGATAATGCAAGTCAAAGTATGATCTCTCTATTCTGTTGTTGACTGTTCTTAAACACACTAGTCCTTTGCTGAGTGATTTTACGCAAGAACAGTGATTTTGCCAACACATTCATCATTATTCAGTCACCAGCACACCATGCTTTTCTTCTGAACAAAGTTGTTCCCAACACATTTCTATAACATTGAGTGGAATGTATGCTCTTCAGCAGGCATACAGTGTGCTCACCTCTAAAAATAAAATTATATATTTCATATACAATATATATACACACACACTTACCAAAAGACACTCCTGAAGCACAGACTAACTAGATCACAAGTCATGGCTTATCTACCAACAAGCTTCACCAATAGGAAAATAGGGAAAATAGGGAAAGTTTGCATTATGTTACAGCTTTCTCACCTTTTGGGAAAATTACTAAAATAATTTTCTTCACATGGCAGTCCAGGGAAACTGCTCCAAGTACTAATTTGAGAAATACAATTTTTAATTAGCCACTTTCAGTAGACAGTAAACCACTACACTCCTTTTTGAAACATCTACTAGGGAACAAAACAATGTAGTCATCTAGTGGAAATAATGAATGCCCTGCCATTTGAGCAATTTAAAAATAGCCTGAGAAAAAAAAAAAAGAGACAGAAAGACCCAGTTTGAATCATAAATATACTATTAAAGATGAATTACACGTGCAGCGGGTATGCATAGCTAGGTGCAGGCATCAGCTGTAACATATCCCAGGCAGCAGAGACAGTGTTTCACACAATGAACTTGGTTCAGATGATGATGCCTGAGGAAAACATAGCAGCAGTGGTCACAGGATAAATGTCCCCTTGATTTTTAAAGACTCATTTGTTTATACTACACCTTCAAAATCAATAGCCAACTGCTAAGATATTCCCAGTTCTATTGTAAACAATGCCAAAGCAAAATTCCTCTCATGATCTCTGAAGTCAGGACAATAAAGGAACTCCCCCCAGCTTTCTTTTCCCTTTTATTTGGCTGTCTAGCATCAGAAGGAAGAGCAAGCTCGAGGGCTCTGCCGTTGTTTTTGCCTCTCTCAAAAGTGCCCCTGACTCTCCAGGCTGGATATCAAAGCTGTGCCAAGAGCTTGTGAAGCCCTGGAAGAAGGAAGTCACAGCATGAAAATAAGTCCCAGCTGGTTTCTCCAAGACAGTAAATCAAATTGTATGTGTAGGAGCATCAAACCAAGCTTGTGCTTCTACTTCCTCATCGTGATGAGGTTACAGTTAAGCAAGATGGAATTTTCTGACATGAAAATCACCTGGCAGAAAGTCAGCTGTGTACAAATATGCATGGACTCCTCAGACCCCTGTGTGTGGGCAATGCCTTGCAGGGGAGCAGGTATCTGTCCAGCAATCACAAACTCCCTAAGGGCCGCTGGCAGGGCTGAAAAGCTCAGACAGATGTTGCTAAAGCTTTATGGGACTTACTTAAGGGAGGCAAAGCAAAGGGCAAATAAATGCCTTCTTGTTAGAGTGCATTAAGGTAGCTCCTTGCAGAGAGCTGCATTTACAGCAGTGCATGGGTATAATTGCATGCAGCATCCTTTCCTGGTTTAAGTGTCACAGTCTGGAGCACATTGCCCAAGGTCTGGGATCTAACCTCACCTTAAAAATCTCTACAGCACTGTGTTTCCATGTATTTGTCTGGGCTGTCTAAGAATTCGCTGCTCAGAGGATGTGTCTCAGTTTGGAGACAAGTTTAGGAGAAAAACACTCATTCCAGAGTGTTTCCTCTAAAAAACAGGGTTCCAGAAATCCCTTTCCACCAATAAGAAATGAATACTACTGGATGAAGTGAAAAACCCCAACTGTTTATTGACAGAATGCCCACAAACCATGGGAAAAAAGGTAAATAAATGATATTGAGCTCTCAGACTGTACCTCCCTACCCTTGCACACAGGCTGGGACAGAAAATCAAAATACCAGAGAAAAGTTAAGAAAACACAATGTCCAGCCATGTGGTGGGGAGCAAGATGGTGCTGGTTCCTGTCTCAGGGAGAAAAAAAGCCCCAAAAACAAAAGGTTCACACAGCAGCTCAGGCAAAGAGATGGGAACCTGGTGAATGTCTGGTGTTGGTCCCCTCTTCACAGCAGTTGAAGCAGGTGGGTTTGGTGTGTTTTCTCTCACTGGCTCAGCTTTTTCTGAGACCTAGGGCCAAAATGGACACGTCTCTTGATTTTCCCCCAGTCTCTGACCTTGGAACCAAGCCAAGCCTTCCAGTTCACTTTCAAAAAGCTGCCAAAATATTGTTGCTGCAGCCTCTCCAAGGCCAGGGAAAGGGAAAAAACCTTCTAGCTAACCAAAAACCAAGCTAGCCAAGCAAAAAAAAAAAAAGAAAAAAACCAAAAAACCCAGACCACACGGCACACCAGATGCCTCAGGAGTGAGACTTTGAAAAACCCAAGGCTCCCCTTGACCCACCTCCAAGCTACAGCAACCAATTGTGGGATAAAGCAGATGATCAGGGAACAGACTAATCATCATAAAATCACCCCAAGACAGGATGTCATTTTGTGATACTGTCTCAGGCTACATATGTTCAATAACATGGATGTATTGTCACACCAAGACACTGCCCTTGGCAGAATGCAAAAAATAACCCAGGATGAGAGGATATTGAGCCACCAGTGCATAGCACCAGTCAATAGGACAAGCAGCCTGAAACCATAGATGTGCCATGGCAGTTCTCTTGGTGCCTGATGGTAGGAACTTTCCCCAGCTCAAAGCTGCTGCTGCTGCTGCTGCTCTTTGTGGCCAAGTGACAGTGAAAGCTCCCAGCTCATACCCAGGGTCTGCTCCTCTGCCCTGGCCACCAGTGTGACCACTTGCCAAGGGCCTGCTGTAGCCTGGAGCATTCACAGGGCACACACATCTCTAGAGCAGGACTCAGGTTTGGGCACACCAAGGAAGAATGTCACACTGCCATCCACATGCAGCATTATGGTCTAAAGCAGCAGAGCAAGACTGTCAATGAGTCCTACTCTTACTTCTTCTCTTCAGTCAACACCTATGTAGGAATTTTCAAATTTTCAAAAAAAAACCTCAGGTGAAACATTTGAGCAAACATTGTTAATCAATTTTAAACTATCAGCGGAAATGCTAAATGTGAGTCGCAGCTTTGAAGCAGAAATTATCAAAGCTTTAAAATAAGTTTTGATGCAATCTTAGAGTAATTTGAAGAGAAAGTTTCCTTCACACTTCTAGCATTTCTGAAATTCTTCAAGTTCAAATCAGTTTTGCCAGCACCACACCCAGCCTGGTTTGTCTTTGTGACAAGGGTTCTCAGGTTCAACAAATACTTCAGTGGAGAACTAAACCCCAGGTCTGGTTACAGCCATAGCTTTGAGGAAATTACTCTCTTTCTATAATAGGTTGTGGGGCTGTTCTGAGGTGATGCACAGTATGAAGTTCCTACGCTTTAGCTGTATTATTAATAGCACAGCTCTATTGATCCCATAAAACTTTCTCTAAGTATAGGGTGATGTGAATTAATAGCTTTTCCCTAGTGCTAGGGGGCATGCAGACACGCTGTAAATTAGACAGTCCCTGACCCAAAGTGCTCACAAACCAGATTTGAACAAGATGCAGCAGGTGGAGGAGACGGACTCGCGGGGAGGGAGGAGGAGGAAGTGGAAAGGCAAGCAGCATCACCCATGAAGAACTCTCTGCTCAGCAACAGCCAGGCATTGCCAGCTGGCAGGGATCTGCAGGCATCAAAGATGAGTCTGCTGAGGGCCTTAATGAAGGTTAAGGAAGTGACTGTTTTAAGGGAGTTTCCCTTATGTATGTACAAGAAATAGCCTGTGGGTAAAGCATGTGGTGCTTGTGGGTAAGCAGACTAGTAGGCAGCTCAGTCCTCCCAGGGGCTGGGTGCTACTGCTGGTCTACTGGGTCAAGAAAATGAGCTTGTGCAGTGTACCTGACTGTCTTCCATTCACTCAGATATTCCTCTCTGTCTGAATTTCTACCTGGAAGATAGCGAAATAAGTCTTTAGAGGTGCTAATGATGTCATTATAAAAACACACAAAAGACATCTCAGCATTTCAAGATAAATTCAAGCCAAGTGCACTGCCAACATGCCACACTCCATGGTTCCCCTTTGAAATAAATGGCTTTATGCACTTCAAAGAGGGCTTTGTTTCACTTGTTTAGCACAAGATGCAAATCCCTTGTCAGACCCAGCAGAAGAGAAAATGCACTTTGCAATGGGGAGCAGAAATGCCCAAGCAGACAATGAGAATGATCTCAGGTTTGGGAGGCACAGCAGGTAGAGGAGGACTAGATTTCTTCTATCTAGTTTATTCCATTTTTAATTAAAATTATTTTCAAAATTGAATCAACTTGCAACAAGAACAGCAGAGATATTTGGATATTTTCTGAAAGAACTTCCCTTGCACATATAAAGCCAGACCAGGGGAACTGAACTCAGAAATGGGAGCAGGGCCATGACACAGTCTTCATAATCTAAGAGCTCATATATTTTTATGTTTCTAGAAAAGACTAACACTTTTTAAACAACTTACACAACTGACACATGGGAGATCTTCTAATACTCGGTTGGATAACTTCTCCTTTCAAGTGTTATTAAAACCAGGAGAGGTTTTTGGAGGCAGCATCTGCCCTGAACTTGGGATGAGCTACTCCAGCAGAGAACTCGTGTCCATGCTGCTGAGAGGGTGCAAGCTCTGCTCAGGCCCCCGACAGCAGCTCTTGGGTAGAAACACATCTCCCATCTCCTGGCCCTCCCATCTCAATGTGAGATACAGCTGAGGTAGATCACGTCAAATCTGTGCCAGAGAGAAGATTCTTTTGTCTGGCAAAAATTTACCATTACCTCAGAGCTCCACAATTAGCTTAAGCAGTGTTTCTGAAGAGTTGACTGATCAGCTTGCTCATTAGCAAGCTTGCCCCTCTTCAGGAATTGCTCTCTGAGCTGAGGGCTCAGCCTTCACCACACGGAACTGCAAAAGCAAATTAGCTTTGGCTCTGACCAGAGCAGGGAGAGGTGACAGGACAGACCCTTTAGAGGACACAGTACACTGCAGGCTGCTCTTCTTTGGGGTGGCTGAAAAGGGAATGGGAGGAAAGCAAGACAAATTTCACTTTCTGCCTTCTCACAGGTACTAAGAAGTAGTACCTTCTGTTCTCCTCACAGATACTAAGAAGTTGTCTTTCTTAAAACAGGAAAAATATCTTTCTCTGGACCCAGGACCTGTTTCAGCAGAGGTTATCCAAGTTGGGAATTACAACAGAATCACATAGTAGTGTGATAATATGGCAATATTTAGAGGAGTTACACAGTGGAGACCCTTGAGTGGGATATATTTTTGAATAGCAGCTGGTGAACCTAATGCAGGAAAGAAAGAAATTGTACACATTTGAGCAGGATATCTACTAACACAAAGAAAAGTTGGAGGTTGTCTTTTTTCTTTACTTGCCAGTTCTGCAGGGCATGTAAGAGAGATCAAGATCAAGACACTTCACAACTGGAAGAAGTTATGCCATCCTGAAATTTATTTACTCCTGATCTGGCATCTGTTCCAACCACCTACCTTTGTCAGGGGTCCCTCCACCACAAGGCAGGTATTTGAGATTGTTATTAACTTTCCTGAGCAAAGCAGAGTAGCTTGCAGGATTCCAAAAATTTTAATCTGGGGCTGTCTGAAGAGAGACTGAAGGGGTTGAGGCCTTTCATCTTAAATTTAATAAGGTAGTGGCTAGGGTTGGCACTGCCTATCCTCTCTACTCTCCAGGCATTTCACTCCACACCTACAATTTACTGGAGTTGTTCAACAGGCTTCGCTTTTCCCAGGCACACAGGTGGTACAACTGAGAGGACAGAGAAAAAGAACTTGGTATTGTTTTGGAAACACTCCCAGGCCAAACAGCAGTTTCATTCCCCAGCTGCCCTCCCCATGATGTAATGGCCACTGCATATGAGCTGCAACTGTGTCCAGAGCCTCTGGAGCACCACGCCTGGGCCGCCCTCACCTCACCTGCACTCAGGCTCAGGAATGTTCTAACTGCAACAACTCCCTCCACCTGCTCAAACTTGGCACCCCTGTCACTTCTATCCCAAAACAGGACAGGGAAGCTCTCGTGTATTCCTTCCCAGACATTATCTGGCTCAGCACAGTGATGACAGAACTGACTAAAGCTCTATTATGAAATATGGAAACATTTCAAACCTCCTGTTCCAATGCACACTTTAATGTGTGCATTATAGCTGCTGTAAGTACTCTGTTTATCCTAATAGAGTTCTTTATTTATTGGTTCATCCAAAAATAAAATTAGGCAAATGGTTTTAAAGAGAAAAATATGTTTAATGTGTCTGTCTCTGCAGCCCTCTTCTCTGTACTGGAAGGAGAGTTTGTGATTCTGGCACACTGTGGGAGGCTCAATAGCTGCACTTCAGTGCAGCTGCCAGAAAGGATATACTCAAGAACAGAACTAAACCTTAACATTTCACCATACTTCTTCCAGCCAAAAGCTTTCTGTACATAATCCTGTGTGGCAGGTAAATGCTGCAAGTCAAGTTTCTGAGTCTGTATCTGGTGACTTACACAGAGCCCCCAGAAACTTCCATTTCCTATTCACAACATCCATACAGCATCACCTCAGAGGATAACACAGAGAGAAATGGAATCTAAACCCTGCTTGCTCAAAGTATCACTTGGCAGTTGATGTGAATGAAACACAGTTTTTTTTTTCCCTCTGTTTCTTTATATAAATTTTTAAGTCCTGGTAATGGATGCTGGAAGGTGCATCAGGTGCCAGCCTGACAACTCAGGATCCACAGTTGTCTCTTTGCCCACAGGTCAAGTAGTTTTCATGAACTATTTCTCAAAATTCACACCCTTAATTGCAATTCTAGACATTGTTGATCTTGCAATTGTTCTGTAACACAATCAGCTTAAAGTGGAACGGCTGAGACCTCAAAGTTTATTTATAAATAACAGCAGATGCGAAATTTGCATCAGAATGGTAAGAGGCTGATGCTGCTGTTGCTCATTTACTCTAAGCCATGTCAAAAGGATTTCTACAGCTGCCTAAAGACTTCTTCATTTCCTATTTGCTTTTACCTGTAAGCCAAGTCCTGGCCTAGAAAGTCAGAGGTTCCCTCAGACAGGAGAGAGCACAGATAGGGCGACCTCAGGAATTCCAGGTTCCCAACTGGAACCTCCTGTCAGGAGGCTGAGGCCAGCTGCAGGCTTGTCAAGAGGATGCTCACTACAGCAGGAGGTAATTTATGAATATTTGGCTCCCTGATGTGTATTTCTTGAATAAATAAGGTTGTGGTCTTAGTGGGAAAAGAAAAAAAATAGGGGAAAGGGAAAGTTCCTACTGTATATTCTGAAAGATAGCATGACCTTGAGGACAATTTATTTCAAGAGGAAAAGCACAATAAGACTTCTCCCAGAGTGCTCAAAGAAGCAGCCCCTGCTCATTCCCCAAATATATTCAGAAGGGAGACAAACACCTCTTGCTGCAATTCAAGGCTGCCTGAGTTTTCACCTGTAGATACACAGATAAACTTATATCATCAGCTTCCAGGTTTCTGTGGGCTGGAATGTCAGCAACAGCTACAGTGATTTAGTGCAGCAGCTCCAAATGGATTAAATCACAGTAATTTGAATTTTACCCAGGCTTGTCATATAAATCTCAGAAACCACTGTCTTGCATAAAAACTTCCTCTTGACACTCCTGAGGAGTCATGACATAAACCAAAAATTTGTTTGGAAATGAGAAACAAAGATTTTTAGCATGGAAAACAGAGGCAGCACAAACAGCACATTGTGCTGAAAAATTTTACTTGCTTTATGATAGCAATTTTTTGTGTTTTATGAAGTATATTTTCCCCATTTTTTATATATTATAATGTATCTTACAGAGTATTTTTTAAAATGAGTCCGTTTTAATTTGAGTGATTTCCACTCAAATGGATATTCTTCAAATATTCTACTCTTCAAAAAGGATGTTATTACATAACAGTCCAGATTTTAGTAAGTATGATACCACTAGAATGTTCCCTCTGTGCACAATCAAATATCTTTTCTATTTAAGCACCTTCTTTAGAGAGTGGCACAGCAAAAAGAAATTTGCTACTGGCTTCACTGATGTCAGATTTTGGGTTCTATCTCGAGTGATAAAAATTATCTGTGATTTTATTGTCTCCAAAATTTAATTATATCTTGCATTTATTTCAGCACTGCCTGTGTAAGGATATTTGAATCAACTTAGTAAAAGGATTGTTATTGTTTGTCTAAAAACAAATTAAAATTACTCAGAACAATAATGTATCTGATGAAGGCACTTTTCTTCATCTGTGTAGGATTTAGGCAGATCTATCTACAAGTAGTTCCATGTTTCTAATGGTGCTAAAACACCCTCTGTGGATTATATTTAGTCTCTGGTCCACAAGTGAAGCTCCATTTGCCTCACATGAGTCACACGTCACCATTCCTGATCCCAGTTCTCTGCAAGTTACTAGACATTAAATGATTTTCAGGTCCAAATTCTTCCTGAAAAGGCATTTTACCTTCACTTTTGCAAGTATTGAACACGGACTAAAGATGGTTTTTCCTGTGAAAACTCATGCTCACTAAAGGATTGCAAAAACTGTGTATTTGTAAGTCAAATATATTGACGAAAACTTTTTTTTTTTTTAACGGGCATTTGTAACTTTTTTTCCCAGCAGCATTTACTCAACTTTCCATTTTTTGGTGAAAATTCCCTGCACTTAGACTGACTTCAGAAGGTCAGCAAGGCAGTGAACACACATCAGGTGTTTGCTTACAGTGCACATGCACTGCAACAATCATGTACTCTCTTTTCTTTGGTTTTTGAGGTGGATATGACAGTACCTGGAGGAGATACTCATCTGTCTACCTAACAATCAGAAATACCTTATAAAATATGTCTGAAATTAATCCATTGTGAAAGTGAGAAGGGAAAACATAAATACTCTCATTAATTCATATATACATACACCAAACTTTACATAACATATGGAGTAGTTGGAAAGATGCCTGCAGGTCTAATTGCATTTCTGTGTGAAGAGCATTTACACTCTCTCATCTCTGCTTTCTCCATTCATTTTAGTAATTACATGTAGAGAAGCAGCTAACACACTTGTAATTAAAACCAGCAGTGAAGGATTTTTAGGTGTTTTAATACAAGAGAATTGACATAGAAAGCAAGCAGAGTTAGGAGGAGTGGATTACTAGAGTAATACAAAACAATGCAAGCCCCAGGAAAACCTGTGCTAGAGTGCCCACAAGGTGCTCATCAAGACATGGATGTGTGAGGCAATGGTAATCAATGCCACACTCTCCATGTTCAGTGTTTGCTAAAAGATATTTGATTCCAAGACCTGGAACTGTGTTTTGCTCCTGGTAACCTCTTGTTTCTGACCACCAAATTCAGGATTTAAAACAGTTGCTTCATACAATCTATGAGGCTTCATTTTTTATCCATTTAATTTGGCATTTTATTGGCAAAGACCATAACAGTTATTTCAGTTTGGTGGGTGGAGTTCCTATAAAACTCCATATCCTTTCATTTAGATGATGAATACTCATGACTCAAGCAATCTGAATCAGGCAGACTTTGCTGCCCTTTCTTTCCTTTCCTACTACTCAAGCTGAGCACAGTGCTAAATCTGATGTGCAAACAATATTCTCACAGAATATTCTGAGTTATCTTTCATTTTAAAATGAAAACTGGACAATATCTAAGCTTAATCTGGGAGGTCCTGGACTGAACTAAAGGATAGCATGCTTGTAGTCCAAGTACCAGCAATTCACACAATGACTAGTCTGATAGCAGAAAGTGGGAACAGTAATTTAGTAATCAAGTCTTTCCCTGAGAGCTTTCACTTCAATGTTGTACAGATTCTAACTTCTATAAATGTGTTTTCTCAGGAAAATTAAGAGCAAAAAACAAACAACAAAACCAAGTTGTACTTCCAGGCTTTTTGTGTGGCCATCTGAGCAGGTGTGCAGCTTCCTCCAAATTAAACAGGCAAGGAAAGACCTAAATCCCATTAATACTCAGTATTGTTTTAGCAAGAACAGAAGCATTAATTTCAGAAGAGGCCAATACATGACCAAGACCATGGTGAGACATTAAGATTTGGGTTTATTTCTCATTATTCTACTCTGATTTGATTGGTAGTAAATGAAACTCAATGCCCCAAGCTGAATCTGTTTTACCTATGAGGGTAAGTGCTGAGCAATCTCTCCTTGTCCTCTGCATTATATTGTGTCTCCCCTGCTCAGCTGAAGAGGAGAGTGATGGAGTGGCTTTGATGGCACCTGTGGGGGTCCCAGTTGTGGGTTTCTCTGGGTCTGGACTGAAGGCACCTCAGACAGTAGTTGATGTTTGGACTCTCTTGGACTCATGTTTTGAGTGTTTATTATTTCTTATCAATAAAACAGTCTCACTACTGTGAGTTCAGCAGCTTTTTATTAGAAGGCACAAAATGGCCAACAACCTCTTGTTACAAGGTCTTTTAGGACTAAACTATGCAATTAAGAACTGACACCTAGATTATTTTCCCTTTTAACCCAATAACTGATCCCAAAGAGCCCACAATGCAGACTTTTCTGCCCACTTACAAAATGCCACCCAAACCCAAGAAGAGGGAAGAAGAAACATGAAGAAGAAACTCTGAAGAAGGACAACACCCTGTGCCCTCCATCTTGCTTCCATCCACAACATACTAAAAATTCCAAACCCTAAATTTCTCACCAAGTGACACACCTCCACTTCTCTCTATAATCTATTTCACACTTTTGTGGATTCTAGTGTATCTTGAAGTCTAGGAAACTCTCTCCATGAATGAGGATCAAAGTCAGTGCTCCCCTGGGGGTCAGGGCACCCCAGAGCAGACAGAGAAATATTGAGCAGACAAATATTCCCAGTGCCCTGGGTTTCTACAAGCACCTGGCATTTAACTAGGTTCAATTCATGACAATATTTGGCAATTTCAGAAAAAAAAATCAACAAAACCTACCAAACAAAAAAAATTTAAAAAAAAAAAAAAAAGAAGAGCTGTGATGACTTGTTTTGGTGCAGTGAAAAGCAGTGCCCCGTGGCTCTCTCTGCCTGCAGTGACGCACACCCTGCCCCATGGTGCCTGCCCTGCACACATGCAGCCATACACGTAGGGGCAGGCACCAGCCTTTCCCACAGCTCCTTCCTCCCTCACGGCAGCACGCAGCTCTCAGCAGATTCCGAGATAGCCCCGTGGAAAACCAGCTCTCAACTCAGCGGCCATCAGCGATCCCAGCACAGCTGTGGGCAACCTGCCTGCTCTGGTGTCCTGATCGCGGTGTCACCTCCCTGCCACCCTGTCCTGGCAGCCACAATCTGCTGCGGAACCCCACGGGCCAAAGAGGCCCTTCCCTGGCCACTGCTGGCTACAGATCTTGTGGGCCAGAGAGGAGGCATGGCCAGGAGAGAGGCCTGAGGGGAGAGAGGCCTGAGGGCGGAGGGAGGAAGGGAGGAAGGGAGGAAGGAAGGAAGGAAGGAAGGAAGGAAGGAAGGAAGGAAGGAAGGAAGGAAGGAAGGAAGGAAGGAAGGAAGGAAGGAAGGAAGGAAGGGAGGAAGGAAGGGAGGAAGGAAGGGAGGAAGGAAGGGAGGAAGGAAGGGAGGAAGGAAGGAAGGGAGGAAGGAAGGGAGGAAGGAAGGAAGGAAGGAAGGAAGGAAGGAAGGAAGGAAGGAAGGAAGGAAGGAAGGAAGGAAGGAAGGAAGGAAGGAAGGAAGGAAGGAAGGAAGGAAGGAAGGAAGGAAGGAAGGAAGGAAGGAAGGAAGGAAGGAAGGAAGGAAGGAAGGAAGGAAGGAAGGAAGGAAGGAAGGAAGGAAGGAAGGAAGGAAGGAAGGAAGGAAGGAAGGAAGGAAGGAAGGAAGGAAGGAAGGAAGGAAGGAAGGAAGGAAGGAAGGAAGGAAGGAAGGAAGGAAGGAAGGAGAGCTGAGCCTCCTGGGGTGGGCTGGCTGGCACTGGAGCAGCTTCCATGTGGCACCAGCCCTCAGCTGTGGGCTTGGAGAGCTGCAGTCTCTGGATTTGAAGGTGCTGGGCACCCCGAGAGCCCTGCAGTTTCCAGCACCCTCACTTGGCCATGGCTGGACAGGGTCCATGTGCACCAACCCCACAGCACATGTGGGCCAGGCCCCCACAGCTCCCAGGCCTTAGAAGCCTCTGCTGTTATGATAATGGAGCTGCTGTTAAAAGAGAAGCCATGTAAGAGTAGAGGACAGAGAAGGGCTCTGCCCAAGGCAGCGTGGAAATAAGCAATAGCAGGTCTCTGTTATGAGTTTCTTCAGTGCACCCTCCCCCTCCCAGGAGACACATCAAAGGCAGATGAGGAGATCAGTCCGCAGCAGCCAGCCTGCTGGAGCCCGCTTGCTCAGCACAGCAAAATTAATTAACAGGGTGGGAGAAAGAGCCAATACGAGTCTGATTCTGTCAGGGAGCATGGCACTGACAAACGGGGAATGCTAATTCAGGAGTTTTTCATTTCTTTCACACCTGCCAAAGAGGGAAACGGGAGCATGATTCAGGTTTGAAAGGCACTAGGTCTGGATACCCCTGACATGTCACATGATACCACATCTACCACTGCTTCCTGAAAGCCTACGAAAACTGACTCAAAAGAACCTCAGCCCCTGTGATACATGCTTTGAAGAAAGCACATCAGTGTTTTGGTTACTGCTGTTTGAGAGAACAAAGCAGGGGTGAGGCCTCACACAGAACAGGAGAAGCCACAAACAAGGACCTCTTACCCTGCTATCAATGAGCATCTTACTAGAACAAGATAGGCATAACCAACAAACAGTTCAGGAGAAATTGATTCAATTGTAGTTGACATAATAAGCACTAAGACATTAATACTGCTTTTCTATCTGCTGAACACTGGAGATGTGAGACCCAAAGTAGCAGGAATTAAAAAATGTGAAATGGAAAGCTCTTAAAATGCAGGATTTCCAGGCATTCAGGTGCTGTAGTAGGAAGTCCCTGGAAATGCTCATAAATTAATTAAAGACGTACATCTTTCACTCCAGGGGTATTGTTGCTCTACTATTTTTTTGTGCACGTAATTCAAACAGGAGATGAAGCACCTGAGTCCAATTTGGGACTAATAATTTCTAAATAAAAGATAAATATGTCAAGGTTTCATAAATAGAAAGAAGAGTATGATATTATAAGTGTTTTAATATCTGTGTTACTGTAAAGTTTATTTGTTCAAGCTCCTGCCCTTTGCAGATTGCTCCTATTTGTTCAGTTCAGGTGCATTAAAAATTCCTTGGAAAAGGGACCTTTTTTTGTGCAAGAAGAACACCTGAACCACTGTCCATGGAGTAGTCTGCAGCCCTGAGGCACAGCTCCACTGAGTCAATTGCCTGTGAATATTTAGAAAACAGCCACTGTGCTGCATCTACTCTGAGTGGTACACATGAGAGGGGCATTAATCTGTGTGTTCCCTTCTTTTTTTTCCCCTGATCATGCATATTCCAATCATAGCTCTCAAAACTACAACATAGTTAGTCTGAAGAACTCCACCATACCTTTTAAACTTATGTTCAAAGATGTGTAAGAATGATATTCCAACAGCTGGCAGGTCTTGATGACCTGCACAGAGGCATAGCCCAAGAAACTGGTCCACTAGTGCAACATTTTCTAGGGGCAGGTGAATTGCTATCAGGCTACATCTGTCCAGTAGTTAAGCAAAGTAGTGCCTGTTTCATTTGGAGTATAAAAGGTGCTTTGTTCAAGTCAAATAGAATCACATATCAGCAACCTACATTAATAACTGATAACATAAATATCCAGTGCATTTAATATTATCAAACTAATTATGTGTTGGTTTGCCAGGAATAAAGGTGAGCTTTAAAAATCCAAGATGACATGATTACCACTGAGTAAGACATTCTTGCTCATCCTGAACACACACTAAAAGCATAGGTGACTGGGACAAGTCACCAGGCTAGAAGCCAACCTTATTTCATGCACTGGATTTGTGATGAAAATTCTAATGAACCCATCTTGACAAGCTAAAGCAGTGCTGCTCTGGCCAGAGGTCTCCATCTCACCCTGAGGTAGATGTGAAAGTATTAACTTGTTGAAGGGTAACTCAATGCACACAGCATGTATTTCTCCTACAGCTATCATTGCAAGAAATGTTGGCTGACATAAAAGTTTTGCAGTCCAGATACAAAAGAAAAAAAATACTTGCCACCCTTACTATAATGGTACTGAAGAAAGAGCTTCTTCAACACATGTACCTGCTCCGCTCAGGCAGAGAAGTTCTCTGAGCCTGAAACCCTGCATGTACCAACCTCTGTGAGAGAGCTGGTGTTAAATGGGGTCAGAGCTCCATTTGCTCTGGGGAGAAGAAAGACTCACTTTGAAGACAGGCTGGTTACCCTGTTTTTCTTCCTACACCACAGCTTTCAAATTGCAGCTAGAACTTGAAGGGAGTTGTTCCCACAAGCTCTCCAGCCCAATGTCTCCACCCAAGAGGCTTGAGTAAATAGCAGAAGCTTTGGATATTAATCAGATGGAAAAGATTCATCCCTCTCTGCTAGGTCTGAGTTCAAAGGCATCCATGGCTGAAAAGCTAAATCAAGATCACTATCTGTATGTGAGGGCCGGATGGAGTGTTCAGCACCAATGAACTGCTCACCCTTCCCTGCTCAGATGTAGCGTAGCAGGTTGCGTGTACCATTCTACATAACACTGGGAGAGGTGGGGAACTGTGTTGTTTTGGGAGACTTTCTTTCCTCTGTTTCCTGTCTGTTCTTTGGCTTCCTCTAGCTGAAAATCTTGCACTCGACCTCTCAGTATCAGTACTCAGCCCACAGCCAGAGAAAGAGCACAGAATGTATGGCAGAGCAGAGCCTCAGGTCCATGGCAGACGTCCTTCTTGTTTGTACCAAGACACAGAGCAACTCTCATCAGGCGCAGTGTGCATGATCCTTTCCTGCTGTGTTCCTGTGCACACATCAGAGCTGAGTTCTGTCACAGGACAGTCACATCTGTGCAGCTGTTGTACCCTGAGCAGGCACAGCCCATGCTGCAAACACAGCTTGCTGCACTGCACCTGTGTCAGGCCATGACTGGCTTATGTATAAATGGCCACAAATGAGAAATGAAAAAGTGTACAAGGGCAAGGATGTATCCACAGACAATGGAGTTTCAGTGTCAGTGGGTGGCTGGGAGCACAGGTGCCTCTGGAGACCTACTGGTCAGTGACAAGTCTGTTCTTGTGTGACATTTGCACACTCTTGGCATCCATGTCTGTGTTCCCTTGTGTGTGCAGGCATAGCCCTAACTCCTCACCAGCACAGGTACCCCCTTGTGAGCTGATGCTGGAGTACAGCTGGAGCCCACAGCTAGGGTGTGCCTGTACCTCCCTCTGTGAAGTTGTCTGGTTTATTATCTGTAAAACAGAACACCTGGGAAGATGAGCCAAAGAGTATTAGATATAATCAGATACTTTCTGTCTTCAGGTGCCACCCATGTGCACACCTTCCCTACCAGCTGTGGAGTGAACCTGCTAACAATTCTATTAATAACGAGCAGTGTAAGTAGGTGAACTGGATGAACTTGTGTGAAAGCAAAACCCCAGAGGTAGATTGGTTGCTCTGTTCAAAGCAAACAGATAACTATCCCAGGCTTCAGGCAACTCTCCCCCTTTTCCACCTCCTCCTTTGGGGCATCTCCAGACATGTCCAGGGTGGTGCAGCCTGTCAAACAGACATTTAATTGGTGATGCATGGAAAAAGGGATCACAAAGCCACTAATGCCAAGTGCCAGGACTTCCTCTGAGGACTCTCTTTTGTATTCATCTTCACTGTGCATGCCACGGTTGGTACGTTAAAGTAAAACTGTTTTTTCCTCATAGGGTTGTGTCCTCAGCTGTCTGGAGTCCTAAGCTACCTGCAGGACCGCTGCCAGCTGCCTGTGAAATCACATGGCAGGGGCTGGCTGAGCACAAACAGCAAATGCCTACAGCACAGAGTCTTCCTACAGGCAGAGCTCACCACTGACCACAGAAGAACACCATGGGAACCCAGTGCCAGCTGTCTGCTGATCCCTGGAGCCCTTTCCCTCCTGATGCAACTCTGAGTTTTGTGTCAGTGCAGGGAGAAGCAAGGCACAGACTCTGGATTGCAGGATT
Source organism: Passer domesticus (assembly GCF_036417665.1). NCBI lineage: Eukaryota > Metazoa > Chordata > Aves > Passeriformes > Passeridae > Passer > Passer domesticus. Next base: position 3,315,979 of record NC_087497.1, on the reverse strand, counting down.
GTAAATCAGTGACTCTTCCATCAGCTGGCAGGCTGAACAGTGGAGATGGGAGGCGCTTGGACACGCATGTTTGTACCCTTGCCAAGAATAAAAACCTGATGCTTTGAGGGTTATGATTGTCAAGGGGCCACAGCTCAGCAACAGTGTGATGATCAGGGCACTTTCAGAGAGGCAAAAGGACGTGGCTTAGGACCACAAGGACTGGGGAGGGACAGTCTCCTCAGCAAGATTTTGGATACCTTGAGCTACTGGTGTGCTGCTGAAATGCGTGTTCTTCTCTTGCCTCTCCTCCCCTCTCCAGATCTAAGAGCAGTATGCAGAGGTACTGGCATTGTGCCTCATATGAAACATTTCAATTAGCTGCTTTGGGGGTTGTAAAATAACTTTGAGGTGTTATATACTCGTACTTGCAGTAGCATCTCTGGGGTAAAAATACCCCTTCATTCTAATTTACTGATTTTTCAGAATGCAGATGGATTCAGGCTGAAAAGGATCTCCCACAAGTCCAGCTGGGTTCTCAGATGGGCTTTTTAATTTTGTGTACTTCTCTATGTGAAATAAAACGGTGTTCATTTCAGATTAACATGCATGTGGCAGTCTTTTAGATTCTGGAGTTTTCTGCCTGTCATTATGGGTAAAATTTTCAACAGCTCTTGAAACAGCTTTAAGTGGAATTTTGCAGTCAACAGCAAGGATGTTTGGAAACATCTGTGTAAGGTAAAGGTTCAATTCCTATTGCCATTCAGTAGGGCTTCAGGTGCTCTGCCACTTGGCTGGCTTTCCAGCACCATTCCAAAATCACAGATAAGAAGTAATGAAATATCTTAAAATGATACAATAAATATCATTGCTGTTTACTACATAAATTGGGAGCAACCAGAGAGAAGAGTGCAAAAATCATAGAAATGTAGATTAAAAACAAGTTCCTTTGCATTGGGAACTCTCAGAGAACAAAGAAAAGGAAGGTAAAACCAGAGGTGTAATTCCTCTGAGAAAAAAAGGAAGGGTTATGGAACCACGAGGAATATTTTTGTACTACTGAGTGCATTAGGACAGGAAGGCAGGAGGAACCAGCATAAAGACTTGCCAAGGAACCCCTTAATACTCCAGTAAAGCAAACTGTAATTTGATTTCTTCCTTGGGTATGCAGTCCCTATCCTTAACTAACAGCACTTTCACCTGGTGAAGTGTTTGTGCTGCTGCAAGGAGGATGCTGAGCTTGCTCAGGGAGGTGTCAGTGAGGCTGACCAGCCTCAGTCCTCACACATCCCTTACGCTGGTACAGCTGGCAACAGCACTCATTCTGATTTTTTCACCTACACCAAACCCATGAAATCAGTATCTCTTCTCGGTTCAGTTTAGATTTCCCTCTTATGTTAGGAAATGATGGCTTTGGGCTGCATTGTCAGTGTTGCCCTGACTGTACCATTACCTCACAGCTCAGTGCTCTCATGCTAAAGGGTGCCATGGTGCTGTCCTATGGTACATTTGTCAGAGTTCAGGAAAAATGATTCTTTGTTTCTGTGCATAAAGAAAAAAAAAAAAAAGAAAAGTGATTCTTCCTTTGTGTGAGGATATGATTCACGGATGGCATCTTTTATAAACACATCATGTCCTCCACCTAAAGGTGCTATGTGCTCCAAAAGAGCCAAATATATTAGCATTCTTTAACCATAACTTTTGAAGTCGACATTTGACTAGTTTTGCATTTCTTCTAGGTTGTAGTTAGACAACTCCTAATTCTATGGGGAAAGCAAAGACTATAAAATGCCAGAGCTTCACTCTGCTGAAATAACATTAGTGAAATATCAAGTCCTTTATGATGTCATGAGGGATTCCTTAATATGACTATAGCCTCCTAATGACATCATAAAAAACAACTGCAACATCAGAAAACAGCCAAGGGTCATCAATCAGCCCATCCTCTCTCCTACTCACCAGGGGCAGCAGCCCAGCTTGCTCCTATCTGCTTTTTATGAGCAGTGCTGTCCTCTGAATAGCACACAGAGAAGAGACTAATAATCATACAAATATCAGGGAGAGCGGTCAATCATCACCTGAAGCATTCAGTACACCTGAGGGAAATTCGGGTGCTGCAGCCTGAAGAGTCTGCAAGTTTAGCATGTAGAAAAGACAACATTACTGCCTTAGAGGTGACCTGGCATTCTCTGGGCAACACAAGTTGGTAATTCTGACTTCTTTAAAATGTGGGGCTGAAAAATGAATTCTGTGGTTGCTGTCTTTATCCTCTGGCTGTAAGGAAAAGCTTTTTCTATGTTGCCCAGACAGCCATCTGCATGTTCCATAGTGCAATGACCACACTGAAAGAGTTTGCATCTTCCAGCTGAATGGGTGATGGTCCAAATGAGATACAGTGACAGCCAAGTCCTCTGACAAGAAGGGAAACAGCCCCCTGCACTTTTGAAAACACAATGCCTCAGAGTTAGAGCCTCATTATACTCTTTTAGGAACACTTGGAAGTTTTCCAGCGTTAGGGACAACTCAAGGAGTTTCCAGACTGTCATTAAAACCCCATATAACGAGACAGGTACTGTGGGAAAGCAAAGACTATAAAATGCCAGAGCTTCATTCTGCTGAAATAACATCAGTGAAATATCAAGTCCTTTATGATGTCATGAGGGATTCCTTAATATGACTTTAGGCTCCTGAGGCTGACCTGGGGGCAGCTGCTGTGACTTCCAGCCACACTCAGGATCTCCCACATAGCATTTTGTGCAGTGAGCAGCAGGCCATGCTGTGTCCCCCTTCTCAGCCCAGGACACTGCTCTGGTCAGAAGATCCCCAGCGTGTGCCCCAGGAGCAAATGGTGTCAGTGGAGCCACTGATGATGGGCTAAGCAGTGATCAGCCAAGCCCCAGGGACCAGCTGATCCCTGACCATACACCTTGTCACTTTATTTTTCATGCCTTGCCATTGGCATCCTCACAGTTTCAGTCTTGTAGGACCAGTGCCCCTGCCATCCCACGAAGCGTGGTAAGGCCAAATACCTCCAGAGCTGCTGCTGCACAGATTGTCTTCCCCAGGGCTTCTTTCAGTTTCTCTTTCTTTTGTTCGAAATAGCAGTCCTGTGCTGAATGCTGCTGTCAGACAGTTCATTAATTTAAGGACACCAGAGCTCAAGCAGATCATTTACAAGTCAGCATGAGGCACAGAGGAAAGGAGGAGACAGTGCTGCTGGCATCTTTGATAAGCAAGATATTCAATAATTTTAATCTCAATGTAACTCTGCTATTTCCAGATTATATAATCCCACTCTTGAAAGAGGGTTATTTGAGCAGACTGTCACATTAAATAGACACATTTGCTGCATATGTTAATTGCAGTGGAAAGCTGTTAAGCAAATAAGCTTGTTTCGTCAAAATGTTATTCTTTTAGCAGGTCTGTTCCTTTCATGGATCTCCAATTCACAAGCCATGCTCTTCTAGAATGCACATTTCAGTTTAAGGCAAAGAAATGTGTTCACTGAACTGATCAATTTTTTTATCATGCTGACTTTTGTTCAAATTTTAAGGCGTGTTGTGCCACGCAAGGAAATTCTTTTAAACAGGTTTATTTCTACTGTAGGATATCAATAGAAAGGTTTGAATCTATATGTAGAGAAGGGCTAACAGTGTATTTTCTTAACAGATATTAGCATTAATAAATCCTGCTATGTACTGTCTGACACACCACACTCTAGTACTACCCATTTTCTAAGCTGTCATTATCACTTCAGGTAAAAAACAACGGTGTACCATCTAAGCACAGATCACATTTATTGTTACTATTTCTTATGCAATAAAATCCCCTTAACTGCATGTTATTTTTGAATAAAATCTAGGGGGTTGATCATGTATTTCTGAATCACTGAAAATAGGAATATATATTATATGCTGCTTCTGAACTCACACATTTTAATTTCTTCAGTCAAGCGAAGGAGGGTGGAAAGGAGGAGAAGCCTATGCAAATTGGAATGCACACAATCTTCTGACAATCACTTAGTCTGCATCTTTCTGCTGTGAAATCTAGTAACAGCTGGTTTGCTTTACATGCAAGGTAGGAGTACCAGTGGTGGAAACAGAGAGCAGATTGGAAATGGAATGGTTCTGAAGTGGTCACTGGTCTCTCTTCCTCCAGAGAGGCAAGGGATATCAGCTTTGCACATACAAAGCAAAGCACTAATTAATGTTTTCAAGCCAAGGGACATGTGGGGTAGCTGGTGGCAATTTTCAAGGGGAAAAGGAAATCCTTCTAATATCCTCTGATTTTTGAAAAGACAAATCTGGTCTTCCTAAGCCAAAATTTACATGTTCAAGCTCATGCCCAAATTTTAAATTTTAAATAAGAAATGTGATGAAGAAGAATAAATGAAACATACATGTCCTAGGATTCTTCAGAGGTTCAGAAAAAATTCAGAGGTGCACATAGGTGCAGCACACATCCAGACATGGAAGAATTTGTGTGGCATTCTTAGCTGGAACAGCTGCCAAAGCACCCTCAATCCACATTCACCAAAGCATTGTTCCACCTGTCTCTTCAGCAAGACTCTCTTAGCTCTGTTTTTTGGTCAACTTAAGCATCCCTGTCATTTCATTTGCTTATCAGGATCTCACTTACACTCATGCAGCGCTGTCAACCATATCCTGAAGGCACAGGAGTGCTTGGGGTATTCCTGCAATTGCAATTTACAGGGGAAAAAAATTACTGATGATGCATAAAATCTCAAATGTAATTCAGTCTCTCCAAGAGTGGCCAGGAAGACCATTCTGACAACAGTAACCATTCCACTAATGTCAGCAGCCCTCACTCTCATGGAGAGGAAGAGCTAAGTGAGGCCAGGTCAAATTCACATGATTATTTTTCAGAGCAGAAACACATTTAAAAAAAAGCATATGCAAGCAGTTATAATTTCTCCTTTTGACCATTTCCCTGTATTAACAACGTGCATTTCCACTTCATGTAAAAGTCAAGATAAACTGAATATAAAGAAACTACCCAAAGCAATCTCCTTTCACTAGCAATCTGCAGGAAAATGTTTTCTTTAAGTGCCTTTAAATGAACCACATTGAGAAAATAAAGAACATTATCATCTGCAAAAGCTGTGTGCCTGCTAGCCATACACTGCTTGAGTACAGTATTCATAAAAGGGAAGCATAAAACCCCCTAAACAGCTTTGGGGAGTGCTGGAGCCAAGGCAGAAAGAATAAAAATGGGCTGAACATGCAGGTGAGGAGGACAGAGACTCAGGAAGACACATGAGCTTTAAAAACTCAGCAAGGCATCTTAACAGGACAGCACCATGTGGGTGACCTGTGTGGTATCAGACAAGGATGAAGTGAACTAAGCCTCAGATCTGTTCAGCAAGTCTCTCCGTAGCTGATCTTGCCTTTGTTAAAGTCTCATATAAAATTTGACAACCTAAATGGCTAATTCCACTGACACATCATGAGAAAGTCTGTGAGAGTGTTACCCACACTGAGCACTGTCTGCCTCAGGCTACAGAGCTTCATCTAAGCTCATCTCACAGCTCCAGGTCTGGCCTTTCCATTAGTCATGGACTGGGCTGTGCTCCCTTGGTGTCTTGCAGGATAACCTTAAGCAGCCTGGTCAGAGTTGGTTGTGCTTTGGGGTTAAACTAAATGCATCTGGAGGTATCTTCCAATCAGAATTATCCTGTTTTTTGGGGGTTCCAAGGTGGTTGAACACAGATGTTCCAGAAAAAGGGATGGACCAATTTGTCATGTTAGGCTGTTAATTGCTCAAGGAGAAGTTTTCTCATACACTAAGCTAGTTATCAACTTATATTGATAATAAGTTATATTAGCAACTTCTTATCAACTTATATTGATAGTAAGTGCTCAGATAATGTATTTATTGCATGTTGGAAAGGACTCATTACAACTGCATAAGTAGAAAGAAGCTGGGAAGAATCTTAACACTAATCAATCCTCTAAAATCTCACTAACAATACTATAGTTTACCAGAGTTCATCAGAAGGTGAAGAGATATCTGAAAAAAACAAAAGAATGTGAATAAATGATAATGCATCTCCAGATGAGGAAAAAACCCATAGTGCTAAAATGTGGAAGAGTATCTGAACATGAATTCCTGGTGAGAAATACATTTTTGTTTATAGGAATACTATGTTGCAAAATCTTCTGTATTTTTCAGAACTTGTTTCCAGAGCAGCATGGGAGGCTCAGGATCATTAAAAGTTTCTGCCAGCACTGGAACATCTCCTGTTGAGGCACAAAATATAAATTGGTCTGTGACAGGAGGAGAGGCAGCAGGGAGTGAAACAGGCTGCTGGTGTTTGAGGCTCATAGGTCCTGCAGCCTTCCCCTGTTCTTGACATGTACCAACTCTCTAAGATTTTTTTCCCTGTGACTTCTTGTTAGGTTAAGCTGTTATTTGTGTTCAGAATTAAAGAAGAAAACTGAATGACAAAAGCACAAAATATTTTAAGTTCTTGTGCATACATAGGAGTCCAGAGAGTGCCAAGTCCTTTCATGCACCAAGTAAGCAGAACTAAGGCTGGGCTGTGACTTTCCTCCAAGATCCCACTTGCACAAGCCCTGCCAGCTGCTTCTGCTCTACAAAAGGCACAATGCTCCTCCACTACAGGAAAGATCAAAGAAACACAGCTGTATATGGTTAGCCAGGATTTAAGGTCTACAAATATATGTTAGACAAGTATGTATTTTGGGGATTTTTTTTCTCTCTGCTGCCACAAAAGGTTATTGCTGACAGTTCTATATGAGAAATTGTAGTATATGTAAGGACACCACATGAAAGTGTATTACAGCTATGATGGCAATAAAAGCAACTCTTTTTTTTTTGATGGTACCCATTACACAGGATTTCAAGTCATCTCAAAAATTATTGGCAGTTTTAGGTTTTCCTTTTGCTTGAACTGGTAGAAATCTAGCCAAACTAAAGGAATCAATGTGACAAACAATCATGAAAGTCTGTTCTGAGAGGGACATTTACTGGTTCTTGTAATACATATTCATACACCCAAACCCCTTAGTTAGGCTTCCATGGTAGGTGAAAAAATAGAACATGTGATTAGTGCTGCCTTCCTTCCTTTCTACTAAGTCAGATCCTCGTGTGACTGAATTACAGGATCAAGAGATAACACTCCCTACAACTCTGTTGAGAATGCCTTCTCCTTGGAAGAACTTCCACTAGAAATAGAAGTGTGTGTTGTGGGTCAAGAGAAAGTCTGTCTTGATGAGCAGTGTTCTGTTTCCAGCTCACAGGACCGTTCTCTGTAGTGTTCAGTGAGTCCCTTATCACCAGGTGTCCCAGCTTCCCACTCCTGCTCACTTTGTCAAGCTCTCATTTTGGGTAAATACAGCACCCGCTTGACTTCACCTCAAGGCATTACTGTAATAGAAAATAAATATTAATAACAATTACTAGTGCTTGGACATGCAAGGCTGACTTTGGCCTGCCTCTGGCTGTTGGGAACGAGTTGCAAATTTGCCCACAGGAACTGTAGCTGTGTAAAACTGCCATAACCACCACAAACATTTATTGACAACAGAGTCATGCAGCAGCAACCTCATCCCTTTTCCACACTGGTAACTGTTGTCCCAGGTTTGCAAGCTGATTTTTCTTCATGCACGTTATTTTGTGTGTTTAAAAAATGGCATGCACTCTGGTATAAAAGTTCTATGTTAAACATATTGGTTTACATTAAACAAAAACCTCTGAATTCATGCCAAATATAAAGTTGAAATTTTTAATGGGGATATTAATAATTTGTGCATACAAGTAAGGGCTAAGGACATTTGCCTTTTATTGGTGTCAGTAATCAGTATTCACTAAATGCAAATGCCAAAACCCTGATAAACCTTTATTTGATTATTAGTGAATCGAGATCGCATACAGGCATCTTTTTCAAAGGAGTATATAAAATTGTTGATATTGTCTGCCCTTTTCTCCCTATAAACATTTGTCAATTCACTTGCTGTCTGCTGCTGTGTGTATACACATGCCCAAGCTAATGTTAGCTGAGGTTGCAATATAGCTATGTTAAATAATTTTATCTGATTTGCTGGATGATGGTATTTCTAATGGAAAACAACATGGTAATTTCAGAATGTTACTGATTAGATGAAAATGATATTGCATCAAAGTTACTTCCTTAATTTATTCTGAAAAAAACAAGAAGGATTTCTCTATTAAGATGCTTAATTAAAATCTATCTCTCTCCATACAAAATCTTTACTCCAGGTCCTGTATGTGATGTCTGAAAAGAACAAAGACTGATTAGCATCTTTTACACTCTGCTTTTCTTTTCGTCACTTAGACCTTCATTACAGCCAATTCTAGTCAGGTATAGAAGGTCTGAGAGAAAGAGTAAACCTGGCACCTTTACAAGGAAGAAGACCCACCAGGGGGGCCTCTCCAACCAGCACAGCCTGATCCTTCCCCTATTCTCAGAGATCATAACTTAGGAGTTTGATTCTCTTAGTCTTGAATCTATAAAAATCATATTTCTATAAGCTCTTTTATTGTTACCCACAAAGTCAATAGTGTCATTTTCATTCATATCATTCTGTAGGGAAGTGAGAGGAAGTGCACCAGACAGAACAGAGCTATAAATAAGATTCAGCTACCCTGTTCCAAGTGCAGATTCAACAGCATTCTTTTAAAAACCACAAAAGCCCAGCTTGGGAATTATGGGAAGTTTTCTACTTTCTGGAGTTCTGAGAGTAACTTTCATTAGGTGGCCACCCTTTACTGCTGACTCTAGTGAATAAAATATGATTCTGCTTGAAACTAGCTCTATGAGTTCAAACAACAGAGCAGAGCCACATTGCATGTTACCTCATGCTTATGAGCAAAGGAACTCAAGAAGCATAGCATTCTTATCAAAAGATTCCACTTAGAAGTTCTTCTTGCTATGAAAAGTCTTTAGGTTAAAGATTAAAATCTCACAGCAAATGGATTACCATTGTTTTCTTCTAGGCTTGCTGTGCAACATGAAGGATTGCTTGCATTACAGCAAGATAATGCTGTGCAGTAGTGGTTCCTTTATGAGTGGAATGCTGAAAAAACACATGTACCAAGTCCCTGGGCCATTTTGATGGACTGACAGAATTCTGCAAATACCATCTTTATGGAAATCTTTTGGAACAAAACTGGCCAAGTGGTGCTCTGTCAGAGACACGTGGGCAGCAGCTTTTATCCATGTCTGCAGCAGCCTCACAATGTCACCCAAACTCAGCCACCTCTGCAGTGGAGGGGAGGTGCTTCTGCCTCCAAATTCAGAAGGGGGATACCAAATGCTGATTTTTATAGATTTTTCTCTTTTTTCTTCTCTATTTTCTCCACAATATCTTCTGGTTTCTACCCATGTAAGATGTTATCACATGAGTAATGTGTGCACATGTAACCTTCAGCTACAGCTTCCCTGGAGAACATCCAGACCTGAGTACTTTGTCTGCAGACTGTACCAGCTGAGTCACAGCCACAGCCTCACAGAGGAAGAGGAGGAAGTCATGCACATCATTATTTCAAACAGAAAAAAAAATTTAAAAAAAGTTTCTGCTGTCTGAAGCTCCTGAAGCTCCTTCAGGAGCAGTTCTGTGCTCTTTGGAGCAGTCCTGCACTTCCTGGCCACCAGGAAGCACACTGCAGCTGAAAGGCCATGGAAACACAGATATTTCCAATTCAGCCTGTCAGAGCACTGATATTAGAGGAAAACCTTATGAATCAGGGATGGATTTATTTCAGTGTCTTCATCTTTGGGAATTCTGGTTGTGCCTTCAATTCTGTCTGACCCTTTCACATTGAAAGTAAGTTTCACATGCAGATGTTTTGGTTTTGCAGAAATATCAGTGCCAGTGGGCATCCCCTGAGAGTGTCCCCTACCAAAGCAAACCATTTTTAATACAAGACAGGAAATCCCTAGCCAACTCCCCAGTATGAACTTTGGTACAGCTTTCTAAATGCAAAATTGAGGATTGTAAACCACAATGCAGATTTGAAATACAGAGACTGTAGTTACACCTAAAATAATAACAATGACTTCCAATAAATATTGTGGAATTAATAGAAATGTTTTCCAAAAAACATCCTGGGGAAAGAATCACAGCTTGAGTTCAACTCAGAGGGGTGAGTTGAGGTTTAAACCCTTCTTAGGTTCCTGCCTTGTTCCCCATACACAAACACAACCCCTCCTTTGCCAATCCAGCCACCACCTGATCCTTCTTCCACCACACTGGCAGAGGAGGTGAATACTTAATTGTAGTGCTAGGTCCAACTATCTCAAGGAGATAATTATGCTGTTACTTGAAACCTAAGTCTATATAATTTTTCTATGCAACAATCAAATATTAATTCAAGAAACTAGCATGAGTAGCTGCCTAAGGCAATGAGCGGTGATGTTCCTATTACCATGTTTCATGCAAAAATGATTAGGAGAAAGGAATTTGAAGAACATGACTCTGCATATAAGTCCATTTCTGATTGCACAATCCCACTTTTAAGTGCCTGTACTGTGATTTTTGCAAGTGACATCAAGAAATCGACTCAAAACAAGAATCTAGTGTAAGAGAAAAAGGGCTGAAACACACAGAAATACACTGATGCCAACTCAAGAGACTTCAGAACTGTGGCACCAGTTAATTAGATGTTAAAATTAGTGGTAGTAATTTTGTTTTCTAGGTTTTTTCTTTTTGATTCACAGGGCATCATTATTCTGTTGCAGAAATAGTTTCCTTTTAGCTTCCACCATTGTGTGCAGCAAGTCAGTGTCAGCATAGCTGACAAAATATTTCATAATTTCTAAGGAATTTTCTGTGTTTTTCCCTCCCCCCCCATTTATGGCCTTTTAATGCCATTATTTCCACCTGCAAGAAGCCAGGTACCTTCCTCATATGCCTCAGAGTGCTGTGAAAACAAACTCTACAGGCAGGCCCCTGCCAAAAATGGATTGTAAACCATAATGCAGACAGATTTGAAATACAGATATTGTAGTTGCACCTATAATAATGACTTCCAATAAATATTGCAGAATAACCAGAAATCTTTGATAATAATTATGTGTCATTATATGAGAAAATGTGTTAGGTGGATATTTTTTTGTCCCCCAAACTACTTTGAGCTGAAGATGCACTTAATGAGATGATGTTATGTAGGATTAGAGTGATTGGGTGTAGAATCCTCAAAGTTTTGATTCTTATTTTCATTTTAAAATATTTTCTGCTTGCTTTCATTCTGGTTTTACTTTCTCTAGCCCTGGTGAGAAATCTCATTGGCTGAGAGAAATTCTGAGAAATCTCATTTTCTGAGAGATATTGTGAGCCAAATGGGTGGTGTGGCTGCACAGGACTCTGGAGAGGACTCGGTTGCCTCCTCTGCTGGGAGCAGCAGACCTGAGCATGCAGCACAGGGCTGGGAATGCTGCTCTGGCATCTTCAGCAGGAGTTGACAACGTCAAGGAAAGATTATTCTAGCAGGACAGGCAGGCCTGGCTTTCCTCTCTGATATTACAAATATAAATGGTGAAACTACATTGGGAGTTTTGCATTACTTTTAGAAAACTCTGTCTTCTTCCCTGAAGCTGAGGAGTGCATGGGGAATGTGACAGGTGAGTGTCTGGGATGCAGGAGGTGATGCTTTGGTTAATGCACAACCAAAATAAACAGGGATTTTCTGTCAACCAGAACTGCAGTACTAGAATGCTACCCCAGTATTTAACACTGCTCAGATTTCCTGTGGGCTTTCATTTGCCCTCATCTGGCATTTGAAAGCAAGAGAGCAGAAAGGCAAATTGGCCAACCAAAGAATTCTGAGGCAAAGATGTAAATTCTTGCTCTGGAAGAACTCCTTGGAGCTCCAAGGTTCTTCCAATAACAGCAAGGGATTTTTTTTCCTTCTTGATTGCTTTTTGCAGCTGAACTTACCAAATAGAAGTTTCCTCAAATGATTCTTCCAACTCATCTGACAGAAAAATAACCCTGTTGTATTTATTGACAGAACATTGAAATAAATATTATAGGTCTAGAAGGAATATTTTAGGTAATTGATCTTTTCTTTTTTGGGAAATAACAAATGCACTGTATTCTTCTTAGCACATTATGCTAGGAATAATCTGAAAAACATGCTTATGTTGTACAAAGATCATCTCAGAAACAACCTCTTCAAGTCCCCAAGGAGCAGGCACCCTTTTGAATAAATCTGATCTTGAGCAAACAAGCAATTTGCAATTTTAAATGTTTGCAGAATTCTCTCTCTGTGCATGTTCAGGAATTTAAAAGGAACCTGTTCATTCTTTTATCTGCAGCAGTGAGAAGATGTGAAGACTGGGAGCAAGTAATTTGTTTCTTAGGGAATGGGTGTGGCTTAAAATCAACTACTGGTAGTTTAATACCTTTCACTGAATTTTTCAGAATCCTTCACTACTAGCCTAGTAGCCCACTTTTGCTAAGGCTTGTAGTCAGAACACCTCCCTAGCCAACCTTCTTACTGCTCACAGCTCTGCTCTGGACCATCCTTTATTTGGCAGAGAATGGGATGAATGATAAATAAATCAAAATACTTTAGGGGCCAAGGAGGAGGAGGATACAATGGAAAAGTTCTGAGAAGCCTTGATTTTAGGGGAAGAAGTAATTTGAAAAATTATGTCTAAGTTTGAAGAAAAGCGTGAAGCTGAGCAGAATTTTGCTCAGTTTTGCTAAATGTGGTACTTGGTATGAAAAGGCTTTTCACAAGACACAGATGTTTAAATGAGGCTGTCTCACTTCAGCAGCATGAATCCATGAGCTACCACACACAAATAGCCAAATGGCCTCTTTTGCAAGATTTACAGGCACCACACAGGTACTCAGTCAGATAACTTCCTAGGGCAGGTTTTCTGACTTCCTCAAGACAATTATTTGAAATAATATGAGATGATAAATGCAAATATATTTCAGTGCAGTGCCACAAAGCTCCCCAAAACACTGTCACTTTCATTATCCAAACAGCCTATGAGGACACTATGAGGACATAAAAAGACACTAATATTTTTAGAGGTTTTAAAACCTGAAATGAAACCTTGGAACAGAAACAAACAGAAAAATAAAACCCAACCCTGACCCAAACAACCGAAGGACATCACAGTTACAGGGTATACCAAAAGTGAAAGCACACTGCAGAAATGCTACGAGCTGCGTCTCAGTTTTATTTATCTTAAGGGTCCCTCACCGAGTCAAAAGCATTGCTGCAATTGTGAGGAAGCTTTCTGTGATTAGAAGAGCGATGCCTGATTCGACCAGAGAGAGAATATGATTACACTGCTCCCAGAGTAGCAGGCATGAACCTTGTCTGCCCGTGGCTTCCAGCGACAGAGCCCTGCTGCTGAAAGTAACCTATTCCTGCCCAGGGGTTATAGCCAAGCTCTCTTCTGTGGACATTATGTACAGAGACTTTGCATGCTACTGAAAAAAGAAACATGTGAAGCCTTCTGGACAGTATTTGTGCATGAAGAGCTACAATTCTTATCAGCTCTGTTCATTGTTAGAGTTATACTTTCTTTTTGAGCATGCAGACTCAGAATTCCTGCAATAAATAATTGCTTTTTTTTTTCAGCAATAAGGATTTCTTCACAGCATACTGTGTTTTGACTAACTTTGGGGAGTATTTATGACTGTGTTACACATATCAAGCCAATCCTTTTGATGCAATTTCTTCTAGTGTCTTTGTACAAGTATGCAAAAGAGTAAATGTTTGTGAAAAAGGCAAAAAAAAAAAGCATCTTTTATTGGCAAGGCTGGCCAGCATTTCGTTCTTGATTACCAACTAACTGCCCCTCACTGGAGATGCAAACAATATTCTCAAAGATTTTTGAGGGGTCTTTAAATGGTGCCAGTGAAAATGTTTTGAAGACAATCTGTGAGCAGAGATTCTTTCTGCTGTTTGCTGCCTGTGTGTATGCACACAGACAGAGGAACGTTCTGGATATCCCAAACATTTCCTTTTACAAGAGAACAGTCTTTTTGCACTGTGCTATTTGCACTTCTGAACGTGGATGGCTGGTATAGGAAGAAACAGAGAACACTGCTTATAAAATCCTCTTCTGATTTTTGAGTTAAAGATCTCAGTCTTTCTCCTGACCACTGTGCAAAGTTGCTTCATGTATTAACTTGAGCACATAATGGTAAAAAGTATCCTCTGTAAAACCAGAAATCCTTCAGGATCTGTGCATGACCTTTAAAATCTAGGTTTTCTGGGAAACAGAATAGTCCAGTTGGACAGGAGCTGCAAGGATCATCTAGTCCAGCTGTTACCCAGGTTGATAACAGAGTGAAAGGAGAGTGGTAGAATCAACAGACAGGGCTTGCAGCTGCCACCTCGTGGTAATTCTCACCCACATTCTGGAACGACACAAGCCCCAAAACACTAAACATCCTCCTAAAACTTGAATGTGAAAAGGCAACAACATTTCCTGGCATCCTCTCCTAGAAACACGAAGGAGCCAAAATAAGCATGTAATTTACACAAAACCTTTATGCTTTAAAGGAACCCTCTTGTTGCATCTTGTCGTTTTATACATAACAGCAGTTGATGATGACATCCTGGTGACGTTTTAGAAAGAACCTCTTGAAATCTGTGAAAATATGAAATATAGAGACTAAAAATAGTGAAGCAGACTGAAGAATTTCTAAAAGGGGCTCTGTCCTAATACTGGTGTCATCAGCCATAACAACAATATCAGGAAAAGTGTAGAAGTGACCACTCCAGGTTGAACACACAAACCACCCATGAGTGCATGTCTGACAGAGACCAACAGCACACGCACAGGAGAGACTGCAATAATCACCAAAGCACTGCTTCCCCTAGACACCTTCTGGCCTCTGGTGCAATATCTCTCCTTCAGAAACTTGTCCATTTGTTTTTGCAAATATATGGATTTGGAACTGAGGCAAGGGAGCAGAGGGGTAGATTCCACTTGGTGTCAACTAGCATAATTCCATGGACTCACTGGAGGTGCAAGGTACAGGTAGCAAACAGGAGGTACAGGGCAGCAGGTAAAAAGCTGGGTCAGTGCATATTCCACAAAAAGCTTTTGCACTTTTTGTGTTTAAGAAAGATCAGCATCTGGGCAACCACATAAATTTAGGTATGTATTTACCCAAGATTTCCCTACTGTCCTGCTATTCTGTATCTCAAAGAGAATTCAAGAGTTGCTCAAATGATTAAAAAAAAAAAGACAGCTATTGACACTTTTTTGTATTTTGAAAATGCAGCATTGAGGACGAGTCAAAGACTTTTTTGCAATACTTTTTTCCAACAGTTTTTGGGGCATGTGAATTTCTGTTTGCACATGGACTTAATCACACTGCTGCACATTTTGCTTTCTAGAACCTCGGGTAATTGGCACCACAAGGCAACCCTTTACAATGTAATACCTTATGCTGGGCCACCATACTGTGAGACCACGGAGCTGATAGCTCACCTACCAGGAGCTGACAGACTACACTGAAAATTGGAGGGGGGAAAAAAATAGAAAGAAGGAAAGAAGGAGCGGGAGGGAGACAGAGAAATACATTTTTAAAGATAACCTGGAGGCAAATATAATATTTATACTTATTTATCCTCACAGCACAATCATAAGCCCCAAAACATGTCTAATGAGATGGAATTGCAAAATGGCCATGAGTTCTACTTACTTGGCTTCTCAGTGGTCTCTTAGCAGTCACATGGATCTATATTTTTCAACTATGTGACTGCTGCAGGCAAAACTCCTATAAGTAAGAGTGAGAGTCACAGCAAGTCCTTAACTCTCAGTGGTATTCATGCACAAAAATGCCAACCTAGGAAAAATGAATAGACAGAAAAAAAATAAAAAACCTGCAGGGGCAATTAAGCACTGCAGACATCTGTGCTTAACACTTGTTTCACATTTGCAGGATGTCCTCTGCTCAAATGAACTTCCATTGCCTCAACTCTTTGAATGGCCTCAACTCTTCAAGCCTTTAAGATAAAGAACCAGAAATATAAAAGAAACCAGCAAACCATTAAGGCTGGAAAAGATGTCCAAGAACATTGAGTACAACCTTTAACTGAACACCATCATGTCAACTAAATCCTAGCCCAAAGTGCCACATCCTGTCATTTCTTGAACACTTCCAGGGGTGGGGACTCCACCATCTCTTTGGGCAGCCCCTTTCAACGTCTGTCACCACATCCTAGTTGATATTATATCTTTCATCTGTCATTTAGCATATTCTAGTTTGATTTCAAGCTTTTTTGGAAGGTATCTAATACTTCCCAAAAATTTGTGATTCTTCTTCCAGTGTAAGTTAACTTGCACATTAAAACTAGCTGAGTAAGAACCACTAGAGGTTCTAAGGTGACCACGTTAACCATCATATTTCCAGAAGATCCTTCCAGATTCCTAACGTGCTGAAAATATTTCCTTTTTTCTGAATGTTCTGATTCATATAATCATAGAATAGAGTGGGTTAATGGGTTGGAAGGGGCATTTCAATTTCAGCTATTTCAACCCCTCAGTGATGAGTGAGGACCTCTTCAACTCAATGAAGTTGTTTAGAGCCTCACCCTGATCTCATCCAACCCATCCAAACCATCCTTGAATGTTTTCAGGGATGGAAACCTTCTCACCTATTGTTAAATGGGTTTCAGACCCATTTATTTGACAATTTTATTTGAAAATTCAGATAATCCCAGCAAAGGTGGTCACCCAGCTGGTCAGGTGATGGGTGCATTCCCCAAACTAAATTTCAAATGAGAAAGCAGAGTCAGAAATCACTTATAGTCCCCAAAACCCACACTTTTCAGGCTGAAATTAGAAGTATGAGTGAAAAAATGAAACCAGCTAGAGAAGTTACTGACATTTTTAGCTGTTATTTTTGAATGTCATCAGAAGTGACTATCAAGCCTGATCCTGCCATGACATCTGAGAAGTCCCGAGAGACAACAGTTCTGACAAACTCTCAGAGCCCTGAACAGCCTCAATCCAGCTGAGACACCCCAGGTGCTAAGCACCAGTGCATGCCGCAGCACAACTTGCCTCCAGCTCTGCATGAAGGGTTTATGTGACTTTTCCTCATTGCATTGCAATCTTTTTTTGCAGGTTCAATTATATAGATTAAAAAATTAATACCTACTAAAGGATGCAGAAGATACTGTAAAGCTACTTTTTAAAGTATTATATGAATGACTTATTTACATTTATTAGGAATAGACAGCTTGAGATAATAGAAGTAGATCCCCAAGAGGTATCATGTCATAATGCTGCACACTGAAAAGTTGCATGCTAATCTCCATTCATAGTGAGATCACAATTAAATTTCACAACCAGTAAGCTTAATATCTTTTAAACTTTTTCTGACATTGCAGATTTCTCTCTCTACCACCCAGTTTATCAGCATTTTTTAAAAGACAATAAGAATAGTTTTGTCCTTTCTCTTTGGAACACAACAAAAACATCCTCCTGTTCTTTGAACACTATGTTTTAGATATTTCTATAAGCAAACAATAAAGATGACAGAATTTACATTGTTTGGATACAAAGATGATTTGGCATTGGCTTGAATTCCTGTGAGGTGCAAAATGACCTGCCATGTAAAATAAAAGCCTGGAAATAGGTACTCTTCTATAATGTTTATAATGAAAGAAATACTTAACCATTTCATGGGATATGTCAAATCAGTGGTTTACATTTATTTTTGATCTCTTGTAGAAAACAGAGTACTACAAGTCTGGAGCCAATAATTTAGTTTAATCTGCCTGATTCACTCACTGTGTCTTTCACTTCTAAGACATAATTTCAAATCTAGCCCAGAGCAAACTGACAGAAAATCTTTGTGATCTGAGTCACGGGAAAGGTCACAGTTAAAGAATTTCCTAAGCTGTAGTCTAATTTCAACCACAGCAGCCCATCATGTGGAATAAGTAACAGAGTCACAACACCTACAGCCATGAAATCTCCAGTCTCCTCGCTCTTCCCCTGTGACATAATGTTACTGACAGGATCCCTAAAAATCTTCTAATGGAGAAAATGCCTCCATCTCCCCATCAGACACAAGTCTGCCCGTTTTCAGTCACCTCTCCCCTGCCCCACCAGGATGGACAGCTGGGCAGGGTGGGATGCTGCTGGGTTTCTGTCCCCGCTGTGCCTGGGATGCCTTCATGTTGGTGGGTTGTGACATTGCCAGCCGTGTCAGGGGAGCTGACCTTTTCATGCCAGAGTGGCTGGCAACTGTGACACAGGTTACATCTCCTCCCTGCACAGCCAGTGACAGTCACTTGACCCTCCTCAGCAGTGGGGGAATGCACTGTCCACAGACAGAACATGAAGCCTCTCTGCTTTATGGATTCCTCCCCTACACACACAGAGCCATCCATCTTCGCCTGCGTGCCCCACCAACAGTCATATTTATGTACCTGTGGGGGCTGTAAGGAGCTTATTTATTATTTGTTTTCATTTAATGATCTCTGTCATTCTCCCCTAGGAATTCCCATATGCACTATGCAAATCCTATTAAGCCCCTGGCAATACTGAGAATGCCATGAGCAGCAATATCTGGTACATCAGCTCTTTGAGAGCAGCTCAGCTCCTGAACTGAGTCCTCCCCTGCACTCCCCCTGCTTTCATTTGCTGACAGCATTATTCCCCTCCCTGACAGCCTTTCCTAGGAGCCAGCAAGGGCTTGCTCCAGGCTGCTCTACCCCTCACCTGCAGCTCCCAAATGGTGGTCCCTGATCCCCCACCTCTGCAGGATGCTCACTGAGAGCTCCTAAGGTCACACCAGGAGAGGAGAAACAAATGAAACACTTCTAGAAACTACCTAAATACTTTCACTCCATCATCTGGGAATACATATGACCATGTATTTGAGACAAGATGGTGAAAAAAGAGGTCAACAAATCATAATTAACCTCTATGATATAAGAGCATGCATAATGTGAAGAGAAGGTGTGAGAATTAACAAGAATTCCTTCTTTCTTCTTTCCCAGCATTGCAGGAACTTAGGGACAATGGATTCAGCCTGAGAACTAAAGATGTGTATTTCTTTGCAATTCCTTCTAGAAACTTGACAATTCACTTACCCTTTCTAAATCACATTTTCATATCTGTGATGTGGCATAAAAATCATGAGTCACTGTGAAAATCAGAGAGTTGCAAACAAAACCATGATCACTGTTAGAATCACTGCTTTTGTTAGGGGAAAAATCTGATGTTTCTCATAAGCCCTTGCCACTAGTTTTATGGTTCCCAGTGTATGCCAAAAGTCAGGTTTAGCAAGTCAATGCATTAGTTTGAAAATATATATTACATTTCAACTTATCCTTCGTTATCCTTATGCCTCTCTCCTTTTAGCTCTCTGCATTGCTGCTTTGCTATTCTAGTCCACATGATCTGCACTTTGATTAATTAATTTATTCTGATTATTTAACTCCTTTTTCATTTTTCCATATTCTTCTTCCTTGATTTTTCTTTGGTTATCTCCCTGTCAGTCTTCTCTTTGCATCTCTTTCTATTTCTGCTCTCAAGTAGTGGTTTTTCTTTTCATCTCTACTTCTGCCATTTATTATCTTCATATATGGAAAAATATACACTTATACCTCCAGGGAAAATAATCCACAATACAGAGACTCAGTGAGAGAGGGGAGATCCAAAGAAGCTGCAGTGCTGAAAGACATCTAGCAGAGACAGCAAACTGCAGATTAGATATGGTTTTGCATTAAGATGCAGCTACAAAAAAAAAGCTAATGAAATCTTGTCATCATATGCAGAGGCACCACCTTGTGTTACCAACCAGAGAGATTTAAATCTGGTCTTGTAGGGATTTCCTATTAGCTCCCACAGAATACTGTGTTAGGGTATGTGGATATGCTGCCTTGGCAATATGAAGTCCACATAAATACCTGGATAGATGGGGATCGTGGATATTCACTACAGAGCTGACAACAGCCTAAAGGGAAATCAACAGTAAAACAACAACAAGCTGAAAAGACAACAGCAAAAAACCCCTAAACAATGGAAAATGTTGAATAGCACTCTTAGCTTGGTCAGGAAGGGGTTAAAGAGCTCACCAAAATGTGGCAAATATAGAACATATCTGATTATCAGGGAGGGAGAAATGCTTTTTCACAGTGTGCACGAAAAAGATAAAATGAAAACAGGATCAATTAGGTGAAGTCTTTCATTAAACTTGAAGCTTTAATAGTCAGGTAAGAAAGATTCATTTTTAGAGTCCTCACTGGAGCCTTCAATGGTGCCAGGCAGATTTTGATTTTATTTTTAAGTGTCCCCAGCTCCATGCTGAGCTTTTACATTTCAAATGTTTCCATCAGAAACAGGAACTTTTCATTTCACTTGCACCCAGATATTAGAACCTTGCTCTAAAATGTTTGAGTCAACAAGTGCCTCCTTTCAGTGATCTTCTGGATTCACTCCTACAGGTGCCAACACAGGATAAAAACATGAATATTCTCTCCCTTCAGCAGCAGTAATGTTGTTTGAGGTGCATGTTAATCCTTGGAACATAATGAGATTTAGCTGCTACTTGACCATGCTGTAAGTCAGTGTTAATAAAAACATACTATAAATAATTAACAGTAATTTAAATATTCATATGTTGTTGGGGGCAAGGCCTTTTATCAGACAGTTGAAGAAACATTACTGAACCATGATATATTTCACCAAGGTTAGCTTGAACCTAAAAACACTACCCTAGTGCATGAAGTAATAGGACATGAGAATGGCCACCAGCCAGTTTGTTAATATATAACAACAATATTCTTACTTGATAAACTACAATTTCAGAAATGGTTTATTTGTAGGAGTAAACTTAAAAAAATACTGGATCATTAATTTCATTTGCTCATGCTGATATGCATTTGTATATTTTTTTTTTCCTATTCTTTCTTTTTCTTTTTTTTTTGGCCAGGAAAGTGGTTTTTCTTCCACAGCATTGGAAATGTCACCTCAAATTGTCACATGAAGTTAGAATTGCTCCTGAGCCAAATGATCCTGTGTGTAACTGCAAACACAGACTCCCCCAGGTGACTTTAGGAGCTGTGGTTTCCTCCTCTGTAAGTGTTCAGATATGAGCTTTGCCTCTGGAACTGAGCAGAAAGCCAGTGTTGAGCATATGCTGTCCTCCCCATATGCACATGTAACGTGATATTAACATGATCTATACCCACAGTGATAACTCTGAATAAAAACCTTGGAGTGTAAATATAGAAGTGATGCTGGAACAGGATCTGTGCATCTCCCTTTCCAGGTTGCTTCAGTAGAGACTCCCCTGCCTGGGTGCAGATGCAATACTGACAATGAACTGGATTCAGTGGTGCTATTAACCCCCCACTATGAAAATTAAATATAAAAACATTCTTACATCTTTGAAAAACCCACAATAAGCTAATACTTGTTTTTAAAAAAAATATTAAATACAGAAAGTAAAATTTTATAGATATGAAAAGCCAATGTTCCAATAGCATTAGTAGTTCATTTGAATTTCATTTGTAATATTGACTAGTCAAGCTTTATCTTGTTAAATGAATGGTCTGCTGCCTTTCAATTCATATTAAATTTATTTACTAAAGTACACAAGACAGATTTAGCAGTTAGAACAAGGAGCCATAGCTAGCCAGGCCACCCTGTGAAACCATTGAACACTGGACTTTTATAAATAAAAGCAAAGAAATAGAACACCAAGCTCAAAGAAACCATTTCATGCACTGAAAAACATCATTTCTTCATAATACAGTTGCAGAGCAGGAGCAGTATTAAGTGTAGTCAGGTTTCCTACAAAGAAATTAATCACAAATACCACCTCAAATGAGTGGTGCAGTGCAGTTCAGAACTCTGCTCTAGTTCTTGGCTTTGTGTTCATGCCCTAGTCCTGCCCATGATGACTTGAGACTGAACTCAAAGGTCTGAAATTCTTACTTCATTTCAGGAGGGACTTCATTCACCTCTTCAGAGTACCTCCTATTTGCTTTAACAAGACATTGAAACACCTGCTATAATGCAGGTATGGCTGACTGGTGTCCAAAAATAGGTAAAATGGGATTTGACATAGTCTATCTGTTGGGCACTTTGGAAACAAAGGACTTCTGCTGAGCTTTTCACAGCTGATCTCACCAGGAAGCTTTGGAATTGCTTCTGCCTCACATTCTTTCCACAATAAGACCCCAAGTGCTATGACCTGTACAGAGCACAAAATTCTATTGTTGTAGTTCATTTGCAAACAGCTTCCAAAGCCCCCTTCAGGAACTGGCCCTTTTTTCCTACATTTTTCCGCAAACAAACCAACAGCAAAGCCCACACAGACCAAGAGGGAAGAGGAGCTGATGGCAGAGCAGCTGTCTGCACTCAGGTGTGCCTGGGCTCATCCTGGCAGCTTGGCACCACTTCATGTGAGCAATAACTAGGGACAGCAGCTTGTCAGAGACTGAAAGAGTTCATGCCTCAAACCTTGATATAGAAGGGTTTTTCCCACTGTAACAAAAACTGTATAAAGAAGCTACAACTAAAGTTTATCTGAAGATACCTGACTGGAGCTTTGGGCTGTAGGTTAAACCACCTAGATATGCTTTTGTTCATCTAGGGAACAACAAACAAGGCTGAGGGAGAGGAATGCACCCACAAGAAAGCCAAACCCAGCAGAAATTCTTCCCTGGCTGAGTTTGGGGTGAGGGAGACCACAGCCCACAGAAGGCAGGTGTAGTCCCCACAAAATGAGGCAGGGGAGGAGATTTTGGGTGTAACCTCTGGTCACAGGCACTGAACACCCATCCTCCCTTCCACAAACTGGAACCCCCAACCCCACAGGCCACATCCGTGGGACACTGATGTGAAAGGGGGTGTCATAATCCACCAAAGACCCCCCAAAATACCCCCAGAGTCATTCCTGGGGCACTGCAGGGCTGTGGTGATGCAACAAACCCAGAGCCTGTTGTTAGAGACAGTGGCAAACTCCCCTGCAGGGCTGTGCCTGGGTTTTCCTACCTGGCCTGAGCCTAAATTAACCCATTGAATTCCGTGCTTTTTGGGAGACCTTCACCACCAAGAACACCAGCTGCAGAGGGTAATTGGGATCCACAGACAGTGATGTTTTCCTCATTCTGTCTCTGTCACTCTCTGTTCCCCCCTTTTCTATTTCTTTCTCTTCTTTCCTCTCTCTCTGTCTCATATTTAATATCAATTAAAACCTATACTATTGACATTTGCATATGGTCTTGTTTGCACCTTAATTCAGACAGAAGCATTTCTAAGAACTTTAATAACCAGCTCGTGACACTGCTCTTGTTCAGGAATGGAAGAAAAATCTTCCCTCATCTTTCATTCTTGTTCCTACACTTCTGTCATTATTATTTGTTCCAAATTAGTTCACTTTTAAAGGACAACTTAATAAAGGAACAGCACCCCTAATATCAGGTTTCAGATTTCCTAATCTTTGTTCTGTTTCCCACTACGTGTAGGAAGTGTGTACATCTTCCCTGCTCAGTATGATCAGAATTAGTCTATGGTTTGCACAAAGAGAGACAGAAAATCCAGATTTCATCCCTCATTTTGCTCCACTATTGGGCAAAGTACAGCCTGTTTTAAACAACCCACCATGTAACAGGGATCTTTAACCTAGCAACTGACAAAGATGAATTTTTGAATTGTTTTTAGATCCCTGAATGACCAAGGCTAGGGGGAGAAAAATTGCACCACTGCAGGGTACAAAATGGCAGCCATATTGATACAGGAATGTCATTTTTAGTAATAAAAACAAAAACAAGAAAGGAGGTTTCTGTTACTTGAATAGCTATAAGGTATTTATTCTCAGAGTTTATGTGGGCAGGTCACAGCTATTCTGACAGCCTTGATTTTCTCTGAATTAATTTTTAAAACATAGGTAGGTTCAAAGATCACTTTTTAAGTTCGGGTACAGAGTATTTCCATGTTCATCTCCTGAACCTCTGACACACCCTTTAAGTCACTTTCCTAGTACTCAAACCCACTGTTGAGTCTGCCCTCTTGTAATTACTGGGCAGCCACTGCCTCAGGATAAATCTAATAGAGTTTTTGGCACTGTCATACTAAAACTTACCTATCAACTCACTGCACAGCTTTAGCTCTCCATAAATATGTACCTGGGAGGAAATTTTTGAGCAGGAATTGCATTTTGCAAAACGATTAAGGTTACCAAACATCCATAAAAAGTTGCAGTCTTAGATACCATTTTTTTGAAAGCCCGCTTAATTTATGAGAGGTGGAAGGTTTATTGCCATTTAGAGCCTACAGTGATGCAGCAATTTAACATTTTGCTGAAGCTGTACACAGCTGCTGCCTCATTTATGAATTTTACATGTTTTTAAATTGCCACGTTTGCAACTGGGGGCATCTGCATGCTGGGAAGGGTGGAGGGAAACAGACTCTCCTTGCTGTTCACTGCCCTGCTGTTAAAATGTTGAGCAGTTCGTGTTCCTTCTAAGGCTGTGAACCATGCAGTGAGCTCCAGCACTTGCTCTGAAAACATTCCTCTCTCTTGTCCAGTCATCAGGCATCACAAGAAGACCCTTGCACTCTCTTCCCTTCAGATGCTGGTTTATTGTGATAATAAGATGCCCCCCACACCTGCAGGTTAAAGTCTGTGTGATGTTGTCAGGTGAAAGATAATATTCTCAGTTTTCCTTGCACCTAGTGCCTGGTGGGAGCTGGCAACCCTGCAGAACATCAGGCAACGAGGGAATCTTTCCACATTTAGAGATGAACACCCCAAGCTAAGCTCCTCCAGCCCCAGGTTTTGGCTCCACATGCAGGTCAGTTCCTCCCTCACTGGGGGCAAATTCACCCTGACCCTTCCACAAACTTGGACAGAGACCTGGAGAGTTCCAATTAAACAGCAATTAAAGCTACCAACACTCTGCTAAAGAAAGACAACAACAATGGAAATTGAGCCAATGTAAACACTAGACATGGAAAATGGGCAAATACCTGTGTGCAAAATGTTTTTCTTATTATTTATTGCTTTAGAAGGTTTATTCCCATCTGCAAATTGAGCCATAAGATTTGACATAAAATATCTTGATCACCATCCCCATCCCTACAGCTGCTCTCCACACAGTCTGCAGCTTGTTAACAATTTAGGTTCTGACAAGCATGAGCACTGCCCTGTGCCCATCAGAACCAAACTCTGAAATTTCCAAGGTCACACTACTGAGTGTGCAAATCTCCATGCTAAGAGCTGTGCAATAGAGTACAGAGGTGCTTTACTTATCTGCCTATCCTGCTGTCATCAACAATTTCTTTTTCTTGTGTTAGTTAAATTTTTTTCATTTTACATAGCTAGACTTGTTCATAACTGAAAATTAATTAAAGACATTTTGATTTTTCTCTAAGAAATCCAGCATCTCCTCCTTGAACCTTATAATTTTCCAGCTTAATTTAATTCTATATTACGTTTATGATGTAATTTTAAAAATTCCTAAAAACCCCAACCCAGAACTTAAAAAGCTATTTCATTACTTCTGATTTTCTTTTGCAAGAGGCCATGTTCTGTCTATGGAGAAGACTGGAGTTCCTGTCAATTGTAATAAAATCCAAATGCTTCTTAATAACTGAAGTCAAAGGGAGCCACAACAATGAGGAGTTAGAGATTAGCAGCAGTAATCATGGACTAATTGAAATAATAACCTATTAACTGGTGTTTTGGCAATTCTTGCAGACACAGGAAGCTATATGTAACCAAAGCTGGCATTACTAAGCATACAGATTTTGCCTTAATGAAATCTCTGCTTTGCCAGAAAGAGACCTCACAATTTCCCTTCCTGTGAGAAAATATATACCAGTGATTAGCATTTTGCATAGGTTTCACAACCAGGGACACATCACATGTGAAAGAACTACAAAATAGTTATTAAAAAAAATTCAGCTTTGCTATGCAGCTGTAACAGCCACAGAGATGTAAACTCTTGCTCTGTAAGCAAATTATTTTGTTGTCTTAAGTTGTTTCCAGGGTAGGTAGATACCACATCATTAAGATATAACACATTTAAGTAATTAAACAAATGTTAATAGAGTATTAACATGTCAGCTTCAAAAAAACAGCTACTTTTGTAGGGAGTGTTTGCAAAGGTCACCCTTTGAGGATGCCCAACAGTGCCAGTGCTTTCCAGTTTACAGCACAGGCTGATTTATTCTGTAAGGGATGCAGTTGCCATTGCAGAGAGTCCCCTGCAATGCAGAAAAGTCTTTTGTCACTTGACAGAAACTCAGCATCTGCCTGTCTTTCATTCCCCACAAAAAATAAATAATTAAAAAAAGGGCAAGGCAGATGTTTCAAGACCAGAAATGGCCAGTGCCTCCAGCCCTGCAATCAGTCCATACCCAAATCATTCACTGCAAAACTCTGCCTACCTGGGCACAGTCCCATGTCTGCCTGGCATTCTGACCTGGCAGAATTTAACTCTTCAAAAATAAACAATCCTTGGGAACAAAAAAACTGGGGAAATTGGTAACATTCACCTCAATAATTCTAGAAAGGGACTGAGCAGCAGCACAAGCTGTCCTACAGAATATTTGTGCCAGAGCTGACAGTCTTGCTTCCTAAATCTGTAGGCTAGAGCAGTATATGATGTAAATGTTGTACATCATAAAAATCAATGGTTCTTTTGCTAAGTGGTCAATATTTATTTAACTTTAGCATTGTTTAATTCAATGTATCAATTAAAGATAGTGTAATGTCTATTTGGTCCCAAGCTGCTGTTTCTGTTTGTCGTTACCTCATCTGTTTGATATCCCTCATGTCTTTAAATCTCTGCTCTTTTGTCCCCTTGCATAACTCAAGGACAGAAGTAATTGACATGAAACTTTTAAAAATTAATTTCACCGCATACGCCACTAACAGAGAGTGCAAGTCCTCAGAATCATTTATAACTTCATGGTGATTGGCCCTGACAAAACAATACCTTAAAAACTCACAAAAGTAAATTATGGTCCAGGCAAATGGCTGGATGTGAGCTGGGCTCAGGGCTTGGAGCCCAGCCAGGCAAAAACAAAGTAATGCGCTTTTGATATTAATAACAGAGATGATATTGATCCACAAGCCAGTGTCACTTCTGTGCTCAGGCAAGGAGATTGCTTCAGGCATTTAGCCCACTGAAAGCCACTTTCCATGTAGGCCATTTAATTCTGTGAGTCTTTAATTATATGTAATGGAACCTAGTTAAAGGGCCAGATACCTATTTACTCATCTTGGATATGGGCTGTGATTCAGGAAGCTGTCAAAAAGGTATATAACTCAATTCTTAGATTTCAAAAAGCAGCTGTCTTTTGGTATGTTTATTTCATCTGTGTATTTCTTTGGCTCAGAGCCTGCTGGGAATTTGTAGGTACATGGACTCAAATTATAGGATGATATTTTTCAGAAGACCTGAAGCTAATCTTCTAATCTTCCTTTTTTTTTCTCTCTTTTTTTTTTTTTTTAAAGTCTGTTTTTTTTTTCTTCCCCACACCATAAAAGCAGCAATTAGGGAGAGTCAACATCTCATGCTTAAACAGTGTGCACTAGGAAAGAGACAGTACAGATCTGCAGTTTGAAAATACCTTTTCTCACCTGTGTTTGCACACACCTGAAATGCACTCCTTATACTCAAACAAAAGTGATCAGACTTACGCAAATGAATTACCTGCCTTAAATCTCCTAGAAGAGGTTGTTCCTTAAAAACTTTTCCCCAGGGAAGCATATTGAGGAGTGCCAGGGGTTGCTCATATTCTTGCTATAGCCTTACCTGCTTCGAGTTCAGAATTTTTTAGGGCTGCAGGAAGGGGAAAGGAGCACATATGGGGCTGCATCAAGGGAAAATTTGGGTAGCCAGTGATGATGAAGGCCTGCTGCAAAACTGTGCTTCTAATTTGGTTTCTACTTTGAGCTCCAAGCTCAAAAGTAGCAACAATTTAGGTATTAAATATATGAAAATATTTCACAACAGCAAGGGCAAAACAAAGGAAATTGGGCAGTCAGCAGCTTTGGGCAGATGGAGGTGATTCCACATGGAAAGCTTTCAGCTCCTCTTCCAGTGTGGAGGGTAAGTCCAGCTCATGAAGACAGGTAAGATACAAGTCCACCAATTGTTATTTAAGAAACGGAAAGTTATAAATCTTGCCATGTGGTGGTGGTATATTATTGTCATTCTGTATATTCCTGGGGTCAGAGAGAAGAAGACAGAAACAATCAAGATTTCTGAGAAATGACTAATTGTTTTTGTTGGTCTAAGGTCTAATTCAGACATTCAGGAGGCTGCAAGAAAGGGAGTCTGCTGATTTGTCTGGAGAGCACCCCTGCTGCCTCTCTCAAAATGGATATATTGGTACAAAGTGAGCAAAACACCAAAAGACAAAACGTGTCAGAAAACAGCAAAGAACAAAACCACTGTGCTGCAAATGCTGGCAGCCAAGCATCCACAAATACACTGTCTGCAGTCAACATTCATTCCATTTAATAAGAGTAGCTGGGAAGGAGAAAGGCCGAAAGGACTTGGTGCTAAGCCAGCATACATTTTTTTTTTCTCTGTAATTTCTCACATTTCTCTCTAAATTTCTGAAAATAAGCAACACTGGCCACTTGACTACTTTGTAGAGATGTTTGGAAGCCCTCTTGCATCCTCTCCTATTTTTTGCTGGGAACCTCCCAAACGAAAGAGTTAACTCACTTTCTATATTAAATATTTACATAAAAATGTTCAGGAAGGTGTGTGTAAATTATAAATAATGTAAAGCAGGACTGGTCTCGGTTAGAGCTAAGAGACCCAAATTGTATCATCATAATACATTATTCACATATAATGCATCTATTCTCCTCCATTAGTGTTACTAGAAAAAGCCCCTGAGTGCTTAACTTGAATTTCGAAGAGTGTAATAAATGTGAGATAAACAAATAGCAGTGGGGATGCATCTGTAGTTAAACAAGTGTAAATTAGAGCTCAGCCTAATTCCTCCAAACTACACACAGGACAAACATCATGCTCTCCAGAAACAAGAGATCAGTTACAAACTGCAAAAAAACCCCACCACAACACACCCAAATTATTTAATACAGTTTCCTCTCCACTGCATTCCACCCTCAAAGACAAAAAAGGCTTCATGGAAATCCAAAACCTGGATTTTTTTCTGGTCAGTCTGTGAGCCAAATTGCTGCTGTGAGGAAATATTTCCAGACACAAAGGAGAGGCAAGAAGGAGAGGAGGTGGTGACACCAGGTGAGCAGGGGGGAGCAGGTTTGGCAGATATTTCCTGTGCCAGGATCTCTACAGAGAAGGGACCCAGGAAAGCCACCCCTTCCTGTGCCCCATGTTTTCTCTTCAACAAAAACACCTTCTCCCCAGATCCCAAAAAATAGCAGCTCCTGAGCACTGAGAGCTTGAAAATTGGTTATTAATTTCCCTCTTGCTCTGAGCTGTGGGGCAGGACTGCACTCAGCATCAGTCACTGGCTCCTTGAACTGGTTTTGCCAGGTGTTTCTCGAGCCTCAAGCTTCTGTTTCATTTTCACATGCATTTGTATAACTGCACTGTACAGAATTGTTCTGGTAATTCTTGGGGCAATTTTTTTTTTCTTTTCTTTTTTTCTTGGAAGTGAAGCTTTTCCTGGTCTGGAAAGTGTTTAGAAATCTCAAGGTGAAAATATTAGAAATTTGAATATCCCCATTAGTAATTATCAGCCCAGTGCATTCAGTCCAACAGAGAACACTGTGGTGCAGAATTCAGGTTCCTCTCAGAAAGATTTCATAAACATTATGAATTTCATCATCTCTTTGAAATAAGAAAACCAAGCACTATGTGAGCAGTGTTACTGCTGTTCTGCAAGGCTTTTTAAACTAGTTATTCCTGCAAAACATCATGTTATAAGTAGTTATGGACTAGTTAACACTGGTTATTCCTCAAACATCATGTAGATGCTTGAGTTTAAGAAGTAAGCTCTTCTCCCAAAGGCAAAATTTGAATAACTTTTGTTCAGCAAGGAATTTTGCTGTGAGGATGAGACTTAAGACAGTGGCACAGTCCTTTTTCTGAGCTCAGCGGAGCTTTGCTAAAATCATAACATTTATTATTAGTTCAAGGAGAACAAGAGGAAAATGTTTGGCTGGCTGGTGGCATATCTTGAACAGATAACATTTCCAGAACAAGGGGACTGTCTGAAGAGTGAGTTGGAGGAAAAAATATTTAATACAGAATCTTTAGTGGGAATTTTTAATAGCATTTATAAATTATATTGGAAGCAATTTTAATAGCATTTATAAATTATACTGGAAGCAATTTTCAGTTCTTGTGCTGAAAAACTGCACGGTGATGAACATGCAGTTGACAAACAGGGATTTCCTCAGACATCAGAAGAGTAGAAAATTTAGTAAATTAGAAAAAAAGTGTCTGAATGCAGCTCTTACTTGCCTGTTGACTCTGTTCAGAATGAGTTCTGAGGATGGAAAACAGAATATAGGTGATGAATGTCTCTCAGGTATGACAGCAGGGGTAAGGGGGGGTTCCCAGTGCTTAGACAGGAATCATCTCCACACCTTTCTAAAAAATCTCTCTGATATCAAATCAAAAATCTTTTCATGTCATAAAAAATCCTTAGAGTCAAGAAATGTCTCCAGAATTCCTCAGCAAAGTTTAAAGTATTGATACCATCTGTACAAAAGAGCAATAGAAATAACAATTTTTAAAAAGCTAATAAATCTTGCCAAAGAACTACTGCAGAACTACATGAAGGCTTCAGCCTCACCATCTTTTTGGTGCTACAAATTGGTTTTCTAGGTCCTTTTAAGCTGTAAATTCCTCAGATGACAGGAGTCAGTCAGACACATACACTTTGGTAAAATGTCCAGCACAGTGGAACCCAAATTGCAAGCAGGCTATGTGCATGTTAATATAAATATTATTTAACAGCTCTATGGTATTGTAGAATATACCCCAGGCAAAACCTACAGAAAAAAACATGAATCACTAGAGAAAGTGGTCTTCAAACAGAGAACATTTTTTCCCCTAGTAAGGTATTTATCCTCCTCCATTCATTAACATCCAATTAGCTCCTGAGCCCTTCCCCTAGTGCTGAGGGTTGCTTTACAACGAAACAAAACAGTATTGCAAAACAAAACCACAAAGAGCCCTAACCCCAAACAAAACCCTCAGTGTAATTAATTAATATAGAAACAGATTCACAGGAAAGCTGAAAGCACAGTCACAGCAGCAGAGAAATCCCCCTAAAAGCTGCTGAGCCTCAGTAAAGCTGCTGCCAGCCCATGGGGATGGTGATGATGACCAATACACAGATTTATTCTGCAATCCAAGGTCTGGCACATCCACTCTTCCAGCCTCTTTCTACCCCAGAAGATTTCCCTGGCATTCCTGTGCTGATTGAAAAGTGTCCATGAAATTAAAGCGTGTATTTGTGCCAACAGGGGACTGTGCATCTGTGTGCAGCTATGAAATATTACCAAAACCTCATTTACAAACAGAGTTTAAATAGCCATTTAACAAATTAAGCAGTATTTTCTCTATCAATCTATCAATTGTGCTTTCTCAACATATTCTTTGTTGTTTTCTTCACTCTTTATGAAAGCTTGGTCTCTCCCTTATTAAAGAATTTTGTAAAAAAATTACATGAATTACTTAAAAACAGCCTGATTTAAAAAGATGTAAGGATAACTGTAAAACCACTCCAGTTCTGTGATCCTGCTAAAATTCACTAAATTATTTACCAAAGGCAATTACATTAATTGAATTTATAAAGTTGCATAAAATAAAAAGATGATGAAGAAACAGAGAGATTTGAGGCCCTTGTATTTTGAAGTTAATTTCTCCTGGAAAAGGCTAGGTTAATTTCCTAAAAATTGTTGATTTTTCTTATGTTCTCTAATGACACCCATCATTAGCAAATATGCTTTTTTGGGTCCTATTTCCATAAACAATTCACTAGAAACAGTACCAGATTTTTAAGCTCAAACATTCCCTTAAATATTTGCATCCCAGTCTCCCACTGGGGCAGGACACAATATTCAGATCCTGAATGTTGACTAAAAAGAAATGCTAAAAGAGCTGAATTTTCCCCTATTTTTTGGAAAGTGCTGTGTAAAGAACAGCCTGAAGAGTGAAAAATTGTGTGATTTTCACAATTACCTCATTACAAACAGATGAGGATATTAGTACCAGATACTGGTACAAAGAAAAAATATTTTTTCCAAAATTTCCAAAGGAATGACGTTACTTGTGGGTATATTTCTATGCTTATTTAATGTGATAGTATCCCTTTAAGTAAACTTGTCACAGAAGATTTATTTTTCTCCCCATTGTCTAAGACTACAGCGTGAGGAGCACAAAAGGTCCAGTGGCCAGGACACAAACCCTGCAGGCTTTGGCTAACAAAGGGGCTGACAAGGAGAGCCTGGGTGACAGTGAGTGAAGGGTTCTCCTGTTCCTTTTGTTACAGATGGCAGAAATATAAACAACATCTGATTCAAAAAAATTAGGAATTATGTGAGCAGCAAAACCAGTGAAATTGCAGTGTCTGAATGCTGGAAAAGGTGGTGGGCATCAACCATTTAATTATTTCCAAATACATTCTCAAATATAGAAACAATGACTTAATTTTATGCCATTTTCATAGAAACCCGTTTCCTTATTTTCTTACTTTTTTCTATTTTAGCTTTTTCATAATTCTCTTCTGTTTAATGAATACATGGATTTTGAATATTAGGTGAATAGTCCTTGCAACTGAACACAAAGGGGAAATGATGCAGACAGCATTATGGTCTCGCTTCCTCTTTTTGCATGAGGGTGGAAATGATATGCAGCAGGGATTATGCTTTGTTTAAAGCTGTGCCTCTGTCTCCAAAAGAATATATTATACAAATCTTCTAATGTTGTTGAAATTCCCCAAAACTTGATTGTGTCAGACATAATGTGGCAATGAGGTTCTTATCCCTACCTTATGCCGAATAAATATCTAATATCAGAGAGTATAACCTTGGAAAAGCATCCACCAGGGAATATCCCTGCTGTCAATAATTCATCCTGCTGGTGGTGGGAAGGTGCATTCAGTGAGCCCCTGACATTACACAGAATACATTAAAACAGCTGAGGAGTGGGGGGGAAGGAGAGAGCACAGGGGGACTGACTTCCCTCCAGGCCCATTAGAAAAAAACCACCTTGGAATTATTCAAAGTAGCACTCTGCCTAGAGAAAGCAAACCAAACAAGGCTCCCTCCTCACCAATTCCATAATCAGAATTATCTGAGAGGGAGAGCAGGTGAAATACAAACCTTTACACGTGCACGTGGGGCAGAGATTTGTCTTACATGCTCCAGCTGTGAGACACAGGCTGAGCTTCCCTGATCCAGCACTGCTGAGAATCAGGAGGAGCACGCTGATGAATGAGCTCCCCAGAAGTCCACATATTAATCCTACCAATCTTAATTCAAAAAGCAATACGTTTGGGTTCAGTCATGTTTCCATAGGCAAAAATACAGATGTTATTCAAATGAGCTCAAAATAAGTAAGATAATTTTCTGATAGTATGTATCTGCCTTAAAGGTGATTGCAATTTTAAATAAAGACAAAATGGTAATAGATTTCAATATAGTTTGGAGTCTTTTTCATTCCTATTTGCTCTTTTACTGGTATGGTTTTAATGATTTAGGAACCAGAAGAATAACTAAGAAACCCAACAGTCATTATCTCAAACAATGAGAGTTTTTAGTGCAAAATCAATGTTTGCTATAATGAAAATAGATTCCTCATCTCCTGCAGAGATATGTACAATTTTTTATCACTAAATTAAATAGAATGTGATTGCTTATTTTCACCAATATAATGAACATTTTTTTATTCAGGAGTAAATATAAAATGCCAGAATTTATTTACTGTTATTAAGCACATGTATTGAACCAGAAGCTCCCACCATATGACTGAAGCTGAACAAACTGGCAATAATTGTCTGTGAACTTTTAGAAGCTTCAGGGAGAAGTGCAAAATTTCCAAAAAGTAATGAAAAACTCACTCTGGAGAAAAAAATTATTCTGTTTGGTTGACCAAACTCTTAATTTGTTATGTCAAATGAACCAAATTCAAAAGCTAATAAGAACATATTAAGCAGGCTTAATGAAGTAAAACAAAACACTTACTTCATACCAAGACATCAAAACAGTTTCAATGCTGAGGAAATTATTATTATTATTATTATTATTATTATTATTATTATGATTTTGATTATTATGATTTTGAGTCAATGCATGTATTTATGGTCATTTTTGATCTCTGAACATTAGGAAAAGCATTCACATTAATACGTCAGAGATATGTTCTATTAAAAATCGAAATGATCTCAAAGGCTGCATGGTAACTCAGAGGCTTTTATGCTTCATTTTATTTCTCCCTAGTTCTCTTTGGCTTGGTTTTAATGTAATGCCTAAAACGTGTAAAATCCAGAACACTACAAGAAAGAAAATTAACAGCAAAGCTACCTTTAAATTTATTTCTTAGGTTGTTCTTTGAGTGACAGGTGAAGAAAAAGTTCTCACTGGAACGGATCTACAGCTGCAGCAGATGAGGATGTGAAAGCACAGGCACTCACAGGGGGAGGTTTGGGGTCTGTGAAGGGTCTATGAGCTCAATCTGCACCAACTGTTCTAGTTCTATCTTAAATAACACACTTTTTTTGGCAGCTGCAGTCTCTAAGGGTGCCTTTTGCATGAATGAGGTGACAAAATTCAGGCATCCATGCACAGGAAGAGTTACCTCCAGTGATATAAATGTTTAGGAAAAACTTTGTCCGTCTTGACTGGGTGCCCAGGAAGGTCTTGAGGCCCTTGAGCCCAGGCAGCAAACACAGTAAAGCAGGGTGACCTAGAGCAGGCTGTTCTGGGCACTGTCCAGTCAGCCTTTGCTCTTGTCCCCTTTTATTTAATGTAATTTAATCTGGTCATGAGGCACAGCACTGCTGGAAACCAGTCTTATCCTTGGAAGTTCTAAATGAAAAAAGTCTTCAGCAGAATTGGTGTGAGAACTGCAAATCCCACTGTTCAATAACAACAAAACCTGCAGAGAACATGTACTTATCCCACACTGTGCAGAGGCTGTGTCCATATGCAGAATTTCTTCTGGACTTGTGCTTTTGTGGAGCAACAAAATTTATGAACCAGTTCAGCCCCAGCTGCAAGCCAGCCACTGAATGATGAAGACCCAACAACTAGAATTATACAAAAAGTTTCCATGAAGATGTTTTTCCCTTTGTGATTTGATAAAGCTCTACTTTTCCTTCTTGCTAATGATAATTTTCTGTGCATATTGGAGAAATGGAGCTTTATGTGGATGGCTTATTATTGAAAAACAAATTGCAATCCACAGAGATATTTGTAGAAACAAACATAAGAATTCCATGAACAAGAAACTCTTACTGGGAGCTATTTTGTGCATATCTAGTAAAACACATTAATTTTATGTCAGACAGTCATTTCAGTCATAGATAAACTTTACAGGTCAAACTTGATGGTTTATTCTCAAGGCTGATAAAAAACATTAGAAAGGCCAATAGAAAACATTAGAAAAATATTTTCAAGGAAAAGTGTTTCCTAGGTATGATTTTGAGCAAATCACCATCTGCTCATAGGTATGACCCAGACGGAAATAAGGATTAAGTTCTTAAATTACTCACTGTGATATATTTTTTCATTTTCAAAGTAACCATGATTGATATTACATAGAAAACTGTAATTTTTGCCTACAGTGGCAGAATTCAGGTCATTAAAATAATATATAACTAACCATGAAATGCAGTTATGCAGGAACTTTCCCTAATTTACATGTTCTTTGCAACAAAACATGCAGGGCCCCACATTATCAAATCTCTGCACATTTGCATAAGCTGTTCCATTGTGGTGCATGCTTGTGTTTGTCTTTCTGAAACAACTTTCCTGATTGAAAATCATTTTATTTACAGCATACACGTTACCAGTGTTGCACTATATCTGCCTTAATTATTACATAAAGCATATGAAATAGTTAAATGTCTCTGCCATATAGCAGATTTGCTAATAAATGACACATACAGAAGGGAGTCACAGACCTAAGCAGTGTTTCAGAAGACTTACAGAAATATTCCTTAGGTGCTGGCTGATTCCTGACTAAATACCTAAAGTACCTTAAGGGAAAGGATTTCTTAGAAATGCTTCAGGTGCTGCAACTTTAAATGAACAGTTTTTCCTAATATTATTCATCTTTCTTGTTGAAATCATCCATTTCAGTAAGAAATGGGACAAACCAAGAGTTATAACCAGGACTCGTATTTGCAATACAATACATGAATATATTCACTTCAGAGGTAATACTGAGGCAGTTTTCCAACAGAACTTGGAACAAACATGCATAACAAAACTGAGCTTTTCTTGAAACCTTTAGAGTAGAGGAACAGCATTTCTTCTCTTCTTTCTTTCCCTTTAGAATTTGGGAGTTTGGAAATCCATAGTGCATCTTTTCCAATATTCAGGTTATTTGCTGCCAGCTGAACTGAAGGCCCAATCAGCATACATAAACCTTGCCCCTGAACAGGCTGTACTGCTTTACACAGAGATCAGGATTGCTTTGAATTACACATGCAATCAGAACATTTCATAGGGCAAATTGTGGTCATTTTGACAACTATACAGCAAGCTTAATTCCAGTCCAAATATACATGATATTCAGAAATACAATAAGGTAATTTAACATTTTAAAAGGCGAGTATATGGTATAAATTAGTAGAAAAATCATGACACTTACAAACTTGTTCTAAAGATGTATTGTTCCTTTTTCTTCAAAAATAAAACTCCACCCCCACAAAAGAAAAACCCACACCACACCACCCCCAACTCACCAATTTCTATTAAGAATAAATTAGCCACTAAAGAAGAATTCCACTGATACACAATTCATACCAGGAATCTATTTTAAACTTGGAAAAGGAAGGTAGGGAAAAGAGGAAAGGAAAGTAGGAGGAAGAGAATTACCAACACTGTTTTCAGCACAAATCCAAAATACAGTCACATACTAGCTACTGAGAAGAAAATTAACTTTACCTCAGCCAAAAGCAGCACACATAAAGGTTGGATCAGTAAGAGATCAAATGGCAGAGAAGAATATGTAAGATAGGACATATTGATTCCTGGGACTTGCCATGTCCTTTAGCAATGCTAAGGCTGCTCCCAACTGCACAGCTCTCATATGAGAAACATCAATGGTTTTTCATTAGTTTCTGCTACACTCTGTCACTTATCCAGTGTCTCCTTTCAATTAAAGGTTTGTGTTGAAACACATAAAACCTGAACTTGTTTTATGAAACTTGTTCTCTGGAATTAGGGAAAATTTTTCGCATTTTGATTGATAGTGACATCATCACTGTAGTCTGATTTATCACTCATCACTTTACACTCCTGCCAAAAAGGGTTAAAAGCCATCCCTTTCCAAACTTTAAAAAATCCCTTTACTACCTGACTTTTTCATAGCTACCCTTACAAATTTTTAGATTTCTGTACTCCTTAAAATGCACCATGGTAGTAGCTGGAATCTTCTAATTTCTTTAAACTGTGTCTTCCCAATTATTTATTTAACAGCTGTGTAGATAAGCTCTCCATTCTCACCTAGATCAGCGATGAGAGAGGAAATGGCCTTTTTAGAGTGTCTCTGCTTTTTAAAGCAGATAGAAATAACAAGGTTGACAAAGAAAAAAGGAAAATTAGGCATTATGAGGGTAATAACTTAGAAAGTGTCAGATTCAGAATAATTGAATCCAATGACATTTAATGCTATGGAAAACAATAGCAGCAGCCCAGCCGCCCATCTGATTCATGTCTAGTTCATGTTTAACAAAACAAGGCTAAGGGTCATGCAGTCATGAGTCCCATAAATAACCTGTTAATGGGATTTCCAAACAAGCTGTCCTCAAAATGGTTTTTTGTCTCACAGAAAGAATATTAAAATGCAAATGGATTCGGGCTGTGTCCTCATAAACAACCATGTTCATTTAACCTCTGACCTCGACGTTTAACTGCCCATTCCAGCAATTTGTATGGTATTAGCCACAGCATGCCACTCCAAAGTGCTAACTTTGAGAAGAGAGGACTAAATGATTAGGTGACTATCTGTGATGCCCAGTTACCCATGTCAAACTGGCTTTATAGGCATAAAAATACTATTTTAAAACTTTCCTTTAGTTAGTTGATGGGGGTTTTTTTGCAATGGGGAAAAAAAGGTGCCAAGAAAGGTGCTCTGAAATATTATTGATTGCACAGCACTGTGTGCCAGCTCAGCAGAGAGTTCTGGCAGAGAATGCCAAAAGTCACCTACCTTCACCTGCCTGCTCCCCTTGGCCAGCTGCCAGCACCCCTTGGTGAAGCACTTTGTATTCTACAGCACCCTGCCCACATTTTCTTGACCCTTTTCTGTAGTGGGTTATTCCAGCCATTCATTCCCTCCAGCATCTTCAGTCGTGTTTTTAGAAGAATGTGGCTCTTTTTCTTACAATATTAAAAGGAGCCCACCTGCCTGACATGAATAATGGAAAAAAAATATCGTTCTTTGTTCAAATTCAAGCACTTTTCTCCTACCTGATATTCCTCATGGGTCTCAAGGGGAGACCTTCAAAGGGCCTAAGGGAGCTTGCCCGACCACGGACAATGTGAAATTAAAACACCAACAAGCACAATATCTGGTAACTGTTCCTAGTTAAAAGTATCATGAAAATCACAGTAAACACCCACGCAAACCAAATTAAAGTGTGAGGATTGCTCTTAATAACTTGGTTTTAAAGGAAGCAATTTATTTTTCTTTGACAGAACATGACTTCTGAGAAAAGGGTAAGAGTCCCTTTGCAGTGAACTGTATGTTCCAGAGGGAAAGGAGTAGTTGGGGTGTCAGAGTGCTCTTACCTGACTGGGTGTCTATATTTTTTCATTGCAGAATTTCTATTTCAAAATACTCATAGCACTTCAGAGTTTATTAGAAATTTGTAAATTCTAGAGAAAACTGCCACAGCTGAGACTGGATATAAAAGTTTCAAAGTTTGCTGCACAACATGGAAGAGAAGGAAACAATTTGAACTAAGAGCATTTAGAATGGAATTATTATTTTCACGTCTGCTAATATTGCACCATGCCCAATGGTATTTCCAGTTGATTATTCACCTGGGATAATTTTTCATATCAGTTTTGTATTTAGTTTTTTCAATAAGTGAATACCTTCCTGTACACAGCTTTACAGGGGCACAGTTTCAGATACTGCTCGTTGCAGATCACTAATTTGTCTTATTTTGATTTGTCTTAATTTGCTGACACTGATTGTCAGTAAAGTCTCTGCATACCAGAGTTTTGGCTGCTAACACTTTTCTGGATGTGTCCACTTTCTTGTCCAAGAAAACTCCAAGTGCTGACTTCTGTCCTAGAACAGGTGATAACAGGTCTTTTTGTCTCATCTCTTTTTAACTTGCAATTTTCTTTTTCCACGTTAAACTCTGAAAGAAAATAAGTAGAGAGCTCAGACTGTTCAGTGACCCTCCCAGCATGGCATGTATTAAAGATTTATATTTCCTTAGCCTGCCTTACAGAGGACCACTCCTAAAAAGTTAAATGTAAGGCCAGAAATGTTAGAACTGCAAACTTTTTTTTCCTGAAACAGGCTGAAAGCCGAGTCATTAATGCTGCGATCAGTCTAATCCAGAGCATTTGTTGCCACTAATTATTAGGGACAAGCCTCTTTATTGAACCACATCCTTTTATCAACATTAGGATGCATGAGCCCAGGCTGTTGTTTTAAACGCACTCATTAACCACACAAATCAGCCCTGTTGACAGAGCGCTTTTGAATTAAGCATCAGGCTGTAGTCATTGGACAAGGAGCAATTTATAATGCCATTAGCAACACTTGCGAAGGTTACAGGCATCAAAAATTGTTCAGCCGTAATTATTCTTAATGGATACAAGGAATAAACTGACGCAGGACAGCTTTTTCATTACCTTTCAATCAAGCCTGATGGCTTTGAGAAATGTACAGTAAATGCGTTTTGGGGAGAAATAATGATGTTGCAGCACCTTTCACTGGAAAATGCTCTCAGTTCAGAACTTAACTTTTAATAACATTAATTTGATATAATTAAAAAATAGGATTTGCTTTGAAGATTTTGCAACGGATTGTTCTGGCTGCTGTTTAACCATTTTTCAAATGTTCATCCCAAACACAAAAAGAGAAAAAGATAAAAATCTTTTCAGGTGCTTGGGATTCTCATGAAAAGTATTAGACTTTCAATTTCCTAAAGCCAGAGTAATGAGGACAGATTTTTAAAGTGAACTCAGAGCACTTAGAGAATGAAAGAAATTTTATAAAGTTTATCTACCCCAAAAAAGCATCAGCACATACACAACATTCTCCATAAAATTCAGTCACAGATTCAAAAACAGGTGATCTATCACCTTCTCACGGGTACTTATCTTACTGCATATATCATTCACAGATAAAATGGTGAAAACATACTAAAAAAAACCACAAACAAACAAAACAAAACAAAAAATAACCAAAACAAAAACTCAACTTAGTTTTAAACTGATTTTGATGCATTTAAAATCACATTACCCTATTTCTAAAAAGCAAACACCTACATAAATCAGTCCTTATTTCAGATCCCATCACAGCTGCTATTAACAGTCTGTGTCTGTCAGGAATATCTTCTTTTTGCAACAAGAGACAGACAGATTGAAGATTTTGGCCAAATGGATTATTAGTCACATCTGACTCAAGCCCTAAAACCAATCAGGTCTTCTGGTCTTTAATACTACATGTGTTTCAGCTCACAGGTTTGCCTATTTTTACTTTGAGGTCTGTTCACTATTTTTTTCCTTATGCAGATAAAAGAAAAGAGATAATTAAGAAAATCACTCTAAGAGAAGGCAGGAATGTGGTTTGCTGTCCTTAGTCATTCTGTGCTTGTCAGATTGCAGCTCAGGATAGAAATGCAGCAGGACTCTGCTGCTTCAGCACCCAAACTTCAGCAGCAGCACAGCTTTGCAGGTGTCTGAGTCACACTGAGCTGCCCTGGGATTTTAGCTTTCATATTTTACAGATCCTCTACTGCTTTAGTATATTTTAGAGTTATAACTCTAAAACTCCATATAGAGTGTTAGTTACTGCCTTCACATTTTGATGAGACAAAATAATTCCTTTCTGGGCCTGAAACTCAAGGACATCTCACTGTCTCAGGCTCTGAGAGGTGCAAACAACAATTAATTGGGAGGGAAAATTTGGAGCAAATTACTTC
Organism: Passer domesticus; assembly: GCF_036417665.1. Classification (NCBI taxonomy): domain Eukaryota; kingdom Metazoa; phylum Chordata; class Aves; order Passeriformes; family Passeridae; genus Passer; species Passer domesticus. The sequence goes on along the minus strand of NC_087497.1, from coordinate 3,274,680 downwards.
ATTACCTAGAGTTGTAATTGGAGGATTAACCCCTGATATGTAAATGGACCAAACTTATAATTGTCTGAAAAACTCAAGCCCACTGTCCAGCTTGGGTGTAGCCCCTCTCAGAGGCTTCTGACTGCCCAAGGTGTATCTATTAAAGATTTATATTAAAGATGTGTCTTTAATAAAACCCACTTTGTTCTCTTCATCTTGCCCAGCCTCTGTTTCAGGTAGCCACTCCAAGGCATCAACAGAGCAGCAGAAAGTAGATGCTTTTAAATTATTGTGTGCAGAGCTGCTGGGAGTACAGAATGTGTGACACAAAGCTGGTGAGAGGAAATAACCCACAACTTCTGTTTCAGTCAGGAGATGCAAAGACCAGCCTTGAAATCAAATTTGAAATTGGTGGATGCCAATGCAAATTATAAAACAAAGTAAGATGTCAGATAGCACCAGAATGGGAGTTCAAGGTCGACTTCATAGACAAGTAAATTTCAGTAGTAGTTCTACCTAATTTTATCACACAAGTCATGCTGTTTTGTGCTGTGTTTAATCATAAATACCAGGACCAGACTATTAAACAGAGTAATACTCCTTAAAAGAAAATGTTTCTAGCATGTATACTTGAAAACAATACAAAACAATGGGTATAAATATGGGCAGTTCAAAAAACAGAAAGCAAGCAAGATATCTAATGTTACTGTACTTTAAAAAATACACATATTCCCAAGAAATCTTACAGTTTTGTTATCTAGTGTATAACATTAAAGCCAATTTTGGTCCCAAAAAGTTGCCACTCCAATTACCCTTGCAATGTTCTACACTAGTAGTAGTGGCTACAAAACAGATACAAAAACTATACCTGCCTGTGCCTGTTAAAAACCACCACCTTATTAAAGGTTAACAGCACAGGAAAATTATGCAGGGGAAGCTCTGACTTCAGATCTTCTTACTGTTGTTTTACTCAGAAAATCATAATCTTGAGTCTCTACATTGTTCTAAGGCAAAGATGCAATGAAGGGGAGAAGAGGCGATGCTGATATTCAGGGATTTTCAGAGTAAGGAAGAAGAAACAAGCAGAAGATGGATCCACACTGGAGAAAGATAAATTGCTCGGAATCTAATAAAATGTGTTTTGTTTGGTTTATAGAGGCCATGTGATGGTATCAGAGCCCCAGCCCAGGGTTCAGAGCACTCTGAGAGGACAAATCCATCCCTCCTTGGACCTTCCTTTCCATGCTGGTATTATCCCACACTTACCCAAGTGACTCCCAAATTCCCAATTTTATTTACCCTAGGCTGCAAAATCTAAGGTTTATGCTCAGCCCAGTGAGCCTCTTTGCTGATGCCACACATGCTCTCACTGATTACTTCTCTAAGAATTCTTTCTGTAAGAGACAGATGAATTTCTAAGAACAACTCTGAAATTAGACTGAAATCTTACTGCATATATCATTAAAAGACCAGCAGCGATCTTTCCTTTTTTTTCTCTATTTTTAGAACAATCTATCCCACTTTTTAATAACTGACCTTGAAATTATTCCTCAAGGACACTATAGGAGTTTGTTTCTCTTTCCTTTTTTCAGATGTCAGATGCTGTGCAGCACAATTCCAACCAAATTCACAAATACTGTAATTCTGACTTAGCAACATGGTCTGGCAGCTGTCCCTCTGCTCTGAAATCCTTTAACTAAAATGATACACTCAATGACATTAAATCAAGGTAGAGGGAGCAAAATTCTCCTATTTTTTACTATACACACATGCTTACATACATACATGTATTATCAAATGAAGTCTTGATAAATGAACCATTAGCTCTACCACCCTCACTTTGCATCTAGATTGCAGAATGATGACAGTTCAGAATGAAACTAAATATATACACCAAAAAAACAATGTATCTGCCCCACAAAGCTATAGGAAAGAGCTTTGGTCAGGCATCATGCTTCTACTCAGTTTGAAGAAAATAAACTGAAATAAAATTAAGGACTACCTCTTGCAGTTGCAGTAGGTCCCTGCAAAGATGTACTCACATGAGTCATAGAGTCACAGAAGAGTTTGGGTTGGGAGGGACCTTAAACCCCATCCTGTCCCACTCCTGCCATGGCAGGGACACCTTCCCCTGTCCCAGGCTGCTCCCAGCCCCATCCAGCCTGGCCTTGGGCACTGCCAGGGATCCAGGGGCAGCCACAGCTGCTCTGGGCACCTGTGCCAGGGCCTGCCCACCCTCACAGGGAAGAATTTCTTCCTGATGTCTGAAACTATTGTCAGTTGAAGCCATTTCTCCTTGTCCTCTTACTACATGCTCTTGTAAATTATCTCTCTCTCATCTTTCTTGCAGGCTTTCTTCAGGAACTTCATGCACCTTCAGGTAGAAGAACCTGACTTTCAGCTCTGTAATCAACAATTATTTTGTTCTTAAAAAAAAAAAAGGTGCTTTCCAAAGACTGATTCAGAACTTTTAAAATCCATATTTATAGTGATTTTTTAAATCATCGGGTCTTGAGGATTCATCCTTTTACCATCATCTTCACTAGACAGTTCTTTTATACCTGGCCTCTTTTCCAGCCTCACCATCATACTTGGCTGCCTGAAAAGCAAGGCAGCTGCTGCCCACCTCTCTTTTGCATGTTAATTAAAAGACAAGCATTGAAACATGTAGCAGCAGGATTACTTTGAATAATTGCCCTGGTTGAGTGTATCTGGTAAAACTGAAGATGACCCTTGGTGGAAGAGCTAAATGGTTTTTAATTTAGGAAGCTCATTTCAGGTTTATCTACGACTTTTAAATATTCCTTTTTTAATAAAATAAATTATGTAGCCCAGTTGCAATAATAATGTAATATCTGATTCTAGTGTTATCTTTGGTTTCTAACAATGGATGGGATAGAGGTCCTGCTCCAGTCTATCAGAAGAATGTAATGACCATTAAAAGGCAAGCAGAGATTTGTATCGCTCAGTTGTTCAGTGTCATTGTTCCAGTCTCCACAGTGGAGAAACAGCACATTTCTTTTAAGTAAAATATTGCTGGGAACTCACTGCTTCAGCAATTACCTCTGAAACACATTGTTTTCTCAAAGCCATTAACATGTCAGATCATGGCAGTGCTTGACATTCAAACACGCCTTGGAGGGCTGCAATTCAATTTAAGGATCACCTCCTCTGAGCAGGCTAACCTGCAAATTTCACAAAATCTGAGAGAAATTCTCAGGGCACATTTTGATCATGCTGCTTCCTAAATTAAAAACAAAACTGTAAGTGTTAAACATCTTTAACAAGGCATTAAACCTCAGCCATAATCTAAGAGGGGTCCCTTAATGAGTGATGACATATGTTGTGAAGGCAGTTATCTCCTAATGTTCAGTGCTCAGGCAGTACAATGGAATGGCACAGCGTGCAGAAGGGATGTATCATCACTAATGAGAGGATAATTTGAAGCTCCTCTTCTGAGAACCCCAGAGGAGACTTTCCAGTGCTGCAGGATGGAGAAGGATGCAACACTCCTTATCACACACTTCAAAGAAGAATGGGAAGTGACAGTATGATGGAGCAAAAGCTGAAACAGAAACAAAAAACGGGCTTGGACATTGGGAGAGTCCCTGAAAGGGTTACCTTCCTTTGCTACCCAAAAGTCTGGGTGCAGCGTGCTCCATCTCCTCACTCTTTCCCACCCAGCTGACCACTAAGGGCACTCTGGACATTGCTGTCCTAAAGGGGAGTTTGCTCTGGTGTAGGGCTGCTGGGAACGCAGAAAATGCTGCAAAAGGAGTTGAGGTCAGGGAGGAGCCCAAGAAGTGATGGATGAGAGCCATGCTCAAAGGCAGAAGAAGAATTCAACTCCTCTTTTACAAAAAAAAAAAGTAAAAATAGAAAACTCTTCAACCAAAGCTAGCAGATATTCAACCCAAAACTATGATTTTATGTGCCCGTGCAAAATCAGCATTCCCTGCCCAGCATATTTTTTACTTTGCTGCTTTTTTTGATTGATTGTTTTCTCCTTTTTTAAGACCTATCTTCAGTAATTTAAAAGGAAAGCTGCTGAAGACCACTTGTAAATGCTTCTTGGGTTACTGAAGAAGCCTTGATTTGGTGACAGAGTAGTATTTAATAATCATCGATATGAAATGCGTAGCTCAGCCCTCCTCCCTTGACCCTTCCCCTCATGTAAAGACGTCTGCAAATTAAGTGAATAACAATCAATTTGAGATGTTGCCATTTGCTGAAGCAGGCATTACTGGTTTCTACCTGCATCTAAATCAAGGCAACTGCTTGCAGAGACAGTGATGACTTGACATTACATTGCAAAAATTATGAAAAGCATCAGAGCTTTGGTGAACTTGTATCGTGCTTACCAGGCTGCAGTTGTTATAGATCTGCAGCACTTGGAGCTCTGCAGAGAAGATCTTTTAGATGAAGCCCAGGTAGCCTAATAGCCTGTCCCTGGCAGTGGGCACTGGTTTGTTCCTCAGGAGGAGTGTCACAACAGGCTCACTGTCTGGTGATTCTTTGCCCAAATTTGTCCCCATCTTCTAATACTCAGTAGCTGGGGGGTTTCTTGACCCCAAGTTCATGTGTGAAGAAGTTCTTCAGCTCTCTTGCTATTGTACATGGTGCATTGCCCCTCATGCCATGCCCTGCAGATTGCTCATGGGCAGGAACAGCACACACCAGTCCTTTTCAGCTGCTATCTTTTCTGGGCTCACTCTGTCATTTCTCACACAAAAACAGTGCAAGGCCCCTCTCTAGCATTGGTTCATTCCAGTTCTACCATGTGCTTTTTAGACAGAATCTTTAAAACTATGTAATATTTGCTGTGCTGGAGGCCATAAACTTATACTCTGTTACACCAACCCTTTCCCACTTTGCTATTTCTTTCCCAACTGTTTCAAGCATTTGTTTTCATTTTTTTGGCAACTGTCAATTAGTGGTTTGACATTTCACAGACGCTAAGATAGCTTCAACATCTGAGTCCTTGGCAGTAGCAAACAGCTCAGAGCACAACACTTTTAACGTGGAGTTAGGATTTTCTTTTTTAAATGCATCACTTCAAAAATTAAATTTAATTGAGTTAAAAATTGCAACACTTAGCATTTGAGGTGATTACATGTAGTTCATTCTCCAAACTCATATTACTGACCAAAAGTTTTTCACTTCTGTTTTTGTCTTTTATGTTTCTGGGATTTTTTTCCTTCTGGTCACCTGATTCCCCCGTTTCCTAGATGACTGCCCTACTTTAAACAAGGAAGAGGAACCTCTTCTTTTCACTGTGGTGCACAGCCTTCACTCCCTCCCAAGTGCAGAAACAGCAGGGGGGCTTAAACACTCATGGGGGCAGAAAAAATGACAAGAAAACCATCTTTGTTCCAGGAATACGGTATGAGGTCATGTTACTATGGCAGCAGGAACCATTTCCCCTCTTTCTAGCTAGCAGAACTTTGCCCATAGTTTATTCCCTGGGAAGCCTAATCCAGAGTTCAGGCTGGGGGTGGGGAGGGTGGGTTTAGAGGTCAACAGCAGTGTGACAATAGCCTAGTCAGAGGAAAGAAAGCTCTGATATAGAAGAACCAAAGAGTGGGCTCACCAATCGCTGGGGGCTGGCTCGTGCAGAGAGGTTGGAATTCATCCCCTCACTTCAGCCCAAAGTTCCTGATTTAGCTGTTCTGTGCTCAGCATACTGAAAGCCTGAATGATGAACAATAAAGATGTCAGCAGAGCAAACAGAAACAGATGAGAGGACAGGGCTGACAGGAAAACTGGGGAGCATGTGCCCAGTGCTGTATTGTATTTACTAGCAAAATTACTGCTGCATTTACAGGCATCTTACACTAATGCTGTTATTTCTCCTGCTTCATTCCATGTTGTGAATAACATATTAACAGGATGGAACTTCTCCACACAGAGGCTGCAAGCAGAGAAGAGAGAGTTTCTGAATAACATCTATATATGCATGCACCCTTGTGTGTGTAAATGCTTCCATAAACAGGGACAAGCATAGATTCTAAAATATTATTAAAGACCAAGAGGTAATATTTACATGTGAATTAAAGCATGTGTAAAGAGGTAATATTTACATGTGAGTGTATAGCACTTCATAATCCTTGAAAAAAAGAAAGAATTGTGATTGGGTTTCTTTCACTTGGCAGTCTAGGGAAAAAGAAAGTCAGACAAGAAATTAAAGAAATTCACTATTAAAACTGGCAAGAACAAAGATCTGTGAGATTAAGCTTCTCTAGTTTCACTGGTCTCTACACTACAATCCTGAGAAATACTTGTAAGGAAATCTGGAATTCCAACAGCTGCACAGAAGCTGCAAATGACTCAGGGAAAACAACATGTAAGATACTGAAGTGAAATGTTTTCTAAATACTCACAGACATTATTAGCTCAGTTGATCAGAGCATGGTGTGATAATGCCAGGGTTGTGTGTTTGATCCTTATGTGGGCCATTTATTTAAAAGCTGGACTCAATGATAGTTGTGGGTACCTTTTTACTCAGAATATTCTGTGATTATTTTACAGGACTTCAATGACTATTAGTCCAAACCAAAAGATTTACTTTTCTCTTAAATAGGGCCACAAATATTTTCATCTTCCAAAGTCTGTAATACCTTTTATATCCAGCAGTAAGTCACTGAACACTTGAAATGATGAAAAGAATTCTACTAATATCCCAAATTATGTGAGAACACCATAATGGCATCTCCTTAACTGCCCATGGGCAGTGCTCTGTTTCTGGACAAGGGGGAATTGCTACTACATGACACTAAAATCATTTGCAATTAAGGAGGAAAGTAATGTAAGACAAATTAAATACAGTAAAGAGCTGCTGTTGAAAAGCACTACATTTATTAAGATACGACACTCTAGAACTGTCCACTTATGGTGCAAGAGTGATTTAAAAGACCACTCTGGTCTCACTGGGGCTCAGACACTTAATTTAGGCCTTTCAGCAGCTCACATTACAGCGACTTCTTCTACCCCAGTATGATTCCTTTAATGTGTGACAATAAGGCTCATGCACATGAAGGTATCCATTGCCTAGCTTGAATTAAGCCATTTAACCTCCACTGAAATCCCATCAAGAAAAATCAATCCATACTCAGCTTTATACTACAGAAACTAAACCATGATTGGTACCTGAGCTAGACAGCCTTAAATTATATCAGGTACATCTACATTGTGCTGTAATCATTTCTGTGACTGCAGGGTAGACATCTGTAGCCTCTGGAGAATTTCTGTCAAGGACTCAAGAAAAACCTGTCCAATGCTTTTCTGTGGCAGATTAAGGCAATGAGGGATTTTCCCAGGGAGAACGCTGCAGGTGTGTAAACTGACATAGTTCCTGGAAAAACCTACCATGCACACCTTATTTCCCTATCTGCAGTGTGAAGACTGACTAGTCCTGTCCTATTAGAAAGAGTTGGCAGCTAGAGAGATTTACAGACATTATTCCTCTTGCCAGGCACAAGGTAGGATGATGTGGGATGAGAGGATCTTGCAGCCTCTTCCACAGGAAGCACCACAGTTACAAAAGGAAATGGAAATGCATCCCTGTTTCACATTTCAGCACTGATATTGTCATTTACAGCACGTTGCAGTCATGGACATATACTAAATGCACCACAGAAGGATAAACTTGGCCAAAACACTTGACTGAGTTTAACATCTCTCTCTAGTCAAGAGATAAATGATGTAGGTCTGGGACCAAGTTATCTTCAGAAGAATCAGGTTTATTTACTGACCATGCAGGATGCCTGGAAGTCAGCAGGAAGCATTTATTGATTGGCCATTGACAGCACTGTGTCACCCAAGTGCACCATTTTATTGAACACGTTCACTTGGTCAATGTGCAGCTCTAGGCTACTGCCTCCTACAAGTGAACAGTATAATGGCTTTTGGGGAAAAGCAGGACTGGAGAATAGAAAGACACAAAATCTCCCTGACAAAGGGCCCAGGGCAGCCGTGTTCAATTCCTACACTGAGAGAAGCAGAGACAATCCACTAACCCTGGATGGAGGAGCATAGACCATGCCTGCCACCAGGAAAGCACCAGGAAAGATTTCTGTACAAGAAAAGAAGCACCTTTCCCTTTGACATCAGAGGTCATGGGTGGTATTTCATCTGGTGTTGTCTGGGAGCAGTACTTTTTTCATCATGGTAATTTCCCATTGCGGGATGAGTCTGCTGTTTTGTGAGGATTTACTTTCAATTTCTCTCTCATTTTGAGGAATACAGGATTTAGAGGAAATGAAGCAGTTGGGTACTCTAAGAGCCTGCTTTCAGCTTTTTCTTGCATTCTGAAGTAATTTTGCTACTTTGCATTTTAATAAGTAAATTACATCAAACTGATCTGTTCTTAAGGATGGGCAAAGCATACTCCTTACCTAAAGGTGTGTTAAGCAACTGAGGTAAAAACCTGCTTTAGCTTTTGTTCTAAGTCCAAGAAAATCTTCAAATACTCTGCTAGGTTTGATATAATTAATGCAGAAATCACCTTTTCTGATGGGCATTTCTCAGTCTCGTTTCTGTGCTCCAGTCCCACACAAGCTTAGTTACACAGTAATATTAAATGTTCCATTTGGAAACTTTAAATTCTAAGTCAATTGTCTGCATCTCTCAGGTCTGAGTCATTACCCACCTGTAAAGGTTTATAGCAGCTGTATTCTATTTAATGAATTAAGAAAGACTGTCAGATGGGGCAGATTCACAGAATTACAGAAATATGGAATGACTTGGGTTGGAAGGGACCCCCAAAGATCATTTAGTTTCAACCCCCTGCCATGGGCAGGGACAGCTCCCACTATCCCAGGTTGCCCCAAGCCCTGTCCAGCCTGCCCTTGGACACTTCCAGGGATGGGAAAGCCACAGCTTTCCTCTGACCAAAGAATTTCTTCATAACATATAATTTAAATCTCTCCCTTTTTTTGTTTTGTTTTAAAGCCATCCTCCATTGTTCTGTCACTACCTGCCCACGTAGAAAGTTGCTCTCCCTCCCTTCACAAGCCCCATTTAAGTGCTGTGACAGGATCTTCCCAGAGTCTTCTCTTCACCAGGCTGAACATCCCTGGCTCTCTCAGCCTGTCTTCATAGCAGAGATGCTCCAGCCCTCTGATCATCTTTGGGGCCCTCATCAAAGACGTAGAAATACTTCTATTAGCAGTAAGAACCTCCTTCCTAGGAAAATAGCTGGCTTTTTTTTCAATTTCTTAAAACAAAAAAAGGTTATCCTTGCTTTCACCACCTGCAGATGGTCCTGGCAACTGACCAAGAGTCTGAGGGTTGCATTTAATTTGCATAAATCAGAGCTGATTACAGTTACTTTCCTCATTAATACACTGAGTACTGATTAATAATCGGCAATACACAGAGTGTACCGATGCCTTTGCCAGGGACTGAATGCAGCTTGATGCCAGACATGTTTCTAAAAACAAACTCCTGTTCCATAATGCTCCTGCTCCACACATAAAGGACAACCAATCTACATCACACTGCAGCCTTTGTTCTGAAAGGAAGAGAAAGTCCTGAGAGTTTTAGTTTTTACTGGTCATATCTTCATTTTAAACCCTGGTGGGAGGGTGCAGAGATGTGAGCTCCTTTCGTGGCCCCTGTCTCATTCCATAAGGATGCTTCAAGCAAAACTCCACACCCCTTACTGCTGCAGTTGCAGGTGCTGTTGATGCCTCAGGATCTCAGCTTTTATATTTTACATATATTTGCAATCCTGCAGTTCTTTAGTGCATAACTCCAAACTCCACACACAGTGGGAGCTGCTGCTTTCCCATTTTGGGCAGACACAACAATTCCTCTCCAGGCCTGGCAATCAAGGACACCTCACTGCCTCAGGCCCTGAGAGATGGAAACAAAAGTGAGCTGGGGGGAGCAAACTTGGGGTCAATGACTTCATTAGCTGAAGCTGGAATTGGAAGATGAACTCCCAATATGCAAATGGCCCAAAGTTAAAAAAGTGTGAAACCTGTGACCCATTGTCCATTTTGGGTGGCCCTGGGGGGGCTTTGTCTGCCCTAAATGTACCTGAAGGCCCTTCAATAAACAGAACTGCTTTTTATTCCTTTAATTTTGCCTGGCCTCTGTTTTAGGTAGTCCCAAAAAGGCATCACTCTCACCCACACATTCTGCACCAGCAGCTGAGTTGCCTTCAAAAAAAAACCGCTGTCAAGAGATGTGAACTGTTTTCTTCTTTCCTGTACAGAGAAGATCCAAGGAGCACATTGAACACAGCACATCTCTCATTTCATTATGGCAATATACATCATCTACCAGCATATTTATTGCTTACATAGATGTGAGTTTTTTTACATGAAAAATTGATTTATCTATTGGATAATTAGTAAACTTCAATAATTGCAAAAACCTCTTAGCAATCAGTTGACATTTAATTAACATACAATAACTGTCTTGTTAAATCTCCATTAAATACCTGTTAGAGTTAATTAAAACCCATGATTCCATGATTCCTGGGGAAACCACATTATGGTTAAACGATAAGCTGCCTGCAACAGAGTTGCTTGCTTAGTTCTGTTGCAATGAGTTGCTCTAGTTTAAGGTAAAGACAACCTTATGTTTCAGGTTCTAACCCTTTGTGGTTATGTAAAGACATGGTATGAAAAATATGAATGAAAAAACATTAAATGCTCCAAGATTTTCAGCTGGACTCTGTGGCAAACCTTTTTTTTCTTAGGCATGTGTGTGAAATTCATGCCCCAAGCATGCCCCAAGTCAATAATGGCTCTTGTGTTGCAACAGATCTTTAACAACCATGATAAACTTTTGTTAGAGGGACAAATGAATAGTCCACCATGTCCTTTTGTATGCTATTCTAATAAGATTATTTGGAATTTGGGTCTAAATTGGTTCTCTTATCCCCTGAGATCTATTTTGCTGGCTTCTGCTAAGTTAGAAGCATCTTCCTCTATATCATCAGATTGGATTAAAAATTGGATTATACAGAAAGCTTCCAAAACATTAGGCAAAATAAATTATACTTTGGTTTTTCTTCTCCTCAACCCACTCAAAGATGTTAATGAAATAAAAACCCCAACCAGCCAAAGAAAATCCTAGTCTTTTCCTCTTACAAGAGACAAAAATGCAAACATTTAGCACTGCTGTTTGATCTGCAGCACATGAAAAACTTCAAGCAAGTACAAGATCCTTTAAAATGGAAATCAAAAGTAGCATCAAGTATAAAAGCACTCACATTTGTGCATGTTGCTGCCTAAAGTAAGTCAAAGTCAGAATAAAGTCAGTTCACAGCAAATATCACTAATAAGACTTAGGGAATCTACCTCCTTGTGGTTGACCTAGGTTTATAGTATTCAGAACTTCTCTTTTACATACAGGAATTTTCTGAACACCTAAGCATATGTATAAAAGTGAAATCAAATGATTGCCTCAGACTTGACAGAACTGCTGAACTAAGAACCATGCACTGTCCTCTATTAAAGGGCATCACCTTGAGAAGATAAAGGTTTGTAAATGTTGCTCTAGAAGTTAGTATTCTCTGCTACTGTCTATTATATATATCTATAGAGATAGAAATAATGAGCTTCAAAGATCTTGCCTAATCACCTTTTATGCAACCTTTACCAAACCCAGAAATCAGTATCCTGATTTATCAGAGCAGAAACATAGATTTATCCCTATCAAGGGACTAATGTATCCAAAAAAAAAAAAGGATCCTGGTTTTGAAAATAACAAAACAGGTACTGAAAAGGAAAACAAACCTGTAGTCAGGCAGATGATACTGGCTAAGTGTGAGTGGCTGTACTCACAGTAATCTGGGGACAGATTCAGTCATAATGAGAGCACACAGTGCATTAGTTGTGAGTTAACTTTAGCCTGAGGTCCCTGCATAATTAACCTGCTTTGTTTCAATTCATTTAAATGTCCACATGCTCCTGTTTATGAAATTGGAATGTGTCCTACAAAATAAAGTCACACTGCTTCCAGAGTTGTACAGAGACAATATGAAAAATGTTATTCATTATGAATCTTACGATTCAAGTATTTTGCTTACAATAAAAATTAACATTGCCATTTAAAATAAATGTTGAGGGCAAGTATTTTATCTTAATTAGAAAATAATAGAATTTTATCTTTTTATATTGGCATTATATCCACTTTATTTTCTATGAAAATCTCATATAAACCAGGTTCAATTTTATATATACATACATATATATATGTATAAGTAGTTTAAAATTCTAAAATTAATGCACAATATCAAATGGCTATTATGTAAGATTTGATTGCAGCTAATAACATTGTAAATCATGGTCACTGGTACTCTGCAACTGAAAAGGTACTATGCATATGTAAACAGAAACTAAGGTAAAGAGTATATGTTTGCAAATTCAAATTTTCCAGTGGTACCATGAAGGATATTGAACCTTTCTAGCATTCCACTTTGTGTTATTATCCTCTTATATTTTAAACCATGCCTTTTTAATTCTCCTATTTTTCTTCGTGGCTGCATCTCTGCAATGCAAACTTGTTTCCATAACCATTAAGAAATATTACTAGTGCTGGAAATTCATCTGTCATTTTACAAATCTTTTTCAAAGAAAGAAATAAATAGGTTGTCTCAGAGAAAGAAAATAACTTAGAAACAAAAATAGTATGCATTTTACTCCCAGTGGGACAAACCAAGTAATATTTACTCTGACATGATAAAAGATCAGAAAGTGTTAGAATTAATGGCTCTGTAAATAGGAAATTCAGAAGAGAGGGATCCTGGTAGAATCACAAGAAAATTGTATCCATTTTCAGCTGCCAATTTTTATGAAACACCCTGATTTTTCAACTCTGTATTTATAGAACTGTGCATGATAGCAGCACCTCTGCCATCAGTATCATCATCTTTTTTACATTATTTCCAGGATTTCTCCTGAAGAATTATCAACAGTTTCCTGCACAGAAACAAATAAAGCAGATTATGCAGAGGTCATTTTCAATGACAGCTACATTTGGGGAGTAGAGTAAAATCAAATCCAGCACTGGAATGAGCCCACCCTCCAAAGAGAGCACACAAGTGTCCTTCTGAAGCACTCAAGACAAGGGGACAGAAGAGTAAATGCCCATTTCACAATATTCCTTTCTCTCCAGCAGTGGGACAAAGGCAAGATAAAAATATAGCATGGGCAAGAATTTACAGATATATCAGGATGTGTGAGAATCAGACATGTGCCTGGTGGATGCACCTTCCACACACCTAAGCAAGCTATTTTCTAGTGAGGAGAAGACCAAAGTAGTTTCTGTTCACAACTTAACATCAGAGCACAGTAGAAAAACAGCCTAAAGTCCCTCTAAGGTGGGAGCATCAGGAAGGTCAGGGGAAGAATGCACTTTAAACAACTGCAGATACTCAGTGAGAAGTGGAAAGTTCTTCTGAAATTCTGATTTATTTGAAGATAAACTCGCAGCACCAAATTTATGAATATTTTATCCTAAAAGCATCTCTCAGGTGATTATTCTCCATAAAGCACACTTTTTTGTTATTAACTCCCATTACTTCTGACAACTGCACACTGTGATGCTACACATGCCTTACTGAAAACTGAGAACACAGTGGTGTGACTGTGCCCCTTCTATGTGGTCAGCTCTTGCTGGCACAGAGTATTTAATTTTGGTCTAGTTAGTGTATTTAAGAAATGCAAGTTGATTAGAGTCTGAGTTTCTGTCTTTCCTGCAATGTTAGATGATTAATAAACACATCCCCAGAACCAAAACTGAAAAATATGCAGTTGTGTGAAACCTTACAATGCAGTTTTGTATTCATCCTAGATGGACACCAGGTCTTCTCACAGCACTTAGAATATAATTAGAATTCAATACTAAAGAAAAAAAATTTGCCAGAAGAAAACATGCAAAGATTACAATCTAAATACAATATTGTTAGTTGAAAGAAATGAATGTAGACTATTGAATGTTCAAAATTGTGTTGAATTAGATAAGCAAATCCCATGTAGACTTTGTTAATGATTCATAATCAGCTAATAAGCTCATCTCTAGTAGAATAATGATCCATGGACCTGTTAGCTCATTTATCACTATGTTTTACAACACTGGCAAAGAAACTAATTAAATCCCAGCATCATTACACAGAATTCCTTTTAATAGAGATACAATGATGCACTAGAGGCTACAGATTACACTGCAAATTGTACCCAGAGATTCTGGACAGCAAGTTTTAATTAACACCTTAGCAAGAAGCTACCCACTTAAATAATAACTAACTAGGAAACATCTGCACACTCCAAAACATTGGAGGAAGGAGAGAGTAATGAAAGGAGCATGATGTGAAGTATGGAAATTGTAGGTTTTTTCTATCCACAGCAAAAAGCTGTTGCTGTTCACCAATGGCATTCATTATCCAACACAAATGAGAAGGCAAAACTCTGGCTCCAGATCAGTGTTGAAGATACTGGCAGAGGCATGCATAGCAGGTTATAAAAATAACAATTAAAATCTGTGCAGCACCAGTGCAGCTGGAGCATCTCCCAGAATACAGCAAGGATTCACAAAGCACAAGAGAAAGAATACAAGAAGTTTTTATGTCGTTTTGTTCATTGTAGGAGAAAACACAGGTGTGTAACTGCCCAGATGAACAGGTTTCTGTTGTGCAAGCAAAAGATCAGGAAGAACTTAAGAGATCACAGAATGAAAAAAGACTGAAAGACTGAATAGTCCAACACTTTCCTTTCAAAGGAAAGATGTCTCTAATAGTGAGAAAGCAACAGAAAGTAGTCATTAGTTTAACCTCTTGCCTTGAAAATCCCAACACAGAGTAAGAAGAACACATAAATTCTGCAGTGGATCTGAGCCAAGAACAGCGTTTGCAAGTAGTTTTCAAATGCACATGTAAAGGAATATGCAGCCCCCAAAATGGTGAGTGGCTGCTATGACTGTCGAGAAAGTAATTAAAAAGGCAAGACTTTCTAGCAAAATACCTCAGGCTTTGTTGATTTAACTTCTTTTTTTTTTCTGATAGTAGTGATTACTCAGTGATCAGATCTTTTTAATACCTAAAAATTTAAAAGCTTTTCAGTGTGTCTTTTTCTTTTCAAAGTTGAATTATTGCAAAAAGGAGGAGCAAATAGGATAAATATGAGTTTGAGCTGGATCTGTTTTAAAGTTAGTTCTCAAAGAATTTTACAAGAATTTATTACTTGTGAGTGTAACATTCAAAGAAATTGTCTATCAGAGCAACTCCAGCAGAATCATCAACATCTTGTTGATTTTTCTGAGATTTTTATTGTCTGATGAAATGTAACTAAAGACTCCCATGGTGACAATTAAAGACTTGAAATAACTGAAGTTGGTGTTCACATTATTAGGTGGTAAAATACAGCAATGCTGTAAATACCCATTAGCCATTACTGTTCTCATTAATCCCCAAAACCAACTCATTAGTGTCCTTAGACATGATAGACAAGTACAGCAAATGAGATAAATCTATCAATATATTCATAGTGTGCAAAATCAGGGCTTCCGTCATCACATTCACACAGTGACAATCAGTTAAATGCTCTATTGCAAGAAATAAATGTGAGAGAATCTAGCTGGAGTGAAGAATGATGCATGGTGAAATAACCAAGACATCAGAGGTTTCAGTTCTACCTTACAGCAGGTTCACATGAAGTTCAGGTTGGTAGGAATTGTCACAGTTGTTTAGCCAATGCTAAAT
Organism: Passer domesticus; assembly: GCF_036417665.1. Taxonomy (NCBI): domain Eukaryota; kingdom Metazoa; phylum Chordata; class Aves; order Passeriformes; family Passeridae; genus Passer; species Passer domesticus. Next base: position 3,258,989 of record NC_087497.1, on the reverse strand, counting down.
TTTATATAACATATTGATCTAGCTTAAGCTGCTGTAACTTACAGGTATTTCAGTAGTGAGGGTTGCCGGTTTGTGGAATTTAATGGAGGCTTCTGGTTGTGTAAAAAAAAACCTGAGTAGATCACCTAAGGGCTGGAGACACATCCAGGCCTGACACGGCCCTGCACTGATACCTCAGGATTTCAGCTTTTATATTTTCCATATATTTGCAATCCTGCAGTCCTTTAGTGCATAACTCCAAACTCCACACACAGTGGGAGCTGCTGCTTTCCCATTTTGGGCAGACACAACAATTCCTCTCCAGGCCTGGCAATCAAGGATACCTCACTGCCTCAGGCCTGAGAGATGGAAACAAAAGAGAGTTGGGGGAGCAAACTTGGGGTCAATGACTTCATTAGCTGAAGCTGGAATTGGAAGATGAATCCCCAATATGCAAATGCACCATTATAAAATGGACCAAACTGTGACCCATTGTCCATTTTGGGTGCAGCCCCTGGGGGTTTTTTCTGCCCTAAATGTACCTAAAGGACTTCAATAAATATAATGGCTTTTTATTCCCTTAATTTTTTCTGGCCCCTGTTTTTAGGTAGCCCCAAAAATGCATCAGCACAGTGCTCAGATCACTGCACACTGCTGAAGGTGCCAGTGCCAGACCAAGGACATTCCAGCATGAGACACTAAAGCTCCAACCTCTGCCAACCGCGTTCTGAGCATGGACACATACTTCCTCATATGATATCTCTACTTACCAGCTATTTTTCATTCTCCTTACTCCCATCTTCTCTCTACCTTTGTTTCATGAACTCTCTTGACAAAAGCCTGTAATTAGATAAGTTTCTTTTACATCTGGTACTTTCCACCAATGTCTTTATCTTTTTGACATTATGCATTCACCTTTTCACAGCTACCTTTCAGAGTTCTGTTGAGAGGAAAACTCTACAGTCTTGTGGTGAAGCACAGCACAGTCAGAATAGCAAAACTGTTGAATTAGACAGAAACCAACAGGGCTAATAATAATGCCACTGTTTAAATCAATAACATGGCCTTGCCCAGAATACTGGTTTCATTTTGGGTTTGCTTTATCCCAGAAACAGAGCAGGAAGAGAAAGAATTCAAAGATAGGTCACAAAAATGGTGCCAGGCCAGCAGAAATTAATTGCAAGGCATAATTGGAATATGGGTCTGCTTAGTTCAGGAGGAAAAAATCTCATGCAGATAAAAAAAACACCCAAACTGCATAGGGATTAAAACAAGAGTTCCCACTTGCTACATCTGGGAATACAGGCACATGATAAATAAATCTGAAAAGCAAGTAGTACCTTTGTTGCAATCATTAAGAAAAACTGGAGGTTGGGGAATGAATGGAATTGCACATAAAATCCAGTAGGGCAGAACACAAAAGGTGTTGGTGTGGATAAAGAAACATCTGCAAATGAAGGGCTAGTAGCACCATTGATGTGATGACTCAAAAATAATTTAGAGACCATAGCCATGCCAGGCTAAATGATTGTTCTGGAGATTTGAGAATGATGTGATTATGGCCTCTAAACTTATCATGGCCTTCTACTTTATCAGTTTAGGAAAGGGTTTGGCAATTCCACAGGTGTAGAAAGCACATTCTGCAGCCCTCTCTATAAAGATTAAGACTCTGATCTTCACAGACCTGGTGCATCAGGCTGGTACCACTGACAGCACAAATGAAACTTTGCCTCCTACTTCCCATGACTGCAAGAAATCCACATGATGGGTGTTTCTGTGTATGTCTATAAGCTTCTCCTCTGTGTTCAAATGAGAAAGCATAAATTGGATTGTTTGCCATTCTTTGTATGGTGGGATCTATTTTAAATGCATACTGTGGTTTAGAAGACAATTTAAAAATAGCACCCACATTTCAGAATGGTCTTCTTTAACTGGATGATCACAATTTCTACACCTTGTCCACCACTGAGTCTCTTGCAACAGCAGGGGTTCTAGCAACACCAGCTCATCACAGGATGAAAGGTAAGTCCTGAATCAAAAGCAAACATGCAGTCATTCCAAACCACTTTAACACTATGTACTCCAGCATTAGGAGAAAAAAATTGTTCAAGCAATACTGTGACCTTACTGCCCCCTATTCTGAAGCTTAGAAAATTGCAGCATTCCCTTAGCCATACATTTGGCAGGTTGAATGAATGGTTCAGCAGGGACAGGAAAGAATTCCCCTGAAAAGGAAATGGCAGTGGAGATGTGGTTTTTCTTAGGTCCCTAAAAATTGTCATCCCTACATGCTATCTGTGTTTCCTGATGTAGAGGATGTGGCCATTTTATGCAGAAAGTACTCTGGGGAATGAGTTCATTTTAATCCTGAGCTAGTCTTTGTAACTCTTTGGAAAAAAAGGTCAGCAACATCCAAACACAACCAGCTAGAGAGACCCAAGATGCACAGAGTACATCACTCAAACACTTTCTATCATACTGGGGTATTTTTCTCTTCTTAATGCATGGAGAATATATTATATAGTCATTCATGCACTAAAGACCTCAGAAAAAGTTCAGACTTATACATTTTCCTATTTGCTTCCTCTTCTCTTCCTCCCTGGGTAAATATCTCCCAGCACATCAGCTGCATCTGTCATTTCTCTTTTCCCCAGCACTGTGGGCCCTTTGTCATCATCAGTTCACATGGCCAAAAAGTAGCAGCTCAGTACATGCTGCAGCACAGGCATCATCTGAGACATTTAACTGAGGATGTACAGGACTATTTCTCTTGAAATACTGAGTGCTCTACACTTTTAAAGAATTGAGGGTGCCCAGATATTTTTACAGCAAGAAGGAGATTCAAGATGGCAAGGTCCATATTGTGTAACACAACTGGATATGCATGCACACATCCACAGGCTGGATCTGTTTCAGTCTATTTCAATTTCCCAGACAGCTTATTGGACTCTATCTGGAAGCTGATTAGTTTATTCTACTTGTTATTAGAGGAAACAATAACTCCCAATTTAGCTGTTGTTTGTTCTTTATGTTCAAACTCGGGTGTTCTGAATTCAATTGTTATGAACGCAGTGTTACCAGAAGTATCTCAGCTTTATTGAACATATCCTTTGAGTGGAAAAAAAGAACCATCAACAAACCAAACAGCCCTTTCCCCACAAAAAGCATACAAGCCTTGTATCCACCTCTTTTATAAAAGAGTCCTCAGCTTCTAAGCAGTGAATGTGAAATAAGTGGACAATCCCAAAGCACACACTGGTGTTTGCTCAGCACACTGTTCAGACCCAGGCTGCACGAGCACCAGGACCAGGAAAATATCTGTAAGTCAACAGGTACTGTTAATATTGTGATTAATCAGAATAACATTGGTATTAGGGGGTTATTTCTTTGTAAGTGGATTTCCTTTGAGGTACTTCAGATTTCAATATGGCAATTCTTCAACCCCAGTTTCCTTTTGTCCTGTTCAAATTACATGAAGTGGAATGAGTTGAGAATTGTTGATTCTACAGCCAGATAACTGACACAGAAGCTTTACTGATTTCCACAAATCATGGAAGTAACAACAGATTTTATACTCACATTGAATTGTTTTTCATTTTTAAAATTAAAATAATTTTAGCTGACAAAATCTGACATATTTTTAATAGACAAATCAGTTCTCCCACTCTATTTTACCATCTAAAAGAAGTCTTAAATTTTAAGTACAATTCAATTCTAATGTACAAGGCTAATTCACAAGTAAGTGAATTAATGCCGAGGTGACTAGAATGCTTGTAAGAATGCTTGATTTGGGAGGGTGAACAATGACATTACTTTCCTTTTAGCAGTTTTCTTTATTTTTTGTTTCAGTTATTCCTCATAAAGCAAATATTCCTCCCCTTCTCTGCTCCCAGGCTCACATATTTTATCTACATTTCTTACACACAAAAATTTCTATGACAGTTATTCCATGAGGAAGAACTTCCCAAATAAAGTAAAGCACAAACAAATTACTTTTCTTATATCAAAACATATTAGGCAGACCTCACAGTCTCTTTGTTGGATTTTGAAGGGGATTTTGGAGGAACAAGGAAGCTTAGTTTTTGAGCAAAGGTAATTTTGAAAGGTGGAATCACAGCTTATGAAACTCTCCAGAGAATTTTCCTGATGCAAAGCTAAGAAGACTTTGTGATAATTTCTTAGGAGCTGGCCTCATTCCAAGTTGGATTTTAAACACAGATTATAAGGCAAACACCATCCCCCACAAGTATTAAGAAAGAAGAAAATAACAGAATGGGGGCTGCAGAAATGGTGTCTATTGTGGGACAAAAACCTGTCAATCAACCAAGTTGACAGGCATCAGAGATTGACAGACAGGCCCTCTCTCTTGACTTCAGTTATCTAGGGGAATGGGAAAAGTGTCTGCAAGAACAAGTTAAATTGCCAAAGTCATTACCAGTCACCAATTACCAAAGAAAAGATAACAAGGTGTATTTTAGAAAAATCGATGCAACAACATGCATTTCAATAGAGTGAGTTTTTCAGAACTTTAGAAAACAAAATGAACTATTTAGGGAATACATGATGGTTTTTCATAGAATACCAAGCACTTTACTGTGCCAGCAGGCTTTGGAGATTCATCACTATTCTCCCTATATTTTCTATGAAGTCCAAAGGTCAAGCAACAAATATGTCCCTTTGTCTCTTCTTAGTCTTAACCTACAGCAAGAAAGTAATCTCTCTATCCCAATGATTAATTCTAGGATCTGTGCTTGGAAAAACTAGAGTCCAAACAACATTTTGGTTCCCAAGTGCATTTATTCTAGTTACAAGAGAAAATTCTATTATGTGCTAATAAATTATTAAGAAAAAACCAAAGGATCTTGATATTTTCTGCCAGATTTTATTTTTTCATTCACCCAGGCTGAAAAAACCCCTCATGAATTGTGGTGGAACCCCAATTTATGGCCTTGGGGTGGCCAGCTCCTTATGGCACATATGGCTCTGATCTTCAAAGGGAAAACCACCTCTGACACTGAATAATAAACCTGAACAAATGCCAAAATCAACATCCACTCATCACACTGAAGAATAGGAAGATATCAATCCTGAAAATACTTTCTACTGATATTTTTTCTTAATTTTCATTCGACCTTTATTTTTAATGAAGCTTAGGTGCAATATAGACTAATTTCTACCAGCCTGTCTGCACAGGGCCTTTGGAGGAAAATATGCTTACAGGGAATACTCTAAAGCAGCTTTATACTAAAGTATTAACTGAAGTATATTACACTTTAGTTTAGAACATTCAGTAGTTCCTAGCTTCAAGGGGGTCCATATTTAGAAGCACATTCCAGACTTGTAGCACAACCTTTGCCAGCACTTGAGACTCTTTTGGAGGATCTTCATTTACCTCTTGATCCTCTGCAGTCTCCACACCCAGGCAGGCTGACACTTGACTCAGGTTCCTCTGCCTTCCTGCAGAACCCTCACACCAGATAATTTGATCGAATCAAAACTATTTCCATAAAATTATAAAACATAACAGACCACAGCAAAAAATGTAAAACCTCCAAAGCAGCTCAAAGCTAATTAATTTCTATTACTAGTGAAAGAAGAACCACTTAACATGCCTTTTCTTATTTAAATTACCATTGACAGCACCTGGGGTTTTTTTGTTGTTTTCTTTTTTTACTCTTGGGAACTCCTGTTACAATACTAGTTAAATTCTGTATGACTGTAGAATTTATGAAGATAAGGCAATTACCATTACAAAAACAATCCCAGGTTACAATTTATGGCTAAAAGAAAAGAGTTATGATGTTCTGTTAAATCATTCAATGATGCATTACATCCTTAGTTAAACCTTCTAGTTGTGAAAATTTAGGGCTAATTGGTGTCATTGCATTCAGTAATTAATTATTTTGTTTCATTTATGGATACTTCATCTATATATTGTTAAGCAATAATGCAACTTAATAAACAGCAAGTGTACAAGCCCTGTAGCCACCATGTAATCAATATAAATGACCAACAGGAGAAAGCAAAATTCCATAAAGCTTTGATTTCCACTGACAGAAATGGCAGAGTTAAACCTGTGTTCAGAAGCAGCTTCTGACTGAGAAGTCAAAAAGCGTCTAGCAAGAGCTGGTTTTGCTGGCAGAGAACAATTGTGAGTATGGCCTAAATTAGAGGGCACATTTCCTTGGTATTTTGTACCAAAAATCATTCCAAGGATTCAACAAAAAATATAAACCATGAAAAATTCTATGTAAAAGTTGTGATTGAAGCTGCCTGGACTGCAGCATTGCCTTGTCTGGAAGGACCATGCTACACAGAAAGAAAAAGGGAATGATCTGTTCTGGACTGAGGACCTACATGAAGTAGCTCACTTCATTAATAAATACCTGATTATGGTACACAATTTTATATTGCCTTTATTTAGATATACAGAGTTTGGGATTTTTCAAGACAATCTCCTCTGCCACCTGTTTTTCAAACCTGTGGTGAAGGAAAATACCCATTATCTCTATAAAAGATTTAGATGTTAAGGAACTAATTTAATAACCTTTATTAGTTTAAATTGATTACATTCCACTGGCTGTTTTTGACTTTCCGCATGGTTCAGACTCACATTTCAGAGCTACCTGATCTCTCTGTAGGATGTCTCTGTGAATATTTATTAACAAGATTGCAGGAATTACCCTCTATATTAATCATCTTCTGTCAAAAAAATGAAGGCCAGCAAGCAACCCACTCCAACTGTAGAGGAGTCAATAGATTTGCTTTTCTTAATTAATTTAAGAATTTCTAAGTCAACTTTCCCCAGTGGTAATTAATAAGAAGCTTGTCCACTGTTCTTTAATGCAAAAATCACAAAAAAGAGAGCCTGTAAGCCTGTAAGGGAGGCTGGGCCAAAGCACAGTGTGTCCATCTCTCATGTGCTGAGACAGCTAACTTTGGTTAAAATTAATAATATTTCACAATTGCTATCAATGTACAACTAATTTTAGGAAATATAATTAATCAAAAATTTTACCTGTTAATTTCTGCTATTTTTTTCTATTGCAATAAAGACTCAGTCTGGACCATGATAAATACTGTGTGTCCTGCAAATCCAAATGGAAAGGAAGATAAATGAAGAGAATCCAAACGAACAAAACCCTTAAACCCCTCAACTAACACAAAAGATACCCAATAGATTCACTCTCCAAGATGAGTCTTGCAGGGCAGAAGAAGTTAATGTTGGAATTTCAGGTTTAATCCATTCCTAAGCAGGAAGAGCAATCACTTTGGCCTTAACCTCAGCTTTGAAAACACTGTTCTGCATACATGCTGTTTCAACATTTCTGGGTTGCAATTCAGCATCAAATAATCAATATTCAAGCCTGTTCCCCTTGCAGCCTCCCTGACACACCAGACTGAATTCCACCTTCTACAAGAGCGCTGACACCATTTGAAATTGAAGAACAAACTTTGCATATCTCCATGTCTCAAGGAACATTTTTATGCAATACAGATGATATGGTATGAATTTTTGCAACTTCTTGGCACATGCACACCAGTTTTGCATTCTTTCAGCTGCTGTCATTACTTCCTGTGTTTCCCAAAGAGGAACAGGAATGCAGTGCTGTAAATGCTGCACACACACGAAAATTCAGATGCTAATAGAATTCACCACGTCAAGAAACATTTGCATGGTTAAAGTAATAGTCTCCATATTATAGTTTTAGCTAATTTTTGAGATTTTCTCCACTTTTGCTGCCCCAATCAGGAATCCAAACATTTTCTGCTGTTTTAAAACTGTTTTCTGGATGATAGGTATACCATCTTTTTATAGTTGGCATGTACTGGAGGCAATCTGCAAATATAATTCCATGAAAAGGTATTTTATCTTCATTCACATAAGCTCTCTGCTATCCAGAACATTGCTATAATTCCTAAACCTCGACTGGGAGTTCATTAGCAAAATTTCTGCACAACAGAAACATATTTGAAAATATATTCAGACAGGTGTAAAAGAGATGAGATTTATCATCTCTGTTTTTTCAATAAAAACTCCTCTAACATACTCAGAAAATGAACCATAAGAGAGTAAGATTTATTCTATTTTACTGCAAAATCCTACTTTGAAATTTTCAAGACTTTTCATGTCCTCATTTTGTAACAATAGTGTGTTTCCCAGATAAAAGCAATTACAAACTGAATGTTCCAATTAAACATGGCAAAAATCATGCTTTACAGGGAGAATCTAGAGAGAGGTGCAGTGGCAATTACATTTTCTGTGTTCATTGAGCACATAAAGAGCTTAAGAAAAATACCAACAAGACAAATCTACCCTGTAGCTTCCTCCAGAGATGTACCCAAGCTGCGTTTTTTCCCACCCACCTGGATTTTTTCTGGTAGCACTGAAAGTATCTGTGACAGTTCCCTGAACTGTGTGACAAAATGAAACAGATTCTTTTTAGAGTAAAACAAAAACTGGAGGACTCAGGCACCTTTTGTGCTGGTGAATGTCTGCAGCCAAAGCTGCAGCAGGTGTCCCAGTCTGGGCTGACTCTGGCTCCCTCTCAGCTCAAAGGCTCCTCACAGCCTTTATAAAAACCACAGGGCTCTAGAGCAGCTGCTGACAACCATCCTCAGCCTTCTTGTGGAGGACAAACCCAGCTCAGCGTGGTCAAGAATGTGTTGGCAATTACCAGCTTTTCTTGTCACAAACAAAACTTTGACAACATCATGCCTAGCACTGAGCTGTCTGCAGAATATTCAATTTTGTACCCATAATTTTCTAAAATCACAAAAAATTCCCAGCTGTCATTACAGCTGAGTAGAGAACCACTATAACTCTTTGCACAGTGGTGCTTTACACAAGGTTTCTGACTGCTCTACCCTTCCTCATTCCAAGAGTTCCTGTGTTTGTGGTGCTGCCCCATGGCTCCCCTCAGCAGAACAGAAATAGTTAAGGTCACAACAGAGTGCTGCTATGTAAAGGAGAAATTTCCCTGTCCTTGCCTAAGTGAATGTCTGGGATTAAACTGACAGCCCACCTTAGTGATGGTGGAATAATTGGTTGTTCAGCTCTGTCCTTGTCAAGCTCTGACAGTTCTGCAGATGTCCTGCTCGGCTCTCCAAAGGTTAGCCTCAGCTGAAGCTGGTGTTCATTAATCATTCCTTCCTGACAGGACTCAGAGCAGCCCACATCTGCCACTCTGTCCCCCTCAATCCCTGCTGCACCCAGCTTGTGTGTAATCACTGATGGTTTTCTTAGCAGGATACCTGATAAGGGAATATGCATTTAACTGGGACACTCGTGCTGTTGCTTTCTTTCTTGGTAATTCTTTCAGCAAGGGACAAGTAATACAAATTTGGTGTCTTTGTTCAAGACAGGCTTGTACAAAATGGGTGGACTGGGTGGATGTACACAGTATTGCATTCTTTTTATAGTGTCTCTAATGCCTTCACACAGCAATTTTCAGTCCATAATCACACTGGAGAAGGAAGGATGTGGTATTCATTAACTTTGCATGGCTACATGGTGGGTCCTACAGCTCCTGAGTTGGAAGAAGTGGAAAAAACCCGACCACGAGCAGCTGGGGAAGGAAAAGCCTCAATACACTCTTCTGATCTTGTAATTTTTTTCCAGCCACTGGATATCTCTGGACTATAACATTTGCTTCACTGTCTCTTTGTGGAGACAGTGACTGAAAATTTCCATCACCAGCCCTGCTTCAACCCAGAAGAACTGGATAATTTTCAGAAGTTCACACAGGACTAATTTCTTTGGAGTATTCTGACTGCTTTTACCAGAACCTGTAAGTGTCACTAATGAGTAACATTCACCTTAGAAAAATGAGAGAACTACTGAGATAATTCCCGGTAATTTCAAGTATACACCAGAATTTCAAGAATAAACTGTACTTCTTACAGTTAGACAAAACCACAAATATATTACTGGTGATTCTTGAGTAAATTGGAATAACCATCAGCACACAGACTGCCAGTGTGTTACAGTTGCCAAGACTGTGTATGAAATGAAATAATTGCCCATTTCAAAATCGTATTACAAGATTGCCCACTGACTTTTTTTAGCCTGCTGGTGTTCATATGTGAGTATTGCAGGAATCATCATTTCAAATAATTGATTAACTGTCTAGTCTACAAAGTTTAAAAAGGAACAAACAAGGACATTAAGCGATTAGCATTCTTCCATTTAATTTGCAAATCCTGTCTTCACAGCTAAAAACCCAAATGCCTCAGGCTACATCTCAGGCACACAGATCCCAACAAGCTTGACAGTAGAAAGAAGGTGCTACAGGGGCACATAACTGACATGCTGGATTAAAGCAATCAACACATTGACCATTAATCACACTGAAGGCTTTGCAGCGAGCTCAGGGAATGGCGCTGGGCCTGCTCTGCAAGGCAGCAGAGTGAGGCTGAATTTCAAACTGCTGAGCCCACCCACCAGTGTGATCTGGGCAACACAAGCCATTATAGCAGCAGACCTTCAGTCAACTCAAGTAAATCTTGGATTTAGATGAAAAGAGAAAAATCTAATGGGCTGCCTTTCAAGTGATTTTTCTGGGGAAACCTAAATAATCAAACCCAGTCCAAATGATGTGCTCATAATCAGAGTCCCCATCATGTCCAGCTCATCCCCATTGCTCAGCTGACAGTGACACTTTGGGGTGCTGCCTCCAATGGATATATCCAATTTAACAAAACCTGAAGAGCAGGTGTAACCACTTGCAAACTGTTTTGATTCTCTGCAGGACTGAGAGTGCTTGCCTCAATGTGTGTGTTCCATTGCTGAATGGCACAAAACATGAGAAAACTGTGGAGTCCCATCAGCCATGTCAGTAATTTCATTGTTGGGACTGCACTAGGACACAGAAAAGAAGCTTATATGATAAAACACTGAAATAGATGATGACCAGTTCCATTGCTTGATGAATTATTTTCTCATTCCTGTTTCCCTATATATTGCAGCAGTACCCAGTGAATGAATCACTTAAAGGCTGGGAAATGACTGCTACTTTGAGAACAATTTTGAAACCAAAGGAACAGATCCAGTAGAATATGGCTACAATTGTGTCTATAATCATTAAGCACAGTCAGACTTGGTGTTCATTATGATCTATGTGCATGTATAACCAAAATACCTCCTCCTAACAAAGGATGTACAACCTATCTCCCTCCTTTTCCTTGAACCACTCATTCAATCAGCATTAATGATCAAATTATTAAATTAATAACACTTTTTGAGTCAGTAAAAACTACATTTCTGTCATGATTTAGCAAGGATTCTACGGGCTACTAAATTACTTTATCAGCTGCATTACATTATCTAGTATTCCAGCACAAAATATTGTCATTTATTCCTGTATTCTCAGTGGTAGATACAGAAAATAAGGAGCATTATCTCTTGTTTTGAAAACTAGCCTTGTCCCTGTCTTTCTGCTTCCTGGACTTATGCTCCCTCACCTCACCACAGACTTCACTTACCAGTAAAATGATCTTGCAACACTGACATACCTGAAGAAATCCTTTAAATACTTAGACTACAGACAAGCAGACATATGTGTACAATGACTTTTTTTATTGTGCTCCCTCTGCTGGCTCTGAAAAAATCACTGGTGGGAAAAAACTTTCCATGACTTCACTGTTACCTGTGCTTACCAATGCACAAAAGCTGGGTATTGAAAATGCCCCAATATTTTAGTTTAATTTTCCTGAAATTCAGAGAAAGGCCTCTGTGTTCTTCCAAGGGAAAAAAAAAAAGACAATACCAAGAGAAAGGTGCTACCTAGAGCTTAGGAAAACTACAAGCAATTGGGGAAACAATACTCTCTTGCACAGCACAGAAAGTTGCTTCACAGAGGGCAAAGAATTAGATATCCCAGTGTGCAGGAGAAATTCCTCTGGCATTTGTGATCTCTGTACAGGTGGAGTTGTATGGATAAAGACTCCAGAAGGTGTTAAGTGAAGAAAAGGGTAAAACAAATCTTTGTCTGATATGATATCACTTTAAACATCAAGTATGGCCCGTGGAAAGGCAGCATTATGGAAAAGTAGACAGTGGCATTGCCAGCAATACAGTTAAAATCACTGAGTTGCAAGTAAAATATAAAATATTCTCTTTTATGTTCCATACCTACATTTTACCCTTTACCCAGTGTTTCTATCCTCTGAAAATATGTGCAGATCTGTGAAAATAAAACAAAACACACCACTATGACAGTACTTTAGGTAAAAAAAAAAGTAGCAACAGCTACTTCTCTCCATATACTGGCAGGACCTGGCATGTTTAGGCATACACCATGCTGTCACAAAAGAAATAATACTTGACCAAAGACTCATTTCAATGTAAAATGTCATATTAGGATTATGAGAGTGAGCAAATTTGCCATCCTTAAAAAGCTGTTTCCTTGCTGGTAAATATAATTAAAATTTTTAAGTCCATTTCAAGAAATCAGACATCAGGAATATAAAACCCTAAGTGTTTCTTTGTGGGAATGTCAGGTTTTTCCCCCTTTAGTAAAAATGCCAGTTTCATGGTGTCCTCCCCTTTCTTTCACTTTCACTTAGATATATAGGAAGGCACCAGAACCTTCATGAAGAGCTTTGACATATTGTGGGATCATATAGAGCACCCCCAAATCCCAAAGCATCAGCTGAGAGAATTCAAATCACACCTCACACCTGAATTCAAATCCAGGTAAACTGCAACACATGAACCCTGTTTTCAAAATACACAAATCATAGGGCTAGAAGCATCATGTGCCTTTTGTGCTGAAAGTAATCCAGTACTAAGTAGGTTTTATAATTTAATTAATTTTAATTCATAATAATATTATAAGGATGCATATTTTTATATGCAATATAGAATATAGAATATGTATGATATATTATATACTATATATAATATATACATATATTTATTATATCTACATATATAATAATGTTAATATTCTATGGCAACAATAAATAATAATTATAATTTTATTATCACCTCAGCTCCTCCATACAGGGAAATTCAAGAACAGCAGCCTGATCTACTCTGGACCATTCCAGAGCTGTGGGTTCGACAGCAAACCTTCAGCTGACTCTTCCCACCTATATTAAACTTTGATTCTATGTTTTATTGAAAGTTCAGCCTGGGTTGAGGTACTGAGGTTGTGAATTTTTGGGACACTACTGATCACAGAATAATGGGATTGTTCTTTTTTTTTTTTTTTTAATTGCAATTCATTATAGAAATGGTGAGTAAAAGACAAGAGGATTTGGAATTTTAACCAATATGCATTGCTAGAAACTGCAAATCTCCTTCTCGTGTTGAATGACAGATTTTTTTTCTTTCCAGACAAGTCCTATGTTTTGCAAGTTTTGTGGAAGTCAGTCTGTTTTTTATAGCTTCAATATGAGACCTGGTCACTGATTGTCTATGAAAATAAATCTGATCTGACATTCAAAGAGGGATTAGACATAATCCAAATTACAATTTTTTGGATGGCTATCTAACATCTTGTCTATGTAAAAATGTCATATGTTAAATGGCTTGGAAACCATGACAACACCAGCTCTCTAGAGCTCCACAAGCTCAATCAAGCCATAATCAAGGATTTCCTTACATGATTGTCTATTATCTCCTTCTCAGTCAGAGATGCACATTAAAGGAGTGAAAAGATCAGAGTGGAATCACCAGCATTAATTACATGCTAGGCTAGACCTGTCTTCCTGGAAGTGCTGTCAAAAAGAATTTGGAGTACCTGTAGGACATTCAGAGTAGTCCTCTGTTGATTCTGCACCAACTGTAAAACCAAAAGAAAAAAGATTAGCACAGGTCAGGGTTACTGAAAATATATTAAGCTCTTCATATTTGATAAAAGAGAAAGTCTATTCAAATCTGTGAACACAGATGCATTCCTTAATGCTTACTGTGTCCTTCTAATGACGAGAAGGAGCAATTACAGCAAAAGTGAAAAGTGCTTATGATGAAGAACAACATTTTAGACTAGATCATTCCTGGGTATATTTATTAGAATAAAGGCTTGTTAAAGGAAGTACAGTCATTTTAAGCCTGTACTAAAGAGAAGTCAATTATTTTTCTTTGTAAGGCTGGTTGAAAAAGCACAGCCTTCTTTAGACTTATTATTTAGGTCCTGAAACAATTCAAGTTAAGAAAGAGTGCTATAAATACCTGCTTTTTCCTATGTCCAAAGAGAAAAAAAAAAATCAAAACCAAAAAGAACAACAACAAAAATACCATGTGATTTATACAGCTGAAGAAAGTCACACAAGAACAATTAAATTAATATTAACAACAAACAAATGCAAAAAGCATGCAAACTACTCATGGATTTTTCATGAGGTGAAAAAGAAATTTTTCAAATTATTTGCTCTGAACTATTCACTGTAATTATGGCAACTGGCAGGCAACGAAACCAATAAATTGGAGTGATGATTTCGGAGCTTTTCAGCATATCCTTCCCATGATGTCAAGAAAAAAATCCTTTTTGCTGGATTTGTAAAGGCATGTGCTTTGTTCAGGCCACAGTTACTGCATTGACCTGTGACTGTAAGTCAAAATTTTACCCTTGTTTTATTTTGCCACTGATCTATAAATTATTTTAAATTTGCCATAGAAATACTGTGTTAATGTTCAAGACAAAAGTCCTTCTGCAGTGCAACAAGGTAGACAGACAACAATCCTGGGCTCTCACAGCTGAGCAGAATGCTGCCAATCTTTTTCTGTTCCTATGAAAAACAGTCTTGTAGCTAAACTTCATAAAAGATTTCATCAGTTCTTTTCTTATCCTATGCACCCACTGATTCAATTACTCAAATTTATGATTCTGCCTCCAGAGGTTTTCCCAGTTTTGCCTATTCCTTTCAGTCCTTGCACCTTAAACATTTCCTGTACGGAAAACTCTCCTCATCTACCTATTTAAAACAAGTAAAAAAGGGTTTTTTTTTTTCCTTCTAGAATTTCCTTCCCATGAAGAGATTAGGCATTCGAGGAGGAACAGAAGCTAATTGTTATCTCACATTCCTCTGCCATTTAAACCCCCTGAGGGTGACCAGGGGAACAAGGAGAGTGCAGCCCCCAGACCCCACAGAGAGCAGCTGAAGGCACTGTGTGCTCCCTGC
This sequence comes from Passer domesticus, assembly GCF_036417665.1. Classification (NCBI taxonomy): domain Eukaryota; kingdom Metazoa; phylum Chordata; class Aves; order Passeriformes; family Passeridae; genus Passer; species Passer domesticus. The sequence goes on along the minus strand of NC_087497.1, from coordinate 3,243,881 downwards.
TTCTCTTCAGGGTATTGCACAGCATAAATCATAACAGAACACAGAAAAACAAACAGAAAAAAACACAGCTTGCATATAATAAGGTATCCTAAACCGTCTGCAATTTGTGACAAAGTGCACAGTTCATCATAACTGTGAAAATAAAGTTTCTTGCTTCCCAGCCACAACATTAGTGAGCAGCTGAGTTCAGCACAGTGCAGCACTGGGCACATCAACATGGAAAAGAAAGAGCTGCTAATAGGTACAAAACTTGCCAATATTTTGATTAAGTAAGGTATTAGTGCAAGAAAGTAGGTACAAAGTATTAGTACTGCACTGGTACTATCAGAGGATCTATCAGACATAGATAGGTATCTGCCTGCCATGAGTATTGACTTAATGTGTCAAAAATTAGCTTTGTGCAGACTTAACACTCTACTGAATGGAAAACACAAGCTTCAGACATGTTTGGCATGATCCTGAGGACATACCTGCAGAGTACTTTTTAGAAAAGAAAAGAGTCAGCACTGCACTCAGTGATGCTTTTCTGAGAGTAGAAATTGGGCTGCAGCTGGGCTTCTCAAAATATATTCATCCATAAGTGAAGAGTTGGGAGGAAAAAATATATCTGGAAACCTGAATAAGTATTTTCATGATTACAAAACATGTATCAACAAATAGATCTGCCACTCCTCTGGGACCACACTGGTAGTCCCTGCTACATTTTCTCCCATTTTCAAATAAACACCTGAACTTCTGCCTTATTTCATGACAATCTAATCAAGAGAAGCATTACTACAAAAATCTGTTACAGAAACTGAACAAAAATAAACCAATAAAATGGTCACCTTGGGTGAAACCCCTCTGGCTGACACTCTGAGGGTTTTATTATCTGGAGAAATTTCAAAGCCTTATACAGATAAAGCACTACATTAATTCAGAGAGTTGCATTTCTCACATTGATCAGCTTGTGACAACGCCCCCAAAGAAATTTCTCAATGCCAACATCAAGCTGATGATCAGGCAGTTCATTGTACAACTTGTCAGGTTTTAAATGGTACTGCCAGGGCTTTAAACTGACAGGAATCAACCCAAGTCAGAGGCTGCATTCATAAACGTGTGTAAAAAGAAGCCATTTCAGGCAGCATTTGATTTCTCTGAGAGTGGAGTGACAGTGCAAAACTGCATCACAGCATTGTTCTTTATGCTGGCAAGAACTCTCAGGGCATTTACAGAATGAAATAGGGCTGAATATGAGCAGGAAACATGGTGGTACTCTTACATAAGCAAACTTAGTGTGGTTTAAATAAAGAATCAGAGATTTTGTACACTGTGAACTGTGCATGCAAGTGGAGCAAGTGCTGGCTACTGAGCACTGACCACATTGCCACCAATTTCCATTTTTATCACAATTTCATGCTGATGATGCCACAGAACACATTCTTTTCCTACAGGATATTGACTGAATAACAACTTTCACTTAGAACAAGGTCTGCCAAACTCACAGCACAGGTGTTCTCACAGCAGCAGGCTGCACAGGAGCTGCAAGATGACTGCTGCTGCATGCTTTCCCATAACATAGAAGTCTGATGTCTGATTTTAACCATTTATCAAGTGAAAAATTCACCTCAATGCTATGGAGTTCAGTTTTCTAAAGATAAATTCTGCGACAAAAATGTGTCCCTAAAGGAAAAATACAGAGAAAAATATCACTAGGTCCCCATTAAATTCTGTTTGGATGGGCCTACAAATTAAGAAAGATCAGGGATTCATAAAAGGGATTAGTATAACTTTCAGGGATGCTTCCTTTTAAATTTAAGTGAATTAGCTTCATCACTTCTGGGATAATTGATTGCACCCAAACAAACACCACCTTTTCATGTCATACAGGTTCCTACAATACCAGTGAGTGTCACATCTGCTGGAAAACTCCCTGACTGCAGGAGCATCTCTAGACAGATCCTTCCCAAGAGAGGCTTAGCTTTGGTTGAAATCTGGGATGCAGGGATGACAAGTTTGCTGTAAGGTGGGCCAAGAGTACCCCCAGCCCTTTCCTGGCAGCACTGCACTGCCTGCTCAGCACCTCCTGCTCTCAGGAGCTGCTCGAGTGGCCAGAGCTGGCAGTAATTGCTGTTGACATTGTTCAGAGCCTTGCCTCACTGCCAGAGACAAACCTTTCATTCATGAAGAAGTGCTTGTTAGGCCAGTGCTGGACTCCAACCCCACTTAATTAAATTCAAAAAAAAAAAAAAAAAAAAAAAGAAAGGAAAAAGAAATAAAAGAAGTTGCTTGGTTCTGGTGGGAAATTTGCACACAAAGGCTGGTGTCTGAGCTGTTCCCCCACCATTGTGTCTCCCAAACAGTTTTGCAACACCACAGGATCTCTCTCCTCCATCCCTTTCCTTCCAGGCACTGCAAAGGCAGTGGTGACCCTCATTAAGAGACCAGTTCGTTACGGGATGTTTTCCCCATGATTCACTACCAGGGCTTTTCTCCTCATCAATCAAGGGCTCACAAGTGCCAGGCAAGCACTCTCCAAGGGCTTCAAGAATTTTAGAAGCAAAACATGTAAACAGGTACATAGAAAAAGCCTCCTTTGAGCAGTTATGTAAACACTCCCAGTGCCATGAAAAAATGAAACTGTCAAGTCAGGCTCTCCTTGAATTGTGTTCACATTCCCCTTTCTGAGCAGCAGTGGGTCAGATAGTCTGGAGAGGGCTGGCAAACACACAGTGCAGGGCTGAGAACAGTTAGGGGGAGCACAAAGATCAACAAACAAGCTGCTTCATGAAGAGGGGGTCAGGAAATGGAGTAAGAACTGAACACAATGCTTGAACAGATTTAGCTTTGCCCTCATCTGCCACTTCTTGGTCTTTGCCTTGGCTTTCTAACTAACATGATTTTTTTGCTGTTGTTTGGTTTAGGTTTTTTGTCTTGTTTATTTGTTTGTTTGTTTTAGTATCTATTTAATTTTAATCCTTTGTGGACACCAGACACAGGTCTGACTATAACACAAAATAACACGAATTGACAGCATTAATGATAGATTGCAACTGCATTTCACAGAAAAGTATCTAACTGCAAATACTCTGCACACCATATCCTTTTCTATATGAATAAAAATAATCTGTTCTATACAAATAAACTTGTCACTGAATAATTTTTCTTTTATATGGTAACTAATGTTCTGAGTAAAATTACCTGATTCTGTGTGACAGCTGCCTTCAGTTGTTTCTACATAATTCTTTACTATAATTCAGTATTGATTTACATAAAGTGAAATGTTTATGTCGTTATGTGAAACAGAAGAAATAAACAGGAACAATACTATAATAACTTTTTGAGATTTCATGGAGTCAAGCATTGAGAAAAGGTAATTAAACTAGAAGGCAAAGAAAAACTTCAATCTGTCCCACAATTTGCAAGATGTTTCTTCTATCCTTACAGAATCCTTAGTATTTTCTACAGAAAAACTATAACAGATAAAATTAAATTTATCTGCAGATAAATACTTCTTGTCACACCACTTGAGCTGTCAGTAACTAAACGCTGAAGTGAGATCAGCCCAGGCACCTTTGATGCAGAAATATTTATCAAGTGTATCTGTTGTCCTGCAACCCACAAGGTGCTGAAATGAAAACTGCTCTTACACCCCTGATTTCTGCTTGTCACAAAAGACATTAGGCCCTACTTGTGTTATCAGCCCTTTAGATTTCAAAACATAAATATTTCAGAATCTTTTGCAGTACAGTTATAAAGCTCCTGTCTCTCAACAACAAATGAAACAGCAATGCCATGCAGTGAGCTCCCTTTTTTCAGTTGTTTTCTTTTTTTCTGTTGTTGACACCTGTTAACAACAACAACCAAAAAATAAAATAAGAGCAGCACTGGAAAATTATTGGGAAAGTATATTTATTTTTGTCCTGTGCATTTTTGTAAATATTAAGGTGGCTGATAACTATCTGAGGTTCTCAGAAATTCAAATTTATATCATGGATTGTGTTTTTCCTTATAACACAGCCATAAATACATGGTGCTTCTATTTATTTGTGCTTGTATTCAAAATGTTGTTTCATATTTTCACAAGTCAACAAATCTGAAGTTTTATGTCACAGAAAATCTAAAATAATTATGATTATTCACTGTCTACACTTGAAGTTACTGTTGCTTTTTAAAAGCAGTTTAAATAGATAGTAATGAAACAAGTTCTCTTGATGGTTTGGTCCACCTATCTTTCCTCTTGGCTTTGTGTTTTGCCCAATGTAGGAAAACAGTATTTCTCAAGAGTAAATGTAAGAAATCAGAAATCACATTTTTTACTCCTATTGAATCATTACTAAAAAAAAAAAAAAAAAAAAACCACCACCCCAAACTGTTTATTCTACTCCTTTTTACATAAATCTTTCTTGCTTCATGTCTGAACTGTTTGTTTTATGAACATCACAAGATAATTTTCATCAGGCTGATTTTCAACTTTCCTGAAATAAACTAGAAGACAAAATGTGTACCCAAACCCAAGGTAATCAGAATCTAAGATCAGAAATTGTTTTTTAGACTGAATATTTGAGATTACCTTTTGGTAACCTGTGTAAATCAAGCAACATTTTCAAACAATAAAACTCCAGAAATTATTTTGTATCTCATTTCCTGCATTATTATTAGCCTGTATTATAGGCTACCAACATTTGCTTTTTACATGTGGACCTGTCATTTTAATCTCAATTTTACTTCACTTTTCGCTTCTAAAAGATTCCACAAATATAATAATATTTTTCAGACAATTAGAACTAAGCAGGACAATACATAGATTTGTAAACCTACACTGGGGCATTTGCTTATGATATGGCTCCTACACTTTCTCATAGGAAAACAAGGATTATCCAAAGGTGTCTGAAGTCTCCAAAGTCACTTCTAGGTGACATTTCAATAGACCTTTGACCATGTTCCAAGGTAGGTGAGATGTTTATTATGTTCTGATCAATGGAAAGTCTATTAGTCACTCTAATAATTGATTATAACAGCTCCCCCCACAGGGATATATGGTAACCTTTGCCACTGAAGGGTCTCAAAATAAGTTTTGGGTACCTAAAAAGTATTCTTCCATTAAATACCCAGCAGGATGGCCTGCATGTTTCATACTTTGTAAGTGAATATTTCAATTTTGGTAATACTGGTTTTCAGACATTGAGCAAGAAAGGAGGTAAATAGACTTTATGTGACTCTGCTGCAGAACTGAACCCATAAAAATTGAGCAATGCTCTTCCTTGACCCTTGATTAAAACTAAATAGAGTTAAAATTATTAGTTTATACCTTGCCTTTTTACTTATGTGTGTTCAGAAGAGGCTGGGAGCATTAATTGGTGCATCAGTCCTGTTCTACATCTTGTCTCAGCTAAAACAGACTAAGTACAAACACACAAAAAATCCACTTGTTAGGATTTACTGAGACTATTAATTATAATTCTGAAGCATATTGCACATCTTATTACAAAATCAAGGAAGTTTCAACATAGAAACCTCCTTCTAATCACAATAACAACACAATAACAACACAATAACAAAAAAAATGTACCTCAACCTGTAAATCAGTTTCCAAATCACAGATTCAAGAGTTAAAACTAACCACTGTAAAATATATTTTTCATGTTAAACTGAAAACCCTGGGAAATCTCAGTGAATAATTTCAAGGCCCAGATAATCCTGGAAGGAGCTTTGTACAATCTCATGAAATGCACAAATGACAATTTGCAGCAGCACATGCAGGACCATGCAGAAAAAGAGCACACAGCAGTGCCAAACTCTCAAAGAGACAAATTTAAAACTTATCTTATTAAAAGAAATGTAGCCTGGACAACAGCAGGACTGGTCATAAAAACAGAGTGCAGGATACCTCAAGTCTAATCCAAATTTCAAACCCGTCTTTTATTAAAATATAAAGAAAATTTGAATTTTTTCTCCTCCTTACCTGCAACTTGCTGTGAAATGTAGAGTTGTAGACCTCAAAGATCAAATGAATTTTGCAGGAGAAAGAGGAGGCCAAAAATACCAAACTATTTTGGCAAGAACAATTTTGTAGTAAAAATTATTTTTGGCCATGAAAAATCTATGTTATTTAAAGAGTATGCATTTATTTTTTAAAGTGTCTCTGTGGATGTCTGTGTGGCTATTTGTCTCTAGAAGGAAAAACACTTCCCTAAGGCAATTTAGAGGAAGAGAGACAGACCAGTTATAGTCCTTATTATTCAGTTATATCCCTTACATCCCTTATTGTGATTTGCTTTCTGAGGAGTCTGGGAATCTCAAATTGCTATTACAGCATTTTCATGCAAAAATGGCTTCTTACCTACCCACAGAATACAGATTTTCCAGAAACCAGATGAGATCTACTATCATATCTTTAAAGTGTTTGGTTGGTAATGATTTCAAAAACAAATATTGTGGTCCTTATAAAACAAAACAAACCCCAAATTGTCACATTATTAATAAAAAGCTTTTGCCCATGGCCTTTAACAATATGATAATTTATTTAAAACAGATACAGTCCTGAAAGTGACCCACTTAAAATTATTAAAAAGCTATGGTGTTTATTTTTGCTGTCCATAAAACAAGCAGTGGCTTTTGAATATGCAGACTCTTCAGATGTAATTAATATGATTGGCTTCCCCTGGAATACAATCTTCTGTGTTTGAGGGAGCTGAATGCAAAAACTAATCAGGTCGATTTAATATGCTTGTGAAAAAATCATCAGCTTTTTTTCAGTGCAACTGACAATAATGCTGGTACTAATCCCCTTTCCTGAGAAAATAATTCAAATTTTCCTCAGTGAAGCAGGAAATCTTAAGAGCACGGAGTGCTGATAAATGTGGGATGACTAACAAGGAGGAAATAAAAGCATGTGTCCATTTATAGTAACAATAAACATGTCATTTAATTAACCAGAAGGTTTGCAGCAAGTGTTATGGACAATTATTTGACCATCACAGCACGGCCTCATCAATCCAGCCCAAGATGCACAATTCCACCAAATGACCTGCAAATTTCTAACCTTAAGGAAAATCCAGAATGCAACTAAATGTGTTGTGACATCAGCAATTAAACTAAGCAGGTTTGATCACTTAGCACAGAAATCAATACCTATAAACTGTTGAATGTTTAAATGTGTACATTTTTCTTTTCGAGTGGTTAAAATCCCCCCAGCCACCTCAAAATGCTACTCCTGATACTGCTCACATTACTAGATGCTCTAGTATTACACAACTGAAATCTTCCTCCCTCCCTCTTCCAAAATGTAATATTCTACATTACAAGATACAGAAAAATCCCCCAATTTGAAATAAAACAGGAAAAAACAGAGCTGGATATTTGGAACTATAGGGGATTTTGCCCTGCTTGAAGGAAAAGAATGAAAGAATTTGGTAAAAGTTTGAATCAACAGCAAGAGTTTTTAAATACGAAATAAAAAGTTTTGATTTACTTTGATTCACCTCCCTCCTTTACTAAAATACAGACAAAATGAACATTTTAATACTGGACATGGTTCTTACTTTGTAAGACATGTGGTATATTATTTTGCTTGTGAAAGTGCCAAAATCCTCTTTCCCTCCTAATGTAAATATTTATTTACTAGCTGAATAAAAAGTCTAAAACATACTCCAAATCCTCAAAACAGTCCTCTAAGGGTCTGAAGCAGAGCAGAAAGAATTCATTCTCAGTTTCTCCTAAGTGGAAAAAGACTGAACAATAAATTCCAGAAAAGGACATCAAGTTTGCTAACAAGAAAATTCTGTGAGAAGAGTGATGAAGTACTGGAAAAGATAGCCAAGAAAACGACCATCAGTGCTGCTTTTAAAAATGCATTTATCAGGGACAGTTTAAGGCAAAATTGACCTACTGGGGGAGGGGGAATGGGTCAGATGTCTTCTAGCAATCCTTTCAGTTTTCCATTGTATGGTTTGAATTTCTAATTCTTTGATCAGTGGTGCTCACAAAAAGCAGGTGGCAGCTTTCCAACAGCCCCAAAAATGCAAAAAAAAAAAAAAAAAAAAGAACAAAAACAAAAACAAAACAAAACAAAAAACCCAGAGGGAACTACTCAGAGCTGAAATATGGGCACACAAGAAACACCAAAGAATTGATAAGCACTTTTGGCACTGGAAGCAAATTCCCCTGTAGTGTATTTTTATATAAAAGTGGTTCCACCCTCATTCCCATGCTTTGTGCCTCTGCCACTTGTACTTAAAGGTCTTTGAGACCTTCCGAGGCCAGAGAAATCCACTTTCACCCGGGTTCCTGTGGTGTAACAGTGACACCCAGTGACAAATTTACACTGCGACTTCCTGTGAGCACCCAGAAAACGCCATCCCTCTTCTGTTCAAAGGGAAAAGGCAAAATGAGTTTGTCCATCAGTTATAAACGTCCTTTGTGTGCTCCTGGGAGAGCTCAGGAAGGGGCTCAGCCTGGCAGCAAAATGTTCTGCCTGCTAATGCTTCATCCAAAGGATGAAGCAGGAAGGAAATTTCTTTTTAGGAGCTCTGATGATTTTCCTGGCCTTCTCAAGCACAAGGATTTCACAATTAGCTGGCTCACACAAGCCAAGAATGTGCATCAAGTTTAATCATGGGTGTATTTGAGATTCTGAGATGAAAGTAAAATGAAGGAGTAGACCATTCTTTTGCCTGGACTACAAGGATTTCTAATCTGTAAGAAGCCCATTATGAATTCTCCCTCCCTCTTTTCTCTCTGAGGATTAAATAAAATCATAAATCCCTACAGACATATGCACTGCATTTGCAGTAAAGTTCCCTTCCACAAGATCAAGAATTCTAATAAAAGACATAAATTCTTCTTCAACCTTGAATCACAGTGACAGCTTTTCAGTGCCCAGATTGCTGCATGGTTAAAACAGAAAATATTCCACTGAAAACCTGTCTAGACCTCACAATATATATCAGGCTGTTGCTTTATCTTCAAGGTAGGTTTATTTTCTTCTTCAATAATTTTTAGCAACTTAAAAGGCTTGCTAAAGTAAAATGTATAGCACTTTTGGAATGGAGGGAAGCTGTAGTTTTTAAAATCATAAGCATCATGCCTTAGGTGTACTCAGGTAAGAGTCTACCTCAGGCCAAACTGCAGAAGTTTACATTACAAATTGAAAACACTAATTCAGGAGCTGATCACCTGTAATTCATTTTTTTTCCAATATATATTTTTATGCACCTGCTTCCCCCTGCCATGTGTATTACAAAATAAACTGCCAATCTGTACTTTCAAATATTATTTTTCTAGAGTTTCAGCACCTTATGAACAAAAACAGTCCAGATGTGAATAATAGTATCAACAACTCTTGGTGCAAGTCTTCAGCAGCAGATGTATTGGCCCAAAAATAAATGGAACTATGGGACAGATGTACCATTACCTGTTGTAATTTCAAACTTCCTAAGAAATTGAAGATAGAAAAGGTTGCACTCATTTTTTTTGGCTGATCACTGAGGACACTGTGAGCACTTAGGATCACATTAAGGAAAGTAGGAATGTGAATGGACTCAAGGACATTATTCATAAAAGCACAATTTATTAAGAGTTACTAAAGATGATATTTCTGTCTTAGAAAGCCTCCTCTTCTGGAATCTGGAAGGAGGCTACCAGGGAAATATCATGGTGCTCTTGCTCTATTTCCAAACTCTTTCTTAACACTGACATCAGAGGCAGGATGCTAAGCTTGGGAACCCTTAGGTCTATCCAGTTGTTTAATGATAGCTATAAAAATAAAAACACATAAAACTAAAAGCTAACCAAAGAATTGCAGGATAAATGGATTATTAAAAGGCTAAAATAACAGTACTCAGTGAAAAGTGTAGCATAATACAAAAATGTACTTAAGTTTACATATGCTTTATACATATTGACAAGGCCCAAAGTGCTTATTATCACTCAAGAAAAAAAATCTGGGAGTTAGCTGCAGGTGAGAAAAGCTTACTTAACAGCAATCTAAAAGGCAAGTAGAAAATTAGGAATTGTTTTGAAAAGGACCAAAAACAAGAAGAAAAATGTCTCTCACACTTTTTCAGAGTTCTTACCCATGCATCAGAAAATGGACTTAGTAAAACAAAAACTGCTGACGGAAAATCAGAAAGAAATATATGAATGGCTTCTAAAATGGTCTGTAAACCTGCAGATGATGGCCAGAGAACAATTCTCACTGAGTTTTTTAAAACAAAAGCCAATGAGCAGGGAATATTTGAGTGGCAGGAGGCAAATTTGGTAAAAGCATTGCACATCCCCTGTGTGAGGCAGAGCTGCAGGGTGGGACCCACTAGCAGGAGATTCTGCCCTGTGGGTTTTACACAGGCACAAAGCACCTGGACAAAATCATGCAAAAAAAAATTCTTGTTTCCTCATGCTTTTCCCAAGGCTTCCAAGCCTGGCTGCTGCTGGAGACAGGATGTGGGACTCAATGGAGCTATAGACTACAGCCAGGTATGGAGGCTCCTGCCACTAAAGGAATTACAGCCATGTTTTCTTCTCCTGTGAAGACTGGCTGCATATTTATGATGTCTCCCACAATGGCCAGCAAGCACCTGCTTGTACAACAGTTGTAGGGAGATGTGATGAATGAGTCTTGACAGCAACAAATCAGTCCCATGGAACCTCCCAAAATGTGTTTTCATGGCATACACAGAGGACCAACAATTGCCAAGTGGCACCAGTGCCTCTGCACCAATACTCCCCATGGATGAAAGTGCTAGGAAATGTCTCCACTCCATCAGCTTTTGTATGTTAGTTTTGTATTTTTATTTTTGTATTTTGTATTTTTTTATTATTATTATATTTCTTGAAGGGCCTTCAGGTACATTTAGGGCAGATGGAGCCCCCAAGGGCTACACCCAAAATGAACAATGGGTCACAGGTTTCACACTTTTATAAGTTTGGGCCATTTGCATGTTGGGGGTTCATCTTCCAATTCCAGCTTCAGGTAATGCAGTAATTTACCCCAGATTTTCTCCCCCCAACTCACTTTTCTCATTTACATCTCTCAGAGCCTGAGGCAGTGAGGTGTCCTGGATTCCCAGGCCTGGAGAGGAATTGTTGTGTCTGACCAAAATGTGGACACATTAGCTAGAACTGTATATGGAGTTTACAGTCCTGCACCAAAGAATTGCAGAATTACAAATACATGAAAAATATAAAAGCTAAAATCCTAAAGCATCAATACTAGGCAGCATTCCAGCAGGAGTACTTGCAGCCAATACATCAAGCTCTGATTCACATTCAGTGTCTAACACTTCGATATCTCCAGCTTCAATAAATTCAGCTGTGACAGTTCAGAAAAATTCAGATGTCTGTGAAAAGTCAATGGCTGTCGGGAAGGAGGAACTCAAGACACTGTTGCTTCGTTTCAAGCCTTGTTTTGAAATACAAATTTTGGGGATGGTTTAGCAGGGAAACCAGGTGACAATCTGGGATGGAGTTCAGCATTTATATGTATTACCTCATCCTATGCTCACACCTGCACATCTAAGGATTTATTCTGTGTCTGAGTAGACTAACATTCCTTGGGAGACAATGAGGCAGAAACATGGAGAGAGTGGGATATGACAGCAAATAAGTTTTAGACATCTTGGCAAACAGTGAAATCCAGAGCACTGCTGAATTTTGCAAGCAAGCAAAACAGAGATTACTTATATGTTAGTTAAATAGTCTCCTCAAAAGGAGTAAAACCTCATAAAACCTTTATGTTTCAAGTCCTTATTAGTGAAGAGGTAACAGTGAGACAGATACTAAACCTAAAACACCTCAGATGGATTTGGAAAAGCCCTGAAATTAGCTGATTCCACATACTTAGCCTCTTTCCTCTCTACTGTACATAACAGGCCTGCTGCCAGTTGCCATTCTAACAAACTAAAGTTTCTCTAAAGAAGAGTAAAAATAATAAAGCCTGGAGTTCAGGCAACTGCCTTGGTGCAGGCATAAGCAAATTAAACTATCCCAACATGACAGGCCTTATGTCAGCCCTGGCCTACATCCCACAGTTCCCCTGCTGAGACCGTGTGGCTGTCAAGTGCTCCTGCTCATGCCCCAGTGATCCCAAAACTCTTCAGCTCAGTGGGTGAAACATCCAAATCACAGTCAGCAGATGTCTAGCACACAGTCAGCACAATGGGACAGCACCACGTTGTTAGCAACAGCAACAGAACAATGTCAGCACAGAAGGCAGTAAGCACAATTCTGGCTAGCGCAACATTTTGTGCACAAATAAAAAACCCCAGCAGGATCCTATGAAGATGTCTGACATTTTTACTATAGGCAGAAATGCTCAAGTTCTCATAACTAAGGAGCTTTCCTCACACAGGAGCCCAAAATACTTGTGTTCTTCAGAAAAAAATAAAACAACAAAAAACCAAAGTTTACCCCCAGTTGCATTATCAAGAAAATCAGTGTAGAGTCCTTGAGCTCACAGAACAGGAGACATTTTGGGGATTCAGAAATATGACTCCATTTCCAAGAAGAAAACAAACAAGATCTTGCAATCTACACAAATGTCAGAGCAAATAAATAGTCCATCAGACAAAAGCTAATTAACATCATTATCTTCAGCCTCCATTTAGTGTTCCATTTTTTCCAGTCTCTCCCCAGCTCTCCTTCTAGCCTGGTCTATCAGCAAATTCAAGAAAGGAAAAATACCTATATGGTGGCTAAGGGGAAGAATTGGATGGTCCAGATCACATCCTTTACAAATCACTTTGCTGATTCATAGGGCCACAGAGTAAGAACGAAATACATGGTTCTGTAACTCATCTGGAGCACCTTGATGCTTTGGGTTGTGTTCTGCAACCCAAAACCTCCCTTCAGAAAGTCCTTTTTTATTTTGGATTCATGTGGTGGATGACTTTTAAAGTATACTCAATACATGCACCAGTTCCCTTCAGTACCACATCCCCACACTCAGGACACCTTCAACAAGGGGAAAGTTCTTTCCAGACTCAGCACTGAACATCACAAAGATCACAAGTTGTAAGGCAGTTCCAGAGCACACTCCATTTGCTAGGTCTGTGGAACATTCTAAAATCTTCACACATCACACACACATCACAACACTCAGCAGTGTCCACTTTTTGGGACTTATCCCATTATCTCTCTCAATCATCCCATTTTCTAAACGAACAGCTTCACACACAGCCACTATATTCTCCCTGATATTCCTGTGGTTTTCTTCTTGCTTCTCTCCCCCAGCACTGCAATTCTCTCTTTTATCTCCATACTCTAAATTTCTCTGGCCTTCTCCCAGGGCATATGCAGGAAAAAAACCCTGTTGGAACTGGAGTTCTGCCAGATCTAAATTCATTGACACTTAAAGGAATTCCAACTAACCTCAAATCACACTGGAAAGAATCTCTAATGATGTCTTATTTTTCATTCTTTTTCAATAGATGAGTTTTTCTGGTTTATTGGGGGAGTAAGGCAGATCTAGGTTTTTACAGATTGCTTCATGAATATTTCTTACTACATGCTCCATGTCATTATTCTCCTGAGAATCAATTAGCCCAAATGTTGTTATGACAGTTAAAGAAAAAATTGCAATTTTAATGACAGTTGATGGAGTTTTGTCTTTTCCCAAGCAGACCTCACAGAAATGCTAAACACTTCAAATCTAATCAGGCAGTGAAAGAAAATCTCTTTTATGAGAAAAAATCTATGTGATGGGGAGAGTTTTCTAGAAGGAAACATAAGCCTTTTGCTTCTAGATGTACCCTGGTATTTTAAAGGAGTCCAATTGAATGAAGCAAACAAAAAAGCAGAAAAACAAGATGCTGAGCAATCATTTTCCATGGAAATCATCAAACAGATTTGTTGAAAAACAATTTAAGGTGATGTCTAGAAGAACTGCAAAATCAAAAAATCAGTTTAATTTCAAGTCTAATGTTTTAACAAACAGTGTTTCTCAATTTTTTGAGTCCTATTTGTAGAAGAAATAGTAAAAATATTTAACCAGATATTAAGAAAATCTTAGAAATATACCCCCAAACACTTTAGGATTCTGATGCCTGGTTTTCCTTAGAACACCCATGCCAGGCAGTACAATCCCACTCACCATAAAAATTTACAGGATGATAGATGATCTGGAAAGTGGAAAGGAAGTATAAGGACTTCTCACTCTGGTAGATGTCTCTCCACAAGTGGCAAAATACAGAAGCAAATTGTCACTTTGTTCATCAAGCACCTTCAGTGAGCTGAAATTCCTTGGAAAAAGAAATTACAACTGTGTGGAAATGACAAAGTTGCTGTTTCTTGTTGGACTAATTGAACTCATCAGTGAAAAAAGGAAATTAATGTAAGAATGAAAAATGCTAAAGGAAGTAAAACACCCACTACTACCAGCTGATCTAAAAACCTAAACTCCAGAATTAGTCAATTAGTCTGGAAAAATACTTCAAACTATTTAATAAAATGTGATGGAAAAAGCGTCATGAAAAAGGACCAATTTAATGTGACCAGTGACTGGAAAACAACATGAAGGCGATTTAGGAGAAGTTTGGGCTGGATATCAGGAGAAGATTTTCAGCCAAAAGATGCCTGGTCACTGGAACAGGCTACCCAGGGAAGTGGTCTCATCACCAGGCACAAATAATGTGAGATTTGGGGTGTTCTGTGAAGGGCCAGGGGTTTAACTTGATGATCCTGATGGATGTCTTCCTATTTAGCAAATTCTGTTCTATATGCCAAATCATCAAATACCAGAGGAATACCAACATGTGTATAATATTTATAAAATGGTGAGGAGAAATACAATAAACACCTGAAGGAAAGAAACAAGCAGAGTCAGAGAATTGAGAAAAAACTCCTGAAATTACCTTTAATTTGGAAATAATACAGCATAAAATCAGTCTGAAGGTGGCAGCTAATAAAATACAATATGTACTCACAGCTTATCTAACCTGCCCAGTGAATTCTGGGCTGCATGGTGTAATTTTAAAATCTTTCTTTCCCCTGTTAAGTATATCAAACATAGCTCATGTGACAGTAGTCCACATTTGAAATGATAAATTAAAAGGAGAGTGTAATGATCCAATCTTATCACTGGCAGCAAAAGTATCCTAGCCAGCCACGAGAGAAGAAATACAGAGGGGATGGTCACTGGATCCCGAGTGTGAACAGCCCTGCCAGACTGCAGGAAGTGTCTGTCACAACTCATCTATTTTGATGTCCATTATGAAACCCTCCTGGGGTTAAATCATGCACAGATACAAGACAGTTTCACCTCCACTGGAAGGGTTTTAAAAATGAAATTAGACATGTTTTTGAGGCAAAATATTTTGCAGTTAACTCCCCAGGTCTGCACATATTCCTCCAGAATCTGTGGCCAAAGGAACCTCCTCTAAACCATTTCCCATCACCTCCTCTGAGCTGTCAGCTTCAATTGGGCTTTTCTTGCAGCACTACTTGTCCTGTACTGAGAGGATAACAAACAAACAACTTAACTCATCCTTCTGTCTTTATAACTGCAATCTACAAACCTGTATTTAGGATTTAATCTACTTGCTTTAAAATCAGAACTGTTTCAATATACATTATTCACTGCTGCACATTTCAGACTGCTGTACCTTACCCGTTTCCAGCATTTGTTTAATACATAAAAGTATTGGGGCTATAATTTGTTTTTAAGCATTTATTTTATTTTTAAATAACCTTGCAGCTGGCATTGAAACAAATTGAATTCTTCTGAACAGAATTGTCCAACAACCTCTGAGAGCATTTTTAGGAAGAAAACTGTATTCCAAATCAAATTAACCAAAAACCTGGAAAAGCATCTTGCTCATTTGACATAAAAAGCAGAAAAGAAACCAAACAAAAAGTCCATGAGACCATACAACACTTTGCAAAAGTCTCGTTTAAAAAATCTTTTTAAAAACATTTTTTTAAAAAGCTAAATGGAGATCCAAATTCAAAAAGCAATTGAACTCTCAGGACAAATTGTCCACAAATACTGGTGCATGGAAGAAATGGTGAGGATTTCCATCATAATGGTCACCACTATGGCTGCTTCTTTCAGAAACTTTCTCTCCTATGGGGTGCCAGTAAATGAGTGGACAGAAAGTGACACAAGCACAGATAAAAGAATGGACATGTTTCAAAAAAGCAAAGCCATTAGCCTTTCACCCTAGCACTCACAAAGACCTTTAATATGAAGTAGATTTTTGAGTGGTCTCAGTTGCTTAAGTCAGAATTGGAAAATGCTTGGTAAAGCCTTTTTTACTACTCTTTTTGATAGAACACAGAAATATATGATTTCAACATTTTCCTTTCTATGCTGCCTCCTGTTTCTCCTCTACTGAAAATTCTTGAGTTAGGGTTTACCAGAGATCAGCACTGCTACCAAGCTGCCAAAACCAGCTCAGCACTGTAAATTTCTGCAGAACTAAACGGTGTTTTTTACACTGATAACAGAGTTACTTATTTAAAGAACCAAACAAGCAGCAGTTCCAAGAATTGACATATTTATTTTGACAGTTGTTACTGTATCTAACACTTCTGTGGCTCAACATGTTTCAGTTGGATTTAGAATCACTTTAAAATGCTTTTAACATGGTGCTGGTTATCTTTACCCCAACCACTTAGGATGAAGGAAAGAAAAGTATTTGGTGTTTCAGTGCAGTGAGGGATAATCTGATTTAAAAACCCCTCAGCTCTGGCAGTATGAAGAGGTAACACAGCTAAAACTACTACAGTTTTACTCAGTTTCAGGATTATGCTCTACTACCACTAGTAGCTGTGCCAATGTATTTTGGAAGCATCATTAATGCCAAGCTTCACCTACAAAGATGGGAAGCAGAGCAACTTCACAGCCCTGAGGACCAGACCTCAGGGGAAAGGAGCTGGTTCTTTACACTGCTGGATGCTTAGGATGCTTATGTGGGAGTCTTCCTGCTGTCAGAGCACTCTGAGCTGCTCAAACAGCTTTTTGCCTGCCTGGCCTAACAGAAAAGCTGTGAACCAGAACGAAATGTGCACCTCAATGTTTCTGTTTCTGCAGCTATGCACATACATGTTTCACTTTCCACCCCACTGTACCCAACTGGGAGCTGTATTTGATTAAAGCCTGTCCTAAAGACTGGCTCCCTCTAGTGCAAATTGCCAGGAATCTGATTCTGTAATAGAAAAGCTTCAATCAGTTTTCTTAAATTGCACATTCTCAGATAGCAGAGCTCTTGTTTGATATTTCAGTCGTTAACAATCTTGCACTGAATAAAACACCTGTGGTCAGCTTTAGTGTTTAATGGAATAAGTGCAGATTATCTTCAATTACACAATTTCTACTTCTCAGTAGGGATTTGACATCTGGAGTTCACTTCCAGCTAGAAAGCACGTGCTATTTTAATAGAAACATACATACACAAAACTGCAACAGCCAATGACTGTTAACAGGTCACGGATGTGGTGCTCTTGGTGCTCCTTTAGTGACAGAATCTGTACTCCCAGGGACTTTTTGATCCTCTTCCAGCACTGGTTACCTTGGCATACTGGAGAACCTGTGCCAGCACAGCTGTCAAGAACTAAAGTTTGACTCTGGAAGAGATCTGAGCACAGCAACTGGATTTTACATGCAACAAACTTCAACAGGAGCCACTCTTATCCTTGCAGAGAGAGAAAGACTTCATTCAGGCAGTTCTAGACCACTACAGCAAGGATGAACAGAAAACTCCTTTTCTCAAGCTATTAACAAGGTCAAATACCTATCTCTTTCACTCCCAAAAGGCCTTACCCTATATTCCCTTCTCCCACTTACATTAGCTGCTGATCTGACTGGGATTTTTGTTTTATGTGCTTATCCTCCACATTACTGATGTCTCCCAAGACAGAAAGCTTCAAGAATGAGAGTTTCCAGGCTGTGCTTTTTGCTCTGTCTCTATAGAAATTATACCTTGTAGCACATAATGAAGTGAAATATTTATTCTCTCAGAAGTTGTTTAGTGTCATTAACACAAATTCTTCACAGAATAGTAAGGATTAACAAAGGAAATCTTATTTGTAATTAAATAAAAGTGTAATTTAGGGAAAAAAAATGCTCAGAAGTGCCAATCCCAGCTGGGGAACTGCAATACACCATCCCCCAAGTTCTTTGCAGTAGGGGTAATGTTTGAAACATCCATTCCTAAGTAGAACTGTTAGAAACAGGGCATTTATTTTAGATTTCCAGTAACAGTTCTGTCAGACTCTGCAAGATCTCCCTCTCCAGATTATCTTCAAACATATCTGAGTGAAAGGGCAAACAGAAATTTGAAAGAGGTGATTGATTCCTTTGTGGGGGATAGAGTTACCCACTGAGACAGGAACATATATGAATTCTGATTTGCAATCATTTCCACTATTTATGAGGTCACAGGACAAGCTCCTGCTGAGCTCAATTTAGCAGGAGCTTTAGCAAGATCAATGCAGAGGGTATTACAATCACATTGACTTGGTGATGTCCAAACTACAACAACTCAAAACTATAAATAGACTGAAAGCTAAAAATATTTCAGTACACAGCCAGATTAAAAAGCTAAGATGCAAACAGAAATTAAATAATGGCCTTAAAGGCATCATTAATTATGAGTTTAAAAAAAAGGGATGCAGGCATCCACTTAGGCAGGCATGCTGAAACCAACAAGAGCTTCAGGTGGTCATGAAATGCCTCATTTTAAAACAAACAAACAAAAATTCCTCCAAACTGCAACAAAAAACCCCATCTCCCTTTCTGTCTCAGAAAGAGACATTTCAACCACAACCATCCATTTCTCCCAAGTGCACTGAGGACAATCCCACTGAGTGACTTACAGGGGATTTGAATTTCAGTCTCCTTTCTGCCTACAAGAATTGGCTAATGATCACTGCAATCAGGAGAAAGTTGATGGCTAAAAGTCCAGAATGTTCTGTAAGATTGTTTCTCTTTAGATTAAGCAGATGTAAACAATATATACAAATATTTCACCCCCTTCTTTTTAATTAATATTTTTTTAATTATCCTTGAACTGATGTTTTATGTAAATTAATAAATTATATGTTCTTCTTTCACCTTTACAGAGATTTAAAATGTGCTATTCCCTAATTTTAACAATATAGTATTTGGATTGAAAGACCTTTAACATGTTGTACATTCCTCTGTTTTCTTGTCTGGAAAGCTTCCTTAGCTCTTCATACCCCAGATTTTGGCAGGAACCTGCCCATAGAAACAGCAACAGCAGTGGGAATGGAATCAAAATATTTCACCTAGTTATGTTGGGTTATTCTTTCCTTAAGTGTAGTCTTTGGTTTCACTACACTTAAGTGTATTTTATTGGTGTTTGCAATGTGCATTTTAACAGAACTGTGAAGGCTGCTGCAGACCAAGTTGAGAACAATATGCTTTTTCTTCCTGGAAAACCAGCCTATAGGATAAAACCCATTCCCGTAATTTAGTTTAGCCCTACGTATAAAATACCAGAAGTCAAGGTGCCTGCGCTGTTATTATTTTTTTCTGATGTTTTTGACACCAATGTGCTGAGCTTTATGGCATTCACCACTTCAGCAGTGGTGAGTTCCCACTAGGTATAGTCACAATACTCCTTAATATTTTCATTTTGATGTAATTTGCGGCCCCAGCTTTTTAAATATCCGCTCTGTAATAATGTTTAATTTCAGGGGTCACTCCGCCAAGGAGTATATTAAAGCCCATAAAACTCATTTCCAAAGCTCAAATATCAAACTGTGATCAGGTTAGGAGGGCAGCATCTGTGAATATTTCATCTTTTATCATGCTGATAATAAGGAGATGACAGAGGCACATTATTACAATGAGAGAATTGCTCATTTCAGCCCTGGCTGCTGGAAGATGGGGTCTGCAGTGTGCATTACTCAATAAAATCAATTCTTATATGAAAAGCAAGTTTACTGAGCCACCACTGTGTCTTATTTGATTGTAATGAATAATATATGGACCCAAGAGCTTGCTGATCTGGTAGGGAGAGGGAAAGGAAAAGGCTTGAGTTTGAAGGGGCATTCAGTGTAGACAATAATTTATCAAAATTGTGTTTTATTGTTCAGAAGCAATGTTATGGGACTGAAGTCTGTTAGACTTATAATTTTGAAAATAAATCTTAAAGTTCCACTAACACTAGGAAGGGTATTAGCCAACATTGAACAGTGTAAGACAATTTCCATCTTGCATTTGGTTATTTATGCTCAGCAGATAATGACCAACCAGCATGACAGTTTAAGGTTTACACAATTTCTGCAGCAATTTCTTGTACTTTCACATTTTTTGGTCACATTTCACACTACTCTCTACCCAAAGAAGAAAAATTTGGATAAAAAAATAGTCTATTTTATCATTAATAAGATGGCAAACACACCTCTATGAAAAAGTAGCACCATACCTATTTTGAGAGGGACATAGGAAAAAAGGCTGATATTTACTTATCTCTTGGATGATATTCTATTACTATTTTTCCTTAAACATATTTATATCATTTGAAAACAGCTTACTAAGGACAAAAATATGGATAATTTCACAGACCAACACATGTTTTGTCCAAATTTTGAACTGCAGCTTTAAATCAATGCCTTATAGGAAAATGAGTCTCAGTATAACCACTTATTTATTATTAGCAACAGTATTTAACAGGGCCATTTCTTTTCAGAATTCTGAGAACAAATGGCCATCATTACAAAAATATGACTTTAAATTGTCATTATCACCATGCTGTGATAATGACCTATCATTTTGGCACTTGTAATCCAAGTTGTGTTTCCTCCAATCCCGTGCTGTAAAACATATTTAACTCATTTACATATAAATATTTATTCTGCCTGCCTTCATTTCTTTCCCTTTTGCTTACACACTACCAAGTTCAGTAGAGTTTAATGGGGGAAGTTTATTCAATTTTAAAAAATATTATTATTTGTTATTCTAAGTTTTTAAAACTGTCTCCCCATATTTTATTTTAGGGGTGATGTTCAGGCAAACTGAAACAACGTTCCCAAGTTCTCAGAAGGAGAATGAAGAAAATGATTGCATATGAGCATCAGAAATATCAGGAAGATTACAAAGTTTACACAAAGACACTCCAATTCAATAAATGCACACTAATGCTAGTAGAAACAGGAAAAAAAAAAAAAAAAAACAACACAAAAGAAACCCACTTAGGTTGCAGGGAACTCCAGGAGATTATCTACTCACTTCTGCTTTGTGCAGAGTGAACTTTAAAGTTAAATCACATTGACAAAGCATTTTCCAGGATGATTTTGACATGCCACAGGTTCTCTGGGCAGTCTGAGTCCTTGTCACCAACTCTGCTAAAATATCTCAGGTAAAATCATATTTTCCTTGTTGCAACTTCTGACCCCTGAACTTTTCCTGTCCAGGATTCTCTGAGAGGAGCTGGGCTGAGATGTTTTCAATTCTGCAGACTCTCCTTCTTTGTCATTTTATTTCAAAGCAGAATGAACCAAACTCTGGAGCACCTGCTATCATCCCCCTATTACAAAGCAGTTCCAACACAGACAATTTCTACTAAGGTTTCTGAAAGTTTGCTTAAATAAGATTTGCTTTTTAAACTGACATTGTGTGCAGTTGGTTCAGCTGCAATGGAACCCCATCAAATCCACTCTGCATTACTGTGGTTGAGCCATGTGTGTGCACTGCCAATAAATCTCATTATTTTGGCCTCTTAGTTGTCAAGAACTTCTTAAACTTCCACACAGTGGTAAATTTTTCCTAACAGATGATGTTGAGGTAAACAGGGAAAAAACCCCACATCACAATTCTTATGGTTTACCTGAAAATATATTTGGTGTCCTACATTTAACACACAGGAAATACAGATCCAAACATACCATAAAAAATATAGTAGATATACAGATTTCACTGAAAACTGTCAGCAGAAAAATAAGAAACATATCCCTATAGAAAAAAAAAAAAGATATTAAAAAAATCACAAAACTTCTTTCCTACAGAAGAAAAAATAATTTTAAAGAGAGTAACTTGATTTCTGTAATATAAAATAAAACTATTTTTAATAACCACCAGCTGCTTAGAGGATGTCCCAGATAAAAGAAATTTTTTAGAAGGAATTGAAAAACATTTTTTCTTATAAGTGAGAAATCCATGCTTGGATATTAATTTTTTTTAGAGAAGCCATAGAGAGAACTACATGTCAGACATATCAGAATGGGTTAAAAGAGGCCTGTCACATCTTCACATAAAACAACAACCACCAATCTGAACTTCTGTGGCATCATTTGTCTGTTAATAGCACTAACATATGAAGATGAAAGAATAAAACTTGTCCATGATATCAGAGCAGTCAAACATCTTTTTCTGAGTTAAACCAGCAGACTGTAGGATCAAAACACCCCAAGGTGACAAGGCTTTTTCATTGCAATATTGAAACAAACATTTTTCAGAGAGATCTGTGTGTGAAGTAATTGCCTTGAAAATAAACACCAAGGTACAACTTCAAAAATAAATAAATAAATTAACAAACCAGAAACATCCTGCACCAGCCCCTAACGAGCAGGTTTAAGAGTTGATAGTCTGGGATTTGTTGTTTGCTGTAAAAGACCACAATATCTTAGGAGGGCTCTCCCTCTACCTTAAAACTCTTTAAAAATGCATCATTTGATGTTAGAATTTTGCACGCATAACCTTAAATCAATTTATTGAGAAGGTCATTTCATAGCAATTAAATCTCAACAATAAAGAGCTGTCCAACAGCAGGGAGATTCACTTTTATCCAAACATACATGGCAACAGCAGTGTTTTCTTCCCATCCTCAAAACTTCCTTCAAAGTACAAATCCTCTAAGCAAGACATGAAAATAATTCACAGAATCACAGAATCAGTCAGGCTGGAAGGGGCCATTGGTCCAACCTCCCTGTTCAAGGCTCATCCAAGAGAACAATTCCTAAAGCTTGGCAGATGAGCATCCTGTCACCCAAGGTGTGCTAATGACACTCACCTCGTTATTATTCCATTAGTAACACCATTACAACCACTGAATAGCAGAAATTTACTCTAAAAAGCAAATATCACTTGCAAGTGGGCTGTTACAGCTGAATAAGTGCGTTTCTTCACTTAAATTAATAAAGCACATCTTCTAGAATTACTTTATTTTGATGATGAATGAAAAGAGTGAACCATTAACAAGCCCTTTAAAAGTTACTGACTACACTAATATCTTCTGTAAATGGAAATAGAACTTTTAAATTAAGTATTTAAGGTTATATACTCTCTAGTAAGTGCTGCTTTGAGCATTTATAGTGACTCTTTCTGTGCTGTAATAAAAGGTAAAAATAAGAATATAATTCCAAATGGCTAATTATGCTATTTTGTAGGTCAAGTTTTTGAAATGGAATCAATGTGAAGCTACCTTTTTATTATTTTTTATATTTTTTCATTTTGATCAGAAATGGGGGTCACTGTTTTAGTGGGGGTTACAGTGTTTTAGGGAGAATTCAAAGAACAGCAGAATGGTAAGAAATTTACTCTAGGATGAGCCTGCTTGAGCACGGAGGATTAATTAGCACCTATACAGACATTAAATAGTACAATACAAAGAAAAGAGACAGCTTAGAGATAGAGAGTTTTTACCTCTGAAGCAAAAATCTTCTAGGCAAGAAGAATTCATTCTGCACACATGAGAGACATGGTTTTTTTTGAAAGGGTGGGGAGAGGTAAAGGATGAAAAAAGAAACCCCAACTCAAACCAAACAAAGCAAAAAAACAAAAAAAAACAAACAAAAAAAAAAACCAAACAAATCCTAGAACACCACAATGCTCATCTTGGATGCATTATTTGCATTTTTCCCAATACAAGCAAGCTGCTGTAGAATAGCCAGGTGTTATTATTCATTACAATTTTCTATTACCCTGTGATAAATGGCACCCCCAGAGCTGCTCAGAGGATGTTCATTACAGTCATTTAAGTAAGAGGTGATTTCCCTTAAATAGGTTGTTTCACATAGCTGAACTCCATGCCTGTCACTACTACTCTTGTTAGTGCTGGAATAACTAAATTTTAACTGAATGATGACTCTTCCATGCATGTAGCACACTGCATCCTATTTATTTTATCTTGCAAAATAAGACTACTAATTCCACATGCTGGACAGCTAGAATCTCTTTATTCTGTTTAGAGATTTGACCCTTTTTTTCGTGTCAAGTTTGACAAAGGTTCTTGTTCAAAAGGCAACCATCACTCTCTAGTGACAATATTAGAGAAGACAATCTGCAGGCTGTACCAGTCACTTTCCCATGTATCAAAAGAAGGCTTCTTCCACATACATTTCATAATTTGCTACCTTATTTATGCACAATACTGTGCACAATACAAGGGTTTGGGCAAAAACCTGACAGGAGCAGGTTTAACTCCTCTTTGGGACTTTGGCCTTCTCTTCCCTGCTGGCACAGAATTATAGATAATAACAGCAGGTATAAGGACATTCTACTTCAGTTCATATCAATATGACAGATATTTAAGCCTGTAAATAGTCTGGATACAATCAAGGTAGGTTACTGGTTTTAAAGCACAAGATTAGATTGAAGATAATCTATTGAGCAAGTGAAAGCATGACTTAATACTTTCAGTGAAAAATGAATGAAAGGTAAGAATTAAAAAAGTAAAAAAGAAAAATAATTCTCCTTTTAAACAAAGAAAGTGCTGCATAACTTTCTTCAGCCTGTTCCCAAAATTCTTTTAAAAAACTTAAAGCAGGAACATTTCATCAATGGTCACAGATTTAAATTCTCAGCGCTGCTTTTCCACACCAGGTAGCAGAACTTTTCTCAAATTCAGGAATTTCTTATTGCTGTTCCTTTCTGGGTATCAGAATCATTATTTTGCAAATATTCAGAACCATTTGCACTATACATGACCTGCATAGTTTTGAGAACGAGAGTTTCATTAATGCACTTCTCACACTGTTGAGAGCAAATCTCACACAGCTGAAATTTGCTTGATTGTACAACCACAAGAACACATTTTCAGGAGGATACAGGAGGATTACAATTTCATTATGCATTACTAGCAACACAACAATATTTCCCAGTTTGTTTTGTTTAAAAGTTAAAAGCCTAAAAGTGAAAACCCAGGCAAAATTACATGTTAAATTTAGAATTCAGTGCGAAAGCAGCAAAGACCACCTGAAGTAAAAGATCTTACTCCAAAATAAAGTTCAGACAAGAAAAACAGATTGGGAAATAGCATTATGTATAGTTTTTTCTGATGTGAGAGAAAGCAATATTTTTTCCGATTTTGGCATTCAAATGCAGGTGCTAATAAGGTTCAGCTCCAGGGCTACTGAAGCTTTTTCACAGTACCAGAACTCCCTGTGCTACTGAATGATGGATAAAAATAGTTTTTATAATCACACTGGTCAGCAAATGAAGCCATCACATAAAAGTTTTTCATCTGATCCTGTAGAAAAAAAAAATCTAGATATAAGCAAGAGTAACATGCAATAGAGAAGGTGAGGAAAACTCAACATTTTAAAAGATCTCCAAGGCACCTGTTGGCAAAATAGCTTTGTATAAACCACCTGCTCTCGTGACAGTACAAAATCATCAATAAAAATAAGGATGCTAAAATTGGTCATGTATGTGAGCTATAACAAGGAAAGTGGTGATAAGTAAGCAATGTGAAATAGAAAAGTAAATTTATTTGTTGATGACAGAATACAGTGACCCTTGCATTCACCTGCCTTTGGCATCACCCTTTAAATGATTGTCAGAATCAAATCACAGACCCAGTCACAGGAGGATTTTACACTGACTTTGTCCAGCATTCAAAATAATTACTTTGAATGGAGAGCAGTAGTGAATTAAACTCTAGCTTTCTAACATAAATGGGAAATCCAACAGCCAAAACATATTCTGATGAGAATACATCAGAATTAAACTTCAACTACTTAATGAAACAAAGTCTTTTAGATGCTAATGGCCATTGTTTTCTCACTTAGTAAGCAAAATTTTGTGCCACAAAAGGTTAGATGATTGCAAAGATTTAATTGAATGTCTAAAAGAAAGAAAAATGTTTCTTAAAAAAGCTAAGATGGACCTCTAACACCATTCCTACAGTAAAATGTCCTGTAACAATAGAGATGTGATTTGCTGAAATTAAAATGCTATTATGGTGGAATTAGGGCTTCAATATTTTTAGCAGCTTAAATATGCTTTCCATTTTTAAAGGACATCTGATAACAGATAATTACATTTCATCTCATAGAAACTGAGTTGTTTTCTTAAGGAAAAATACTTTTCTTTTTTCCCATGAAGGTTAAAACACAGCCACCATTAGTAGCAGCAGTAGGATTTAGGTGCCTACTTCAGCTTAGAGGATTTATATTAGCATATAAATAGCCATTGGTGGCTGCTTGATTTTACCTATTTTATGTTTCAATGTGGCATCAGAATGCACTTAGCAAGAAACACAGGGGGCAGTGAGATTTGTGCTCTGAGGAGGAATTCTGTTACGTGGTGGTTCTATAGAAGGGGCATCTTTTGCTATTAAAAAATATCACCTGTTGTTATGTTACTGAGTTTTATGTTTACTATATCATTTAAATACTCTAATTAATGAGTTCTACAGAGCAGCATGACACTGTTAGAAGAAGGTGCATTGGTTTATGCAGCACTTCTTTCCTGAGAACATGAGAATATGTCAAGGCAGTGCATTTTCTGTACAATAAACAAGTACAATTGTTTATTTATTTTATATTTACCTGAAATTATTGTGTCCAAAATTACTGCACAAAATTATTTCTGCCTTTTTATTGATGGAAAAAAAATGGAAAAACAAGGTGTGGTTATTACCCTGCCAACCGTACTTTCATGCAATACATTTCCTCATGGGAGGCAGGCAGGGAAGGAAAGCCACGAGCATTCCCCGTCCTCTGTTTCACACTGACCTTCAAGATTTACCACTTTAAAATGTTAATCATCATGAGTGACATTTCTTGTGTCACTGAGAGGATTGCAGCAGCAGAGGGAGAAACGTTCTTTTTAACAACTTTCCTCCTAGCCTGGGAGGGGTGACTGAAGGCAGAGCAGAGGTGAGCAGGTGGCAAACACACTTGGTGCATTCTTATGAGGGAGGTGAGGAGGGCCTGCAGCAAAACAAACCTGCCTTGATGCAGGATGGTGATTGATAAAGGGACATGGACTCCATGGTTTCACAGAATTCACAGAATTTACAGAATTTGCAGAATCACTGGGTTGGAAGAGACCTTCAAGCTCATCAAGTCCAACCCAGTCCCAACACCTCAACTCAACCCTGGCCCCCAGTGCCACATCCAGGCTTTGTTAAACACACCCAGGGATGGTGACTGCACCACCTCCCGGGCAGAACATTCCAGAACTTTATCACTCTTTCCGTGAAAAACTTTTTCCTGATATCCAGCCTGTATTTCCCTTGGTGCAGCTGGAGGCTGTGTGCTCTGGTTCTGTCAGTTCCTGGAGACAGAGCCCAGCCCCAGCTGAGCACAGGCACCTTTCAGGAGCTGTGCAGAGTGATGAGGGCACCCCTGAGTCTCCTTTTCTCCAGGCTGAGCACCCCCAGCTCCCTCAGTGGTTCCTCACAGGGTTTGTGTTCCCAGTCCCTCTCTTGTCCTTCCCTGCATGCCCTCAAGCATCCCAACTCCTTCCCCTGCTGCATCCCAGGTCATGTTCCAGGTTCTCATTTGTGATGGGACCTCTCCCTCAGAATACCCCTATAAATTGTTACATTCACCACATCCCCCATCTTTGGATCTTGCCCCTCAGATGATGCAGTTTCTGTACTTGTTATTTTACTATTTAAGTTCTTTATTTTTCAGGCAAGTCCCTCATTCCCTGACTCATTGGCCAGAGCTGCATTGGCTCTAAGCCGGCTCCGAGAGTGGGTCACACCCCAGGAGCAGGATGACCCAAGGTGCAGCTTCAGCAATCACTCTGAGGCCTTTGTGGCTGTCAGTCTGTGCTCTGAGGAGGCAAGGACAAGGGGGAGGCCTTTTGCATAGGATAAAAGAGGATTTATTACTCTGAGGAATCTGGGGGCAAAAGACAAGAAGGCGAAAGCGCAGCAGCTGAAATATTGGGGGAGGTTCAAAGGGAGGGTACAAATCATCAGCTAATTGGGGATATCCTGGGGAGGAGTAAAAGGCAAGGTTCACAAAAGCATCGTCCAGTGAGGGAAGTAGGGAGGGATTGGGTCACATGGACTAATGGGACATCAAAATTGAGGGGATTTCTAAAGGACAATTCCAAGCAGGGGATTGGCACAAGGTGGGATTGGCACAAGGTAGGATTGACAGGGAACTCACTAGAGTAAGGGGCAGGTATCAGGATAGATTAGCAATGTGGTGGGAGGGTATAATTTGGACCAAACCATTAACTTGGGCAATAACAGAACATACCATTAACTAAAAACACACTGCCAACAGTTCCCATCCGTCTGTTTTTGCCACATTCCCCTGGCTGGACCAGATTTGGGGTCACAGCAAGCCAGACTGTGCCAACACCTTTCAGCCTCTGCTGGCTCAGGCTCTCAACACACAGGAGCACCAGGCAAGGTGATGTGGGCACTCTGAAACTACCCAGCTCAGGACTGGCACACTGCTCCTTCACAATCTCCCCAGGCAGGGAAGAGGAAATGTTACCTGTCTGTGGCAATTGTACCCACTTAATTTCAGGGGAATTAAAGCATTACCCAGGAAACATCATTAATGTTATCAGCTTTAGCAGGTATCAGCATAAAAATAAGACAGTCACCATGAAAAAGTAACTAACTCCTGATACTAAATGGTCTAAGTCCTGAACTTTTTAGGGTCCCTCTGTAATCACATGTAATACAGGAGGGAAGAGAGCCATTCCATGATTCTTTGTTCTAAATCTCAGGGGAGGTTTAAGTTGGACCTTAGAAGGAAATTCTCCACAGAAAGGACATTAGAACAGGCTGCCCAGGGAGGTGGAGGAGTCACTGTCCCTGGAGGTGTCTAAAACCAGGCTGGATGTGGTGCTCAGTGCCACGGTTTACTTGTAGAGGTAGTGTTAGGTGACAGATTGAACTCAATCATCTCAAAGATCTTTTCCAACCCAGCTGATTCTGTGATTCTGTGGTTCATACTCTTCTGGGGAAGATACTGGCAGTACCTAAAACTCTATTAGGGTCTGGCACTCAGGTAACTGAGCCAAACCATTCATGTCTATGCATTTTGTTTCGAAAAAAGGGACGATACAAGCATATCTTGCATGCTATTGATGCATCCTGATCTCTAACACCTCAATCTCCCATGCTCCAAAAGGTTTTTTAAAATTAGAAAGAAGCCAGTACTGCAGACACTGCTTTCATGGATGTCACTTCTGAATATTCTGCCTGCCAATACCAAGCCCTTCTAATCAAAGTTTAGAATCTTCATTCTACATTCCTTCTTCATTTTGGCCTTCATTCATTCATTCAACAAAAAAAACAATTAGGTCCACAAGGGGTAAAGTAAAACATAATTTCTGGCACCACAAGTACCAATATTTGAAATCTTGTTAAAGAAGTACAATAAGAGATTTTTAAATTGGGCTGATTAAAATAGTTATTAAAAGTGTTAATGTTTAATTATAAACAAAACATTGGAAGAAATTATACACCAGTCCCATCACTTTTGAAATTACCATCTCACTCTCAGTTAATCAAGTCAAAGAAAGGTCAAAGACCTCTATCTTCTGACAAACACAATTCTTGATTCATTACATTAGTCAAAAATTTTAGATTGCAAAAATCTGACATAATCCTACTATCCTATCTGCATCATTATAATTTTTAAATATGTTATTTCATTTCCATGACCTTTGCATTATAGTTTATACTGAATGAAGCAGGGCCAACACTTTGCAAATGAAATGGAAACCCTAACTAGGCACTCTCTTCTTGATTAAAAGAGCTGCTGAAAAGAACTATTTTTCAAATTAGTAAAGTCTACTTCTATGGCTTTTAAGTCACTAATCCAGAAAAAGATATTTTTAATGTAAGGTGAGAAAGATGGAAGGACCCTACAATATATTACTTCTTAAAAGAGCAGCTTAACACCCCAATATTACAGGGTTTTACAAATATATCAGAAATCTTATCTGCTGAACAACAGAAGGTTTGTCTATTATAAATACCAAAATAGTGATGTATTTTTCTTCAAGAAGCTTTGTGAGCTCATTAACAACTGATCAGTTTACACGCCATTGGAGACACCACTGCTTTTTCTCTACCTCCAAATTTTGAGCCTGCACTGACATAATAATGAAGAACATGAGGTTTGTGCACATCCCTTTGACAGCTGTACCAAAGAGAGTTTAAGGGACCAAACTAACTAACCAACCAAAGAAAACCAACATCAGGTGTCATTTGGATTTCTGTTTCCCAGACAGAGAATATTTCTCAGGTATAAATATTTTGCCCTTTCCAAAAATCTGTAATCATTAATACCATAATTACATTAATACCATAATTCCTGTCACAGAGTTTGTTTAAAAATGTTCCTGGCAGTTAGGCAAACATTGGCTCAGTGATCAGAAGTGTGGAAGTCCCACAAGAACAAAGATTGAATGAAGGTATGTATTGCAGGACAATGTTTCTAAATGTTTCCAATGCACAGCTTAACCTAACCACAAAGCTAATTTTGCAGCCAGAATTATGTTGGTTCATGATCTGTCTATAGCCACATAATTGGAGAAGGAAACTGAAATTAATTCTTTAGCAAGGAACACACCTTGAGTGTATTTTAAAATAGCTGATTTTTTTTTTCTGTGGCAGAAGAGCTCAAGGAGGTATAAACATGGCACCCTTGTAAGCCAGAAATCACACTCCTCTGAGGAAAACTCTGCTTTTCTTTGTTTTAGTGAAACAATCTCCTTCGTGGGAGAAGCTAACAACAGGAGAAGTGTCTTTGCTGGGATTCATATGTGTCTTTATTTTCAATTGGAGCAGCTTTGTTGCAGACCCTCTCCCTTTCATCTCACAGAAAAATCTAATGTGTCTAACCTGAAAAAACAGGGGATTTTAATAGGCATTCCCAGTTCATCTGACTAGGCAAATAAATATGGGTTTTTTTTACTCTCATGCTTATCACTAAAAAACCTTGGTCTGAAAGAGAGCTTTGTTCGTTTCCTTTCCTGAAACAGCTGAGAAATTGCAGACTTCACAACAGATTCTATTATGCAGCCATGTACTTTTTGCAAACATGAGCATTTGAAGAAAATATACCCCAGATCAGAAAAATTTGTATTGTCATGTGAAGAGTTACCATAAAATCCTCTCAAAACATTTTTTAAAATATTAGAATATTTGTAGGCTGCAGCCTCAGTCTGTAAAACTCTTTGATCCATTCTCCAGCAATAAGCAAAAGCACTTGTGCTAGGATTCTTCTGAATTCCTGAATTGCCTTAAACAAAACTTAATGACACTCTCTGAACTATCTGCTTTACTTACAAATATACTGCTTGAAATGGAACCAAACTTTAACTAAAACTGAAAACCCTTCTCTTCAACGAAGACCTAACATAGTGCCTGTAAAAATTAAAGATTTTGTAAAAGCAGTGTGCCACTAAGTTATCTTTAGAAACTGCAAGTATTTTCATAAAAAGTTAAACATATATAAGAAAAAGCAATAAACTAGTAAATATTTGCACTAAAGTATTTAAGAACTAGATTACATTCTTGCTGGACTATTTAGTGTTGATGTAATCATTTTTATTCTCTTAATTCATCTTCATTGGTGAAACAACAAAGTGTAAATGTTACCATGTGATCACACACTGTGGAATTTGAGGGGAAAATGGGAGTTGATTTCTGCCAGGGGAAGGTTTGGCTGCTGCAGAGCTGTAACTCACCAGCAGAGCTCTCATATCCCCAAACCCCACCTTGCCCAGTCAAGCAGAATTACAATATTGTTTGGTACCTCAAGGTAGAAAGGAATGAAATTCCACTAAAATACTGTAATGGCTTTCAAACTGACACTTAGCATCTTGAAGAAATAAGATTACAAACAGCTTAATCACATACATGCTTTAGAAGGGCAGACTATGGTGAAATTTGCCCACTTGTTTGGCTGCCTCTCAGTTTAAGCTGACATTTCATATGGTCACTATTCCTGTGATTTCCCTTATCACAGGCTCATTTCCACTCTCCACATGAAATAACTCATTCAATTTAATTTGACAAAACAGACCAAAGACATAGACCAATATAAAGAATAACATTAAAATGTGCTTTAAAGGGACAAAATCAGAGGAGAGAAAAAAGCCTTGCGAAGAAAGAACCAAACTGTTGCTCAACACATCCCATGCTGCCCAAAACATATAAATGCTACAGATATATTTCTCTATAGTGATTCACATGTAACTTGTGACTTTAAAATAATAATAATAATAATAATAATAATAATAATAATAATAATAATAATTTAGGTTTGAAATCAAGTTTACACAGAGTTAGGTAATTTAACACTACTCTGTGGAAAAAAAATACCTGATCTGCTTCTTCCTATTAGGAGGTAATTCAATATTGTAGTACAAAAACAACCCAGAAACCTATTTCACATTCTGTTGACTGACTGGATGGGAAATGTACTGCCAAGACAGACAAGTCTCCTGAGTGCAAAAACATCTGTAATCATAATTAAACAATAAAGTGCTGGCAGCATCTGTTTCCTCCTATCCCTGCAGGGCTTATGTGTAGCATTTGAGGTGATCTCACTATGCTGGCCAAAAGGGTTAATTACTGTACACTGAGAAGGAGAAAAAGTAACACTCTGAGGGGAAAGTATCACTGAGGAAATGTGCATTACTGGATCAATGGCCATTAACTGGAGAACAGATTCACAGCAGGCTGTTAATGATCAGACAAAGATTACAGTTAGATACATCTTTCTGGTAAGGTCATCTGCCCAGAAGTAATAATAATGATGAGGCAGCACACACTGGAATGGATGTGTAAACAAAACAAAAAGAAGAAAAGAAAATTATGAAGATGGGAAAAAAATCTCAGCTGATACTTACTCATTCCACTAAGTATTTTAAGTAGTGTGAGTCAATGATAGCAGTGGAGGGAGCTTCTTTCTAACCACACTTTTAGCAGATGAAGGATTTTCCCCCCCTTCTCTTTAAAAACTGTCTCTCTAGAGGTCTGTGTTGCAAAGCAGTCCATAAAACTTCAGGGGTTTTAAAGGGTTCACAGGGCCAGACACATGTACTCCATTATAACTGTTGAACTTCTAAAAACGTGTCATTTCGAATTGTGAGGATGAAGCATAACACAGCGAGATATGTTTAGTTTCCTGATGCCTTAAGAATATTTTGTTCACTGTATAGTTATCACACACTCGTTTCTGCAAGGCATTGCTGCCTCTTGTACATGTCAGCTGAAACGACAGCAGCCCTGCTCAAAGACAGCTGATGAACCTCCTGCCGCGCTGGCAAACAGACACTCAACAAGACTTGACTTTCACTGCTAACAGGCATGGACAGTGAACTTTGCAAATGAAGCCTCAGACTCAGAGAATGTGTCCAAAAAGCCCAGAGCTTCAGTCTCCAAGCTGTAGTCTCTGCCCCTCAGCTTGGTCGAAGCAGCTCTCTCACTTGGCCTTGTTCTTTCCGGGTCTTTTAATCAAATTATGAGTCAAGGAAAGGTTGGAAATGGGAAAAGGGACACAGTTTAAGCCCAAAATAAAACATTCTGGAAAATCAACAGAGTTTAATAGAAGCGTAATCTGATTTTCACCTTAAAATAAAACAACAAATTTGCTTTAGTTTTGAAATATTATACCAGTATTTTGCATAAGGGTTTTTTCTGATAGACTCTGCAGTAACTGAAATAACTTTGCATGCTGAACTTCATTTCACTACAGTAACCCAGAATTTTCTAGTTAATTTACCTAAATAATTACTTGGAAGGCAAACAGGGAGACAACCCAGGACTATTTCCCAGAAGAGGATGACAGTGATTGTGCACTGATATCTGCATTACTTAAAATAATTGTAGCCTGATGACTGACAAGGCCTTCTTAAAACAAAACTAAAGAATACCCAAGAAGCTACACCACGGAAGTTCCTTTCAAATGCCAGCAGCCAATTCTACCCTTTGGGCATGCACTTGCTTGATGTTTATGGTAATAAAAAAAAAAAAGCATTAATCTTTAGTGGTTTTGAACACTTGTGTCACATAAGGAAGAACTTTGTCACCACATTTCTAATGGTAAAAGATTTATTCCAAAAAAGCAAGCAGGAGAAAGCAGCACAACATTCTTGATCCTTCAGGGAAGATCTCTGTGATGCTTAGCAGCTTTAAGGAAATCTGAGTATGTTCTTTATTCAAAACTATTCAATAATCCATGTATAAAAGCAGGCTAGGCTTTTTTAGTCAGCAATTATCTGAAATTACTATTTAATTTACCATTAAAAGGAAAAATAATACCTCAGTAAGTGTTTGTGTCTTACAGATACCTTCAGAGCACAAAATATAGAGAAGCAGTGTTGGAGTCTGCTGTTTACCACAGTGTAAAGCAAGAGCAAGGCAGAGGAACCCAGGCTAGATAGCCAAGTGTCAACTGGTCTAAGTTTGGAAGTGACTAGAGCCAGAGGAGAAGGGCAGAGGGAGAGCAATGATGGTTTCTCTTCCTTTCAAAAGAGTTTTACAGATTTATGAATGACAGGAGTCCCCCATCCATGCCCAGTGATTTCTTTCATCTGGTTAATTAACTGCAAAACAATTTGGCAGAAGAATGAAGATACAAAGCTCTTTTCAATTTCATTTTTTAAAAAACCCTACAAAACAAAACCCAGCAAAAAATCCCCCAAACCATGCCAAACCAAACAAACCAACAAAAATTCTCCCAAACAAAACAGAAATTAGAAAAAACATCTCCCAAAGAACTAAGAGATAAATAGAGGGAAAACATTCAATTTGTTGCTCTGTTGAAGTAAATTCTACACTGTAAACTCAGTAATTGTCATCCTTCAGCACTCACACTGCCAAGACAGACTTCTCAAAATCTAGAATTTTATAAAACACCACAGCACCCTCTAAATTCTCACAGACAAGTAACAAATCCAAGCTGATTTGAAAGTGCAAATCTTCATTTAGACTTATTATAATCACACCACAAAAAAAGCACAACTGAAAGAAACACAAAACAAAACAAGAAATAAATTACCATCTCTATTGGGGTTTTTTAAACATTCACAGACAGATGGGTTTCCTTTTGTTTTTCCTATTCTCTGGCAAACCAATTAGTCTGCTTTTTTTGGCATATCACTACAAAATAAATGGTGTGTTTGCTGATTGAGATATTAGAAAATTTAAAAAACAAACAAAACCAGAAATAAAGAGGAGTCGCGCTTTTTTTTTTTTTTTTCTATTTGCTATCCAGAATATTTGTTAGAATTCTGCCCTTAGGCTTAAATTCAATACTGAAAAGGAAGTAATATATTTTACAGTTCCAATTAGTGTCCATTTATACTTTGATATGCTGGTTATGGGAGTCCTGAGAACAGAATATTTTGTAAAAGACATCAAAGTCAAATTTATGTGATGATTACATAACAAGGCTCTAAATAAAAATGGTTCTTGCTAGAGAACACATTTCCCTTTTTACAGATGATTTATCAGGGGTTCACAGCTCTAATCTATGTGTTGCTGATGGGGATTGATATCATTCTTCACCTTTTTTCAGGCTGATAAAGTCTATACTTGGAAGAAAACAAACATTTCATCTACCTTAAAAGGTAAAGCAGGAGTTCAGGGACACAGTTTCTCCACAAATTCTGGGATTTTAAAAGGAATTAATAGAATAGAGCCAATTATAGTCTAATTGCTTTCCTTAAATGCCAGATAGAGCCAATATTCAAAATATATGAGAATGTTATGGACTTGTGATTGCTCTCACCAGTAAAATCCAGTCTAGTAACTGCAAATCATAACTTACTGAACAGGATACCTTGACTTAGTTACATTTAGATGACACTATAAACCTCTGCATTTTGTCTATTTAAATTATTTTGTCTCACAACTGCCAGACTCCTGAATTCCTCATGCAGATTCATTTTCACTGTCCTAACTGAAAGGGTTTCACCCATTTTCTCAATGTATTAAGTATCATACAATAATAGTTTTGTACAGCTTTGGGTTAAGAAGATTTTACCACTCTCCAGCTCAGTTTGCCTTCTAGCTGTATCTCTAAGATTAATCATAAAGTCTCTTCTTTCTCCTGCAGAAAGCTGAAGGGTCACACATGTCACAGCAGAGACAGCCACCATTCAGAGTGTCACCATCCAATTTCAGGAGGTTTCAACCCAAACACAGTAACACCAAACCTCATCAGAAGGCTTCAAGAATTTGCCCAAACAAACTAACGCCATACAATTTCAGAAGGTTTTAAGCATTTGCCCAAAAGCAGTAACACCAGACCTCATCAGAAGGCTTCAAGCATCCACCCAAAAACAGTAATACCGTACAATTTCAGAAGGCTTCAAGCATTTTCCCAAAAAGAGTGTCACCATCCAATTTCAGAAGGCTTCAACTAAATGCAGTAACACCAGACCTCATGAGAAGGCTTTAAGCATCCACCCAAACACAGTAACACCACACAATTTCAGAAGGCTTTAAGCATTTGTAACACCACACCTCAGCAGAAGGCTTCAGGACAGTAACTGGAGAACAAGAAGGGCAGATGCTTGAAGCCTTTTGAAGTGGAATGGTGCTCCTCTGCATGAAGCCTGAAGCCTTGGTATAGAAGCTATCCCAAAATACAGTTGGAAGATGCTTCAATCCAGAGTGATGAATGCCCCTCAATGGGATCTCAGTGATTTTGGGATCCTTTACATTGAACATTGCAATGATAGGGATGGAACAGCTCCACTCAGCCTTGTAGGGTTGGATTTCCTTCCTGGCCTGACAGGAGCAGCAGCAGAGATTTTAGCACCATAATATATCAAGAGAACTGTAACAGAAAGGTGGAATTTGACTAAGCCTTCCTGCAGACAAACTCTGTGTTAAGACTGAATCCATTCTAATTTCCTCTTTGTCTACCACAATGAACAACTTGTGCATGAAGATTATCTGAACTCTTTTAAAAACCCACATAAATTGAATGTTAAACAACCAGCAAGCTCAAATTTAAAGCATTGTGTTTACATAGTGAGGGTTGTTATGAAAACATCAAAGATGAAGCTTTTTTCAGTGTTTTGTTCATTCTACATCTGATAGTTCTCTGTGTAGCCAGGCAATGTGAAATGTACAGCTAGAGAAATGTGGAGAGGGGATCCAAATGGAAAAGGAATAAAATTCAACATAGATCTCCTATACTAAGTATACAATATTTGATTAATGAAAGACCTCACCTCACAGTGCAAAAATAACATCCTCAAAGAACTCCAACAGCATCTGTGGGAATTTGTGGGAGAAGCAATTCTATTCTTTTCTGTGGTCTCCTGTGCTAGAGGGAAGAAAGTAGGCAATTATGAATGGATCACAGAATTTCCTTTTATATGCATGGTAGGGTAAGTCCTACTTCCTGTTAAATGGAAATGCCTTGGCATCTAATGTTTCACAACTGCAATTTTATATAGGGCTGGGTGAATGTATTCTGATTATATAATGTAATTTAGAAAATAAAACAAAACAAAACCTAAAAAGAATTATACTCTTAAATCTTCTTCTTCTTAAATCTTAATGTTGAAGGCTCTTAGTATTATGAAACAAGACCCAAAATTAAATTAATGCTATTTGCACCTACTTTCATAGAACAAATAATCTATAATTAGGTAAAGTGATGAAATGAATGTGTTAAGCATGCTACAATAAATTTCCTTATATATATCTACCTTACAGAATTCAGGACCTAGTTGTTTTGTCTTTGTTGTTTTTAGTACAATTTTACATTACAAATCATAGTTTCATGCATGGTGTTAAAAAACTCCCACAGATTATTATCTCTGTCAAAACCAACCTATACTCCTGTTATAATACTGCAATTCTGAAAGGCTAATACAACAGATGTAAATTATAAAACATTTCCAAATATTTTTCTGCATTTGGAAATACAACAAGTGCATTGTTACATGAACATTCAAAATTTCAATATAGAGAGAAAGTAATGCAATATTTCTTCTTTCCCAACAGACAGAAAGACAGATTAATTAGAGATATGTCAGTATGCTGGTCTACACTCTTTCACTCAGCTGCAGATAGGTGAAATCATCTCACTGTGTGTGGATCTCTCCGCTACCACTGGAAAAAAAAAAAAAAAGCCCTGCAGTTAAGAAATGCCTGGCTAATAATATATTTAAAACCCCACCTGACATGATAAATGAAAGAGAATAAATGTATACAGCTAGTGAAACTTCCAGGGAACAGGGGGAGACTTCAACACTTTTGCTGACAGTGACTTTCCTGTCAGTGGCCTGTCTCTCTCGGAGGCAGCTGTCAGTCAGAGCCCGCGCTGCTCCCCCAGAGGAGCTCACTGTGCTGTGGAATATCTGCTCCTAGGCGTCGGGGCGGCAGATGGAGTGGATCTGTCAATCATTGTCACTAATTATTAACTTCTGTCACTCACAGCAAGGCAACATATCTCTGCCTGATCCTCTGTGATTTGATCTGCGCCGCCACCTCAGAGGCAGGCGGTTCAACCTTTCATTATGTGTCACACACGGAGCTCTGCTGGGTCAGCCCTCCTGGCTCCAGAGCTCTGCTGCAGCCCCACAGCGTGCACAGGAGCTGGGGCCAAGGACACACTCAGCCTTCAAATGCAGTGGTCACTCCTCTTCTGTAAACATTCTGAAGGTGGGGAAGTGTCGCTCTGATTTTTTAAGTTTTTCTGAGCCTTCTGGTGTTTACATTCTTGTAATGAACTTTCTCACACGCTTTCTGTAAATAACTTATTGTTTTGCATTCTTTTCTGGAGGAAGAGAAATTTCATGGACTGTTGGTTTGTCCAGTGTCGTTGGAGAGGTGGCACTGTCCCTCTAATCCACTGTCACTTTTGGAAATCTATAAATGTTGGAGTCAGAAAATAAACTTCCCTTTTTACCTTGAGAGCAGCAGTGTGTCTGTGTCATGTTATTTTGTGTCTTATAGTGACAGGGAAGCATAGAAATACCTCAGTTTTAAGAAAGAGGAAGAAAAATTATCTAAATAGAAGGCAAGCAGGTCAGATTTTCACAGGATGAAAATAC
Organism: Passer domesticus; assembly: GCF_036417665.1. Classification (NCBI taxonomy): domain Eukaryota; kingdom Metazoa; phylum Chordata; class Aves; order Passeriformes; family Passeridae; genus Passer; species Passer domesticus. The sequence goes on along the minus strand of NC_087497.1, from coordinate 3,204,703 downwards.
TTGGAGAATTAATTTCATCACGGTGTGCAAGGATCATCATGGAAAGAAAAGAAAATGACAAACATTCTGCAGGAATGCTGGTCCGAAAAGAAAGGAGACAGGACTACCTGTGTGTGAATTAGACAGAGGGTGAAAAGCCACAAATGCCCTGCATCAGCTCTTTTTAAGAGTAGAGGTGATCCATTTCCAGCAGGGCACTGTCCACAGGCTCTTGGCACTTTTGAACATTTCCAGACAACCCAATTTAGCTGAGCACAGGGCACATTTTAAAAGTTAATGGGTTCAAGAAGGCATTAATGGTTGAAATACAGAATTAGTGTGTCCCATTTCCAATGTTATCTGTCTTGAAGTGTCCTAAAATGTTAGACTTAAAGGTTTTAAAAATTCAAGTAGTTCAGGATTGCTAAGATTTTGTTTTCATCTTAAATTCTATTAACTCATTTACCCAATACAACTTAGCCTAACTAGATCTTAATAATTAGCTATGTCAGTTTATTTACTTTGCTTCTAATAAAAAAAATTACCAAGAAAGATTAAATTTTAAAGAGTTTTCCATACCAAAGGATACAGATCCTAAAGAGCCCCAGATTTAGTGCTTCTCTCTCTCCCAAAAAAAACCACCAAAAGAACCAAAAAGCCCCACAAAAAACAAAACCAAACAAAAACAAAGCAAAAAACCACAACAACAACAAAAAGCAGCAAGGAAACCACACAAAATAGACTTATTTACATATTTGCTTTTAAACACTCATTGCTGTCTTGATGTGTCTCTTGAAGATCCTTCTTCATTTTTCTCAGAATGTTTCCAACTGAAAACCAAATCAAATTTCAAATTGGTAAACAAAATAACAACAAGGAAAATCTGAAAAGAGGAACCATTATTAGAAATGGCATAACAAACCATATATTATATGATTATCTTATTATGGAGGTTTGATATTCCAAATTTATTTCCTCACACAAGCCCATTGAATAGAACATACATTTCAGTGCCTCTAATTATAGGGACTTTTGATAATGTAGAGTTTTCTTTGGAAAATAGGAACAAAAAGAGACCATGAGACTATTTCTCTTTGGACCCAGACCATCTGTTGTCATTACAGGTCAAAGAACATTTAATTTCCTTTCATTACCTTTGACAACAAGAATCACTAACAGAATTTTAGTTCAAGAAACTTTTATAAAATATCACAAATCAAATAAATTGCATCTGAACCTCTAAATGCAACGCAGTGGAAAACACAATAGTTCTTTATTTTATCAGCTGTCTGGTCATATATACATCATCTATAACTAAAACCAAAAGTATTGAGAATGCTATTTATCCAGAGTTAGCAAAAGGAATTATTTGACAGCTGAAAATGAAAAATCACTAATAAGCATTACAGTATATTGCAGAGTTTAAACAATGTGATTAAGGAAACTTTTGAAATAATAAGGAGTGTATGCAATTCTATTTTACCTTGCTTAAAAAATTCCTTTGGGATTTCTTACTCTGTTATACAATAACTAAACTGGAATATTGTGTTAAACAAGCCTCCCATTCTACCTGTATTCAGTATATATTTAACACTAAGAAATAAAGTTCTTTCAACTTATTGCCCTTCACTAAAGTATCCATATTTTCCCCCAAATTATTTGCCCAAAGCAGTAAGTAGAGCAGAAGGAAAGTCTAAAAGCCCTAACTAATGCTTTCGCCACTTAGATGTTCAAGACATGCACTGTAAACACATTTAAACCATCTCATACAAACCTATTTTTAAGAGATGAAACTAGAAATTATTCAGAAAGAGAGAGTAGAAGTTTCAGGGAGGGAATACAGTGAAGAGATGGTGGGAAATAAAGCATTTACCATTATCTCCTGCTGTGAGAAGCCAGTAATTTTAAACAGAATCAAAAGGAACAAACAAATCCTGCAGCATAATTCTTCATGGAAAAACCCAAAAATGAAAGAACAGCAGCACAGACAATAATTACATTGCCTATACTGTTGTCTTAATGTTTAGAGAATTAAAACCAATACAAACAGAAATCAGTCAAGATATGCCAAGAAGAATGTGCAGATAAGAAGAGCAAAATTTGTCACTTATGCTGTCTGCTGTGGTCAGCAGTGATTAGACTCCACCAAGTCACCAAAACATTATCAAGAGACAGAAATTAGATCAGATGGCTGTCACTGAAATGCAAGATTTGACAGGAGCCTCACAGCATCTAGAAAACACCACACTTGATGTTGTGTTCCTGAGTTATACTGAATTACAGTTTCTTTAAAGTTTTAAAATTAAGCCTATTTTTCAAACTGAATTTATGTTCATCTATTAAGTTTTCTTGGGGCACTATTTGAAAGTATTCACTGATGAACAAAATATTCCACTAACTGCTGTTATCTGCTGCTCTCAATATCTTTTGAACCAGCGGCTTCACTCCACCCAAAGCAAAGAAAATTACTTAAAGTCTTTAAAGTCAAAATCCTCAAATTTAAAGTTTTCTATAAATTTCTTCAGTTTGTGTATTGAAATCTGCAAATCATTAGCAAATATTCTGGCCATACAGCTTGCAAATCATTATTTAGCCCTCAGTAAGTCCAGATACATAAATACTTTCTAGACAAGGACAGTGCTCTGGTAAGTTGCCATTCTAAAGCACATTAAAATTTTCAAAGAAAACAAAGTACACACATGCAGAAATAATGTTTTCCAAACTCTAAGCAATTAAGTGATTACCCAATACTAATTTAAATAATTAAAGTTTAAAATTGTATGCATCTGAATCAGCATTTGCAGTGCATGTACTTTCATAAAGTTATAAAGCAATGATGCAAAATCACAAAAATGCATCCGAATTTAGCTCTTGATTTTACTCAGATTTTAAACCCAGCCACAAGCAGGTTAAAATCATAGCTCTGTATAACTGCTGTTTATGTCAAGTAGGTTGTCACAGGAACATGAGGTGAAAGTTTATCCTACATTTCAATTTTATTTCAGCCAGCTGAGGCAAATCAAAGTCTCCAACACTCTCTCCTTTATAGAGTCTCTGGTTTAATCACATTTTAACTTCCAGTGCTGCTCTTCAAACCATTCCTGGATTCAACATCTTTCAAATACAATCAATAGAGGAAATGAGAGAGGAAGAGCATGTGTTTTGATCACTTGGTTTAGAAAACACTGAACTCAGTCTTGACAGTTCATGTTTTGAGACAATTAAAAATGGCAGGAACCCATAACTGATGTTCCTGGCATCAATAAGTTTTATTGGTCATGTACACAGGCATGAAGAACTAAATGTTATTCTCTCAAATCTTCAGAAAAAGGAAATACAGAACTCATAGAAGAACCATTCAGCAATAAATTTATAAGTTTAAATTTAAAAGGGACCTATCCCCCTAATTCCCCAATGCTCCACCCAGTTGCCAGTCAGCTCTGAGTTCCCTGTGTATCTAAATTTCCACTGGCCAAGTTCCTAGGGCTCTAGAACTCCTGCCTGAACCTTCTCCTTTCTCTGTTCTGTACAAAAAAAAGACTGGCCTACCTCAGTTGCTTAATGAAGTCAGACCATGAAATCGTTACCAAAGCAGAATCTTAAGCCATAATTTGTTTTGGTATTTTCTCTTTGCTGTATAAAGCAATTGTGTAAACAGGCCCTTGTGGAGCCCAGTTCTGGTCAGTGGGCATTTTTTATATGGCACAATGAACACGAATATTTAAGATTGCACTCCCCATGTCAACGTAAAGAAATGCAAAGGCTTTCCAGTATCATCATTAGAAAAAGGACAGAATATGTGTTGTGCCATAAAACATAAGGTATGAGAGCTGCAATGCTGAAATAGCAGCCTGCTGTGAACCTGCCTTTTTTGGCTTTCTCAGGCTTCAGTCTTCCCTTCCCTGAAGGCCTCCCATGCTTCCATTTAACATCAAATTTTGTTCTCTTTATCAACAGTTACAAATACAGATAGCTAGATAAGAAGGCACAACATGGTAAGGACCATAAAGAAACAGGAACTCTATTCAGACTTCAAGAGGCTTTTAGATATTACAATAAAGATTCTGAAGCATTATTAAGTGACCAAGGATGAATACCTTTATTATTACAAAAGAAGAGTTGTGTGTGGCAGTCACATTATGTAAAGATTCTGAAACAATCAGGAAGAGAAAATGAGCACAAGGTAGAAAATTTTTAGAATTAGCTAATATTATAATTCCTGTGCTGTCACTATAATGATGGAGAGCAGCACCAGAAGAATATTCATTCAAGTAATGCCTTTCCTAGGCTAATAGAAAAATATTATTCTAATGTTGAAAATGAACATCCTGCCCTGTCCAAATCAGAGAAACAATTTACCAAATAAAATGTCACATTTGCAGCAGTCCCAGAGGGACATTTTCTTATTCCTCAGAGAACCGAAGCTGGTAAAAATGATAATAATTTTTATTATTGCAACAACAACAACAACATTTCATACTGAATAAGCAGGGATGCTTTGTGCTCTCGCAGAAATGCAGGGATAGTCCTAATGTTTGATTCTGAATGTGTCTGTCAGGAAACAAACGCGAGCCTTCAGCAGCCGCGGCTGCCTGATTAGTTTCACAGTCACTCCAAGGAGCCATCAGCTTCTCAGCGTGAGCTTCTCCTGCATCACTGCTCGCAGCCTTTAGGCAAAGGATTCTAATAATGAGTCACAGCGCCGTGACTGAGGCCACACTTCTGCTCTGCTGAGCTGCTTGCTGAGAGGGACTGCATACTCCCTCATTATCATTTTACAGCGCTTTTTTTATTATTATTATTATTTATTTTTTATTTATTCTTTTGTGCTCCTGTTCCTTGCTCCAAATGCTTGGTGCATTGCAGTGAGAGTGCTAAGTGCCACCACCAGGACAGAAGCCATATGCTCATGGTTAATAACCTTCTGCTGTGAGGTGGGCACACAACTTTAGGCAGAGTATTTTGTGGGAGAACAAGTTCAGATCCAGTCTTCTAACACATCCTAAGAAATAGATGTAGACATCCTCCTTCCAACCAACTCTGTTACAACCTCTCTTACTCTGCACATTTCTCTTTTGTTAATGGAAATATGCAGGATTCAAAATAAAACAAGCAAAGGAAGGTGACTTATTTACTTAGCTGCACCTTAGCAGCTAGGATTAAAAATAGATTTTTTATCCCCCTACCTATTTCTTATGCACTGCTGGAACAGGAATTCCTCTAGAATTTGATGAATGTTGCTTAAACCAAAATGTGGTTGTATCAGTTACATCTCACACACACACAGTGCTACCAATTTTCCATTTATTAATCATTTGGCAGCATCAACTCAACAAATATTATGGACAAAATTGACACCAATCTTTAAATATTCCATGCTATTATGCCACTCTAATAAAATGTCCCACTATTTCAAGACATATCTGGATTACATGCAGTATCATGTGGTAATGATACTATTTTCTCTTGCTCATTCTTTGTGTAATTAGAAACCTCTTGCTATTTTAATGTTCTTTACATAAGATCTAGATTTACTTGACTGCTAGCACACTTCATAATTACTTCTCTAGAGAGGCAGCATGACAATAAAAAAATGAAAGATTTAGAATATGCACATATAGCTCTGATTAACTAAATCCCCAAGCAAAACCAGGAAATAAAATTATTTTAGAGCAGACAGTAAATGGACAACATGACTAGACTATCATATGAGGAATCCTGAAGTTGCCTTACAGATATGCCATCTACATGTTTAAAACTAAACAGAAAGAGGAGCTACCACCAATCTTCCACAGAGTTACATATTTATATATATTATATGTGTGTGTATATATATACACACATATCATCATTCCAGTATCAGATATGAGAAAGGAAATTCAGTGAGAGTAAAAGGTGGGAACTTCAATAAAATTGCAGTAAACTTTTCCTATTTTATCATGAGTTACACATAGTAGCTCCTGTACAGGATTAAGAGGAAGGAATAATGCAAAAGCTGGAACAGATGTGATCAGCTGGGGATGTCCTCCCAAATCTGTGAGAGAATGTTGTTCTGAAAGGTGCACAGCTGGACCACGAAATTCAGAGCTTCATTTAAATTTACACTGTCCTTATGGTATTTTCAATTAAGTTTTGAGAAAATTATATGGTGTTGGCAATTTGAAAAAATATATTCTGCAAAAGGTGCTATCAGAAAAAAAAAACAGAAAAAATTTAACACAGAGAAAAATGATTACCCAACTTTTGACTGAAGGACTTTGCTGCAGACACAGAAGTAAAAATTTTTCTTTTTTGTTTATTGTGTTGAAAGCATCTTTTCCAAAGACAAGACCCCCCAAAAACTCTTACATTCATTTACTTTTGACATATTTCAGGGATTATCCTCTCTTCAAACACTACTGCTTTAACTGTCACCACACCTGGTGACACATCATTCTCACACAAATACAGCTGCTCGAAGAATAAACCTTAAATAAACCTTAAACTTTCTCTGCCCCTTGAGTTTTCTTTTATATAAACTGCTCAGATTATCAAGGATTTCTGAAAGTTAATGCAAGTTTTGAAGCTTTTTAAATAATATTACCAAGCCATCTACTTTATTTGAAATATATTTAAATTAGGTAGACTTGAAAATTCTATAAAAACTAATAATTTAATAAAGTCAAATGTAATAATTGTGATTTTTTTTCTTAACCTCAAAGGACTCTTATTTGACTTCTGATTTTTTGAACTGAACTGACCAACTGTGATTTCCAGCCTAGTCCATTCTGTGATTTCGTATGCAGGAGAGGCAGATTAAAGCAGTCACTTCCTAACCTAAATTTGCTATCACTGTGCTTAATTGTCACTTATGAAAACTGACATCATTCCTTGTGACAGCACAAGGATGTTTAATAATCTTATGATCTCCCCTTCAGAAGCATTAACTTATAAGGGAGCCTTTTCCAGAAAGCAATTATTTTAATCAATGCTCAATCAGGTAAGTTATCATCCCTTATCAATTGTCTATAACAGCAATTAACTAGAAGTGGTTTCTGAACACCCAAAGATCAATGCTGTCAAGAGGAGGGCACTTCTTGTTCAGTGAGCAAATTCCATTTTTGGCAGTTCAGAAGCAGGAAAAAATATATACGTAAAGACATTTAGAAACCAAAGAAACACAGTGAGAAGTAAATGTCTTCATCGGTGCTAGAGGTTAGGATTTTGTCTTTTTTTTTCCCTTTCTTTCTCTCAGGGAATTTTCTCCCATTTGTTGCCTGAGAGATGGTGATGAGGATACTCCAGAGAAGCGGCCAAGGTGAGGGGAGGGTGCAGCCGGCTGCATCCCCTCGCTTGGGGGCTTTTGGGAAGGACAGAGATCCCGAGGGATTCAGGGAAGGGCAGAGATCCTGAGGGATTTAGGGAAGGGCAGAGATTCTGAGGGATTCAGGGAAGGGCAGAGATTCTGAGGGATTCAGGGAAGGGCAGAGATTCTGAGGGATTTAGGGAAGGGCAGAGATCCCGGGGATTTTAGGAAGTGCAGAGATCCCGGGGGATTTTGGGAAGGGCAGAGGTTCGGAGTGATTCTGGCTGGGAAGTGCAAAGTTCCCGAGGATTTTGGGAAGTGCAGAGATCCCGAGGGATTTTAGGAAGGGCAGAGATCCCGAGGGATTTAGGCTGGGAAGTGCAGAGATTCTTGAGGGATTTTGGGTAGAAAGGGCAGAGATCCGGGGGATTTTGGGGAAGACAGAGATCCGGAGGGATTCAGGGAAGGGCAGAGATCCCAGGGATTTTAGGAAGGGCAGAGATCCCATGGGGTTTTAGGAAGGGCAGAGATCCCGAGGGATTTAGGCTGGGAAGTGCAGAGATCCTGAGGGATTTTGGGTAGAAAGGGCAGAGATCCGGGGGATTTAGGGGAAGGACCGAGATCCGGAGGGATTTTGGGAAGGACAGAGATCCCATGGGGTTTTAGGAAGGGCAGAGACCCAGAGGGATTCAGGGAAGAGCAGAGATCCGGGGGATTTTAGGAAGGTCAGAGATCCCAGGGATTCAGGGAAGAGCAGAGATCCGGGGGGTTTTGGGAGGGTCAGAGATCCCAGGGATTCAGGGAAGGGCAGAGACCCGAGGGATCCTGGCTGGCCCCGGGGCCCGGCTCGGTCCCGTCTCCCCCGGGCCGGGGCAGCGCCGTGCGGAGAATTCCCTGAAGGAGAATTCCCTGAAGGAGAATTCCCGTCCCTGGCTCCTCCCTGCTCCCGGTGAGGCTCTGCCCGGAGCACCGGGAGCTGGGAGCTCGGGAACACCGACCCCACTGGAAAGGATGGAAAGGACCCTCGCGGTCTGCTCCGGGGCTCGGGGGAACCCGGGACCCCGACCCGCTCCCCACCCCTCCAAGGGAGCGTCATTGCTGCTATCAATACTCATTATAATACACATAGATACATATTATGCATATTATATATGTGTATATAATATGTGTGTGTGTATATATGTATATATATTTGTGTATATATATATGTAATATATACAAATAATGTAATATATATATTATACAATTATACATATAGATACATATTATGATTACATATATATACATATATATACATATAATATTATATATTATATATTATATGTTATATGTTATATATTATATGTTATATATTATATATTATATATTATATATTATATATTATATATTATATATTATATATTATATATAAATACACATTATTATACATATTTTTGTGTGTATAGATACATATTATTACATATTATAGATACATATTATGTGTATATATATAATATGTAATATATATTATACAATTATACGTATATACATATAATTGCATATCTGTATACATATATACATATATATTCTAATAGAATATTATCTATATTATATATAGATACATATTATTACATATTATAGATGCATATTATGTATATATATAAATATTTAATATATTATATAATTATACATATATAAACATATAATAATTACATATCTAGATACATACATAGATACATATTACAATATTGTATATTATATCGGTATTATATATAGATACATATTATTATGCATATTCTTGTATGCATAGATACATATTATAGATGCATATTAGATTATAATATAGATATGATATAGATATTATACTAGAGGTAGATATTATAATATTGGCTTTTCATTAATGTTAGAATTGATTCTATATGGGTAGTGTTAAAGTAACTTTGTTATAAAGATTTTGTTTTTATTTCTGTTGTTAATTAATGTCCTGGTTCAGGGCAAATTTGGGAGAGAACCCCCAAAGGAGTTCCTCTAGAAAAGCAGATTCAATTGGTCCCTCCTCCAACCGGTTCAGAAAAAAATACCTCCTTGGAGAAAAGTGGAACAAACTCTTTTCAACCAGTCAACCCAGCACAATTAGTCTTGCACATAGCAGTGAAATAGCTGATATAAGTACATTTGTATTAAAATGCCTGCTTGGATGGGATCCCACCCAATGACCAGGATGAGCACACCTGTACAGAAGTGCCAGCCACCAGCACTCACCTCTGAAGGCAGCGTGGGCCAGGGCCCAAACTGGAGGTGATGATAAAAACGGACTGAAACCACAGCCAAGGAATGTGCACGCTCTGAAAAGGTGGAACCGAGGAGGAGCCATGCTAAACAGCTCTTGGAACATGCAAACTAGTTTGGGAAAAAAAGTTTAGTGTGCATAAAGTTTATGAATATGTAACAGGCTGATGTAAAAAAATATTGTATCTAAAGAGTGTTTCCAAAATTGCAGGTGTGCTCTAGGCTGAGTGCCAGGACACACCCAGCTGCAACATCTTTTGCTCTATGGTCTTTGTCTCCTATTTTCCTGTATTAAACTTTTTAAATTTTCACAGAAGAGTGAATGTGTTTTTCAGAATTTCTAAGATGTACTAATTTGGAGGGAAGAGGCTCATGTTCTCCATTCCAAGGCAGGTTACTGCCTTCCTTGTCAGACACCTTTCTTTCCAACCAAGACAATCACAATTCAGAAAACTGGGCAACAGATCCTTATGTCCCTCTGGGCTTTACACACAGGAAATACAAGGTCCCACCCTACACTGATTTTTTACTTACAGGTAATGATATTAGCTGAATAGCAACTGCTGGACTTGCTCCTTCCTGCACTAAGCAGTTTAATAAAATTTAAATTTGACAAAATAAATTAAGGACTTCAAGAACCAAAAATTTTAGTTTTTTGGTTTTTTGGGGGTTTTTTGGGGGGTTTTTTGTTTTTGTTTTTGTTTTTTTTTTGTTTTTTGTTTTGTTTGGTTTGGTTTTTGTTTTGTTTTTGGGGTTTTTTGTTTGTTTGTTTCTTACAAGGATAAACTGAAAACCTCAGGAAATTTTCACTCCACACTGCTGATGGGTGATTCAAGATGTGGTTTTATTGAGCTGTTGTTTGGCAATTATATTACAATCTACATAAGTTTTCTTGTGCAATAAATTAGCAGCTTTTTGATATAATGGAAAGTTTATTAGGAAATACTTTCAATTCTATGAAACAAGTTAGTACTTATCCACCTCCTACCCAGAAGCAGAAGACACATCAGCTGACTGTGGTTCGCAGGTTTTCAAGACACATATCATAATTTTTGTTCATAAACGTTAAAGTACATTGCAAATACACAAACGTGTGAAAACTGAGACTAATTAGATAAACTTTTGCCTTACAGCTCTATCAGACTGTGTAATATTCTTTCAAAGAGAACAAGACAGCCATCTAGAGGGCATGAAAATAAACTATCTTTAAATCACAGGGGAGCACTGAATAACGAAAGAATGACATGGATCCACACTACTTTTATCCACCAGCCGGTTTAATATTACTTGGTGTTTCAACACATTTTCTCTTTGACTTTCTCTGACAGATTTCAGATAAAGAATAATCAGTTAGCAGCCCAAAAGATATCTGGGGGTGGGGAGATTGGTGGTGAGAGAGAGGGATGGGCACAACATCAACAATAGAAACTTGATTGTGAAAATCAAAGTCAAGCAAAATGCGGACAGACTGCAATAGCTTCTCTTTTATTTGCCCCTAAGTGACATAAAACCAGGGAATTAACATAATTCCCTTTATCTTTGCTATATCATAGTGTGAAAGGTTTTGAAAACACTTTCTTTGGTAATTACAGATTTAACCATGTATTGCGAGACAGCAACTTTCACTTTCCGTGACACCCTTCAGCCTCCTGTTCCCAGATGTGTCCGGACGTCCAGGGTTACTCATCCAAGCTGCAAAATCCAACACTTTGTTGCATTTCACACAGTCGGTGATTGCCCCACCCTCTAATTTGTCACGGTCTGGCTGCAGGGTCTCCACCTTCGAGGGAGCTGACATCTCCTCCAAATTCAGTGTCATAAGCAAAGTTAATTAGCATCCCTTGAAGTCCAGCTTCCAGCTTGTTTTTACAGACAGCACGAGAGATTTTTACCAAATGTAAACCTCAAAAAACGCCGGCATTCAGAAAAGGCACCTCTAGAACTCCGTTTTTAAAGGCTGTGTTTCTCCTGCTACCCCTTTCCACAACTATCAGGGTAAAAAACTGTGCTGGGAAGGCAAAGCATAGCAAGAAAAGGAAAGGAAGGAGAAGATGGCCATACACACAGCAGCGGGAGTCAGTGGAATCGCATTTTTTAAACCTTCTTGCAGATGCGTTACCAGAGCGCCGTCTGCCGCCAGCGGCTGCTGCAAGCCCCAAACTCAAACCCAAAGGGAACCAAAATCTTCTCTAAATGAGAAAAGACCACGCACACACAGGAATCCCAATATAACACAAAACCTTCCCTAAATGAGAATAGATCACGCACACACAGGTGTCCCACTATAACACAAAATCTTTCCTAAATATGAATAGACCATGCACACACAGGAATCCCGATATAACACAAAACCTTCCCTAAATGAGAATAGATCACGCACACAGAGGTGTCCCACTATAACACAAAACTTTTCCTAAATGAGAAAAGACCACACACATGCAGGAGTACCGATATAACACAAAACTTTTCCTACATGTGACTAGACCACGCACACACAGGAATCTCGCTATAACACAAAACCTTCCCTAAACGTGAACAGACCACGCACACACGGGAACAGACCCTGCCCGGCCCCGGCTCCGCGGCAGGACTGCCCGCAGCTCCCGTGGCGTTCCACGCAGCGAGTGACGGCCGAGCAGCGCCGGTGCCGAGCCGGTTCCGAGCCGGTTCCGAGCCCGTTCCGAGCCGGTGCCGAGCCGGTTCCGAGCCGGTGCCGAGCCGGTTCCGAGCCGGTGCCGAGCCCGTCCCGAGCGGGCCCGGCAGCGGCAGAGGGCTCCGGGCTGAGCTCCGCTCCGGCCCCGCGGGGCTCCGGGCGCTCCCAGCCCGGCCGAGCCGCCCCACGCTCCGCTGCGCGCTCCCTGAGACACAGACCGTGGAAAATGCTATTATACGGCTCTACGCAGAAATTTGCTAAATATATTGCGTTGTATTGATTAATGGTGTTGTATTAATGTTTTAATAGTATGGTAAATGGGAGTTTGTGGGTAAAATGTAACTTTTGTAGTTAAAATAGAAACTATGGATGTGGGATATTTTTTTTTAAGAAAGGAATCAGATAGCAGCCACAGGACACTTAAATCTTTCGAGAAAGAGAATTTATTGCTCCATTATCAGAAGCTAACTTCTTCCTGCCTTGCTCAGCCATGAAGACACCATCAGGATTCAGAGGAAGAAGTTGACACTGACCAGACAGAATGCTTTGTTTGAATGGAATTTATGCATCATGGATGAGGTGTATGAATATGCAACAGGCTGTTGTTTTTAAGGGTTAATAATCTGTTAACATGTGTCCTTTTTCAGGCTTATTTTGCCCACAAAGGGGTACCCAGACTGTGCATAAGTCTTTGTTTTTATTGTCTCATATTGTCCTCATCCTAATTGTCCAAATTTTTATTACTCTAAGTATATTACTATTTTTATAACTATTTTATTACTATTAAACTTTTAAAATTCTAAAAACAAGTGACTGGCGTTTTTCACAGTGAGGAGGGATTTTTGGCTCTGCCTTCCAGAGCGTATTACACCTGCAGAGCAGCAGAGAAACTGCCTTTGATTGCTCTGCCCTTCTTCCCAGGCCTGGCCTTTCCCTCCATCCCTCTCCTGTGCTACAGATGGCATAATTGCCAACGGGAAATTCAGCCAGTCATCAGCAACACCCCAGTGCCCAACAATGCAAACTCTGAAAGGTACCTTGCAAGGGATTGCTTTATTCTTCAACAGAAATAAACTTTATTCCTTCTCTCAGCAGGTGGGTTAACGTTTTGCCTATGCCCTGCCCTGTCAGCACCACCCTTCTCCTTAAAAGCACAGGTCCTCAGTTGTTTGCAAAAAAAGACTGAAGAACATCCACACCACTGCAGGTTCAGAGGAGGAAAAAGGGAAAAAAAAGGCAGAAAAGTGAAGCCCCAATTGATGGTTTCCTCTACAAGTTCAGTGTTTTTATTGGATATACTGTGATACTGCCTTCCCTTTTCTCTAATGGCATCTCTCCCTGCAGCAGGTCAGCACAGGAAGGAGAGACAAGTTCCTGCCCAAGGAAGAAAATAAAGCCTAATTCCTATCCTTCCTCCTCTTTGGCACCATAAAATTTTCAGAAGCCAAAAATGGTCTGAATAAAGCAGTAACAGGTTATTAAGACTCTCCTTGTATAACAACATCTTAGTTCAGTAAACTGAAGAAATGCTGTGCTCCTTATTAGAGAAAAATTTAACTTTCAGAGCTTAGTTCTGAAACAGTTTTTAATTAAAATGAAAGCTAAGGCTGACTAAATGGGAATGTAGTATTTAACTTCTACCTTAAAGATAACATGACTTTTAAAAGTTTGCTTAACCACAAAGGCCTTTATAGACTTCTGTCCATAAAGACAAGCAGAAATAATAGTATTACAGTTTGACTTTTTTTTTTTTTCATTTTATTAGCACAAAATCCTGTAGTGGTGAAAAGAAAGAGAACATATGCATGTACTTAGAACATGGAAAACTCACTGCACAAATGGGGATTCTTTCTTCCTGTTATTTTGCCAATTACTTCTCCTCTTACCTTCAGAATGGGAACTGTGATAGTGCTTGCAAACTACAAAACCCAATCTTTAAGAGCCCGCTGCACTCCCTCAAAAAAAGCTCTGTAGTTCCATTAGCAAAAAGGGGCTCAGCCTAGATTTAAGAGAACAGACCTAGAGCACTTGAATTCCAGTTTCCTGCTGTAATAAAAACCCATTTACACAGTATGTGCATACACCCCAATGTTAATGCATGTATATTCATTTTTACATATATCAATGGAAGTTCATTCTATAAGCACAGAAGCAGTCCCATGGTTATTTCTGACCACATAAATACACCAGTTGCAGAAATCACTTCAATTAGTTCTTCTTGCAGAAACTTTTACAGTGGGACTTGTACAGTTGGTCCAATGGCTTTGCAACACCTACACACACATAGGGACAGGTAAAAGGAGGCAAGGTCTTTATGGGCCAGTGGCTGGGCCTCCTGCACAGCAAGGCTGGTGTACAGAATGACATCTGCAGTACTAATACCAATAAATTAAAGATTTCACATATACTGCCCATAGTATGAAAGTCAGCAGAATTCACAAAATCAGAAAAACTGCTATTTTAGTCAGATTGCACAGCGACAAACAAGAGGGTGTTTGTCATAGTACAGAATCAATGTACCTTCAAAGTCCAGTACTATTAGTAAATTATGGCACAGTGAACTTAATTGCCATGCACAGATAACACCCTCAGACATTTTGCTAGGAATTGTCTTGATTATCAGTCAGAGTGGAGAAAGATCCACCATCAAGTCAGTAACTTTGTAATTTCTTTGCTTGGGAATAGCTGAAAGTGGCTGCTTTATTCCAACAGATGGCAGACATTTCAGTTTAGTTAGCCATGCAGTTGTTTCATGAATAGGATTAATCACACAGATTTATGACATCCATGTTTTTGCAAAAGAGAGCAGGTAGTTTATTTCTGATTTTAATCCTTCCCTTCCATCAAAGGGGACATACCAAGAAGTGTGGTCTGAAAGCAAAGTATCCCTATCTCCTAAAAGGAAGCTCCAGGTCAGTTCTCTAAACAAACACATGATCACTAGAACAGAGCTCTCTATCTTGCATCCACTTAACAAGCACAGAATTCATGAGAACGATGAGCACACCAGCAAGAACAAGAACTACTTAATGGAATGATTTGAGACCAGCCTCAGCAAGCAAAAAGCTTGAGTTTCACAAGCCTTAATAACACCAATTTTGTTTTTGCATGACAGGAGGTAAACTTAAGCAAAAGAGGATATTCTACAGATTAATTTAAAAAAAAATTAAAAAGTTAAGCAAGTGACTGTTCAGTGTTTCACACAAAACCCAACTCAATTGTTTGTAAGTTTTGACCAGGCAATCAGTCAGACACAGACTGTTAAAAGAGGACTCCAAACTGAAAACCTACTGCATTTGCAATACAGCTGATTTCAAACTGGCATTTCTAACTCCACTGGCCTCAAAGTATTTTCACAGTAGTTTCAGTTGCCCAACATGAGTTACAATCTGCTGTTCCACAGTTAGGACCACTCTCCTCTGAAACATACTTCAGGCTTTCAGACTACTCTTCTCTTGTTCCACAAAACTTTGGAGTGAAGAGCTGACAAGTCTACCCAAGGTCTTTAGCTTTCCTCTAGACTGCATTCCTAGGTGTGCCATTGTGAGTCACTGCTTTCATATTTGAGGTGCTTGATTGATGGTTGCAGATCCTGTGGGAGGCAACACCTACTTCAAAAACTTCATGAATGGCTTTGCGGAAGCAGTGGAAATTGTAGTCTATCAAACCTGTCAAGGAGAGGAAAAACTGTGCTCAGATTGGCATATTTATGTAAGCAGAGCTTCAAAATCAATATCAAATCTAACCAATAGGCATTTTGCCACTTATTTAGTATAAATTTGGACTCAGAAGATTTAACCAACTTTTATTTATTGTAGTATTTATTTGGTCTCAGTTTTTTGAAAAAAAAAGGTACTAATTTGGAATGCAAGGTGTATATTCATGATCAAAGAGTAGGTAAGAGGCCCATTGCTCCATAAAACTGATCCCACTAGAACAGATGGTAGAGACAGAGCTCATGTTAGCTACACAAGTCATTTTGGCAGGAGGACAGTGATTAAAGTGATGATTCACAAATTTAAAAATACGACCTCATTATATCTATCTCCAAAAAATAAAAATTTCCTCCCATAAGAAACTATACAAATGTAGTGACACAAAAATCAAGGTGACTTGTAAAGTCATATTAACATTTTACAGCTGATAAAAAATATTAGATAAAGGCTGTTCAATGGCAGGGAAGTTCTTACCTTTGCGCTCAAAACTCTCTTCTCTAAGAATGCAAACTAATGCCAAAAACTTTGTTACTTCCTTTAAGTACAGGACTGTTGTGTTATTGAGCTTGATAATTGCCATTGACTCTTTATCATAAGCACTTCCAGTGCCATCTTCTTTTAACCTAAAAAAGAGCAAGTTAACCCAAGGCATAATCTAATAGGTATGCACATGTAACTTCCAAGACAAACAGCTGTTAAATGCAGCTAGGAGAATATTACTCATACTGAACTAAGCAAATGGAGAACCTGCAATGCAGGTTAATATTTCCAGTGAGTAAGACCATTATCAGAACTTCAATTTCTCAGGAAAACCAGATCTAAACAGGGCAGAGGCCTTCATTAGATACTGTCTATCACAGATGAGCAGTTAAGATCAAGCTACCAGCGTGCATTCTTTTGATGTCTGGAGTGACATCTCAGTGAAATTACTTTTGGTAAATGAATACAAAGGATTCCTTTGTGAGGCTGGGACAGAGGATGCAACATGGAGCAGGGCACTTTTTGGTCTTAACCTACACCAGCCTGCACTTACAAGAAGAGATGAGCATGCTGTTCTCTATCTTCAAGTTATTAGTGTTAAATTACTATAGATGCAAATGATGTATTGCAAGTTACTTCTAAGCACTCCTGAAAAAAACCCAAACCAAACAGTTACACAGCTCTGGATCAACCCATCAGGAGACAGACCATGAAATGCTGTGGTATTTTCTTGGTAGCACTGCATTTTCCAGGCTACAATCACAGTTCTAAGATAAGTTACCACTTCTTCACAACCAGTCACCACTTCTCAAGTCCAGTGGGAAGAATAACTCTGCTGTAAATTGTGAGATATCAGCACTATATGCATCCCTCACAGAAAGTCAGCAGAAGATGAGTTGACCTCACAAATGTTATTCTGTTCAGACTGCAGCAAGTCTCAACAATGTCACTGCAAGTTACACTTATGGCATGCTATTGACCCCAATTATTTGCAGGTATTTATGTACTTGCTCCACCGTGCCAAACAAGACACAGCAGTATTCAGATTTTACATGAAACACAATTTCCACAAATGTCAGATAGCTGTCTAGGAGGGAGGGCAACAAACCAAGTATAAATGCTGCCAAATAATTTGGATTTATTTTAGTTACTCACAGAACCAATGTGCTCTAAAGCACCTTGACAGTATTTTGCTGCATGACAAAGCCAGCACCACTTGCACAGTTTGCAACCTATTCTACACCTTCTGAGGACTTTTTTTTCTTAAGAGTATTCATCACTTACCCATATATACAGGAAACATCTATGACTACATCAATCATGTCACAGCACAACTCATATGACTGCATGTCCACAGGAGAGCTGTCTGTTGCAATGTAGATTTTGCTGACTACATCGAAGAGAAAAGCTTTTTCAATGCCTGAATTCTTCAGAAAGAGAAAGGATTTGGATTAATTTTTAAAATAACTGCATTTTTATAGTCTCAAGTAGAATTCATAAATTTTCACATTTCACTAGCAGATGTTTAAACATAGGCAATTAGGAGGCTTAAGACAGATTCAAGATTTAGAGCATTTACTTCACAAATACAATGCCCTTGATGCTAGAGTACATATCAACATCACATAGCTGACAAAAATAAAACTGTGGACTCTGTTACAATTCTTTTTAGTTTATTATTTAACTAGTTGTTATTAAGGTTACATTTTACTATGCTTCCAGAATCCATATTCAGCAATTACCTTTTCTGTGTTTCTATTAACTCTAGAAGAGCCAAAATTCACACCCTCCTGAGGGACTGGGCTCAGAGATGAGATATTTCATAGCAGTGTGCTGACTCTTAAATTCTGTGCTTGTGGTATCTTGGCAGTTCAGTTTCTGCATGAAGTATTTGCCATGTAGTTTAACATGCAAAGCAGCTAAGTCAGTGAGTCATAATGTGGTACTTTTCATGGATTTTTAACTTCAGAACTTTTTAATTACAGAAAAGCAAATGCCATTTGTAACTGAGCACTTTAGTAAAGTGCACATGCTCATACAAAGTTCAGAAGCCTTCTATGGTTCAATTTGTCACACATACACTACTGGCAAAGCTTCTTTTCTATTTATGCACCAGAAACATTCCTTATCTCTTCCTAGCTAGTCTGAATACCCAGGACAGTGTCCTGAGGACATCCAGACAATCTTTCTGGCATCAAGATTACACTCCACATCCTCATGGCACTGGGCAAGGTCAACATACCCTTTATGCACTGGGCCAGGTTATTACAAACAGTCCTCTACCAAACAAGCATTATATGATAGCATGAGCTGACATGTCTAAGTGTCCAGCTCCTCCTGGATATAAATGTTTTTTTCTTTGTTGTCCAAATGCCTGCAACAGCCTCACAGACAACTTAAAGAGATGGTCTTGTCTCTAGGGTGATATTTTATTTGATTAAAAGTACAGAGCAGCAAATTGCTATGACACTAATTCCATAAGAAACACAAACACTAGAAGAATAAGGGCAAAAGTCTCACAGGTCATATGGAACAGACAGCTATGTCTGAGGCCAAGTTCATATTATCAAAAAAGTCTCTGGCCAGTACATTAGACTACTAAGTGCCTTAGCAAACTAATCAGTCCACCCTGCTGACAGGAAACCTCCATCAGCTGCAATAACCAGGCAAAATACACTTTGTCAATATTTAGAGAAAGCCCACAAAGCACACACCAGTACAATTCAGCCGTGGTAAAGAGCTTTTAATATAGAAAACCAGGTCACCAGAGTACACCTACATGAGTGCCATGGTCTAGCCAGCAATCTTTAGCAGAAGGACTTGCTTTACCATTCTGGGTATTTCATTCAAAGTTCTGTTAGATGAACACTTACTGATATGAAGATATTAAGTAGATTTTCCAGAGTTGGCAGTTGTGGAATGAGCTTCTGTACCACTTTACTGAAGGCTTCAAATATTGAATGGTCATAGATACTGGTCAAATAAAAGCTGAGATGAGGAGGAAGGGCAAAGAAAGAAAAAGAAAAAGAAGATTCAGGAGTATTTCAGAATTGTAATAGAAATGTTAAAGTTACATTTTCTAACATTCAGGCCTGCTATTTTTGCCTGGGAAACCTTTATCACAAATATGTCTGGACATTGCACAAAGAATCAAAGCTGTGAGCAGCTGGAGTAAACGTGAAACAGATTTTCCCCATCCTTGAGAGATGGGAGACCAAAGATAAAAATTTGAACATTGTTAGAACACACTTCACCCACAGAATGGTTATCACAAAGGTGTAAAAATGCTTAAAGAGATTTCTTCCAGTCCTGTTCCTGGCCTTCCACTTTTTTCACATTAACATTGACAGATACTGGCTCCACAAGAATCAAAAGTACAACAAAACCAGAGAAAAGATAGCTTGATTCAAAGGTATCTGTAGAAGATATCTTAAAAGTGAGCCAAATCTCAAGTAACAGAGTAAGCTTTTAGAACCAGTCACACTAATCACAGGGAGAAGTCAGTGCAAGCCAGGACTAGAAGGCAGAGAGGTTCCCTCTCTTTTCCCTGCCCCTCCAGCCTACATGCACAAATCTGTTACAAATCTGTCACACTGAATGAGAAAGACTTTCAATTATCACTGAGCAGGGATAAATCTGTTGATTTATAAATCTGATACAGTAGCCTGCCTCTTTTTTAGTGAGCCTAACAGCTGAGGCTTGTGCATAAATTCAGCAGTGTATCTTATTTATACAAGTTGGTTCAATATTAAGAAGCTACCCAGACCTTGCTCCAGCTGTTCCACTATGACATCTAAAATCTATATGCATATCAGCAACAGTATGAATCACATATGCCAGAGTCTTTAACTCACCTAAGGTGAAGTTTTTCAAGCCCAGCATCTGTCAGATCATCATTAGCCCTTTGATGAATATCCCTCTGAGTTTCTATTTTATGGTCATCTGATAAACCATCAACTTTATGAATAAAAACTTCAAAGTTCATTTCTGGGTTGACCTTGTAGGCTTTTGAAACTGTAATGTGGAGTCTTGTTAAAGCTTCCATGTAGTCATCCTGTAAATCAGTTTTGGCAGGAATGAATGACAAAGTTTCTGCCTGATAACTATTCCATTCTGCACAAAGACAAAATATTTCAGTGCAAGAACTTCACTTCTGTAACTATAGAAGTTATGGGACAAGAGAATACCTTGATGTGTCATAAATCCAAGCAGCTTAGACTCTTTATGTCAATTAAGTTTCATTAGCTATAAAAGGTTCAACTATACAAAAGCAGACTTCAGAACAAAAGGGGGTTACACTTCAACTCCAGCACAAGGCAGCAGAGATCCACAAGATGGTCCTAATAACCAGGAAACCTCCCAGGGTGCAGTTCCTAGGTTGATTAGAAGCTACCAGATATCCAGTAGTGCCAATACTAGAAACTGAGGTCAGAAGTGTGCTGTTATTAATTGAACTCCAGAGCAGAAAAAAGGGACAATTCAGACCATCTAGCCAAGCAGGTTCTCCCTATTATTACAGAACAGGTAAGTTCAGAGTAGGAGCCCTTTTCCACTCTCTCCACCAGCAGCATATGTCCAGTCACTTCACCAAAACAAAACCACACACCAGAAGTCAGACTGCCAATGCATCCCCTTCATACACAGCAGAAGCTTTATGAACTTATTTAAAATATGAATTACTGGCCTCTTGATAATCCTTTCACACAAAAAGCAAAATTAAAACTTCCTTGTGATTTGTATTTACCTGGGCATCAATAACATATATTAGAGCACCTGTTCCTCTGAAGATCATCTCATAATCAAATGTTGGATCAAAAAAGTCCATCTGTCCAGGAAAATCCCATATTTGGAAGTTCACAAATGAACTGTTGGAAATATCATCCTTGTAGATTTTGTTGGTACTTTCCAAGAACAGAGTCTCATTGGGAGACATTTTGTGAAACACTACCTGTTAAAAGAACACAAATAATAGATTTTACCTTATTAGAAGAAATTAGTATAAGATTTTTGACACGAATTCTACAAATAGGTTTACCTACTCTAAAATGTATAGCTTCCTTTAGGTAAATAGATATCTTCCTGTATCAGCTAAGGAAATTGCCTACCCCTTAAAAGAGCCAAGCAACTGAATTCAGTTAAACATTTTCACAAATAACTCCACTGGCTGAAGACACAGACATCCAAGTTACTCTTTCCTTCCCTGCAAGGCTAGCACAGTGTTTTCAAATTCTGTTATATTCAGATCTGGTATAAAGCCAGTTAATTAACTAACTGCAAGCTTTTAAGAACTTTTCCTTTCCAGTCTTAGAAATTCCTAAAGGAAACTTCATTTTCAGTCTGGTGACAAGTGTTAAAACACAACATCATCAGATGGTTCCTAAGCTACAACAGAAGAGTACAAAAATAACATTTCGGTTTTAGAGGTCCAAACAGCTAGGCAGTTTGCCATCTATTAACACCTCCTTTTGAGTAAAGAATCACAGAGTGGGTGAGGCTGGAAGGGAGCACAGAGGGGTTATCTGATCCAACCTCCCTGCTCAGGCAGGGTCATCCCAGAGCACATGACAGCATTGCATCCAGACAGCTCCTGAGTGAGGGAGACTCCACACCCTCTCTGGGGAGCCTGTTCCAGGGCTCAGGCATCCACACAGTAAATAAGTAATTCCTCATATGTAGGTGGAACTTCCTGTGAAAGTTCACTGAAGAAAGGATGAAGGATTTCACACTAGCTGGCAAAAACAGTTTAGCTGCAGGATGACAAACATACTCACTGCCAGAACTCAAAAAGCCCCACTGGGATTTTAGCCCTTGCTTGTACAGAACCCAAAAGCAGCCTGTAGCAAAACCAGCCAGGGTCAACAGAGAACTCTGTGCTAATACACAGAGTTCAACTCAATTTCAACAAATTCAACTAATTTCAACTCAACAGCATGAAAGTTACTCCAAACAATGCAGTCATACACTAGGACTGCAAAAATTAAAGTTCCATATACAGCACTTGGTAAACTAAAAACTTCACAACAGGGGCTGCAAACTTGGTAATTTTGGTTTCTTCAAATGTTTCATACAGCTACAGAGTCACCCATTAGACACCTGATGCAACAAACTGTTAAAAAAATTGCAAGACAAACACCTCCACACCCAGCAGAGTTTAGTCAGGTTCAAATACTTCAGCCTGGATTTTAAGGCCAAGGGAAAGAATTTATTTCCTTGGGACAAACATCTTAGGAGGCCAGGGTCTAAAGAATGTTTTAAACAGCAGGACATTTGTATGGAGAAGTAAGAACAGTTCTAGATACACAGCAGCTGTACTGCATTCTTCCAGGTTTGCAGCATAG
Organism: Passer domesticus; assembly: GCF_036417665.1. Taxonomy (NCBI): domain Eukaryota; kingdom Metazoa; phylum Chordata; class Aves; order Passeriformes; family Passeridae; genus Passer; species Passer domesticus. The sequence continues at coordinate 3,181,984 of NC_087497.1, read as the reverse complement.
TTTTAAAGTATTCTGAAATCCACATTTCTTTTGGAACTCAACATCTCCCACAAGAGCAGGACAGAATTAGTAAATTCAGTTTAAAGCTGGTAAGTCTCTGGGAAGCAACACTGTCACCTCCTTTTTTTCCCAAAATAGCACACTTCATCAGATGGATGTTCTCCACCTGAACTCTTTCCAGTTTCCTATTACATCAGTACAGTACAGTAAGTCCAGTTATGCAAGTCTGCACAGAAATTTGTTTATGACCTGAAGCAATCACTGCATTCCCAAAATCTACCTAGTTTGCTACTGAATATTCACAGGCTACACCAGTATGGAAAACCCAACTGACCAAAGGGAAAAGAAGTGTCCCTCTCTAGGACCGTGTTTTTTCCTTTTGTGAGAGATCTCTTGTCAATACTGATCTAGTAGAAGCATGAAATATTTAATAATTCATGTTTTTCACAGAAATTTCTAGATAATCACAAAGCCAATGCTTCCCTCAATAGAGATTTATCTTGCATATACCCCTATTTTCTGGCAAGGGGATGATCAACAGCCAGTGCCCAGACAGAAGGGTTGGGTCTGGGTATGCCCATTTTTGAACTGGAGAGATTTAAAAGCAGGGACACTGTCAAGAAGAAATTTCTTGATATTAGAGTTTGCTCAGGCAGCACAACAATGAGCTCCTAGGTACCAGAATCACAGCTTCTAATTCCTAAGTAAGACTGGTAACTGAAAAAAGATAAATTCTATGTCCTCTTATTGCATATTCAATATGAGACTAATAAATTCTATGTCCCCTTATTGCATATTCAATATGAGACTATTCCTTTCCTATACAACTTCTGGAATTGGCCCTCAAAGAATTGAAGACTACCAATCCTGACCATAAAAAATTTCCAAAGGCGACATCTATAAAGAGATTTATAATGTCTTGAAATCTATCTGTAATCTGGAGTTCCTGTCTTCCTCTAGCTTTCAGGGTTCAGTTTTTTCAAAAGTGGGTAATACAATCAGATCTCTAATAAGAGTCTACAACGAATACCATTCACATGACTAAAAGAGTTAGAAAAAGGCTTTCAGTGAAAGCAGTACATTTGCACATACAGTGGGAGCATTTGACCTAAATAATGGGGAATAACTGATAAGGCTAAAAAGCAACAACAGTCCAGTCTGCCACTGTATTTCAGCACAGCACAATGGAAAAGATTTCTCACTAACAGGGGCTGAAGCCAGCTCAGAACTCATTGGTTTACTGCAGTCTTGGATCACCAAGCAGTCTGCATAAGATTGCTAAAAGAAGCAGATGCATACCTTCTATACTGCAATGTCCAAAAAGGCTTCTCTGCACAAAAACTTTCTAGAAATCTCTGCAGGTTTTCACACTTGCATCTGAAATAAATTTGAGGCCCTTAAGTCTAGAGTTGAGACTTATGCATTTCACTAGTAACATCTTCCCATAAAAATGTCACCTGCAAAGTTCATAGTGGGGACTGCAAACTAAACTTGCACTGAGGGACAAGGATTGTTCTGACAGCTACAATTCTAGTCAGCAACCTGGCAAATGAAAAGCCAGTTTTGTCTTATTTTTATTAAGAGACACTAGTGACTTCACAAAGCTACCAACAAACCTAAGGCACCGGAACTGTTGTATTTCCTCCTTGACAAGTGACTGTTTACTCGGTCTAAAGGAAACCAGAGGCTGTCTTTCTGCTCACAGAAAAGCAGAAGTCTCTCTCAAAAGCATCAAAAGGCAAAACAACGGCTCAAGTCTTCCAAGTGGAAGCACCAGCAAAACACCACACACCTCTACCACGTAAAAAAAACACCTCACGATAAATTTCACACCAGTGTCTTCACTTTTTCCTTCTGAAGCCTTAAAAGTGAAGAAATACAAAGGCTACAACCTATGCTACACAACCTTCCTCTCTAGGGCAGATGATCAGAGTCCATTCTGGAAAGCAAACGTCTGTAAGGAGGAGGCTCCCGTCGCTCCAACTTCGCCACACGGGCCCACAACAGAAAGTAGGAACTGCCCGACCAGCAGCACAGCAGGGAGAACCAGCTCGGCGCCGGAGAGGCAGCGCGGCAGGCAGAGGCGGGGAGCCGCCGGCTGCCCCTCACCTTCTGGATGGAAGACTTGCCGCTGCGCCGCAGCCCCATGAGCAGGATCCGCGGCTTGGAGTCCGCCCCGCCCGCGCCGCCGCCAGGCCCGCCCGCGCCGCCCCCGGGCCCACCGGGCCCCGGGCCTCCCTCCAGCTCCGCCTCCTCCTCCTCCTCCCCGTAGCCGAAGTCCTTGGGGAACGAGTCCGCAGCCCCGAAGCTCCCCCCCACCAACGCGGGCTCCTCCGCTGTGCCTGGCGCGCCCGCCCCGCCGAACTGCAGCGCCATGTCCGCCCGAGCCCGCCGCCCCGCAGCCGCCAGCGCCCGTCCCGGGGCCTCCTTCTGCTCGCCCGGCCCAGCCCGGCACGGCCCAGCGCGGCCCCGATTGGCCGCTGTCAGGCTCCGCGCCGCCGATTGGCTCGGGCGGGCGGCGAGCTGGGAAGGCTCCGGTCAGACGACCCGAGTCACCTGACGGCGCTGCCGCACGTGAGCGCAGGGGCGGAGCGGCCCCGGCCCCGGGCGGAGCGCTCGCTGCGGCCCCGGGCGGAGCGGCCCCGGGCGGAGCGGCCCCGGGCGGAGCGGCCCCGGTCCCGGGCGGAGCGCTCCGAGCGGCCCCGGGCGGAGCGGCCCCGGCCCCGGGCGGAGCGCTCCGAGCGGCCCCGGCCCCGAGCGGAGCGGCCCCGGGCGGAGCGCTCCGAGCGGCCCCGGGCGGAGCGGCGGCGGCCCCGGGCGGAGCGCTCGGTGCGGCCCCGGCCCCGGGCGGAGCGCTCCGAGCGGCCCCGGGCGGAGCGGCGGCGGCCCCGGGCGGAGCGCTCGGTGCGGCCCCGGCCCCGGGCGGAGCGCTCGGTGCGGCCCCGGCCCCGGGCGGAGCGCTCGGAGCGGCCCCGGGCGGAGAGGCCCCGGCCCCGGGCGGAGCGCTCGCTGCGGCCCGGCCCTGCTCCGGGGAAACGCCGCCGGTGCCGCCCCTCCCGCTTCGCTCCAGGCGCAAACCCAGCCGAGGCAGGGGAGCTTGCTCCGAAGCGGCCGCGTAAGAAAGCAATAGTCTTCGTTACCTTGCGAAGCAATAGTCCTCATTAAACAGTGATTAATTTTCTTCTAGCAGCCGCGGTGCAAGCCGGCACTGAGCTGAAGTTGTAACAAATCTTTGTTATTTCATCACAATCCTAATTTAAGATTCGTGCTTTGAGAGGGAAGCAAATACAGTTATGAAAATTTAAGTTTGGTTTACTTCCCCGGCACCGACAGCTCGAGTCAGTTGGCCGTGCCCTGTGATGGCTTGACTAACACCTTTACCTGCCTTGCTGCTGCTTTAGCACGACGTGCCAGTCACATTACTCAGAAACGCCTTTCCCACAGCATTACCCTCTCCCTACTTCCACGTGGTGCAACTTAATACTTAATGTTATAGCTTATATTTGAGGGAACTTTCCCAGAGGTTGGGGAAATTTATTTTTTTGCCTTTCGTGTTTGGCTTTGGTTTATTGGTGAAGCAGTTTTTTTCCTAATTAATGCTTTCCAGATGTAAAACAGTATTTTCCCCTCATTTTACCCTTCTGGTCTATTTAGGACAATAGATACAGTAGGCAGGTAAGCAATTATTACATTCACTAGCCTTTGATTACAATGACTAACAAAAGTTCTGATCCATCCTACCACATTTTCAAGATAGTTTTACTTCCTTATTTTTAGGATGGGTTTTGTAGACTAACAGCCAATAAATCTAATACATAAGACAACTACTGAATTTCATTTCCCCCTTCCTTTATTTTTGCTGTCAGCAGCTGCCTTTAAAGTACTTAATTTTAGGGTAGGAAATAAATGCAGCTCTTTAAAATATTCTTACTCTTATTTTTAGGGGTTTTTTTAATAAATTAGTACTTTGCATTTCAGAGGACTCAAAACCAATTCAGGGAAGGAGAGAGGGAACATAGGCAAAATTAATAATCAAAAGTCACACCCACATCCCACCCCACTGGGATTTTATTTTCCCTGTTTGATGAATCAGAAAGCAGAACTTTCCACACTGTAGTCTTACATGTGCCACTCTAATTACACAGGACTTCCATCACAAGTAAGAATTTTGTGCTATGTTCAGAACTGCACAGGCAGTGTCTGGATCAACCCTCCAAAGCCCAGCTTTTGAGATGGGAGCAGAGACATGAACTGCACGGGAAGAGGCACACCTCATGCAGATTGGAGTGTAAGTTCAGTAGGTACTGCATTTCAACACTGTGCTCTATCTATATATATAGATATACTCGCTCATTTTATGCCCTTCTGAGTAGTGTTACTCAGCAGCTTCAGTAGAGTCTCACCTCAGTGCTGAGTACAAACACAAAGTAATTTGAAGGTCCTGCTTTAATTTAGAGTTGGTCCATCAGTGTCATGTCACTCCTTTCAGTTAAAGGAAAACAAAGAGACAGATCCATAGTTCAACAGGACCACTGATGTGGAAATTACATGAAGTTGGCAAGCACAGTTATCTAAAAGTGAATCATAATTGTCATCTTTTCTTAAACACAGAAAGCAAGAACGTTGGCCAGTATGCTTAACTCAGCAGTTGCCAAGGCATCTGTGTGCTCATGGTAATGCATTCTTTTTTTAAGATGAAGTAACAAAGTAGACAATGCAGAGTTCACACACAAGACAGCATTTCTCAGGAAGCCCTTTATTAAGTCAAGGCAATAAAGAAAAAAACTACTGTTATTCACCATGCTTCTCATCTTGAGGTGGTTCATACTGAGCCAGCTGTGGATTTAAAGAAAGGAATTTAGTTAGTAGCAATATTTCATGTAACACTCTAAATTAAGAAGTGAAGGTCTGGACTTGTTCATTTACTTTATGCATTTTAACTCATCCTTATACAAGTCCATTTTCAAGTCAAGCAATAAAGTAACTCTTCTCCCAAAACATCCACTTCTCACACTGTATAACCATGCAGCCATAACAAGGTGATTTTTAAATGCACTTTGAAGCACATACATCTTGGCCTTAACTTTTCCCTGTTCCTAGTTCTAGCAGTCTTTAAGTACTTTCATCTTAAATAGCAGTTGATAGTGACTAAGGTACTATAAACTTTCACTGATACATGATTAAATGAAACAGTCATTCTCATTGCAATAGTATCCAACCTAACATTTCTTGTAATCTTTCTAGCTTCCTTTTTGCTTTCTGGAGAGTACAGCCTGGGCAACTACATACTTAAATATGACCTTTACTTGTAAAGTTACTACCAAAGAAAGATACAAAGTTGTTCACATGACCTCAGTGGCATTAAAGATTAGGTCAAGCTTCAAAAACAGTTCAAGAATTACGGCCATCTCTCTAAAATATGCTGGTTCAGTTTACTCAATTAAGATTCCTCCCCTCTGCAAACTGCAGAGTGGGTTAAAAATAAACAAACAAAGTACATCTAAATAAAATTAAAAAGCATAAATAAAAATTAAAAACAATAAATGAAAAAAGAGCATGTGTTCCTTCCTACCAGCAATAGTAAATTGCTGCACTCTGCTACTAATAAGATCCACTACATTTTATTTTTTTATTGTTGTAGATTTCACTACAACAGATGACAAGTGCACAACCCAAAATCAGTTTTCTTTTGTACCAGGGACCTAACTGCTGCCTTCCTGTCCTCCTCCCAACACACATGAATATCTGACATTTGTGTGATAAATGCAACAACAGTTACTAATAAAAGCACAATAAAGACATGTGTTTTGTGTTAGAGGACTGCTACAAGAGAATGGCAGTGTTCTCCCTGCATGCTGTGTGAACTTCTACGGTTTGTCAGAATGATGGGCATGACATTGCAGAGGAAAGAACAGGAAAAAACAAAACACTAATGCTGGGAAATATGTAAAGGAGTTATTATTTAAAGAAAGAACAGAAAAGCACCAACGAGCCCATGATTCCAAAAGGCTTACTTCCCTGCAACAAGTTTTGACTTCTTGAAAAGACTTCTTTAAACAAAGACCCAGATTACTCTGCTCTTATCTATTTATTATCAGCTGCATTTTTAAGTCTGCTAAAACAAGTGGCTGGTCTACTGCTACTCTGCCTAAAATTCTGTTCTTCACCATATTTCCTAGTCAGAAATAACAAATGTAGCTGAGCACTCATAATGAGTAACAGGCAAGGAGAATTACTAGGACAGCAAGATGGCACTCAAGTTTCTTGGGCACTACCCCTTTGTATTTCTTATCCATTTTCACAGAACTGAAGTGAGGTGGTTGTCTCCCAGTAAAAAACTCAGGGATATTCACATATAACAACCACCATCCTCTTTCAACAAAGGCATGGAAACCTGCAGTGGCACATAAGCTACTAGCATATTAAGTATCTCACGGGTTTCCTTCTTCAGTGTTGTTAGAAAGCTGTTCACATCTCAGAGCTCTCTCAGACAGCCAGCAGACCCATTAAAGAACGGCCCTGCCCTAGTTAGCACTTCAGATGCATTGTTGTTTCAGATAAATACCAAGGCCACTTTAAGTCAAAAGCACAAATGATTGTTCCACACGGATCTAAGTGCCTGTGTAAGATCCTGCCATGTAAGTCTGTGCCAAGAGACACAAAGTAATACATAATATTCCTCCTTCACTCTGCCTTTTGAAAGGCTTTATACTGGATACAGTACCTAACTTGTTTGTCAAAACTGTCTTGAAAGCATGATCTACATAATATCAGATAACTTAAACTCAATACAACGTATTGGACATAATAATACACTTTCCCTAAATAAATAAAATCCCTAGTTTAGCAATATTCTATAAGAAGTGTTCCATCAAAATAATAATCTTTACTACAATGAATTCGATCAGCATTTCTCAGTCATGAGGTTAAACAGTGCAACAACAACTATCTGTTACTCTAATGGAAGAAAGTTAGCTCTATTCTAAGTAATTAAAATATTTTTCTTGTTGTATAATATGGAACTATAGAGTAGCACCAAGTAGACTTTTACCTTAGTTTTCAGTTTTTTATTTTCTTCCAGCACAGCTTCATATTTTTCTTTCATCTCTGCCACTTCCAAGCGAAGTGCCTCTATTTCCGGATTCTCAGGAGCTGAAGCTCCCAGATGATGCTTCAGAAAACTGATATTTAGATGTTAAGTATTTCTTCAGTTGTGTAACTACATTTTAGTTTTAACACCCGTGTTGAAGTTAACACTGCAGTACACATGGTCAAAATTGCAGAAAACCATTGAGATTACTACAGGAAAAAAGTTACCAAAATAAGAGAGCTTTTCAAATTCATAGCTATATTCCTTAAAAACAAACAAAAATAAGATATAACAAAAACAAATCCTTATGCCTTACTACCCCCTTCTTTTCTCTTCTTAATGGCAGATGTTTTGAAGAATTAAAAGAAATAACAAAAAAAGAAACAATACCCAAAAATGTAGGTGGCTTAAAAAACAGCAAGAAACCTAATATGCTAGTTCCCCCCTTCTTCGTGTATTTAAAAACAAACAAAAAAGGACAGAAAAAGGAAGTGTGAAGAAGCAAACTTCAGAGCCCACTGCAGTACTCAAACCTAATGCTGCAGGTCTGCAACACTGAAACGGCCTCTAACTCAGCTTCATAACTGCTGGCACACTGAAACACCCTGCTCTCTTGCATCCTGTCAGACTCTGTTAGCTTGTGAAAATGCAGTTATTAGGTAAAATGCATTGATAAAAGTCATATTCTCAATGCAAGGCTTCGAAATGAGCCTACCCAGCTCACCCAGGAGGCAGAAGCAGTACTGTGCATGGTCTCAATAAATAATTCACAGCAAAGAAAAAGGATACTCCAGTGCACTATCTGGTTTCTCTGGCTCTTCATATAAGGCTACCAACACTGCAAATAGAAAATATTCAACAATTGCAAGAAGTTCATGCAACTCTAAGTTTTTAAAACATATACCAGCAGTCAAAGCATACATGTTGCATTTTTCCATTTAACAAGATTTTCACCTGTACACTTTGACACAAGCAACAGGTCTGCTGTATCAGAGGGGACAGAGCATTCCACCTAGTAACAGCTAAAGACTTTTCTTGATCCCTAACCCCACACAGTCTTTGGCTATTCTAACACAGAACACAAAACAGCCTGAAACATTTTTACATATGCCATATGCACCCTAGTACTAGCTTTTGCCAGTGAAATTCTAACTCTGTTGTTCATAAAACTTCTATTTAAGCTACATCTCTAAACCACAGGACATCGGCAGTTTTGTAACTTCAGCAGAACAGCAAACCTCCATTGAGCATCTACAGTTACAAAACTAAAGAGCTACTAAATGGCTAACTGACCCTGATAATCTTTACGGATGGGGGCTCTAATGGCCAAATCCGCCAGAGAAAAGTACCAATACCCCGACAATTTAAATAAAAATAGCCATATACATAGCAACACAACAGAAAACTGTCACATGAATACCCAGGAAGTTCCCAAACATAACCACTCCCTGCTCCCCACAGGGGCCAGGTACCGGTTTCAGGTGTCTGAACTACACAGCCAAACTGGTTTTCAGCTGAGTATCTCATAAGTTAAAAGCAAATTTAGGCTGTCTCACTGCTTGGGAGACTTTTCTGCCATCCCATAGGATGGTACTGTGATTGAAAAATCAAATGGTACTCACGCACCAGGCCAAGAGTCTTAGTGCAGCAGCTATTCGCTTGACATCCTAGATCTGCTGCTCCCTCTTTAAACAGCATATTTTCAATATTAGCAGAATATTAATTTTTTCAATATTAACACATTTTTGCCACATACTATTGGAAGGTTCTCAAAAAGATTTTAGAAGGATTTCAAAGATACCAACCCACACGTGTCAAGTTTAGCGTCATCATTTCCCCCAGTTTGATAAGGAGAGTTATTAATCCAGAACTCAGTTTCATTCATTCTAGAAAAAAGCACTAAGTTCCATCCAAGAAAGGGTATGAAACAAAGTTTTTTTAAGATAACATTTGGTGTTATTGCACCTCAAGCACTGACTTCCCCTGTAGAAGAACTTCACGAAAAGCACCCACGGAAAGAAAATAAACTAACCAAAAACACGCATTGAAAGTAGCGCTGTGGCCGAAGAAGAGAGGTCTCCGACACAGCAGGCAGGGGAAGGGGCCCGCCTTGCCGCTCTGCACGCACCTCCGCCACCGGGCCCCGCTCGGGGAGCGTGCGGGGCAGGAGCGCTCCGCAGCCCCCGCGGCTCGTTTCCAGCGGCCCGCCGCCCTCTCCCGCCGTGCGCCGCCTCGCCGCGCACCTCGGGCTCCATTTCCAGGCCACGCCGCACCAAGTTTCCCAGGCGAGTTCTTCTGCCGGCCGCCTCGCCGGACTGAGGAGAAAAAGCGACCGGCGAGGCGAGGCGGGAAGCCCACGGAGAGCGGCAAGGCGGCCCGAGGGACGGCCGCGACCCCGCCGAGCGGGGCGGCAGCGGCTCCGCGGCAGCGGGACACGCTGAGAGCAACGGCACCCGCCCGCAACGCCCCCGGGGAGCGCCCGCCGGCCCCGCGGGCGGCACCACGCGAGCCGGAGACTTACCCTTGGTGAGCATGTCCAGCACTCCCGACTTCTCCAAGTACTGGCGGAACTGCTCCCGCTTGGAGTCCGCGGCCTGAGGGAGGACGCCCACACGGTCAGATCGGCGGCGCGCCCCGCCTCGACTGCGGAGGCGGCCCTTTGGCACAGGCCGGTCCCGCTCTCCGCCGCGGAGGCGGCACGAAGGGCCGAGCCGCGCTCGGTCGGCGGCCCGCCGCTCCGCGCAGCCGGCACGGAGAGCGGCACCGCGCCCACGCCGGCGCGCTCCCCCCTACCTTGTGGTGCGCCATCTACCCCGCACGGCGCCTGCCCCGGCCGCGCGCCTGCGCCCTGCGCTTTAACGGCGCGAGCGCTTCCCCGCGGTTACCACGGCGACGGCGCCGCGGCAACGGCCGGGGCCGAGCCCCGCGCGCCGGGCCCCGCGCGCCGCCCTCGCTCCCTGAGGGGCGGCCTCGCTTTCCTCGGGGTGGCCTCGCTTTCCTCAGGGCGGCCAAGCTCCCTTCGGAGCGGCCTCGCTCCCCTCGGGGCGGCCTCGCTTTCCTCGGGGTGGCCAAGCTCCCCTCGGGACGGCCAAGCTCCCTTCGGAGCGGCCTCGCTCCCCTCACGGCGGCCTCGCTCCCTCGGGGCGGCCTCAATGTCCCGCTCGCCGCCCAAGGGGCAGCCCAGGCCGGCGCTGTGCCCCCTTGCTCGGGCTCTGGCCCTCGTCCCGCTCTGCCTGCTCTCCTCGTGGGGACGGCTCCGGGGCTCAGCTCAGCCTTCGGGGGCTGTGCTGCCCGGACGTGGTCCCGGGGCTCCCGGAGAGGGCGAGCTGTGGCGGCGGCAGTCCGGAGCGCAGCGCGGCCGGCCGTGAGCGGGGCCCGGGCGTCTCCGCTGGTCGGGCGGAGCGGCGAGCTGGAGTTTTTTCTGTTTTCCATAGTAAGCCCTCTGGTTTGTGAAATTCTAAGTGTCTGATTAATAAATTTCAGTCGCTGCAGCTGGCTGAAATCACAGGAGAAAGTTGCAGCAAGCAGCAGCTGCAGAGGTGCCTACCCAAGAGGCTCTGAAGAGTGATACGTGGTGAAATCTTCACGTCGAAAGGAAAGTGTTTTGCCTTAGCCTGTTTAATAAAACCAGAAACACTTATACCTGTTTATTTTTCTGAAACGTTGACAGACAAAATCTATTTATGGTAGTAATTTAAAAAAAACCAAAAAGAAAAAAAAAACCAAATGATCTTGCACATTTTAGGGAATTTTCACACTTTTTCTCCATGCTCTTCTGCAACTTTATATTTTTCAGTAGTTACTTTTCATTTGGGAAGGTGCTGTGATTAAACAGAATGTTTGACTCATAGCCACACATAAAAAAGTTAAAATTCCTCTCACAGCAGCAGAAAAATTCTTTTATAACTTGTCTTGAACAACAAAAATACAAATGCCATATCCCATACATGAACATCTAAATGCTAACTTTCTATTATTTAGAGAGCAGGAACAGAGTACATTAAATATGAGGCTTTTTATTATGGAGAGATAAAATGCAAAATAAGCATTAGCAGTTATTGCCCACAGAATTTTACGCATCAAGAAATGCAAGAATCAAAGCCACAGCAGCAGCATTAATGCCTAAGTCACATTATTCAGTAATGTATATTCTAGTATATTATACAATCTTAAACTTTACAGTGTAAACACAATTATATAGGGCTGTATTTATGTTACACACAAGTGAAAAGGATACTTGCTGGAGAGAAATCTACAGCGAATAGTTTTAATAGTTCTTGTGTGTATTTCTTACATGGACAGTACCAAAGTAATGTTGCTGCTACAAGCAAAACAGAGTTTTAGGTTTTGTGGCTCCTTTTTTGCTAGTATTGTCCAGTTTTCAGTCAATCTGAAACACGGCTGGCTGGTAAGCATAATGACAGTGCACTTGAGGAATTTAATTGTGCTGTGACATCATTATGCTGTATCTCACAAATTATTTTTTCAGTACTTGAACAGTATGTGAAATCTGCTAGTAAAAAATACACACAAAAATACGAATGCATTTCAGCTGTGACCACATCAAGCATTTACAGTGTTTCAGTGCTGTGCAACTCAAATAAATGTATTTCATACACAGAAAGCTTGATTACAAATGTACCATAGTATTTTGTTCCTCTTTGCCTCCTTTATTATTTCAAGATATTTCATGGAACTTCCTTTACACCATATGGACCTGAACAGTGAGTGGATAAATGTCCTCATGTTTTGTTATCCCCATAAAAAGCATAAACACAAATGCTCCTCCTAAACAGGCAGAAGCTTTGTTTGATTTAAAAGTTTATCAGAATTCGGGGGAGAGACAAACAGAAAAGGAGTAGGTTTACTGTTTGATAAACCTTTTATATGTCTTTTGACATTCTAACTGAAATCAGAAGGTACTACCATACTTGTTTTCTGATTTTGCTATCTTATTAGAGTTATGAAAAATGTCAAAAGTAAAGCTCACAACATGTCTGTAATTCATGATGTTTTGAAAAATTAGTGGTGTATTGAAGAAATTCACTTTGATTTTGCTGCTAAGGAAGTCAGTGGCAATACACTGAAAAAAAAAAGTGTACTGTGGAGCCAACGAATTAGTGATCTGTTTTGTAAATGCTTTTTCTCTTTGTATTTACAACAATTTGAATAAGTTTGATATTCTGCTTTCAGTCGGCTATCAAATATCTGTTTGAATTCCTAAACTAATTAGGCAGAGACATGTTTACCAATATGTTCTTCTGAGAGCCTCTTTAGCCTAATTTGATTTACTGGTCTTTGTAAAAAATATCGTTGGACTGTAAATTTTGTCATAAAATCAGCTGTGATTTTATGCCTGACTTTTTCCTAATATGTGGATAGAGAGGATGTATGTTTTCCTTTTTGCTGGAGTGTAGAAGTTTATACACTGAGGTCTATGCCACATTTTCATTACAAAGGAAGTGAAGAGACCGTTTAAAATTACTTAGCCACTCTTCAAAGAGTTCCACAACTTTTCTACCTATGTAAAGAGCTGGTTAAAGTTGAATTATTTAGCTGCACTTACACATAGGTCTGGGTTATGTCTCCATTCAGGAATTATCCCCGCACTGGTTAGTGCAGCTAATGAGTTAGTGCAGTTAATGAGCGCAGCTAATGAGTTGACTCACACTATATTTGAAGATCGGTGGGGGCACGCCTACTGCTGGCATTACTTGACAGTGACTGTTGCCTAGAGAGAGAGAAAAGCTTTGGACTACTCCAGTTTCTGCTTTGTGTAGATTCTGAGCTCACCACCCCCATGGAATCAGAAGTGTCTGGTCGGCTGGAATTTTTTCCATCAGCATTGTAAGGAATTTGGGCTTTGTTTACACTGAAACTGCTTTGTCTTCTGTCACCGTTCTTTGGAAGAGGATTTGTTGGTGCTCCTGTGCTCTCAACCACTGCCTGTCGTCTAGAGCTGGCACAAGGGAAAGTTGTACCAGCTTGCAATGAAGTTTGAGATGGCACCTCAGCAAAGCTTCTCAAGTACATGTTTGAGGTGGTATCTGCATTCTGAGTATCAACAAGAAAATGTTTCTTTTCAGTCTCTTCTTGTGCATCATGCCTCTCAGTCCAAAGCTCGCCAAGAAAGCCTTCATTATTGTTTGTGCTAGCATTTTGAGTCTGATTGTCCAAAGCATTTGTAGCTGGCCTCTTCTTTGGAGATTTATTTTCCTGATTGCAATGGGTGTAATTGCTGCTGCTTTCTGTATGGTTATTTTGCACAGACTGAAACACAGAAGGAGAATTTAAAACTGGGTAGAGCATAGTATCAGTTTGCTTTTCCATCAGAAAGGTATAACTGCTAAGAGCACAGGGAAGTGTTTTCTGAGGGGTGGTGGATATTCCCAAAGAAGAGTGAGGTATCACAGAGTATTTCTTAGATTTGTTTATGTAGAAATTCTCAGAGTCATCTTTGGTTTTATTCTGCTCACAGAGTCCCATTTTAATTTTTCGGAATCCTAAGTGGATAATTTCTAGAATATTTAAAAGCAATGATACAGTTGCTATTGATTGCATAAATAATATAAACACTGTTTTTTCTGTTGGTCTAGATACAAAGCAGTCAACTGTGTTTGGACATGGGTCTCTCTGACATTTATAAAGGGGATCTAAGTGGAAACCATAAAGAAGATACTGCCCAATCATAAAGCCAACTTCCACTGCAGATCTTGTGAAAATATGTATCACATAAGTGCAGAGCAAAGAGCCTCTTAGGGGTGCTTTGTTCAGCTTCCTTTGATCCAGTTGCCGGAGCTCCCTCTCCAGTCTTTTACGATTTTCAGTCATTTCTAATTCAGTGCTTTCAAGTTCCACCCTCACCAGAGCTTTCTTTTTTTGCCTTTCTTTTTCCAAGGCTCTTAGTCTGTATAAGGCATGACCCATATACACCAAGGAAGGGGAAGACACAAATATAACTTGCAAGACCCAGTATCTTATGAGAGAGATGGGAAAGGCCTCATCATAGCACACATTTCTGCAACCAGGCTGCTCAGTATTGCATATGAATTCTGATTGTTCATCATTCCAAACATCCTCGGTCGCCACTCCAAGAACAAGCATTCGAAATATGAAGAGGATCGTTAGCCAAATCTTTCCAATAATAGTGGAATGAATGTGGACCTCCTCTAAAATGCCTCCAAGGAAATTCCAGTCTCCCATGGTTATTCTGCCATATTAACACTAAAATGTATGAGAGAAACAAGTATCAAACATTGTAAAACTTGCATTCCTTCCTTAACATATTATGAAAAACACAGCACTGGGAAAACGATCATTATCTCACATTGTAACCATAGGAACATGACCAACTGCTCATTGATAATTAGGCATTATTTTCTTTCACCTGTGAGATGGAGAACTGCATCATCTGCCTGTGCCTGCTTTATTATTAACAGCCTGATAAGCACATCACTACAAGATATTAAACACCCTCAGATCAGTGGAAACTAGAGTGCCTGACTGGTAGGATTTAAAGAGCATTTGAATATCATTTGTGATCCATTTGAATCTCATCCAATAACAATGTGAGAGCAGTACGTTTCTATTTAGGTCACTTATTGAGGTACAGGAATATTTGCTTGTCCTCTTTTTCGGGTGTTCCAAGCCCCATGTCACAGCTGTAATTACAGCAGTTCAATTATTGTTTCACAGAGAAAATTGGTTATATAAAGGAGCTCAGGAGGGAATAAATCATCTCATGGAAATGTCAATATTAATTAAAAAGACATGTTTAAGCATATAATTTTGTGCAGAGATTTGCTTTTGTTTATGGATGCCAAAAATAAATACATAGAATTACTGTAATTGGTTCGCTTCCTCTGATCAATGATACCTGCATTTGAATAGTGAATAGAGTGCCTAAGTGTCAAGCATTACTATTTTTTGGCCACAACTCTTTGAAAAATAAATTATTTGCACAAAAATTCCTTACCAGCATTTTCCTAAATGACTGTGGTTTGAATACAGATAAACTGGTAATATATGTGTGTAATTGTACATCTCACCTTTCTTTCATATGTTTGTTTTTCCATTAACAGGCTACTACATTGTGGTCTAAAATTCAAATTATTTTTCAATATTTATGCTATTCTCTACATATACAATTGTAACACAATTTTTCTTATGTGTGGGGACAAGCAAAATACTTGTAGCTAAGCACCTTTTCATTGGATGTACAGCACAATTCAATAGAACAGTATCTTACTTTGGTATTTTTTAAGATAAAGGTGCTTTAACATAGCATTTTCTCTTCAAATGGGATTAATCTTCACCCTGTAAAACAGGAGTGCTAACAAGTCAACAGAAGCTGGAATTTTATGGTTGCAATATTGATATGCATAGAGGAATCTTTACGTTAAGCCTTTTAAACATGAAAATACTTTTGCAAATCAGTATACAAATATGAAAGTTAGACATTTTTTAAAGAGAAACAAGTTTAAAATAAATGATAAATTAAAAATAAAACATACCTTTCTTTGCAAAAATATGTAAAACTAAACATCTGCGACGTCCAATAAAAAATTACAACCCCTGCCATCTTCCGTCTGTGTGAGTAAATTGACACATTATAAGCAGTTTATTTTGCTACAGTAGCAAATAGAGTGTGAGCTTTGCACATGGAATTTATATTTGCTGGTGCTGAAGGGAGGAGAAAATCGATCTATTGTTCAATCTACTCTGCTCCAAGCATAATTTAACTATGAACAGTAAAATATTCTCTTTTTTAAAAAGCTAGAAATAAAAAAATCTACAAATTTAATTTCTTTGAGATTATCTTCTTTTGCCTCAATAGCACCTTTTAAGTTTTAGGAACAGTCTCAGCCTCGGAAAAACAGAATAAACCAGAACTATCAGACTGCATTTGAGTTTACGTATCTCCCTAGCAGCAGACATTCAGCTTGCCTGTGCAGAAGAAGGCAAATCTTCCCAAGCACTGTCATTGTAAATTCCTGCAGTCTGTTCTCCTGCAGCAGCTTACATCAGCACACTCCTGATGTAAAAAACCAGTGGATGTACTTTTGGCCACTCCAAACTCACTCCCTCCTCATACACAGCATCTCTTATATTCTATGATTCTGCACTTCTTATTTATTCTCCTGAGGCCATATTACTTGTCATACTGACATCATTAAAAGACTCCTGAACTTGACAATGATTTGACTCTATTTTCCCCATCCTTATAATTCAGTATTTCTTTTTGGTAGCAAATAATTATAATTCCTGTCGTAAATGACAGACATACTAAATATGTCATTCTTCTTGGTAGTGATACTTGTGTGTTAAAAAACCCAAAACTGACTCTGTGACACAAGTTCCATTTTTAAATCAGACCTTAAGCTACCCATCTGCATTACCTCAGCAGGAAAAATAGGGAGAGCAGGCTGAAATATTTTCTGTTATAAAAGAGTTATAAAAGAGTTACATATTTTCTGTTATAAAAGAGTGCACAAACTGTCTGATCTCAAAGAACATTTTAGGTACTGATAGGGAAATCCTTTCAAAAACTCTAAACATTAAAAATTATGGGTGGGGGGAGGGAAAAATACCTTATTTTACAAAAGTGAAAAAAAGAAATAAATACATCTATTTTGTGTACAGAAATGTTTTCTGGAGCCAGCATTAGCAGTGCAGTGGCCAAGGGCACAGCCTCATTAGGAATGCCTGGTATCAATGTGCAAGTCCACTGCTAGGACCAATATGAGTTAAGAAGCATTTTAGCACTATAATGTTCTTTTAGATGATCCTCATCAGCACTCTGCAGAAGTGTAGTTCTGATTCAAATGTCCTATAAAGGATAAATAAACTTCCTCTGCTGAGAACTCTAAAAGGCTAATCATTATCTTTTAATTTTGGTGCTGAAGATCAGTCAATAGGTCATGTCCAATTTCACACTTGACAGCTTGCCTGAAAGTACTCAATCATTTTGGCAAGCTAGCAGTTTCCAGGCAGCCATCCCTGTGAAGTACTTAAAGCAGGTTTCTAAACATGTGTCTTCTACTGAGTGCTTCAAGTAGGGCTCTAAATATTTTTCTGTTATTAATAAAACCCTCTAAGTCTGCTGAAGTGATCCACAGACACACACACACAAAACCTCCAGCTCGTGCAGAGATGCTGAAGCTTTTTTTGATGCTGAAGTGTTTAGTGAGACTGAGCTGCCATGGCTGGAGATTTTCTTGCTCTGTAAAACCCAAATATTAAAAAAAAAAATGAAAAAAAAAATTTAAGGATCCACATTGTTCCAGGATGCATTATCTCTTTTAAAACAGTAAACAGTTAAATGACAACTTGATAACTCATGAGGGAAAATAAATTCAAATGCCAACAATAATTTTATAGTTTTGATACTGCTTTTTACCTTAGTAAAAGACAGCTTCAACTCCATCTACATAAACTGTTTATAACACCTTCAGAATTTAGTAATTTAGTGTTGTAGGGTGAGGCTATTAATTTTTCTTCCAGGTCTAGAAGCTACCTCACTGGCTTTTTATTCACTGAAAAACATTCTCTACATTTTTATGACTATATTGATTTTTCTTAGCTTAGGGTCAAACGTCACAGTAATCCTCCAATCATGGAAATAGTCTCTGAAGATCAAGGCCTTTTCATTTCTACACATCAATAATGTGCACTTTATGGGTACAATTGATTTTTATTTTCTGCTGTTATCTGTCTGACCCACAATGGACACTAGATAAATGGAGGCACAAACATCAGTGATGTGTCCTACACGTTTTCAGGCTAACATCAACTCACTCCCATAGTTTTCTTTCAGTAGTGAAGGAAGACCACAAATGATAAACTGCAATAATGAGAAATTTGGAAAACTCTACTACTCCATGTTGTCTTTAGGATCACCAAATTCAGTATTGTGTTTCAAGGCAGACCAGATATTACCATATGAAGACTGAAGCACATACTCTCCAAATTAGTGTATTTTCTGTGCTGCCTTACAGATTCACTTTTTATTGCTAAGATACACATGCAAATCAGTAGGTGCACATTTATATTTTCACTTTCACAAGCAAAATTTCTGAAGATGCCCTGGCCTCTATCAGAAAGTTTAAGGTTTTTTTTTTTTTACAGTTTCTGTCTTTATCTTAGTTCACTGTTGATAGTTTTTAATTCATTTCTCTCTTAGTTCCTTAGCTTTAAAATTTTGTATTTTCTGCATACTTTTATATCGCTTGCTGTCTATTTTCCTCTCTTAATCCCCTGGCTGTAAAATTTTATTTATACATATACTGTAGCTGTCTGTGACTGCTTTTAGTTCCCTCTGATCTTGCTCCTCTTTACATTTTCAAGTTTCCATGTCTACTTTATTAGGCTTCCTCTCTATTTTTTTCCTTCTTTCCTGCCTGTTTTGTATCCATCTGCTGGGCTCAGGGTCAGTGTCTGTGGTTGGGGCAGGAGAAGGGAGATGGGCTTCACGTGGGAGCTGCAGCATCTAGGTTGTTCTCGTGAGGTGTGAAAGTGGCTGAGCCAAGGATGAGGATAGGGTGGAGGAAGGGATGGGTTGGGGCAGCAAATGTGCAGCCACTGAGGCCGGGGTGTACAAACCACAGCCTCTGGTCAGGGCGCTCTGCTGCTCCTCCAGCTGTTTCAGCTCTTTGGGCAGGTGTGTTCTGGAGTTTAGAGCATGGAGCTGCCTGTCTGAGTAAGGCTTCAGGACAGTGAAGGTTCAGCAGCCTGTGCAGTAGAGAGTACACTTGTGACTGACACCCCCCAGGCAGGATCCTGGAGGGAACGCCCCTGCTGTGTGACACCGACATCCCCAAAATAAATCCACCAGCCCTGCTGGTCTCAGGGGTCTTCATGGTCTCAGTGGGTCTCATGGTTTCCATCCCATGTGTCAGAGATTCCCACCAAGATCAGGCTGTCCTCCCATCCTAAATGCCACCCCCAAGTGGGTCAGAAACCTCCCTCAGATGGGGCAGAGATCCTCCCAAATGGGTAAGACACACCCCACACCCACCAACTGTATGGAGGGGAGCAGTGACATCCTGCAAATTGAGGGTGGGGGGACAGCCTGGTCCCCCCCAGTAAAGACACCAGCCCTGGCTTCCCCACAGTCTTCATGGTCTTCGTGGGTCTCGTGATCTTCTGGGGTTGGGGAGACAGAGCCCCCACCTAGAATGGGGAAGAGAGTCCCCCAAAGGGGGCAAGACCCCCACAAAATGATGGGGCGTGAGAGGGACCCTGGATTGTCGCCCCAAATCGGTGCCACAAGGGAACAACCCAGGACCTGTGACCCTTCCTGACACCCCTCAGAGGACCCCGGCCCCGGGTGACCCCGCCACCTCCACCCATCCTCTGGGTCCCACGGGCCCCTCCGAAGCTCCGCCCTCTGCCTTGTCACCCGTCGCAACAGTGACAGCGTTGGCGTTTTGGTGGCGTTTCCCTCCGGGGCGGGGTTTCCTCGCCCAGGTCCCCCCAAAACGGTCCCCGCGCCCGCCCCGGCCCCATTTGCCCCCGGATCCCGCGGGGATGCGGCCCCAGAGAGGTATGGGGGGATAAGGGGGATGGGGGCGCGGGGGTGGGCGGTGTGTCGCGGGCCCTTTGAGACTCGCTTTGAGGGGACGCTGGCCTTTTAAGAGTGCTGGGGCAAGGTGCTGGCCCTTTAAAACACCGGGAGAGAGCGCTGGCCCTTTAAGACGCTCTTTTAGGGGACACTGGCCCTTTAAGAGCTGCTTTGGGAGTTGCTGGCCCTTTAAGAGCTGCTTGTAGGAGACACTGGCCCTTTAAGTCTCGCTTTTAGGGGATGCTGGCCCTTTAAGAGAGCCAAGAGGGGTCTGCTGAGCCTTTAGGAGAGCTGGGGGGCAGGAGGGGGGACACTGGCCTTCAAGGAGCGGGGGGATTCCCGGGGGTTTCTCCCCGCGGGGGAGGAGGGGGTTCCCCGGGAGGAGGGCGGTGACGCCGGGGGCGGGTGGTGACGCATGGGAATCCCCGTGACGTCACCGCAGGGGGATTCCTGCCTCGCCGGGGGAGCGCCCAAGGGTTTGGGGGTCCCGGGGGACGCGGGTATGACACGGCGGTTTGAGGGGTCTCGGGAGTTCAGAGGGGACCCCCGAGCAGGGTCTGGATGAGACACGGGGATCTGGGGGACGCCTGGGCGTTCGGCGGGGTTCTAGGAGTTTTCAGGGTTCCCCGGCATCCCGGGGACCCCCGAACCCTCCCTTGCACACCGCCAGGTCCCCCCCGCGCCGCTCCGCCCCAGACGGTGAAGCAGCTGCTGAAGGAGCTACGGCAGCAGAGGAGCCGGGAAGGGGCGAGATCCCCGGTGGGTGACCCCCTCTCCCACTGACACCTCCCCCGGGACACCCCCACTCTCCTCCCTGACCCCCTCGCTCTCCCCCCAGGTTTTGGCTCTGCCCTCCCCGCGCCCCTCGGATGGTGAGTGACCTCCGATCCCCCAGATCCCCCCACACCCCCTGTGCCCCTAAATATTCTCCATGCCCTGCCCCCCGCCATCCCTACGTGCCCCCCAATCCTCCCTCTGTGCCTCAGTTCCCCTCCATGTGCCTCCCCCCAAAGCTCCCCATGTCCCCCCATGGCCCGGTGTCCCCTCAGGCGCTCCCTGGCCCGCTGTCCCCGCTGTCCCCGCAGTGACGCCCAGCCTCTGTGCTGTCCCACATGTGTCACCCCACGGCAGCCCGGGGGGGGCCCATGGGGGAAGGGTCTCCGCTCCGAGGGGGTTTCAGGTGAGCTCTTGGAGGGGACAGGGGAGAAATGGGGCATGAACTGGGAGGTTAAGGGGGGGCAGTGTGGTAAATGGGGGTCAATGGGGGAAAATGAGAGGGCAGTGGGGGGAGAATGGGGGGGAATGGGAGGCAAAGGGAGGGAAATGGGGGGGAGAAGGGGGGCAGAACACTGGGAGGGGAATGGTGGGGCAATGCGGAGTTACATGGGAGTAATGGGATGGTTAAGGGAGGCAATGGGAGGGAATGAAGGAAACAATTGGGGCAGTGGAGGGGCAATGGGGGCAGCAGTGGGGGGAGATGATGTAGATAGGGGCAATGGGGTGGCAGCTGTGCGGGCAAGGGGAGGAAAAGGGAGGGGTCATTGGGGCAGGGGTAACTGGGACCAAGCCCCCCCTCTACCTTGACTGCTGCCCCCCCAAGGCTGCTGCCATCCCTGGCCCTGCCTGGCCCCATCCCGCAGTGCCGTGGGGAGAATTTGGGGCCTCCCTGCTGGGAAGGGAGATCCAAGACCCGTATCCTGAACCCCAGGACCTGGCAGCCGCCCGCGCCGCACTGGGGGGCCGAGACCCCCGGGAGCTGCTGCGGCAGGACGAGGAGGGGGACACGTGAGCAGGGGGGGGCATGGGAGGGCACTGGGGGGTACAGGGGTGATAACGGGGTACGGGGGTTAAGGGGTCCATGATGGGTCAATGGGCTAAACTGCAGCAAATGGGCATCAATGGGGGGGCAATTTAGGGGGTCACTGGTGTGAAGGACAGTCAGTGGGGCCCATAGGAGTGCAATGGGAGGGCAGTGGGGTGAGTGGGGTCAGTGTGGTGTTCAGTGGGGGGCAATGGGATGAAGTGGGGTCTGTGGGTGAGATCAGTGTGGGGTGAGTGGGAGAGTCAATGTGGAGGTCAGCAGGGAGGCACTGGGGGGGTCACTGGGACAAGGCAGTGCTGGGAAGCCCCAGGGGCGGTTGTGAGGCACTGGGAGGAGCTCTGGGGTGACAAGTTCCTTTTGTGGGGTCTGTGTTGTGGGTGGAACGTGGGGGGCGGGTAGAGGGGCAAGGGGGTCCCCTGTAACCCTGCTCCACCCCCAGGCTGCTGCACGTGCTCTGTGCCGGGGGGCACTGGGCGCTCGCCCGGGCTGCGGCCGAGGCTCTGCGCGACCTGGGGGGACTGGAGGTGCGGGAGCACCTGGGCAAGGTGAGGGGGGACACGCCTGGGGGGGGCCTGAGGGGGCATCTGGAGGAGATCAGGATGCAGGAGCACCTAGGCAAGTTGGGGGGGGTGGGGCAGGGGAAGCTAGAAGTGCAAGAACACCTGGGAAAGTTGAGGGCATTGGGGGTAATAAGGGGTAATAAGTAAAGAAGGGGTAATAAGTGGGTCTTATTGGGGCAATAAGGGGGTGGTGGGGGTAAAAAGGCAATAACAGATCGGGGGTATTGGGGATGGGATAGTTAATTCTGGGATAATTAATCACAGAGTTCTCTTGCAATCTAATAACAGAGAGAGTGCTGGAGAATAAAGGGGTAATTAATACTGGGAGGTAATAACGGGTGATTAGTGATGGTATAATTAGAGTCAAATAAAGGGCAATGATGGGACAATTAATAACAAAAAATAATGAGGTGATGATAAAGGAATGATAAGCAGGGACAGAGCAGTAGCAGAATACCAGGGTGATAATTTGAGGGTTCAGGGGTGCTTGATACCCCCCAGCCACTCCTGACTCTCCCAGATCCCACTGACCTTCCTTTTTCCCTGCAAGAGCCCCCAGACCCCCTTTACCCCTAGACATCCAACTCCCCCCAGGAGTCACTCAAGTCCCCCCTGACCCCCCGTTCATTCTGTCCCTGACCCCCCCATTTGGTGCCCCCAGACTCCCCTGCTGGTGGCAGCAGCAGCTGCAGCCCCGGAGATCGTGCGGGACCTGCTCGTCCTGGGCGCCAATCCCGACGCCGCTGACCACGGGGGCCGCACGGCCCTGCACCTGGCCGCAGCCTACGGGCACCCCGAAATCCTCCAGGTGAGACCCCGACCCCAGGGGGGCTGGGCAACCCTGGGGACCCCAAAACCCTCTCAAAGGGGACCCCAAAACTCTCTAAAAGGGGACCCCAGAGTGTGTCCAAAGGAACACAGCTGTTCTGGGAGACCAGGGAACCGGCCTGGGGACCTGGTATCCAGGGGGACCCCAAATCTTTCCTCTTGCCTTCCCAGGCCATGATGTCCTCGGGGGTTCCTGTCAACGTGGAGGCCAGAAATTTTGAGGGTCAGCAAATCTGGGGGAGGGGGCAAGGGTGGTGGAGGGACTTGGGGTGGGCCCCTGGTTTTGGGGTGGGGGTGATTCTTGGGGAGTCTTTGTTTGGGTGGGACTGGGGAGAGTTCAGTTGGTGGGTCACCAACGGGATGGGGACTTGGGGGGTCCCTGATTTGGGGTATCTCAAAAGTCCCCTATTTCAGGGTGTCTTGGCAGAGTCCCACTTGAGGGGTATTCAATACAGAAGGGGTTTGAGGGTCCCTGGTTTGAAGGGGATACTGGGTATCCCCATTTTTTGGTAGCTCTTGGTGGGATTCCTCGTGGATGCATCACTGTTTTGGGAGGATGGGGGATGTCCAGTTTGGGGGTCCTGGCTGATGGTGGGAGGATCCCAGGAGGTATGTCTGTACTTTGAGAGGGTCCCTAGGAGGGTTCCCAATTCCAGGGGGGCCCTGTTTGGAGGAGAGGCCCTTCCTGACCCCTGTTGGTTCCCCCCCAGGCCAGACCCCTCTGCACTGCGCTGTCCTGGCCCACAACGCCTCGCTGCAGGGAGGGCACAGCGCCGCGGGGGGCTCTGCAGGGGGGTCCCCCACTCCCCAGGACCGATTCCGCTGTGTTGAGCTGCTACTGCAGATGGGGGCAGACAGCAGCAGCCAGGTACAGACCCCCCAGAGACCCCCAGGTACCCAATAACTCTCCAGGTGTCCCTCAGATCCCCTGGGTTCCCCGCACAGACCTCTGTGCCCCTCAGAGAATGCTGTCCCACCTCAAGGTCCCTGTGTGCTGGGCAGACATGAGCTCCTGGCCTTTGGGGTCCACTGGGGTACCTTGGGAGGGTTGGGGAAGGGCGTGAAACCCCCACAACACTTATGTGCCCCCCAAAGACCCCTGTGCCTCCCTTCAGGGTCCCCATGGGCTGCATAGATCTGTGCTCCCAGGCACTGGGATTTCTTGGGGTCCCTTTGGGGAGGTTGAGGAGGTTGTGGGGGGGGGGGGTGGGACCTCCTGTGGGTCCCCCCCTGACCCCTATCTTGCCCCCAGGACACCAAAAGCAGCCTGACAGCCCTGCACCTGGCCGTGCGGGGAGGGAACCTTGCCCTGGCCCACCTACTGCTGCGCCAGCCTGGCATGGCCCCCCGCCTTGTCAACATGAAGGTTTGAGGGACTTGGGGGGCTGGGGGCAGCTCTGAGGGGCTCTGTGGGGGGCTCTGGGTTCCCCCAAGGGCTCTGTGGGGCACTTGGGGCTGGGGGACCTCTGTGGGGCTCTTGGGGCTGATTGGAGGGCTCTGGAGCTCTTTGGATTTCCTCCAGTGGCTTGAGGGCTTTGAAGGGGCTCTGGGAGGCTCAGAGGGATCAAAAGGGCACTGGGGGCTTTGGGGTGTCTGTGGAGAGTCTGGGAGGGCTGGAGGTGTTGGTATCAGACCTCAAGGGCTCTGAGGTACCTCTAGGGGGGCTGGAGGGTGATTTGTGGGTACCCTGAGCCCCCTCATCCCGCAGGCCCACGGGAACACCCCCCTGCACATGGCAGCAGCGCTGCCCGGGACCCCCAGCCAGGAGCCCCTTGTGAGGCTGCTCCTGGCCTGGGGTGCCGACCCCAGCGCCCGCAACCTGGAGCACGACCTGCCCCAGAGCCTGCTGCCCCCTGGGGCCCCCGGAGAGCAGGTGAGACCCCCATCACCCTCACACCCAGCCCCATCCCCAGCACCCCACTGCACCCTAAACTTCCTGCCGATGGGGGGAAATGCCCGGAATCGCTCCTGGAACCCCAAAATCCCACAGTTTTCCTCAAAACCTTGCTGCTATGCCCGAATGTTCTGCTGCTTTACCCCCTCATTTCCACCACCCCCCAAACCGTGGGGTCCTGTCCCAGGACCTTTGGGTGACATCCCCATATTCTGGGGTAGAACCCCGTGTTTTGGGGACCTCCCTGAACCTGCCCTCCCCCACAGCTCCGCCTCCTCCTGAGGAGCCGCCGGGGGTCCCATCGCCCCCCCCCCACCGCCGAGTGACGTCAGAGGGGCGGGGTCTCCCCGGTACCGGATGGGGGACACCCCCACATTGGGGGATCTCCCCATGTTAACTTTTCCTGATTTCAATGAAATTGCCCCCGAATTTCTGTGAAA
Source organism: Passer domesticus (assembly GCF_036417665.1). Lineage (NCBI taxonomy): Eukaryota > Metazoa > Chordata > Aves > Passeriformes > Passeridae > Passer > Passer domesticus. The sequence goes on along the minus strand of NC_087497.1, from coordinate 3,156,788 downwards.
TGAGTCTGAACCACATTGGTTTGGTGGGGGGAGGAGCACGGAGGGGGTCCAGCTCCCACTTGCCCTCCCCCCCAGCCTCATTAATGGGGGCTGCTAATCAGAGGTGTCTCCTCTAAATTGGGGGATTTGCGTGGAGTATGCCAAATTGGAGAGGAAACTCAAAAACTGAGAGAATTCTGGAATGAAATAAAAACTTTATTAAAACCTGAGTCTATTTTTTCCCAGTGCCCTCAGTCTCTCCCAGTGCATCCCAGTGACCACAGAAAAAGGAGGGGGTTCTGGAACAAAGGGCTTCAAATTGAGAAAACCTCCTTTTTTCTTATTTTAAGGACTAAGTCATCAAAAACACCCCCGTGACACTATTTTAAGGCTTTAAATTAAGGGGGTAAATAATGGGAAACATGAGGGGAAAACAGCAGGAAACATAAGGGAGAAAGGGTGGGAAATGCAAGGGGAAGGAGGGTGATAACCATGGGGCACTTGGGGTGACTCCCAGCGGTGCCCCCAAATACTCAGGTTTTCCTCTCCCTGGCTCTAGAGGAACTGGTGAGGGGAGCATCCCTCAGAACCATCAAACCCCTCACTGCACCCACTGAATCCCCTCACAGATCCCCCAATCCACCTTCAAACCCTCCCAATATCACCAAAACCATTTCAGCCAGCTCCAGCTGCTCTTTAGCACCCTCAAACCTCACCCAGCACCACTGAAAGGCCAATTGATGCCACCCAACCAATCCTTCCCAGCTCCCTCTAAATCTGCTTTGACACCACTGAAACTCCTCCTGGCATCTCCAACACCATACCAGCACCTCACAAAACTCCTCCTAGAGACAAAAAGAATGGAACTTTCCTAATTAATTTTTCTACTTAATGGGGTTAATTAATTTTCAATTAATTATTTAATTAATAATAAGCAGTGTAATTTTCCACTTTAGCCAGCATGGAGTAAAGTTTTTTTCACAGACTGCTATTGTAAGAACAGTTTGGGACAATTACTGAAATTTAAAGTTTTACTAAACCAACCTTGATATCCTTCAATGAACAAAGCCTGAGGGAGAGAAATGATGCTGAGAACTTGTTTTGTCAATTGACAGGGGTGATTTAAATGACACAGACACCAGTCGCAAGAATGGTCTTATTTTACTATGACTATTAAGGCAACACAAAAGTAAAAGGATACAATCAATAAAACTACACACTTGGCTTTAGCAACAAAGAAAAAAAGCAAGGTAACGCACCTAATCATTACTACAGGGTGATTGAGAAAGATACCTCCAAAATTGCCATCCTCCAGAGTCTGCAGCCACTGGGGAGCCTCATTTCCCAGTGAGGATCTGGAGAATCCTTCCCAGCTATTGGGAAAATCCTACATGGTGATCCACCCTTAGGTGAGGTCTCTAAATTCGCCCAAAACTGGGTCCAGCTTTTATAGGCCCAAACCAACAAGTCAAAGTGACTTGGTTATATTTTTGGCCCAGAAGCACCTGGATCTGATGGCACACTCCCTGATCAGCAGGGCCCAAGGCTTGGCCAGAGCCCAGGCCTTGGCTGGGAGGGTTTCCCCTAAAATATCTTACAAACAAACCTCTATTGATGTCAGTGGGGAAAATGTCTTAAAATGATACATTTCTGGCAGATTCACAAGGTTATGTGAAAGTTTCTAAAGCAGTGGGTTCGGTGTGAAACAGCTGGCATAAGCCTCTTGGTCATTTATTTTTAGCTAAATAATGGGGTGTGAACTGGGAGGTTAAAGGGGGGCACTGTGGTAAATGGGGGTCAATGGGTCAATTATTTAACTATTATTTTAGCTAAATAATGCTGATTGTGTTAGTCACACAATGCCCAGGGCTGATCTTGTAAGTCTGGCTGAGTCCTGCTGCTCAGGCCTAAGCACATCAGAACGGGTCAGCAGGAATGCAAAATCTACAGACTACAAGAACATGTTACAGAAACCAGAGATGAAGAAACAAAGACAATTCAGCATCTGTACTGGAACTCTCCCTATGACAAAATGTGATGCTAGGAATAGCTGAGGAAGAAAGTGCATGACACCACTGTGTTTTAACGGGAGCAGTTTGCCAGACTGCTTCTGTCCTGACACGTTTTTCTGTGCAAGAAATAGACATTTCAGACTCTGCAAGACTGAAATTGTGTGATACAGCGGAGAACAAAAGTACATTGCCACCACTGTTATGTGCACAAGCTGCAAGGAAATGTAGCTGCCACTTGTTTCTGGTGTGAATTTAAGCTTGCAGATGGGAGGGAAGGTCAGTGAAATCTTTCTGTTCTGGTACATTTTCTCAGGATGAGAATGACATTTTGAAGGACATTTTCAACTTTGTATCTTCACTGTTGGACACCCTGATGCCTTAGGATTTCAGCTTTTATATTTTTTATCTATTTGTAATCCTGCAGTTCTTTAGTGCATAACTCCAAACTCCACACACAGTGGGAGCTGCTGCTCTCCCATTTTGGGCAGACACAACAATTCCTCTCCAGGCCTGGCAATCAAGGACACCTCCCTGCCTCAGGCCCCAAGAAATGTAAAACAAAAGAGAGTTGGGGGGAAGCAAACTGGGGGTCAATGACTTCATTACTTGAAGCTGTAAGTGGAAGATGAACACCCAACATGCAAATGGTCCAAACTTAGAAAAGTGTGAAAACCTGTGACCTGTCATCCATTCTGGGTGTAGCCCCTGGTGAGGCTTCATCTGCCCAAAATGTACCTGAAAGCCTTAAATAAATATATCTGATTTTATGATCTTAATTTTGTCTGGCCTCTGTTTTTAGGTAGCCCCAGCAATGCCTTGGAGTGGCTCCCTAGAACAGAGGCTAGACACAGTTAAGAGAATAAAGTGGGTTTTTATTAAAGGCCTTCAGTAGATACACCCTGGGCAGTCAAAAGCCTTCCAGAGGCTACACCCAAGATGGATATGGTCAGAAGTTTTTCAGGCAGATCTAAGTTTGGTCTATTTGCATATAAGGGGTTAATTAACTTTCCAATTACAGGTTCAGGTAATGAAGTCAGATACCCCAGTTTGCTCCCCACTCCTCGATTCACTTTTGTTTATACTTTTTGGGCCCTGAGGCAGAGGGTGTCCTTGGTTCTCAAGCCTGGAGATTGTTTTGTCACCGTGATATTTTCTGAAAAATCCCTTCACCAGGACTTCTTCTCCTGGGAAGCTGAGAAGCCTCAGAAAAGAATGAAAACAATAATTATCTGACTGCTTTGGAATGTGGTCGGAAGGTTGCTTACCAAGAGGTGCATGTTTGATTGGTTCCATGTGAACTGTGCTTTCTTAATGACCAGTCACCATCAGTGTCAGACTCACTGAGGAGTCACGGGGTTTTATTATTCATTCTTGTTAAGCCTTCTGATGTATCCTTTCCTCATTCTTTAGCATAGTTTTAGTATAAAATTTCTTTTAAAATATAAAGTATATAATTTCATAATACGATATAATACGATACGATACAATATAATATATTATATGATATGATGAATAATATAATATAATATAATATAATATTGTATAAATAATATAATATAATATAATATAATATAATATAATATAATATAATATAATATAATATAATATAATATATTATAATATATTTAATATATTATAATATATTATAATATATTATAATATAATCTAATATATAATATGCCTTCTGAGAACATGGAGTCAGATTCATCTCTTACCTCATCCTGGAACCCTCACAAACACCACATTATTTTGTCTGACCAATATGTGAAGAGAGCTTACTACCACTCTATATGGAGTCCAGTGTTACACACTGACGCAGTACAGGATCTGAAAAATACAAAAAGACCGAGCTTGAACCAAAAGGAAACTCGAACCAAGGGCCAGCGCCATCTCTCTCGGGCGCACAGCGCCCCCTAGCGGCCGCTGCCCCCGCCGCCGCTCGACAGCTCCAGCAGGTGGCGCTGTGAGCCCAGCCAAGGGCCCTCAGGGCGGGACCGCCCGGGCCGGCCGCGGCTCGAACGGAACCGCGGCGACAATGGCAGTGCCGGGCACGGGAAACGGGGACAGCTGACAGCTCTACAGCCTCGGTCACAGTTACAAGATGCTTAAATAGCTTGAGTTATATCAATATAACCTGAATCACGGCGCTCGAACGAGCCCACAGCGAGCAAATGCAGTGCTGGGCAAGCAAGGCAATGACAGGCAAGGCAGGGCTGGGCAAACATGGCAATGCCAGGCACTGGAAACAGGGACAGCTCATACCTCTGTAACCTTGGTCAGAGTTACAAGATGCTTACATAGCTTGAGTTATACCCATATAACCTGAATAACGTCGCTCGAATGGAACCCACGGTGAGCAAATGCAGAGCTGGGCAAGAACGGCAATGCCAGGCACTGCAGATGGGAACAGCTCATATCTCTAAAACCTGGGTCAATGTTACAAGATGTTTATATAGCTTGAGTTATACCAATATAACCTGAATAATGGTGCTTGAACAGAACCCACAGTGAGCAAATGCAGGGCTGGGCAAGCACAGCAATGCCAGGCACTGGAAATGGGGACAGCTCATACCTCTGTAACCTTGGTCACAGTTACAAGATGCTTATACAGCTTGAGTTATACCAATATAACCTGAATCATAACTTTCTACGCAATGTAATAGCTAGTATATGGTTAACTAGTTGCTTAATGCTTAAATAGAACAGAAACTCGCCAAGTGAATAATCTCAAAAATAGAGAAGTGTAACTATATCGGGAAGCAGCAGGATGTGCTAATGAGAAATTGGAAAATGTAAAGCCAATTAGCCACAAAATGGAGAATTTAAACTGGTTACAGCCAGCAAGACCAAGGAACACCATAACTGCACATGCTCCAAAGACAAAGAAGGAAGACCTTGAGCCTTCATCGAAGACCCCCAACACCACCTAAACTGGGGAAGCACAAGCTCAGTACAGAACTATTGCTTGCCTAGAACCTCATTGACTTGTCAAGCCATGCCTACACCTTCCTTTCCATGTCTGGCCAAACACTTCCATGCCATACCTTGTCTACCCCTCTTGATTTTTCTTACCCTTCTGTTGCCTTGCCTTTCCTTCCTGTAGAGAAATGACCCTGGCTGGATGCCAGGCTCCTACCAAAGCCTGTCTGTCACTCCCCTCCAGGAATGTGAAGTGGGGAGAAAATATATATTTCATTAATTGAGATAAGGACAGAGAGAGATCTGCTCCGATCCATGGGCCCAGCATCTCATGTCTCCAGACACACTGCAAATTCTCGGTAAAAGCTATTGACCATCCTCCCCGTCCCCGTGTCTGGGCAACAGCCTCTCCACGGCTGTCCTGGAGACACGAACGTTCAGCTGCCAACACCGCGCCGTTAACGGGAGATTAAAGTAACGACAACCTAAGTTAAAAAGCCGGCTCTGGCCGGTTCCGTTATCGTATTTCAAGTCCCCTCGCCCTGCAGTCAGTCACCTTTATCGCAGAGGGGCTGTCACTGCCGGGCCGCGCCGGAGCCCTCACGGCCGGGGGCGGGGCTTCAGCTGCCGCTCACGGCCGGGGGCGGGGCTTCAGCTGCCGCTCACGGCCGGGGGCGGGGCTTCAGCTGCCTCTCACGGCCCGGGGGGCGGGGCTTCAGCTGCCGCTCACGGCCGGGGGCGGGGCTTCAGGTCGCCCGCTCCCCGCCCCGCCCCTCGCGCGGGCGCGGCGACGCGTCACGTGCGCGCGCGTCACGTGCGGCCGTCCCCGGCGGATGAGGTCAGCGGCGGGTCACGTGAGCGGTGCCTACGCGCAGTGGGGCCGGGCGCAGATGGCGGACGCAGAGGCCGAGGCGGCGGCGCGGCCGGAGGTGCCGCGGGTGGTGCCGGCGCTCCGCGCTCGCCTCTGGCAGCTGCAGACGGAGCTGCGCGAGCAGGAGGTGTCGGAGGCCTCCTCCCGAGCCTACTGCCGGGGCTTCTGCCAGGTAGGAGCCGGGCGGGGCGGGCCGCGGCGCGGGATGCAGGCCGGCTGCGCGCAGCGAGGATGCGGCGGGGCAGGCACGGCTCGGCCCGGCGGGGCTGGCACGGCTCGGCCCGGCGGGGCAGGCACGGCTCGGCCCGGCGGGGCTGGCACGGCTCGGCCCGGCGGGGCTGGCACGGCTCGGCCCGGCGGGGCTGGCACGGCTCGGCCCGGCGGGGCTGGCACGGCTCGGCCCGGCGGGGCTGGCACGGCTCGGCCCGGCGGGGCTGGCACGGCTCGGCCCGGCGGGGCTGGCACGGCTCGGCCCGGCGGGGCTGGCACGGCTCGGCCCGGCGGGGCAGGCACGGCTCGGCGGGGCAGGCTCGGCTCTGCCGGGGCTCCCGGTGCTCCGCGCTCGGTGCTCCGTGCCCGGCTGCCCGGCGGGGCTGGCACGCCCTGCCCGGCGCTCCGCGGGCTCCGCGCAGCCGGCGGCCGGGGCACGCCGCGGGCACTGCTCCCTGCTCGCCCCGGGGCTCTGGCGTCGCCTCGGAGCGCGGCGTGCTGCGGGCTCGGCCGGGTCTCCGGGCAGGCTGCACCGCATTTTCTCGGTGCGGTCTTGGCTCGGTTCCGACACCTCCGGTTGTCTGTTTCGCTTGTCTCGGGATCAAATCTGCGTATTCGCCTTGTTTGAGAACGGCCAGGGGTGCAAGGGGGGCTTGCTGGCCTGTCAGGGCCTGCAGGGCCCTAAAGTCACTGAGTGACTGTGGTTTGGATAGCTTGTCTTGGATACTTGCTTACTGCAACCCTGAGAAGGATCACCAATTTCTGAATTGGGGCCCTGGGTTCCAGAAGAAGAGCTGATGTAGATTAAAGCCACAGTGATGGAGATAAGTCGTTCTTAAGTAAACTCTTCCAGTGGTTGGTTTTTGCTACCCTCACAGCATCATTTACTGTGAGCTCTAAGGTTGAAAAATTGTTGTTATGATGCTGGGTTGGAGAATTGTCCCTGTTGAGTCTGGAGAGATTGTGGGGTTTAAAGTAAGAAAGAAAAAAAATCTGTTTTCTAAGCTAGTTTACAATACCTCAGCTGATTAAGTTATAGTATTTGACTGATGAATGGTAAAACCAGAGAAAAAAGCTTGCTGGCTTGGCACAAATTATGTACAAGTGGTGTTACCCTTCACAGTCTTCCATTTTGCATCCACAGGTTTGTGCTGTGCCATTCTGGGAGGATGTTTAGCTCATCACTTACTGAAACAAGAGAATAAGTGTATTTACTAGATTTTAAAACTCTTTCAAGCTGCGGGGTGCAGCTGCATCCTGCTGTGTTAGTTCCAAATTCTGTGTGTGTGACCTTGCACTGACATGGAGCCTGCTACAAAGTGTCAGCCTGTCCAAGTTCAGGTTTTGCTAAATTTGTTTCCAGTGGTGTACGTTGTGTCAGAACATTGACACAAATGTTCAGCTGACCCTTAATAGTGGATCCTTGTCAGGATGATCTCTGTGTGTACATGTCCAGTTTCCCAGGTTAGTTGGGTACAGAAGAAGCTTTAAAGATGCTTGGTCAGTGGAGTGTGGTGGTGAAAGGCAGTTCTGCTGCTTAAAAAAAAGTAAACAACAGCAACACAAAAAGACCCCAAAGCATGCCCCACAAGTAATGCAGCTCTCTGTGTCCTTGTGCTGTTACTGTAGTCTGGTTTTTAAATGCTGTGATAGCACAGATTAAAATGGAAAAGTTGGTTTTGAGTTGCCACCAGTCTGGCACTTTTTGGATTGTCATGCCTGGGCTCCAGGGGATGCAGTGGGAGACGTGGAGCTGCTGGTCCATGCTGAAGCACTTCGTCCTTCAGAGAGGATGAATTTGTGATGTCTTTGTGCAGTCACACCACTGTGGGTGGGGTGGAATTTTATGTCTGGGTTTCTCCTGACAGGGGATGTTTGTGGTGATAACCACAATAACTTAAGGTCTGCCCATGAGTGAAATTTAGGGAGCTCAGTTTTGTATTAATTACTTGGAAGGTACCACTGATACCTTGCTATAAAGTTCCTAAGCTACAGCAAAATGTGCTGAGAAAGAAGCTGGATTTAATGGGCTTAAGTTTGATTTTGGGAAGTAGCTGGTGTAAGGAGAGCTGCAATGTTTTATGTTTGCCATCCTGTGAGTGCAGCTGAGGCAGGGGCCTGGAAGTTGCTGTGTTTTGCTGTGGAAATCACCCTGGCTGTCAGGCAAACTGAACCAAATCAGTGAATTTCCTTTGCTTTGAGCTGTCTGAATGCTGTTTTACTACTTGTAAACTTGTGCTGCTGTGTGCAGCTTTCCAGTAGTTCATACAAGGAGTGATGCTGGATGTCACAATTTCCTCGAAGTTCCCTGTTTTCAAGCAGGGGAATGGTAGTTGTCCATGATAACAAAACAAACTGCTGAAGCCTAAATAATGGGTTGACTCTGCATCTTTATGTTGTATAGGCATTAATGCTTTGCACATTCACCTTGTTATTTTGTGGATTGCAATATGTACCCAAAGAGCCAGATAGAACAGCTAAGGGGAGTGTTTGAGGCTGTGCTGTCATAAATGGGAAGAACAGTTTTCAGTGAAGCTTGTAGGATGTCAACCATCCCATCTGCCAGTGCCCAGCAGTCTTGGCTTTCTGAAATTTTTGAAGTTTACATGTTGAGTGCAATCAGATATGGTTAAGAAGACAAAGTCCTTTTCTTAAAAAGTCTCAAAGCTGTACCAAGAGGTCAGGAAACTTTGAGATCTTCGTCTTTAAATTGGATCTGAGCAAAAAAATTACACTTCTGAGAAGTGCAGCTCAGCAGGTGTTCTGTCACTGCAGAAAGTGACAACCTGTGCAGTGTGGAGGGCCTAGGCTGGCTGTGTGTCACACAGCAGGGGGATGTGGTCTCTGCACTTCTCACCCCACCTGCCCACCAGGTGTGCTCCTGGAATGGAACAGGAGGGTGGGATAATGTGTGAATGAGCCAGACGTTAAATGTGTGAATGCTCTCTCAGGTAATTATACTGTAAGGTAGTAATTGCTTCTAAATTGTTACTTGAGAATCCCTTAAACTTGTAGGTTATCTAATTCTGTCAAGTTAATCATTTTTCCATAATAGTTTTTATACAGACTGCCAGGAGAAGTGCATAGTGGACAACCAAACAACCATCACAAGAGCTTTGAAGAACTCCTTTAATACAGTTACTACATTTGGCTTATCTGTCAGTATGCCCACACTAATAGCATCATAATATTCCAAACTACAGATCCTTGAAGTCTAAGCTGTTAATAAATCTGCCACCTTGAATCTGTTTTTCACAGTGAAACCATTGTTTATGTATTTGACAAGAAGTTTCTCTTAAAGAGTTACTCGGTGAATTCCTGATGGTAGCTTTGAGACTTTGATCCCAGTGCTCAGGTTGCACATGAGGAAGGCTGCAGTGTTTACTAGAAAATTTATTTAATCTTAGAAAGTATTCTGCTTTTTTTGTGTTTTACATAGACCAGGTAGTTTATGATCAAAGTGTCTGTCAAAATAATTGAGTACTAAATTTGATTTTTAAATAAATTGGTTTTAATGTTATCTATTTTTAGAAAAGTGCAGGGATTGGTGTGTTTGATCTGTTTCTCTAGACTCTGTAATGCTAGTGTTACTGCTGGCTTTACTAAACAGCTGATTTATGATAGTCATCAGTTGGCTCTCTTTGGGAACTGCAGCTTGACAGTCTTTGAATGTGATTTAATGCTACAAAGCAATGTATGATTTGAGTTATATTATCAAATCCATTCATCTGTTCAATAAACTTGAAGAGTGATATTACCGTTACCTGCTGCAGCTAGTAATATTTGTGCTGTGCTTAAGGATGATTTCTGCAAACTTCCAGTTCCATGCCCCTAGCTTAAAGTCTATAACTATTGATATTATGTGGGGTTTTGGGAAAGTTTGTAACTTCCATTCACCCAGAAGTTCTCTTCATTAATTGTTGGAGAACAATCCACAAAAGAGTAGATTACTGGTTCTTAGGTGGTACTTTTTATAGATTTCTTTTTCTTAACTGTGACACATGGTTCTGCTAGTCTGCCTTGTTTTTATTTACATTAGTCCTTGCTAGGACTAATATAGTGCAGTTATATCACTGATGTAACATTGGGTACTGGCCACTTATTTCCTGCTGTGATGGAGGGTAGGTTTTGGTCACTGTTATGACTGTATGTGGTTTTAGCAAGCTTGTAGAAGGGTTTGTTCCATAGTGTGATGTTTCCGTCACCATCTGATAAGATCATGTAGGTTTTTGTAAGGTGTTAAAATAAGTTTGTTGTGTCAGAGTCACAACTTTAAGTGATTTGAAAACTGATATGGCTCACCATCCTTGTAAGGACAATTTGATTTGTTTTAAAAGGTAGGATGAAGCACTCTGAACTTTTTTTTTTCCCCATGCAATCTTCACAGAATTCACAGACTCAGTGGGTTGGAAGAGACCTTAAAGATCATTGAGTCCAACCCATGCCCTAACACCTCAACTAAACCCTGGCATCAAGTGCCACATCCAGGCTTGTTTTAAACACATCCAGGGATGGTGACTCCACCACCTCCCTGGGCAGGCCAAGTCCTGGCCCTAAGGATTCCAAAAAGCACAGCTTCTTTCATTGGTTTTCCCTTTGCAGCTGCTTTAACCAAGACTGTGACCTTGTTTAGTGTAGGGAGAGTAGCACAAGGCAGAGGGAGCTGGTAAGTGCACGAGCATCACTGCTCTGGGGTGTAGGAGGGTGTCACTTGTGAAGCAAGCAGTCAGCAGAGCTAAGGTGTCCTCAGCTCAGTGCCCCACTTGCTCTCAAATTGTACTTCGCAGCACAGCATGGTAGTGTAGGTACCTTTTAAAAACGTTGGGGTGTGCTGGTGCTGTCCCTGTGTTGATGTGATTTGTTAAAACTGGCTAGATTTTATATTGCTGCTTTAGTACCGTGCCCAGGTAATGTGGGATGGCTGTGGCCAAGGAGTAACATCTGGGGTAATTGTGTTGGAAAAATGCCTGCATAATGATCAGGTCTGGGTTTTGGATCCCTTGCTGGTGGCTTCATGTTTGCTGTGTGAGTAATGCATGGATGTTTAAAACACTACATCTGTAGTAATGTTCTTAATCTTGAGTTTCTGCCTATTTTTTGTGCATTCTCAGTAGTAATAAAGATTCCAGTGTTACATACATGGTTCTGTCTCCATGGTAGTTGCACAAAAAGAGCCAAGTGTAGGACTTCTCCCTGAATTTTGTACTTAATAGCTCACATTTCTGCCAATTGCATCTAGCTTTCTTCCCAGTACAAATTCTGATAACTTTATCAAGATAATAAAGTAATTAAAAATATATTTCAATAAAAGGGAGAATTTCTGTTGAGCTAAAAAGCTGTCACTTTAAATTCTTCTTCAGAGTAAAAATTTCTCGCTTCCAGAATGATTCCACTGTATGTGTCTGATATTGTGTACTGATATTTGTTTTTAAGCAAAAGTGTGTTGTAAGAACTTCTAATGATCCCTCGTTTTGTTTCAGACACTGCTCCAGTATGCTGGCAGTCGGGGTGCATCGGAACATATTTTACCTTTTTTGGAAGTGTATCGAATCTCCATCCAAAGCTTTGCTAATGCAAGACCTTACTTGACTACAGAATGTGAAGATGTTCTTTTGGTACTTGGCAGGCTAGTGCTGTAAGTTTTAAGTTGGTATATTCATTTTCTTGTTTGTTTTAAAAAGAACTGCACTTTATAAATTAAAGGGCAAGCTGTTGAAATTGTTTATTGCTTGATTTGACAACTATATTTGCAATTTATCTGGTACATTTAGTACGTTTTTAATTATATCACAAAAATGTATCTGAGCATTTAATTAACATGGACAAATACTTTATTCTTCTGTATTTGGATAATCATGTAGGTTTTAGGAAGGTTCTGTTCTTTCTTAAAACATTCTGCAAGTATTATTTTCTGTAGAAGCAGCTTAGTGTAGTACTCCTTAAACAGAAGCTTCAATATTAGACTTTCACACATGGATTAATAAACCTGTATCCTTTGCTCTGCAGTTGCAGCTCTGTGTGTCCTGTCCCCTTTAGTGCAGGGGCCTTCTGAATGTGTCCCTTGTTGAAAAGGACAAGCTGATTTTTGTTCATGGCAGTCTGAGTTGTGCTGTAAGATTGCAAAGCAGACTAGACATGACTTAAAGCACAGCAATTCCTGGAACAGAATAGAAAACATTTTACAGTCCATCAGCTGAATTTGGATAACTTGTAATTCCTCAAAGTCTGTCCTAAGTGCAAAGCAGCTTTTTGTAATTGGAGAGTGTAGACTGAGGGCTTTCCTGTGCACTGGCTATAATCAGGACAACCTGAGAAGGACAAAGTGCTGTGCTGCTCGTTCCTTGCCTGGTGAGGTTTCATCTGAGGAGGGAGGCTGAAGATCTAGAACCTTGAATATGAACATCATCATAGAATGGAAGTGATTCTGTGACAATTTTTGGGGTTTTCTGTTATCAGTCTCTTACTTGTTTTGTGGTCTGAACTCAGGTATTCTCTTTAGGATGGACTTTAGCAGTGAACTCCTTGGGCAAATACTTTATTTTGTAACAGACTGACTTGCAATATAAGTGAACAGCTCAGAACCAGATTGTCTCCAAATGATGACTTGAATTATTTTCTTTTTAGTTGTGAGAAATATGTGAACTAGGAGTGGTTTTGGTTTTGTTTGAAAACAGGAGAAGTGTGTCATAGGTTCTTACAGTGGAAACCTAAGACTTTAACTGCATTTACCTGGTACATGATACACATTTTTGGCAAAATATCTTCATTGCTTTTTCAGACTGTCCCCTTAAGGATTGAGTATTATTGTCTTTATCATACTATCATTAATTAGCTTGTTGTTTCCTACTTAAGTAATTTTAAAAGTTTGTCATTTTGTGTTTGTAGGGCATCTCTACTTGGACTATTTTCTGTATATTTTGCCACTGTTGGGTATCTTGGGGTGTAAATTCTGTATCAAAATTGCTTTTGTCTTGTTGGGAATATCAGAATATTTTGCTTTTGCTAGTATGTTTTTTTTCCAGCTTTCAGTGGGAGGAGTTTGTTGTAGCCTGTATATTCAGAAAACTTTGTGTTAGAGGACAGTAGAAGAGCTGACTTGCTGAAATTTCCTTTCTTATAATGATTACATTTGAAAGGAATCTAAAGAATGAGAAATACAAAGAGTGAGGTGGAAGATAAGGAGGATAATTGCATACCCGAATTAACTCTCCCACAGCTTTTCTTTTTCATAAGCTTCCAAGGGACTGTGAGAGAAGGTAGAACAGGGAATTAAAGTTGAGGTTCCATAAGGGAGGAAGACTGTTACCTAGTTAGGGACATGAAAACATACTGTTCTCATGTAATTGTGATTTTTGAGGAGACAGTTGGGTTACCCACAGCTGTCATCCACACTGTGTTTTCAGACTTGAACCTTGACTGGAAGTGAAATGAGCAAACTTGCTGTTCCAAAGCAGAAGTGCTCTACTTCCTATTGAAATCCTCCTTCCCTTCCAACATTCCTCCTGAAGAGGAGGAAAAGAATTTCCTCCTCCTGACTTCCTTCTCAGCAGGGTGAGCCAGTAACAGCAAAACTCAGAATATTGTGGTTTCCCCTGCTCCCTGCTGGGGTCCTTTTTGTGTTCACAGTGCAGCTGCCATGATGTAGGGACTGTGCCATAAGAAACATGATGCTCATGCAGTGTGAGCTATTGTTGGTCCACTGTCCAACCTTAGGAAACAAAAGGAAAGCTTGGGGTGGTTGCTCTTGTAGATTGCAGATGTGACAAACGATTGGGGGTGTCTGTGGTGGGGAACAGAAATGTTCTGTTTGGCCATGGAGTGACTCACCTGCTCAAGTGGAACCTGGACAGGTTATTCTCACAGCCCCAAAGCACACTGCATTCCACTCACCCCCCAGTATCCCTGTTCCAAAGGTATTGCCTCTAGAATAATTACTAAAGAATTAGCCATATCAGAGATTCTTTCACTCAGTTAGTTACCTGGCTATCCTTGTGAATCTCAGGAGACCCCTGGAGCTGGTTATTCACTCAGGCTTCTGTAAGTGCTTTATTTCTGAGCTGGTGTGAGGGGGAAGGTGTCATATTACCATCAGTATGAAAATTTTACTTCTATCTGAAAATGGTTTATTTGATTCTAAGATAAATAGGTTAAAAAAGAAGAAATATTTGGTCATAAGTCATATGGTGTTTGCCACTAACTAAGATTGAACTGCTTTCCACTTTCTCCTGGGTGATGTGCTGGCACTGAACTGAAAGGGAATTTACCACTTTGACAGCTTTGAGAAGGTGTTTGTATGGGTTTTTTTTCAACCATAAAAAGTGAAAGGAGATTTGAATGCCATCAGGTTTAAGAAGTAAAGCTGTATGGAACCAATCAGACCAGTCTGGCTGTAGCTTGGAGCTGTAGCTCTGGGCTGTACCTGTGGAATGTGGCAGGTGTTGTTGCAGGAGCAGCCTGCTTGCTTCCCTCAGCACTGGCACAGGTGACACTGAGCTGCCTGTGTCACAGAGCTCTCCTCAGCCTAATCCACTGCTGCAGGTTGATTCACTAGCTTGCATTTGCCACTCTGCTGTCTATCATTAGGAGCTAATTCAACTCTTAATAAGCACAGGAAAATTCCTGGCAACAAGTGAACAATTCGTGCTGATAATCCAATGTATAATGAGTCATCTTTGTGTCTCTGAGAAGATTAGGATAGAAAAGTGTTCTAATACAATGTAAAGATGAACACAGTTCTGAAAGGTTTTAAAATTTAATTAAAAAGTTTATGTGAATGAGGTATAACTGAAATGAGGTATTACTGAAAAATTATGTGCAAATAATATATTGAATTTTGCATAGAGTTATTTGTTCCAAAATAAAGAAATTTATATCTAAGACACCTTTCTTAAAAGATATTTTGAAGTTGATAATATATATTTGAATGTATTTTATATATATTCAATATATTTGAAGTGGATAATATCTTTTTCTAATAATGTAAACATTCAAGCACCCATTACAGTTTATTTGCAAAAATTGTGATTGAAGTTTAGAATTGAGTTTTGTATAGGCAGGCATTGTGGTGGCACTGGTGCTGTAGGGTTAGAAAGGCTTGACTTCATGGCATGATCCTGGTATTTGGATTTGTGGCCTAGCCATGACGTGTAAACTCCATTTAGCTGCATTGCAGTAAAGAGGGAAATGGGATTTCAGGGGCAGAGGTGTGTTTTAAAGTATTGTATAATAAGGACCAAAGGAAAGAATTAAGCTAAATAGTGTGTTGTCCCCCTTGGCACTGGGAAGGTTTTATACACCTGTGTGTTTGAATCAATTCTTATTAAAAAACGTAGTTAATTGACTTAGAATTCTAATTGGTTTTCTGCCAAGGAAATTGTGATTGGAATATCCTGGATGTTACTTTTACAATTGTGCTGTAAGTTGTTTTATGTAGTAGCTTATAATCTGGAGCTCCAGATTTCTTATGGAGTGACTTCCAGACCACAGCTCTCTGTGCTGGGATCCTGAGGAGGATTTGAAAACTTGCAGCAAAAGAACTTTTCCCTTTGGGTTCAGATCAGTCCTGTGTTACTACAACAGAGAATAACTCTGGAGGCATAAATTAAATCCTCTTGTCTTCCTAGACTATCTCACCCTGTGTACATAATACTTTGAAAATGTAATTGCAGATTATTTCATTGTCCAAGTAGCAACTTAATGGTTAAGTTTAGAAAAATTATTTAAAAGATTGCTTTGTTATTTTGTTCAAGTCTATTATATTACATAGCCAATATCACAGATATGACAAAGAAATGTTCTAGAAAATGTAATTCTTGGAATTGAAAGTGGACATAGGTAGGATTGATTGACTAAGACTGAAAGTGAGGTGTGCATCAAAAGACTTTACAAAAGCACATTGACCATGAAGTTTGCAAATGTGCTGCTGGGTGGAGAGTCTGTGTGACTTGGATGGAAACAGAACACATACCTAGGGATTTTCTTGGTTGGTTGGTTGTTGGTTTTTCATTTGGGGATTTTTGTTGGTTTTCTTGTTGTTGTTTTGTTGGGTTTTTAAAGTTTTAGGGGTTTTAATGTTAAAATAGAGTTCAGGTGTTTCATGAAGTTGGTTTTGATAGTCTGTTAGCAACCACCTGGGTCTAAACATTTGGGCTGGTGAATTAGTTTGTACTGCCAAGTTGGACTAGAAGGCAAAACAAAGTCCTGGTTATTTTATTAAGAATATTCATCCATTTGGTCTTGTTGATGTATATGGCTACTGAATCTGGCTAAAAACTGAGTATGTATAGCATTTGGTAGGTACCTGTTAAATGCATTAGTCAGGAGGAAGATGGACATTCTTTTTGAGTACTGAGCAAATCTGAAACTCATGTTTGCTTCCTGGTCATCTCTTCCTTTTCCACTTCCCCAAGCTCAGTTCTTCTGTCTGTCTGTCATAAGATGCAATGTGTTGCCCTATCATTCTTCTGTTTTACATTTGAAAGAGGATGTTTTGAAGAAAAAGTAGCAAGAGTTTAAACTATCTAACAGTGTAGATGTAGCTTATGAAAAAGCTTATAGTGCTTTTTTGTCCTAGATTAGTTTTCTTTCCTTATATTGTCACAATTTATGAAAACTTCTGCTGTGTGTGAGTCTTGTGAGTCTCTAGGCAGAGTGTCATGGTTAACACTTTTAGTTTGGGTCTAACTGTTCAGTAGGGTTTTAGGCAATCCATGTGCTCCACACAAGGCTGGATAGCTCCTGTTTGAGAACAAGACAGGCAGCAGTCCTGCCTTTGTGCTGTAGGTATTGGAATGCTCCCCCGTTGTTATCAAAGGCTCAGAGGGTGTTTCTAGGTGCTGATGCTCCTCTTGACATACCTTGTCCGGATCCATTTTGGTGCTAATGCATGTGTCTTCTGTCAAGCTGTTCTTGGGGTTTTTTTTCTTGTGTCAGTGCTGAAATGTTGAGTTAGGTGAAGCTGGCTTTCATTCTCCCTCTAGGCAGAGACCAGGCGGGACTGCAGTGAGCTTTATTTAGAATTATTACTAGGTTTCCCTTGAGAAGAAAGAATAGAATAGAATTCTGTGATGCAGTGTTCCTGAGCTACATTGAATGGACTATCTTTATGATAAGACTAGCTGCAATCTTAAATTAGAGAGGTTGCATGTAGTAAAAGGAGCACTGTTTCCATATGATGAATCATGCCTGGTTTACAGGCTCTTCCAGGCCTTTAATTGATTTGCACAATCTAACATGTTTCAGTGTTACTGTCATTGCCTAGCTGAATACTAAGTAGCATGTGCCAGAAATGTTATTTAATGTAACAAGAGAATGTGTTCAGGTAGCTTGTTTACTTGCCTTTTGCTTTTCCAGGAGTTGTTTTGAGCTACTGCTTTCAATTCCTGAAAGTGAATTACCACATGAGGTGTGGTTAGGATTCCATCAATCCATTCAGGTAAGTGTTCTGAATTTCTTTTTTGCAATTTACATATTAAAAAAAAGGCTGCAGTTGTATTCCTTCTCTTCTACCCTTCCCCTGAGTTCCACTTGTCCTGCATTGCTGTTACCTAGGCAGCAAGAATTTCTGAGCAGCAAAAGTCTGACTGCAGCAGCCTCATTGGGAGTCTCAAGGCCCAACAGCATATTTATAACCACACGGTTGATGGCAGCTTGAGCAAGAGAACCTTAGTTAGTCTTGATTGAATGATTTGTAGAAGAGGTAGATTGAGTTAAATGATTTAACAGCTCTGAAGCATTGCTTTGATAATAAAGGAGCTTTTGTGGAGGTCTAAGTGGCAGGTTGTACCTGATTTGAGAGGGATGGAAATGGTAGGGCAGGTCTTTAGTCTAGGTGGTTTTTAGAAGTGTTTCTTTATGGATGGTGCTGAAATAAGCTCATACTACAACACTCCTACACTCAAATCAAGATGGCTAATATAGACTGTGTAGGAAGAAGAGATGTTTTCTGGGTTTTAGTCTGGAGGTAGTACCTAGCTCTCTGCAGGAACTGGTGTTCCTCATGGAGCTGAAAGCCAGGAGTGGTATTGCTGTGTTCATATTGATGGGCCCTTGCAGGACCAGGGGCTGCTCTGCTTCTGCTATTGCCTGTTCTGGCTTTAGCTTGACTGGTAAATTTGGAAGCTAATCTCAGTTATAAATTACTGAGGTGAGGATCCTGGCAGGAAATAGTTGGAAGTGACTTAGACCTTGCAGCTGTCTTTATTGCATGACCTTATACCCCTTTGACTGGGGATTTTCGCAGTCCCTGAGGCTTGGCTACTGCTGCATTAGCTCTGAAGATGCTAGTACTGAGCTGCTATTTTTGTTTTCCCTGCAGTCAAGGAAACAAGAGGTGTGAAAACTTTTCAGTAGACTGAAGGTGAATAAACCTGTCACTTTAAACTGAGACAAGCAGTCTAGCAGAGCTTTGTAATCCTGCTAGTAGCAGAAGGAACAGAGATGGTCTGTGCTTGACTGAGTCCAGGTGTAGAGAAACCTCCTTTTACTGAAATATCATGGAATATTTACTGTCATGAAACACTTGTATGTGGCATGTACTTGGTAATAGCAACAAATGCAGTTTGAATAGCTTAAATCCTGTTGCCTTAGTGGTGAAAAAGATCTGTCCTTTCTTTTGAGTTCATGGGTCCTGTGACTCCCTTAGTGACTGTAACAGAGCACAATGGACATTGCAGCACTCCAGAGCCAGGTTTGAGGGTGTAGCAGATCATTTTGATAGTGCCCAGCTATGCTGTCTGTTTGGCTGTTGGCCAAAGGCTGGGTCTGTGCTCCCAACCCCTTTGTTTGTGGGGATGCCACAGATAAGGGTGGTCAGCCACAGATTCATCTTTTATGTCAGGGCTGATGCAAGATGTTGAAACTTAGTGTTTCCAAAGTAACTCTTTAATTTACTAATATAGTCAGGGTAAAGAGCAGTGAATCAGAATCACAGAGTACCAGGTTGAAAGGACCTCAGGGATGATCTGGTCCAGCCTTTCTTGGACAAAGGCAGCGTCTAGATGAGATAGCCCATCACCCTGTCCAGCTAAATCTTTAAATTGTCCAATGTTGGAGCCCATCACCCTGTCCAGCTAAATCTTTAAATTGTCCAATGTTGGAGCCCATCACCCTGTCCAGCTAAATCTTTAAATTGTCCAATGTTGGAGCCCATCACCCTGTCCAGCTAAATCTTTAAATTGTCCAATGTTGGAGAATACACCACTTCCCTGGGGAGACTTCCAGTGGCTGAATCTTCTCTTTATGAAAAATTTTCCTTGGTTGTCCAATCAGAATTTCCCCAGGAGTAACTTGTACCCATTACCCCATGACTTGTCCATGTGAGTTCTTGTAAAAAGGGAGTATCCATCAATTTTTTTAGCTACCGTTAAATACTGGAAGATGGGGATAAGGTCTCCCCTAAGCCCTGTGATCTTATCTTACACTAAAAGGCAAATGTGTTTGTAGTTGAGATGGCCTAGACGTGAAAAAAGATTTTTGGAATATGGGAAGGCATATACAGGCTTTTTTTTTCATTATAGCAGAGTTACAGCACAGCTCTAAAAGTTGCTGGCTTTTAACAGGAGCGATCTGCAAGGAGAATTCTTGTTACTAAGTTTTGTGATTTCTGTGATGTAACAGATCTTTGCATTTCTAGGATTTTGAAATGAGCAATCAGACTTTGATATGTCTATCAATAGAGAGCAGATTTTTAGTCTGATGAGATGGCTCTATTTATGCTGAATATGTTGGAAGGGAGCTGTTAAATTCCAGTGGTAGAAGGGTGTGATGTCCCACTCTTAAGAGGGACAGAGTATCCAAGATTTGTAAATCCTTGTGGCCTTAAGAATCTACAGAAGGCAGAGGATGCACAAAACCAAAATTTTATTAGTAAATTACATGCTTGGCATGGAAATTGGTGTATTAGTGCTTTACCTACCATGTAGGCACACAGCAGGGGGGGTTGGATGAAGGGTTAAGGTAACTTTTCCAACCACATTTTGTCTTTCTCACAATGTGTTATTAGCAACAATCCTTGGTTGGGTCCTCAGCATCTCACTATTGGTGTTTGAGCCATACATGTGAGCCCTTCTCTTCTGGGGTTCTATAAAGGGTGGCACAAGCTCAGATCTCTCATGTCAACTTTTAGAATCAAGGGAGAATTCAAGATGTGCTGCTGCCAGGAGTAGTAATATATGCTTGGCTTTTGTAGTGACTTTTTGAAGCTACGGCTTCCAAGTTTAGCACTCACCTGTAGTTCAGATAGTGAACTGATTAAACATGGTGATATTCTGAAAAATTCCTGGAGAGGTTTGTGGACTTTTACAAACAGGTGATTCTAATAAGATTTTGAAGTAGCTCTCTGGCAGAAGCATGAGAATGACAATGCTTGTACCTGCCTTGGAGTACAGTAGGAGCACACTTGTCACCACAGAAGGAGTGTGTCAGTCATATGAAGGGCAACAGGGACCTTCAGACAGGAATCTCTTGTAGGTTTAAACCTGTGTGTGACTGTGTGATGTGCAGATCTCCAGGCAAATCCATTAGGAAAGCACTGCAGAATTATGTTAGCACATGCCCAAGACTGATGGATGTAAATGTGCTTATTGCTTTCCTAATAAAACAGACAAGCATGGCTTCAGAGGACTGTAACTCCTAATATGGGAGGTATTTTTTGGATCTGCCTGCAGTAATTGTTGCTCTGTAACAATTACACAGGTAATGGGAGTCAGTGAAACTTCAAATAAATTTTCATCCCAGGAATGTGAAAGGTGAGTGAGGGCTTGCATTTCAAAGCATCAAGGTGTGAGGATTGTCCTAGACCTGAAAGTGGAGTGTCATTGATGTCCAGCTTGTACTGGACACACAAAATGCAGTCAAAATCTTTATTTGGTGTCTGAACCTGTTTGTTCTGGTATCCTAAATAACAGCAGCTGTGTTCTGCAGTCACCTGTGAGTCCAGTTTTCCTCATCCCTAGGCAAGATCAAAGGCAATTTGGGCAAAATCAAAACAAGGTGTGAGATTTTATGGCAGGAGTCTCAGCATGGATTTATTCAGTAGCAGCAAGCAAAAAGATGCAGACACAAATGGGGAATGCTGTAAAATATGAGTGAAAGGATTGGGGCAGAATTACAACACAGGTTTTGATACAAGTAAACTGTTAATCTGGGGGAGGAGCTCAGTGGAGAAGTTCTGTGTGGATCAATATCATCCAGTCAGGTGAAGAAGGGTAAAACCATGCATTCAAAAACATCTTCGGTGGGAGTAGAGATGTGTTGTTCTGAGTATTGAATATGGGCTGTGGAACAGGGTTCCCTTCAAGCCTTACAAAGAGCATCATTGCTTTATTTAGAAAAACTGTGAGTTGAGGGAGAGCATAAGCCAAAAACTTCTGTGAAGCTGTAGTAGATGCTGATCACTCTAAACTGCCAGGACTGAAAAATCCTGATGTCTTCAGTAAACTGCTTCAAGGCTTGTCTTTTCTTTTGAACTTTGTCCATAGACTCTTACTGTATTATTCTTTCCTGACTTCATCTAGAATGAAATGTTTTATGTCTTGCTCTTTAGAACCTGTTGTAACTTGATGGGATCTGTACATGTAAATGTTGCATTGAGTTTCTTCAAGGACTTCTGATGTATTCATAATAGATTTTTGCATATATTCCCATTAATATTAGTTTTATATTCTTCAGCAGGTCCAATATGGTTCAGCTAAGCACTGTAGTGAAAGGGCAGTGTACTGACAGTAGTTAATTGCTTATGCTACATATATTGGTGAATTTTTTATTTGGTATTTTGATACTGATACCCTGAATCTCAAACACTGTTGACTCAACAAATCAGCTTGCTTGTATCAAAAGTCCCTTCTTTCTCACCTTCCTAGGTCCTTTCAGCCCCCAGAGGTGCTGAGATGTGATGGATGCCCATAGCTGGGCTGGGCTCTGCTGGCTCTGTACTGCATGCTGAAACCCTCAGCTTAGGGAGCAGTTGCTCTTGGGAAGACATTGTTTATGTGGGATGTCTGGATCATGGAATGTCATGATCTGAGGGACAGTGATATTTTCAGTACCTAACCTGTGTCCAGGTTGTATGATTTTTAAAGTTTTCTTTGTCAGCCATGTCATTGCAGTAGTGCTGGCAGGTGAGTGGGCTGCTCTGGCTGTTTCTGAGCCGTGGCTTCTGGCTCCTCAGTGCTTTGGTAGTTCCACCCCTTTCTAGGGCATAACACCTGTGCTGAATAAAGCTAATTAAATCTCATCAAGTTCAGTCTTCAAGGTGAAGTTTGAACACATAAACTCTTAAATGCTGACAGTTTTTTGGAGTTAGTCTTTGACCTGATCTATAGTTGAGACTGAGATTAATGCTGTACCATTAGTGTGAGGGAGGAGCAGGCATGATGGATGCTCTGGCAACCTGTTGTGTTGAAAAGACTTAATGCTGTGTGACATGTAGTTGGGAAGGGCCTGAAGTAGAGGTTGTTGAAATGGGCTTTATTGATTTTTTTAGGTGACATCCAGTATCTTGTCTACCTGCACACCTGTGGCTGTTTTCTTAATCATCCTCAAGACTGAAGATAATATACAAAAACTTCCCATAGGAAGTAACTACCAGTTACAGAAACTGGGCTGTGGTTAGGTGTTTCATGGATGGAAATTTAGATCAGTTTGTTGTTTTCCAGTGGTGTTTTTAAAGCTGTTCTGAGGCTGCTACAACTTGAGCATCTTTTGACAGTAGCACTTTGTTAAGCATTGTGTGTCATTCACCTGGCTGGTTCTATTGGCATGCCATTTAGCTCAGTGTAAAGTGGGGAATTGATCATGTTTTAGTTTTAAAAAGCAACACAAAACAAAAAAACCCACTTGTTCCCTGGGAGTGTTTGTGGTGTGTTTTGTTGACTGTTCCAGCATGCCGTGGAAGCAAAGACTTGAGAGGAAGAACAGCTGTGTGAGCCTAAGGATTGCTTAAGTGATGTTCTCAAATGCTTAAACACAGCCTGAAACCTTTGTGTGTGTCAGTCTCAATGCTGATAGCTAAGAGCAGTTTGAGCTCTGGTCAAGAGCATTTAAAGTCCCTTGTGTCTTTAGGGTCCAGGTGTGACATTCCAAAATTACTTTTAACCTTGTGAGTAGCATTGCAAGCTCAAGACCAGAACTCAGTCATTGCAAGCATCCTACTTGGCTATCTTTGCATCTGCCAATTAGCACCAACTCCTCTACCAGTACCAACACCTGATTTTTGAGGTGGTCTTACCAATAAGTCACTCACTAATTTTACTTTCTTTATAATCACTTTAGAATTAGCGTGGTCTTTAATGATTTCAGTTAGCAGGTTGCTATGAGCTGACAGTTGGAACATGGTCACAACAGTTATCTAAAACTAAAATTAACTTTGGGGCAATATCTATAGAAAACATTTCATACTGCTAAGGAAGATGAGATTGTTACAGTTACCAGAACTGCTTGATTGTTGCATTTAGCTATGAGACTTCTAATTTTATGGTCCTTAGAAGGTGGAAGTCTGCAGTATAGTTCTGCATTTGGAAAGAACTAATGTGTGGTTTTTTGCTCAGTCTGATGTTGGTTTGGTTTTTTTCTTGCAGTTGGAAAAATACTCATATAGGGCAGAAGCACCGACTTCCACAAAGTGTGCTTCCAGACATAGTTTGAAATTTCAGTGTGCTCAGTCTGCAGCTCTCTGAAGGTTTCTGTTGTGGCAGAGGCATGAGTTTGCTGGAAGAAAGCTTAGTTATCTGATCCACCTCTTCACTCAGAGTAAGAGGGCTTTCTTAAATCAGATTGCTTAGGGTCCTTGCCCCTACCACATGTTGTCTTTAACAAATGGAAAATGCACAAACTTTCATTAGTCCTTTCAAAATGAGTGTTTACATATGGAAGCGCTTCCTGCACACACACTTAGAGAATTTCCTTTCCTGTGAGTCCCTTGCTAGACAGCTCCAGCTACCTTCTGGCAATGCAGGGAAGATAAAGGCAGCTCTAAGATATTCATTTTCACCCTTCCTTCTGCACTTGGTGGTCTTTGCTGAACGTGGGTTACTGTGGCAAATGAATTGTACAGTTGCAAACTAGGTGTTGTACTGCAGTGGAATTACAAAAGGGCCAAATGGGAATAACCACTTCAGGAATCTCTTGGTCATGCTGTGTTTGAGACTGTTCAGCATAGCTAGCCTTGTTTGCAGTAAGAGCTCACTGCTGACCTACACTTAAATTACAGACCCTAGAGACCTGTGGTGCCAATCTGGAGCCCAGGCAGCTGGTGACCAACCTGTTCTGATACTTGGGGCTGTACCATGGGCAGCCCTTCCATTTGCTGTGCTGAGCTTCACTGAGTCCCTGTCAGTGTTCTGCAGCCTCTTGAATGCCCTTCTGGCTGCTGCCCAGCAGTGTCAGCTGCTCTCCTGGTTCTGTATGACCAGAGAATGAATCTGCTCTGTCCCATTATTCAGACAATAAATGTGTTCAAAATACCAACTCACTGTTGACCCTGAGAAGTGCTACTGGGAGACAGCTGCCAGTTGGGTGTGTACAGTTTGTCACAAGCCTTTTAAGTCTGGCTATTGAGCTGGTTTCTTTAACCTGTATTTTGTCCACTTTTCCTTATTTTAACGATTTTGTTTTCAAGATACTGTGGGAGATTGTCAGAAGCCTTGCCAAGTATGACTGATGTCATGTGTAGCTTATCACAGAAGGTGGTCAGATTACTGCATGTAGTTTCCAGGAGAATTTGTCTCATGTTCTTTTTGGGGTCAGGCTATGCTGACTGGCCTGTAATTCCCCTGGGTTTCTTACCCTTGGTGGTTTCTTCAAGTCACTAGAAACCTTTCTCCATTGTATCTAAAGGGTACAACAGAGACTATCAAAAGCAAGCCTGAGGTTAAAGATTGTGTTAAAAATACAACAGCTTGAAACACAGCTCAGCAGAAGGAGGGGGCATTGCCACATACTGAACTTAAGATCTGCTGTGAGAAGCATTTTTACTGAAGGTGTAGCCACAAATCACTTACAGTTAGTTGGCTTTATTTGTCAGCATTAGGAAATTCTGAAAGATGATATTTAATGCTTTCAGTTCAAGTCACCCTACATCTGTTTCTCTACTAGGGACATGAAATGACTGGAATTTGTTTCAAGCTGCCTTCTTTTCTGTGTTAGACTCTAGATTCTTCCCATGTGTAATGTCTTTTTTAAATTCCTCCTTTGCTCCTCGGATTTCCAGAGTTCAAAGCAGCAGGCCCTGATCACTCTGAGCCATGTGCTGTGTGTAGAGGTTTTGTGGGTGAAGCTCAGCTGGAGACCTGCTGAGAGTCTCTGGGTCAGCTTCACAGCATCAAATGTGCTAGGATCAGAAATCCCTGGATCTAAATGCACTGGACATAGATTAGTTTCTAAGAAATTTGCATCTTCATTTCCAGTAGAAGAAAGTTTTCATCTTAATGATGAAATATCCCATGGCATTTTTCAGTTAATGACTGATGGCTTTCATGACTCTCAAAGTGAATTGACTGGCTCATCTTTAGTGTAAACACTAAATGTACAATTTTAGACTCTTACCATTGTGTTATTCATTTTGAAAATCTAGTATTTCTGAGTTTTTCAATAGCATTATATGCTTTGATACAAAATCATCCTTTGTTTTTCCTACAATTCCTTTGTATTTTGTACAATATATATACACATGTACATGGAGAACCATAAAAATTGCAGAAGAGTTACAACTGCAGAATAGGCTTTTTGATTTAAGCCATTTCAGTCAGCTCAGTAGTCTGAAATTGGAACGTTTTGCAGTAGGATTAGAGAAGTGAAACGACATTGGACTATTAAAATCCCAATGCAAACTTGTCAAAGCAGTAATGACTGAGAGGAATAGTGTGAAAGTATTAGCATGTAGTGAAATACTAGAATAGATAATGTAAAATTATATTGGCTTAATTTTTAGCTGAGACTTTTAATGACTTTTTTTTACATTTTATAGGATTCACATGATGCTTTACTGGAATTTGGGAATAACAACCTCCAAATATTGGTGGATATCACAAGGGAAGGGGTATGGAAAAATCCAGTTCTTCTTAAAATTCTATCCCAGCAACCAGTAGAAACTGAGGAAGGTAAGAGTGTGTTTTTAGAGATGTGTGGTTGTTCAGAAATTACTTGGGGCAGTTTTGGTGGGTAAGCAGTGACTTGAAGACAGAGGAGTTGCATTTTAAATTGTATTGTGGGGTAGTATTCATATGTTGCTAAATAAATTTATTATGAAACTGTCTCACTGGCATTTTGAATAATGTGTCCAATTGTACAACCAGTGCATCTCTGCTTGGACTGTACTATCCATGAGTTTGAATATTTTGAAACTCCATTTTAAAAAATCATTATTTCTTTTTTGATCATAAAAATACAGAAATTTTTCTTCCTGAGGTGCTTTGTTTCTCATTACTCTGTGCTTTTAAATGTTTCCCTGAACTCTTCACAGGGAGGAATTGAGTATGTCCATACTTTTCAGAGGCATAAAAGATTCATGTGGAAGGGCAGTGTGGAGTGTTATTAACTCTAGGTGGGGAGGCACTTTGTGTTTAGACTGTGGAAATCAGAAACTGCTGAGAGGTGAGGAACAGGAGGGGCTAGTGTCACTTTATGTAATATAGTCGTTCTAATGTCTTCTAGTAAATTCTTCCTTTATTCTGAATTTTTTCCCATTAGTGGTGCCATTAAGTACTTTGTAGGTATTTTATCTGTTTTATTAACAGTGCACTAGACTGCAGTTTACCTCTGGTAGTCTAAAGTTTAAATTAATACAGAAGGGAATAAAAGTTTAAAGTAAAGTCTTAAAAATTAAGGAGGAAAAAAAAAAAGGTATTTTAAGTTTTCTTCCATAGCAGAATCCTTTGTTCTGGCTTTGGGTAGCCTCTCTTTGAGTTGAAGTATGTCAGTATTTTAATAAATAAATAGAAACATGTTACATTTATTGAGACAATATGTTGCTCCTTGTGCTAAAAAAAGAGCAGCCAGTTTGGACTGGAGTCTTCCCTAGCCTTCATGTCAGGTATTAATAGCATGGCAGAAGCATTTGAACTGTTGTGGTTTAAACTCAGCTGGAAACATTTAACCTCACTCAGCTGCTCCCTTTTCCCCCTCCCCCTCTGCTGAGAGGGAGACAAAGGCCGAGTTGAGATAAGAACAATTTACTTGTAAACAGCAATGAGATAAGAAATTGAACAGTGACAGCAACAATACCAACAGTTTATAAAAGAAGTGATTGCATTCAAAAACACTCTCTGAGAAGCTCTGCACTTTGGCCACAGCACTCCCCTGCAGCACTGCAGGCTGGGGACAGTGGCCAGGCACAAAGGGACCTGGGGTGCTGCTGGACAGCAGCTGGACACGAGGCAGCAGTGTGCCCAGGAAGGCCACTGGCTCCTGGCCTGGCCCAGGAGTGGTGTGGCCCGCAGGAGCTGGGCAGTGCTGCTGCCCCTGTGCTCGGGCTGCACCTTGAGGGCTGTGCCCATTGTGGGCCCTCAGTTCAGGAGGGACATTGGGATCTTCAGACATGTCCACAGGAGGGCAACAAGGCTGGTGAAGGAGGAGTGCCTGATGGAGCTGGGGTTGTTTCACCTGGAGAAAAGGAGGCTCTGGGGGGACCTTTTCACTGTCCACAGCTACCTGAAAGGAGGGTGTAGTCAGGTGGGAGTCAGCCTCTTCTCCCAGGCCAAGAGGCCACAGTCTTAAACTGCATCAGGGGAATTGCAGGCTGGACATTTGGAAAAAATTTTTCACTGAAACAATGATTGGGCACTGGGATGGTCTGCCCAGGGAGGTGGTGGAGTCACGGTCCTGGAGGTGTTTAAAAACAGACTGGATGTGGCACTCAGTGCCATGCTTTAGTTGATGAGGAGGTGTTAGGGCATGGACTTGATGATCTCAAGGGTCTTTTCCAGTATAGTTAATTCTGTGGTTCTGTGATGTTCATTGGAGCTCTTCTGCACACGTGCATCTTTAGGTAGCCTGGGATACTCCACAGGCACACCTAAACAGTCTGAATGTGACTCGGGAGTCTGTATTAGACAAATCTGGCAAAAGCACATTTCTCCAGTAAAGCATTAGACATTTTAAGTAAAGGGTACTTCTGAGAAGTTGAATACCTGCCTAAAATGTTGCTTCTACCATGTGTCTTGCATTTGTGGCAATCTTGAAAACCTTGGATTGTTTTTCTGCTTGCTCTGAGCAGCTGGAATTAGTCTCTTGGCCTTGTGTAGGGCATGGTTGGAGTTGGTGTTAAGCAACTATCTGTAGATGTCTACTAAATTAACTTAATCATTTGTTACCTTCAGAATCATATCAAGTAAATGCTAATTTCTGTAATAGACTGTAAGTCACTGATGAGTTACAAGGTTTGTCTTCCTTCTTTCACTTGTGTCACTTCTTTGATCTCTATGATGTTCTGTGCTAGCAGGCTCCATTTGATAGAAATAGGAATCAAAGTTTACTTCCTACAGGGCCCAGAAGGGATGCAGCTCTGCTTTTAGACTTGGGAGTAGGGGCTGCAGAAGGAGCTCCAGTGCAATGGATTTTCAGTTGCCTTAGTCAAGCTGCCATTTTAACCTTCAGTACAACAGCAGCTTCTCAAAGTGTCTTTTTCAGTCATCTAAAGCTTAGTTTCTCTGAATGGTTTGTATTTCATGCTTTTTGGGGTTTTGTGATGAGTTCCTGAAAAGCATTCCTAGTCCAGATGTGAGAGTAGCTCAGTGTGCCTTGCTGAAGCTGTGTTTTGTGAACTGGTAGTTCGTGTTAATGATCATCAGATGCTTAGTTGAGTGAACAGTCCTGAAGGTGTGTCAGGTTCCTGCCTTTCTTGTTTAGAGTTCTTCATTTTAATTCTGTTTTTTAATGCACTGGCCTGGAAAGGGAACTGACATCAAATATAAATATGGGTTGCCAAATTTGTTACAGCAAGTTTCATAGCAGCATTGCATTGGGTTCTGTCTGCTGCTTCTATGGCTGTTAATAAATTGCACTGCCATGTGCTAGGCTGGTGATTCCTAATTTTTACTGTCAGCTGGCTGAGGATGGTTGGTTGGGGCATTAATATTTGCTTCAGGAATGGGCTTTAAAAAAATAATTTCAACTTAGGCCTTTTAGGCGACTAAACAATACCAGCATTCTGGTGGGACCATAGTTGTGACATCCCATGTAGTTCTGTGCCTCAGGCACTTAGCTTTAATACGGATACCAAGACTTCTCCCCCACTTTTGTCTTAACAAACCCTGAACCAAGGAGGTTGGGGTCAGCTTGAGTGCAGCAGATGAATGCCAACAACTCGCTATGTCTGTCTTGATGAGAGTTGGTTTGTAGGACAGCTGGGATAACCATGCAACAACTGCTACTGTATAACACACAGACCTCGGTGCCAGTTGTGCATGCTTAACATACCTTTCTGCACATCAGCACCTGTCCCTTTGTCCTTTTCCACAGGGACTTTCAGCAGAAATGCTCACCCAAGAGGGTGCTGTTTCCCTGGAATGTTCATCATAGTAATCACAGAGTCTTTTCATGCCCTAGAGCCATCCATGCTTTGTAAAGGTTGTATTCATAATATTGTGGTGTAACTTAAGTTATCTTTCACTGCAAGTGTTTTGGGTAAGAGAGGAATCTTATTGTTACCTTTTGGTCCTGGCTTAAGAGAGCTCTTAAGATATGTATAGAGTTGGAAACTGCACTGCCCTTTTGGCTAAAGGGTTTGGAAGGGAAGGCTTGCAGGATGTCTGTGCTGATTTTTTTATAGCAAGTTGTTTTAGTCTTGAGAAGCTTGATAGAACGCTGTGACAGAACACATAACAGCAGGAGAGCTAGGAAGAGAAGGAACAAGAAAGTCTGTTCATGGACATGTATGGAAATGTAACAAATTTGGGTCTGAGTACAAAATTAGGTTCTCTGAAGGAAAACAACTCTTCTCATTTTGCTGTCTATTCCTCAGGTTTTGTTCCTTTTTCAGGAAGAGGAAACTTTCCACTTTTGAGTAAAGCTAAGAGCTAAGACAGATGTCTGACTAGTGAGTCATTTCTGCATTTTGCTCCTACCATCATCACCTACATCTGCATGACAGAAGAGCTCAGTTTCGTTTGCCTCCTTTGCAAAGCTCACTACACACTCGTTTAGGTGTGAAAGAATTGGCCCGAGGGCACAGACCTGCCACCCTCGGGGAGCATTTGCTTACTGACTACTCTCAAAGACTGCAGCAAGCTGAGACCCTTGTGCACACTGGCAGGGCATCCACCTCCATCGGAGTTTGTCTCATTTGTGCTGGAAGATAAAAATGTAACTGTTAAACTGAAAGTGTTTAATTTCACTGACTGCAAGTAGTCTTAAAATACCTCCCATGTCTTGACTAGCTGGCTCTGACACTTTAGTAAAACTTCATTTAAGCAGTTGCCAAGTGCATGTCTAGCTGTGTAAACAAGAGGAAATCTTTAGAATTCTTAGAGGAGATAAAAAGAGTTTTGTTTTGTTTTGTTTTGTTTTTTTTTCTAGTATGTCCTTTATTCCTCTTATGGACCTGAAAAAAAAGAAGTATTCTGTGAGCCAAGAGGTGTAGAAATAGGGACTTAGAGAATTGTTTTGAATTGCTTGTGGGCACTAAATTCCTGCTAGGCCCATGAATAGCAGTTCCACTTGAAGAGGTGGCTGAGCTGATAATGGGTAAGCCAGCTTTGTGGGAGTTCTCCCTCAACAGTGATCTCCTGGCCATCTGTTGTGGTAGCAGTCTCTTACATCAAATACCCATATTGAAGCACTGTTAGCTTTCCTCGATGAGTAGTCAAGCACAGTGTCATACAGATGCAGTTTTTAAGGAAGAGAGGAGGCTTGTTTCCTAGCAACTGGAGATCTTACTGCAGGCTGCCTCTTGGTCAGGCAGTTCTTTCTGCTTTATTCATTGAAGTTCCTTTAATGTGAAGTGTCAGCTGGATCAAGAGTTTAATGCTCAGAGGTTTTTCCTGTGAAAAACAGAAACCTTTACCATAGATTTAAATCTTAAAATGATTCTCTAATGGACCGCTAAGCTGACTCCTGAAGAATACAAGTAAGCTCCACTACAGGTATGTGATATGTACCTGGCACCTGAAATGAGTTTTCTGTTCAGGTGTACATTGTGAGTTTTCTCCCAACAAGGGTAGTGTCTGTTAGAAAACACTGTTGCTTGTTTGGGCAATATTTTAAGTGCAGAAAGCAGGAAAACTTTCTTGTTATGTGCCATCCTCTCTTTTAGAAATGTACCATACCACTGGTTTCTTAACTACTCACCTTACATAGTAATAATAAGATGCTAATGCAATGGAAGAGCTGTTGAATTGAAATCTTTTCTTAAGTTGTCAGTCTAAAGCAAACATTATTTTTTGACTAATCCAGCGTCTCTTGCAGGCACCAGAGGTAACTGGCTGATTACAGTTACTGCAGAACACCATTCTAGTGTTTTATCAGAATGTCTCATGCATTTCCATGATTTCTTGTACAGTTCATCAGCCAGTTTGTTCCTTGGTTCATATGCATTACTGCATGTAGTGTAAGCATGTGTTGAACCATCTCTTAATTCAAAGAGTCCTTTGAATGATGTACAGATCTGGAGACTCATATCAAGGCTTTGTGAAGATATTTATGTTAAGCTGGAAATAGCACCACAGATATTTTGAAGAGTATGATTTCATCATGTTGGTTTTGCACAGCCTGATTTTTGGTAGTGGGGGGGCATGGAGGTGGCTTCTGTGAGAAGCTGCTGGAAGCTTCCACCGTGTCCAGCAGAGCCAGTCCCTGATGGCTCTGAAGCTGGACATGCTGCTGGCCAAGGCTGGGCCAATTAGAAATGATGGTAAGGCCTCTGTGATAACAGATTTAAGAAGAAAATAAAAAAAAACAAAGGGGAGCAATTTGAATTCTAGCTAGAGAAGAGGAGGAGGTGAGAACATGTGAGGGAAGCAATATGGAAACACCAAGGTCAGTGGAGAAGGAGGGGGAGGAGGTGCTCCAGGTGCCAGAGCTGAGATTCCTCTGCAGGCTGTGATGAGACCATGGTGAAACATGGTGCCCCTGTAACCCATGAAGTCCATGGGGGAGGCAGAGATCCACCCACAGGGGATGCACAGCTCCACCCACAGCCCCTGGGGTTCCACAGGGGATGCAGAGATCCACCCGAAGCCCCTGGGGTTCCACAGGGGATGCACAGCTCCACCCACAGCCCGAGGGGAGGTGCCCCTGCTGGAGGGGTGGGTGCCTGGAGGAGGCTGTGAGCTGTGATCCAGTTGCAGTGGAGAGAGGGGGCCCTGCTCCCAGGCTGGAGCAGCCTGTCCTTGCAGGACTGCAGCCCATGGAAGAGTGACCCACCCTGCAGCAGTTTTGGGAGAAGTGTCTCCTGTCGGAGGGATCCCACAGTGTCACAGGGGAAGGACTGTTCTCCTTCAGCAACAGAAGAAAAACCTTGGGTGATGAGCTGACCAAAAAACCCATCTCCCTGCACTGACAGTGGGAAGGAGGGAGGGGTTGGAGGAAGAAAAGGTGGTTTTGAGGGCTTATTTTACTTCTCATCCTCCTCTGATTTTGTTAGTAATTAAACTCACTTTGTAGTGCTACATTGGGCTTGTTTTGCCCATGGATGTTTTCTCTTGGTTCTTATCTCAACTCATGAAGCCTTCACTAAATTTTTCTCTCCTCATTAAATTTTCCTCTCCTCTACCCAGCTGTAGCAGGGGAGTGAGTGAGTGACTTTTGTGGGTGCCTGGCATTGGCCAGTATCAAACCAAGTACATGTACTTAATCAAAGCTTTTGATGCTGTCTCACAGCATCCCTGGATTAAATGTCCAGGACACAGCTTGATAAATCCATAGTGAAGAGTGAGCTGATAGGTCAGGTGCAAAGAGTTACAGTAAATGAGATTGTCAGGCTGGTGAGCAGTCAGTGGTGGGGTTTCCTTAATGTCTTCATAAATTATGTTATGTGGCAGTTGAATGTACATGAAATAAATTTGCTGATGTTGCTGTGTTAGGATCTGTGATCTCCTTTGAGAGCAGAGGCCTTATAGAGTGATCCAGGGAGCTGGGCAGTCACCAACCTTATGAACTTTAACAAGAGTAAGCAATGAATTCTCCACCTGGGACATGGTAATCCTGGTTACATGGACAAACTCAGAGATGGAGCCCTGTGGAAAGAGATCTGGAGGGTTTGGGTTGATGGCCACTTGAGTATGAGTCATGTGCCCTGGCAGCCAGAGGGGCCAAATGTGTCCTGGGGTGCAGCAGGCACAGCCAGTCCAGGGGAGGGGACTGTCCAACTCTTCTGTGCTCAGGTGGCTTCACCTTGAGTCCTGCTTTGGGTTGAGCAGTTTTGGGTGCTTCAGTACAGAAAGGACATCAGGGCACTGGATTGTGGCCAAGGTGGGGGGAGGCCTTCAGGCTCCTCCTTACGAGGAGCAGCTGAGGTCTCTTGGCTTGTTGAGCCTGGAGAAGAGAATGCTCAAGGGTGACCCCATCACAGCCTGCACCTTCCTCAGGAAGGCTGTGAGGAGGAGGAGGTGCTGCTCTCCTGTGTCTGGTGGCCAGCAGCAGGACAGGAGGACATGGAATGAAGCTGTCAGGGTAAGCACAGGTTAGACATGAGGAAAATGTTCTTTACCCCAAGGGTGGTTGGATACTGGAACAAGCTCCCCAGAAAAGTGGTCACAGCACCAAACCTGCCAGAGTTCAGGGAGCATTTGGCCAATGCTCTTACTCATACAGTTTAATTTGAGGTAGTGCTTTGAGGAGCAGGACTTGCAGGTCCCTTCCAACTGAATTCTGTTTTTGTGATAAACACCTGGGAAGAGCACGGAACTAAATCTGTGAGGTATTTAATCCAAATAAATAAATTTTGCTTGCTATTTACAAAAATAATCTGAATTTTTATTATTGAATTTGTTCATCAAGTCTCATCGTGATTAGTAATATTTGCTTGTTTAAG
This sequence comes from Passer domesticus, assembly GCF_036417665.1. Lineage (NCBI taxonomy): Eukaryota > Metazoa > Chordata > Aves > Passeriformes > Passeridae > Passer > Passer domesticus. The sequence continues at coordinate 3,122,833 of NC_087497.1, read as the reverse complement.
AGCATAAGCCTAGAATGTCTTTAGCACAATTTTTCAAAAGTTCACAAAGATAATATTTTTACCCTCAACTTCATTTTACATATTTTGGCATTACATGGAGTTTTAACAGCTTGGGTGGAAAATTTTCCAGTTGAAAAGCATGTAATGAATGACTTAAAATATTTTTTTATTTTTGGAATATAAAGCTGCAGTTGCAAGGTGATGATTCTGAGCCTCAGTTAAACTGCTGGTATCTGTCTGGTGTGATCAGTGTCCTTTAGCCATTGCTCAAGGACATACATCTTTAATGGTGCTGCCTTTTGGGGGCCATGGTGGGGGGTGGCTGTGTGGGGTCTGTTTTCTGTAGCCCAACATTCTCTTCCTGCTGCGTTTGGGAGAAGAGTCCATTGCTGTCACTTGTCACCATGCCTAGAGTTTCCTAAAAACACATTCACTGCACACATTGGTGAAGAAGTGTAAATGCAGTGAGACAATTTCATTTAGGTGTCACCTGTAAATTGGTCTGTTCTCAAAGGATTTTTTCTTTTCCTAGCTAATAAATTGATTACACGAGAAGGGCCTTCCTTTCTGCAGATGCGAATAAAACATTTGATGAAGTCAAACTGCATCCCCCAAGCCACCTTCTTGTCAAAACTGTGTGCAGATTCTCCAGAAATTGCAAATGTTTCATCTTTTCGCCAAGCCTACATCACATGTGTGTGTTCAATGCTGCCTAATGAAGACTCCATTAAGGAGGTTAGTAACCTATAGTCCCTTTTTAATACTTCCTTCCTTCCCCCCCAAAATCTGCTGTATTTTACTTTATCAAATGCAAAACTGACACATCAGCAAGGCCTTGCTCTGGAAATGTCTGCTGCAAGAGGTCAGTTCTGGGTCTCAAGTTGAGCACCAAAAGTCAGTGGACCCTGGAAAGTGCTGGCATTGCTGAATGAACTCATGTCAAGCCTGAATGGGAAACTGGGTTAATATCCCTGCTTCTGCTCTTCCTGCTGAATGAGATGTCTGCAAAAATCAGTTTAACTTCCTGTTGTTTGTTCTCTGTCATTGTTTTTCATGATGAGCAAGAAGTTTGAAATGTTTATAATATCAACAGCTGTTTAAAGTACATATTGCTAGAACACAGTCTGTTCTGTGAAGCTGAATAGATCCAGTGGAAAAATGTATTAAAATCTAGTGTTGTCTTAGTAAATGCTCTTCATAATTACTTTGTGGCTTATATCCAAGCTGACACCCTGGTTTGATACACAGATATGTTCTTCTTTAAGTAGACATTGCAGAACTTCCTTGGGATTTGTCTCCTTGTCGTGGTTAACCCTAGCTAGACCCAATCCCCTCATAGCTGCTTGCTCAACTCCCCTACCAGTGGTACCAGGGGCAGAAGTGGAAGGGTAAAAGTGAGAAAACTTGCAGGTAGAGGTAAAGACAATATAAAAGGTGAAGCAAAAGCCATGCACAAAAGCAAAGCAAAACCAGGAATTAATTCAGTTCTACCCACGAGCAGGCACCTCCAGAAGAACAAGGCACAATTGTGCATAACGGAGGCTTGAGAAGACAAATGCCAGCTCTCAACATGCTCCCCTTCCTCCTCCTTCCCTTGCTGTATGGAGTGAGCATGTCATGGTCTGGAATATCCCTTTGGTCAGCTGGGGCCACCTGGCCTGGCTGTGTCTCCTTCCAGCCTCCTGTGCACTCCCAGCTTCCTTTGCTCTGTGTGAGTGCTGCTCAGCAATGACAAAAACACCTCTGTGTCATCAACCCTGTGTCCAGCAGAAATCCCAAAGCCACGAGGAAGAAAATTAACTCTACCCCAGCCAAAATCAGCACACTACTCTAAACGCTTCTGTTTCTATCATCATGTTTTGAAATGTGGTTGTTCAGAGTGAGCACCTAGGGATGAAGAGAGCAAGAGCCTGGCTTGTTCACAGCTCTTGATCTTTTTGGACCTGGCTTCTAATTTTCAAAGGTAACACAGGAATCCCTGTAAGTGCAGAGAGACGGAATGGGAAGTTTTAGGTAGATGGTTGCCTGCATGCAAATCTTTAGCTAAGCTGCCCAAAGTGGAAGGTTGTCCCAAAGAAAACGAATACTGAGAAGGGCTCAGAACTAACAGGTGAACTTCTCATACCATTTTGTAGCTGAAAGGTGTGGCATGATCTCGGGGTATGGGAGACAATGTTTTGTTTGTGAGACTTTGGTACAGTAAATGTGCATTTCTTTTGTAAATGTACTGTGAATAAAGTGACTTTTCTTTTTAATTTTCTTTAAGATTGCAAAGGTGGATTGCAAAGAGGTACTAGACATCATATGTAATCTGGAATCTGAGGGACAAGAAAATACTGCATTTATTCTTTGTACAACATATCTTACCCATCAGCTTCAAACAGCAAATGTGTATTGCTCTTGGTAAGTACAAGCTGCTCCTGCTAACTGTTCCTCACTAGCTAGAATTGAGTGAATATAGTACAAAAATATGTAGAGAAGGTGGATTTACCCTGTACTTGAGAAGTGCATCAGACTGAAGCTCTTCCTAGAGAATTACTTATTTTGTCACAAGTTGCTATGCTGATAGAGCAGTTAGAGAAAAGTAATGTTTAAGCAATATAAAACTGAAATAGCACTCACACTATTGGCATGAACACTTCTGTGGGGTAACAGATGTGTCAGTGGTGCTGGGTCAGTGCTCTCAGGGTTGCTATTAAACCCCTGGCTTTGTGCTTCCACAGAGTTTGTTGTCAGTCTGTTCTTCCCTTGGGAATACTTGGCCCCATGAAAGTCTGGTGCATTTTTTGGACCTGTTCCAGAGAGATGTCAGTATTAGGAATGAGCAGAAGCAACACCCTGTTGCTTCTCTCCACTTCCCCTCCAAGAGCCTTTTTATATTTTTATAATTTCTGTAACCCCAAGAATTCTCAAGTTCCAGGTGCCTTCCCTGGGGATGAGATGGGAGAATGAAGTCTTGTGTCTAATGGCAATGCTGACATTGCAGAGGTGTATCAGTTGAAGTTCTAGTAGTGTACCTAGCAGTCCTTGTACAGCTGCTTGCTTATTGGAAGAGAAGTGGCAACTTTGTTATGATTCATCTTACCCATTTTAAATTTCTGCATGAGAGGTAAAGACTCTGGAAGTGTGGGACTGGGGGTTTTTTTGTCTAGAAAGGAAGTCTGCAGCTATAGATGTGTGCAGTAAGTGAGATGAATCCCGGTGCCAGTGTCTTTCCCCTGTAAGGGTCAGGGGATACACTGGGGTTTGATCTGGGGCTGGAGTGGGGCACAGGAGCAGTTCTCTTCAGTGTCACTTGGAGATCAGGACCTAATTGAAGTGTGTGCTGTCCTTGAATAACACATACATTTTTCTTGGCATCAGCTCTGAACTGACACACTGTGACTGCACAGATTGTGTGTATCTGCAATGTTGTTACATTCTGCTTTCAACTCTTCGCAGGGAACTGACACTTTTCTGGAGCAAACTGCAGAGAAGAATAGATCCTTCCTTAGATTCCTTTTTGGAGAGATGCCGTCAGTTTGGCATCATTGCCAAGACACTACAGCATCTATTTTTCTTGATAAGAGTCATACAATCTGAAGTAAGTAACAGTCCTGAGTCTTTGGGCACAGCTAGAGCTGTCTACATTAATTTATTGTTTTCTTAATAATTCTATTGAACTGAAAAAAAATATAGCTTATTTCATTATTCATAGTTTCTGATTATCCCTAAGAACATACTAATAAAAATCTTCTGTTTTCTTTCAACAGGCAGAGGAAGCAGGACTCGCTGTGTCTGTGTTGTTGTGTGTGAGAGCCCTTCAGATCAGGTCCAACGGAAGCGATGAAATGAAGACATCAGTGTGCAAAACAATTGCTTGCCTTTTACCAGAAGACCTTGAAGTTAGAAGAGCCTGTCAGCTCACAGAATTCTTACTTGAGCCAACTTTGAGTGGATTTAATGCCTTGGAAGAGCTCTATATGCAGCCAGACCAAAAATTTGATGAAGAAAACGCACTGGTTCCAAATTCACTCCGCTGTGAACTGCTGTTAGCTTTGAAAGCATATTGGCCATTTGACCCTGAATTTTGGGACTGGAAGACTTTGAAGAGGCATTGTCTTAAACTGTTAGGGAAGGTAGCTTCTGATTCCGAGGATGATGCAGGCTGCCATATGTCACTCAATGAAACTGACATGTTAGAAACTTTCTTCAGTGACTATGATGAGACAAAAGAACACAAATATTATGATGGGAAAGACACGATGAGCCACCCTAAGGAAAAAGCAAGAGTAAAAAAACCAATTGGTTCTTCAGAAAGATACCAGAGATGGCTTCAATACAAGTTTTTTTGTGTGCTCTGCAAAAGGGAGTGTATAGAGGCCAGAATACTGCATCATTCTAAGATGCACATGGAAGATGGTATTTATACATGTCCTGTTTGCACAAAAAAGTTCAAGAGAAAGGAATTTTTTGTACCACATGTAATGGAACATGTTAAAATGCCACCTAGCAGAACACACAGACCTAAAAAGAAAATAATTCTGAAAAAAGAGAGATCACCACAAAAGGCAACAGCTTCCAGCAGCCCACCCCCAGTGTTTCCAGAAAGGTCACACCAGGCACAGCTCCCTGAAAGCTTTGAGGATGACACAGAGGAATATGTCACATTCAGCCAGCTGGAAAATTGCCAGCTGCAAGACAGAGACATCTACCCCTGTCCTGGGACAGATTGTTCTAGAGTATTTAAACAGTTTAAGTACTTAAGTGTCCATCTGAAAGCTGAACATCAAAACAACGACGAGAATGCAAAACACTACCTGGACATGAAGAACAGGAGGGAGAAGTGCGCGTTCTGCCGCCGGCACTTCATGACCTCCTTCCACCTGCGGGAGCACGAGCGCGTGCACTGCGGGCCCCAGCCCTACATGTGTGTGTCCATGGACTGCTACGCCAGGTTCGGCTCGGTCAACGAGCTGCTCAACCACAAACAGACCCACGACGATCTTCGCTATAAGTGTGAGCTAAACGGCTGTAATATTGTTTTCAGTGACTTGGGGCAGCTTTACCATCACGAGGCGCAGCACTTCAGGGATGCGTCATACACTTGTAATTATTTTGGTTGCAAAAAGTTTTATTATTCAAAGACTGAATTTCAGAATCACCTTGCAGCACATGATATTAAAGTGTCAAATGGGGAAGGGAAGCAAACGCTGAATCTTGAAGGGTTGGTTTCAGAAGAAAAATCCAGTTATCTTCCAGAGTCTCAGCTGCTTGAACAATCTGAAAATTCCAATCTGAATGATAACTTGGATCCCTCAGGCTCTCAGGAAATTCCACAGGTGAAGGAAGAATCTCTCTCTGACAGTGAAGATCTCAACAGTGAAAGTAATTGCAGCCTGCATTGTGGGAAGCACACGGCAGATGCTGCAGCAAGCCAAGGTCAGACATCTCCACAGCTGCTTGGAGCAGTGGCTCACAACCAGTCAGTTCCAGGTTTTGTCGTGTCCCAGGAAGGAGTCTTCCATCCAGCAAATATGAAACAACAGTGCTCCAATGTGGCAGTTTGCTTTGATGAAAAAAATCTTTCCTGTGGTTTTGAAGGCTGCTGTTCCACCCACAAAAATTCCAGAAGTATGCAAAAGCACCTTCGAAGGGTCCATCCATACAACTTTAAAGGTAAAAGAAATATGGAAATGAAAACTAAATACTTTCTCGATCTGTTGAGTGATGCTCAGGACAGTAAATCCCCTACAGATATGAGTCCAGAGTTAGGTCATAATTCTGATACAAATGCTGACTCTCCAGAAAGCGTGTGTTGTGCTGTAGATTCTAAAGGAAGCAGTGGCCTGAGGGAAGAAACTTGTCCTTCTTCCCCAGAAACATCTTTTTATGACAGCTCTAAAGAACTAGATATTGAAGATAACATGTTGGAACTAATGTTAGGCTTGAAACATCTAAGCTTAAAAAATAACATTCAGAATTCTTCCAGACAAAAATCTTTTCTGGGCTATTCATCTAGGGATGCCAAGTGCCCTGAGTCAGTTGATGAAGCTACCTCAAAATTTCACCTTCAAGAGCAAGAAGATAATTTACCCAGCCAGTACCTTACTCAACTGGCAGCTAAACCATTTTTCTGTGAATGTCACGGATGTACATGTGAGTTTGTGACCAGAGAAGCTCTCTTAATGCATTATGTTAAAAAGCATAACTATTCAAAGGAAATGGTTCTTCAGCTCAATATGTTCCAGCATCGGTATTCACCGTTTAAGTGTCATATTTGCCAAAGATCATTTACAAGAAAAACACATCTTCGGATTCACTATAGAAACAAACATCAAATTGGCTGTCAGAGGGTGGCTCACAAGGCATGTCCTAGTGAAAAATTTGATCATGTAGGTTTGTGTACAGAGGACATGCATAAGAATAGCACTGCTCCAGTGCCTGCCTGTGCAAACAGCGTTGGGTTCTCTGGACATTCGGACTCCGAACAGCTGTGTCACCCAAAAAAGGAAGACTGCTGTTCTGAGACTGATTTGGAGTCCAATGAAGAGACAGACAATGATGTAACAAGAAAAACATCTAACATAACCTCTCTGGACAGTCATAGGGAAGAACTGGAAGCAAGACAGGGAAGAGGAAGCAAAAGAACAGTTGCTAAAGGAAACTTATGTTACATATTGCATAAGTACCACAAACCGTTTCATTGTATACATAAAAGCTGCAACTCAGCATTCACAAACCAGAAAGGTTTGATTCGCCATTACAGAACTGTTCACCAGTATAACAAGGAGCAGCTCTGCTTAGAAAAAGACAAAGCAAGAACAAAAAGGGAACTTGTCAAATGTAAAAAAATATTTGCATGCAAACACAAAGAGTGTGGTAAGCGTTTTCTGTGTTCTAAAGCTCTTGCTAAACATTGTAGTGACTTCCACAATGAAATCTTAGAGGATCAAAAACTGCTTTCTGAAGCTGAGTCTGCCAGATTTGCTTGTAACCAAGCACACTGCCATGCTGTATTTTATACATTTAATAAGCTTAAACAACACCTAATAGAAGAACATGCCAATGAAGAAAAATTAAACAAAGATTTTGAAATCCATTGTGACCTTAATGGCTGCAATCGAATTTTCACAAATTACAGTCACTATTCTCAACATGTATATTTCAGACACAGTGAATATTATGATAGTCTCTTTGGAAATCAGAAAGAGGAGGAAGATGATGACAGAGATAAAAGTGAGCAAAATTGTTTGAAAGACAGCTTTGGCACAAGCAAGCAGAATGGGAAACAATTAAAAGAAAAAGCTAAAAGAATTAACAGAAGCAGGGAAAAGCATTTGCTGAGTTTCAAAACAAAAGAGGAAGCCCTACAAATGTGCAAAGAGAAGTCTAACCAGACGCAGTACCCGTGCATGGTGCAGGGCTGCCTGTCTGTGGTCAAACTGGAAAGCAGCATCGTGAGGCACTACAAGCGCACGCACCAGATGACCAACATGTACATCGAGCAGCGCCTTCAGAAACTCGTCCTTTGTGTCAAATGTGGCATCATGATTGAAAAGCAGTCTTGCTCTGACACAGCTTCAGACTTGGATAAAAAAGGTGTAGAAGTTAATGAGGATCAATCGGCTAATTCTGAGCCTGTGCAGGAAAGTGACAAACCCCTTGTTCCAAACCCTGCATGTGATCCTCCTGATGCGAGTAACGATGACCAAAAACAACGTTCGCCGAGTAGTGCGAGTTGTGATGCCAGTGCCTTTGTGTATTCAGGCACTTTAAAATACAACCACAGTTCAAAGAGCACCTGTTTTGAAGAGCCTAACACCAGGGAGACAGCTGTGTGTAAAACTGAAGATCTTTCTGAAAGCAGTGAAAGAGAGAATAGCTCTTCTTTGCCCAGTTTACAGTTAGAGTTGCCAAGAGAGAAAGACCCAGAAGGATGTCAACATAGTGCGGTTAATCAGAATGCAAAAAGAAATGTTCTTTGTGCTACAAAAGACAAATTTCAAAAGCCTCCTGTGTCCAAACCATTTGATTTAAAGACATATAAACCAATGGGGTTTGAGTCTTCATTTTTAAAATTTATTCAGGAAAGTGAGGGAAAAGATGATGATGATGATGATGATTGTGATGAGGTCGTAGAATGGGAGTCTCCTGAGCAGTTGCCAGTAGATGAGACGTTGCAAAAAGAGGGAGACAGTCAAGGGGATACACCAGTAAACAACTTTGTAAGTGATGAAAATGTAATCATAACCCCAAATAATCCTGGGCAGCTAACAGAGATCCAGCCCTTGCTGTCAGAGTCCTCATCTGCCCCTTCTTTAGAAAACCTGAGGGCAATCTTGGACAAGGCCCTAACGGACTGTGGAGACCTTGCCTTAAAACAGCTGCATTACTTACGACCAGTCGTAGTTCTTGAAAGATCCAAGTTTTCCACACCTCTCATAGATTTATTTCCAACAAAAAAGGCAGATGAGCTGTGTGTAGGAAGTACATAAGTAGCTTTGCTTAGAGCAGATAGCCTCCACTACTGCTGTACGGGGAGAACTTCAAATTAGAACAGTAATTGTTACAGTACACACTTTTTAGGTTAGTTTTGACTGTTTAATTCCATGAATGTATAATATCTGTCAAAAGTAATGGCCAAGTTAATTTAGCTCCCCATTTTTTTCAATGAACAATGCTGATTTTGGTGCTATTTAACACATCAGAATACTGGGGGCTTCCTCTTGAGTAAATGTGCATGATTGTATATGGAACAAGTACTGGGGTACCAGGGTTTGGGGGGCGATGGAGTTATTACTTGACTTGAATGTGCACCCCAGGGTGCTTTGTGTAACATATTGTACACTACAGCATCTTATATTTTTTGAGTTATGAGTTTCAATAAATTACAGTTTTTCACCCATTTGTTTACTGTACAGTAAATCTTTAATGTGCTTTACTTGTAATTGAGTTTGGGACCATTCTGAATGCATTGGACAGTGTTGCTTAAGTTTTATGCATTTGTAGATAATTTATCAGACTGATAAAATAGATACAGAAAAGTAAAGTATTACATTTTATTTTACAACATTCTCTGTGCTTTTTTCAGACTTGAAAGAACTATAATTAGTACAGGGTTACTAATTACAGTTATGCTTGAGAAGGTCTTTGTTCTTTAAAGGCAGAGGGTGTTTCCTGAGACTGTCTGGCACCACCTGAGTGTGTGCTGAGTGTTGCCAGACTTCCAAGCAGGTTGTGTCACATGAAAGTACCAGTATCCATCTAGAGTTCCCTGGTTAGCTTTTTGGACAATGAATGACAGCTCGTGTCATGGTTTGACCCTGGCACAATGCCAGTGCCCCCATGAAAGGTGTATTTCCAAAATGGTTACTGTGAGATGTGACCTGGAAACAGAACAAAGCAGGCTATGACACCTACCTGGAAGATTCAGCAGAAGAGTCAGCTAATATTCCAAGCTCTGTTTCTTGTTCTGTATTGCATTTCTTACCACACATGGCTACATCACAAGGCCCAGAATCACTGTCCCCTATAAGGAGTATTTCCCCATCTCCATGGGGATTCCAATGAGCGAGCAGCAATCGCAGCTTCTGACTGTCTGAGGGTTTGGGTGTTGTTGGGACTTCTAAAATCACACTTTTATACTGTGATCTAAAAAGCAGCAGTGGAAAGGGAATGGAAAAAGCTTTGGGAAATGTTTAAAACAGAGCATGGGTATTGATTGGGTGCAGAAATGATGGCAGCTATCAAACTGTCTAGTGAACTGTGGTATGACCAAAATGAGGCAGAAATGGCATCTTTGTACCACAGTTAGGAAAATAAAGTTATTTGGGCATCCTTAAAAGTTAGGTTAAAAATCATACACTAAGCAAGAGAAGTGTAGCTTACTGCATAGCCTTTAATGTAATTTCTTCTCTAGACTATAAGCTTCTTTTAATGAAAGAAAGATGGTGCATCAGTCTTCTCACAAAGTTCTAAAAATGGAAGTAAGCTGTGTCAAAAGGTTAAATACTGCAACATCATCAGACAGCCTTCAATGTGTTCCAAAGTAATTTCTCTCTCTAATATAATGAAGTAGCTTTTAATTTCAAGTTTGAGACAAGTTTTAACATACTTGAATCTTCAAGATCTCAGAACAGGAGAAGAGTTGAACAGCAAACTCAATAGACTTGTGGCTGCTTCAGGTATTGGGCCATAGAGACCCCGTTACCCTCTCAGGGTTTGAGTATCCCAGAGAAGAACCTGTCCCTTTGTGGTCAGCATGAATAGTAAATTCCTGGAGGTTTGGAGACTTCAGTTTTAAGTCAAGCAGCTGTATGTCCCACAAAACAAGTTGCATGTGAAACTTGCTTCCTCAGATGCAATTCTGCTTTTGCCAGATGAGTTCCTGTGTGCCTGCAAACCACACAGAGTGCAGAGTGCCAGACTGGCACTCACTGGCACTCACTGCACCTCTGGTGTTACAGAGCGTGTTCTGCAGCGTCCTTCTGTCCAGTCCTGTTCTTTCCATAGGCTGGGGTACACCACAGGACAAGACAGACAGACATTTCTCTCTGCCAGGTATGGAGACAAGTCCTGCAACATTCCTCAGTCCAAGAGCTGCGTTTAGAAAATGGTTGAGTTGCTTTGGGCTGTATAAAAGCAGCTTGGAGGCATTTTCCTGTGGTGATGTGGCACTCCATGCACTGCCAGGACTTTCAGTAATGTGAGCTCACAGGGTGTTCATATTTCAGCTCAAAGATACCAGTACAGACTGGTCAGCTTCTTTCTCATTACAAAAATTAGATCTTTGCTGTTTCAGAGACTGTCAGTGTGTTTCAGTCTTTGAACTCCATCACCTACAAAATGCTCTAATGTCTCCATGAGGTAATAGGTGTCACAGCATCAAAAATGTACAGCTTGAATCTACATCTTCATCCCAATTTCTTATTGGGCTTTTTTATCTAATCTAATTGCCTGGCACAGATGGGTATCGGAGGAGGCCACAAAACAGTAAAGGTTTGAAGAGTTTTTACTGTCTATTCCTGTTTTCATGCCATGAGGTAGGCCATCATTTTCCCTCCCAAGTGCTACCAGAATTTGCCTTACAAATGATGTAACATTTCCAGCTTCTTGCTTTCAAGCATATGGGAGAAACATTTTGTTCTTCAGTAGAGGAACACCATTGCACCGACTTTCCAAAAAAAGAATTCTTAATGTGAAGAGCAGATACCTCAGCAAAAACAGTTCATAGGGAATGTTGCTTCCATTTTTTTAATTGTTGTCTTGAACTGTGTGGATTTTATAGGACAAAAACATGTTGTGGGCTGCCCTGCCGTGGTCCCGAGGGTAGTAAATACCTGTAAATACCTTTACAATGACAGGCATTCCAGACTGACTTCTCTCTTTCCAGCAGAGCTCTCAGCAGAGCCAGCAGCACTTCCTCATCTACCCTGTTCTTCTGCAGGGATGTATTAGGTTACAGAAAACGCTGGGCTTCAATATATTTGACAGGTCATTCTTCTATATAGTTTAAAATATATAACTAATAGATAATGAGAACATTAAGTTGGCATTATTTTATTAAAAGTTAATGACTAAAAATCCACAGACATGTTCTGTTATACTTTAGACAGGTAGAAATTAGATAAATTACTGATACTAAAATGCCGTATCTAGAAGTGCCTCAATGTTAACACCCCCCTTACCTCATCTTTGTCAGGTTACACAGTCCCTGTGCTCTGCATGGCATGCTTGTCCTCAGTGCTGGATTTCGGCAGCACCCTGCTGTCTTCACCCAGCGTTACAGGGGCCAAATCTGAAGTGCGCGTTTCGGCTTGAAATAAACCAGCAAGTACTGCAGCGGTCAGTGTTCATTTTTGTACTTCTCTTAGTGTTTCTCTAAAAGGTTTTGGACAAGTACTAACGAGGCTTTATATGCGTTATTGTGCGCGGTCTAAGTAACTTATACTGAAGAAATATAACTTAAACATCTGCCCAGATCCCCGCCGTGCTGCCCCCCACACGCGCTTCACTGGGGTGGCCGAGCCGTGCCGGGCGGAGCCGAGCCCGCACCCACCGCAGCGTCCACGGAGCCCGCGGCGACCAACCCTCACGGAGCCCAGCACAGAGCCCCCCACGAAACCCAGCCCGGAGCCCACCATGGAGCTCCTCACGGAGCCCAGCCCGAAGCCTGCCGCGGCCGCCCCTCACGGAGCCCAGCACGGAGCCCACTGTGGCCGCCCCTCACGGAGCCCAGCAGGGAGGCTGCCGCTGCCGCCCCTCACGGAGCCCAGCCCGGAGCTCGCCGCGGCCGCCCCTCATGGAGCCCAGCCCGGAGCTCGCCGCCGCCGCCCCTCACGGAGCCCAGCAGGGAGGCTGCCGCTGCCGCCCCTCACGGAGCCCAGCAGGGAGGCTGCCGCTGCCGCCCCTCACGGAGCCCAGCCCGGAGCCCCTCACGGAGCCCAGCAGGGAGGCTGCCGCTGCCGCCCCTCACGGAGCCCAGCAGGGAGGCTGCCGCTGCCGCCCCTCACGGAGCCCAGCCCGGAGCTCGCCGCCGCCGCCCCTCACGGCCGCCCCGCCCCGTCCCGCCCTCGGTTCCTCCGGCCGCCGGGCGGCGCCGCAGCGCGCGGCGGGTGGAGCGGCCATGGCGCTGTCCGGCGACCTGTGGGCAGAGCTGCCGGCTGAGCGCCGCATCTTCTGCTCCGTCCTGCTCTTCTCCTGGGCCGTCTACCTCTGGGAGGCTTTCCTGGCGCACCGGCAGGTCGGTGGGACTCTGGCGGGGACGGTCGCTGGTGGGCCGGGGCTGTGCTGGGCCCGGCCCGGCCTCACGTGGAGGATGGCCGGAGCCGGGGCTGGAGCTGGAGCCGAGCCGGGGGACGCGGGGTGTGTCACCTGCGTGTGGAGGGCTCGGCCCGGTCCCGGGGCGGCCTCAGCGCGCTGTAGCGGATGGTGGGAGCCCTCACAGCGGCGAGGGGGCTCAGTGCGGTAGGGTCACGGCGGCTCGGCGCCCCCAGCAGCTCGGTCCTCCTCCCCGCTGTGAGCAAAAATGAGGAAACGCGTGAGTTGAAATAGCGACAGTTTAACCGGGGAAGGAAGCGTGCACGGGCCGTCCTTCAGCATCTCCCCGAGCGGGTGATGTCCGGCAGCCTCCGAGCCATGCCCACCCTGGCAGGCGCATCCCGGCCCCCGCTTCCTATTGCAGAGTACGGCACAGAGCACGGAGTGTCCCCGTGGTCAGCCCCGGCTGTGCCTGCCAGCCCCATCTCCACCCCAGCCTGCCCACCTGGCAGGTTTAGCAGCAGCCGCACACCGGGGGTTTGAGCCCTGGGGTCGGGGACATGCAGCCTGATGCCCGGACAGGGGAGAATGTGTTTTGAAGTGACAAAGGGTAGGAGCTTTTCCTTAAAGTATACTGAAACAAAATAGCTGAGGGAAAAGACTTTTAGTCTTAAAAAATTTCAAGTGGCAAGTTCTCTACTGAAAAGGAAATAGCACCTCGTTCGTGCAGCCACTCGTAGCTCTGTTCTGGTGAAGTCACACGGTTTGTAGGGGAGGATCCGGTGTTTGGTTTCAAAATGAGCTTAGCTTTAACTGTGGTGTGGTAAGTAACATCCTGTGGCAAAATCAGTTTGTGTGATCTGTATTTGAGCTATTTTAAATAAGTTGTTAAGCCAGCAGTTCAGTTTCTGGTTACAACATAATTACGCTTCAGTTTTATATTTAGAATTTGGTAGAAAACCGGAATTTAGGAATAATTGTTCCTTTGTGTGTTGTTTTTTCTTTTTAACTTTCTGTGGTGGCCCATGGGATCATTTTATGTGTTATTTTTAGATCTTATTCATCTCCTTTAAAATATTAGGTGTAGACTTTAAGTTTTGTCTTCAATTTTTCAGAGGCGGGTGTATAGAACAACAACACATGTACCACAGGAGCTGGGACAGATCATGGACTCGGAAACGTTTGAAAAATCTCGCCTCTATCAGTTGGACAAAAGTACTTTCAGCTTTTGGTCAGGCCTCTATTCAGAGGCTGAGGGCACTGTAAGTACCTGTCATGTGGTATTTTTCATGTACTCAAACTGTGAAGTATTTTGGTTCTTAGTGAACCCATGCAGCTGCACCGTTGGCATTCTGGTGTCATACAGCAAGCACTGACATTTATATTCTGGTTTTGTTTGTGGCTGTATTTGTTACACAAAAAGGAGTAATTGTTCAGAAAGCATGTAATTTCTTTCTGCATTGCTGAGTCATACTGCACAACTACTGTGTTAGCTTACAGTTTAATTGTGTTTTATAGTAGTTTCCATTGCAAAATAATTAAGCAGCATGAGAGTTATTTTAAATTGTTAAAATACAGACCTTTCCCTGTGTTTGGAGGAATTTATCTAAAATTTACCTAATTTTTAGATAAAATGTAAGTAGAAGGTAAAAAGAGAGAAAAAAAAGGTGCAGTTGAAGTGAGTGGCTTTCATTTCTCCATTAAGCTTTTAAAGCCACCACACTTGCTTTCATCCTTTCCATCTCCTCCTTACACTGAAAATGCACCCTAAGTGTTAAGAGTAAGCCTTTTCAAAATAAAGAAATAGATAAACCCCTGGTGTCATCAGTATTGGAAGGCTGCTTGCTTGAAAACTGATTTTATACATAGTGATGCATCACTTGCTAAGAAAGCAAACATGAAATATTTACAAGTTGAGCTGTGTGGGAAATGCTGCCAGGCCTGTGTGAGCTGCAGTGAGCACTTGCCTCAGCAGCTCTGGCTTGGGAATTTCTTTGGTGGTGGTGTACCCCAGATGTTCCCTCCCTGTTCCTTGGCAGCCAGTATGTCAGGAGACCTTGGGAGCAGGCACAAGGAGGAGACCATGAAGCTTTCTTCAACATGGCTGTAGCAACTCCAGAACTGAAAGTGAAACTGGGGCTTTTCTCTGGGCAGGGTGAACCTCCAGGAGAGGAGGGCAGCTGCAAATGAATATCTGTGTGTGGTTGTACAACCCCAGGGCACACGAGCTTTGAGGTCTTCTGAAGATCTACCTTATGTCTGAGCCAGTATGGCAGAAAAGTCTACAAAAAATAGGCTTGCAAATATGCTAGTATTTCACAAGAAAAAAAACTAATTACCTGCTCTCTACTTCTGTAAAGTAAAAATTAATTAATGCCAGATGTTCCAGGCTTGTTTTATCACTGTTAAGATCAGAGGGATGGCAGAAAGCTAATTATAAAACTTGTCTTATTCACCCTTAAAAGGTTCTTGTCATGCTGAAATGTTAGTAGACTAAGATGACAGTGTGTTTCATACTGCCTCTGTGTTATGTGGTTTTGTTTTTAAGATGATTCTCCTCTGTGGAGGAATTCCTTTTCTATGGAAACTCTCTGGTCAGATCTCTGGTCGTGCTGGGTTTGGACCAGAATATGAGGTAAGTAGGCTTTAAATTCCTGTGAAAGTGTTTGGTCCCTACTGCAATAATTCTTTTTAAATTGGTATTTAGTTAAAAGTGAGATTTAGCTAACCTGTAATACAGTAAAAATAACAATATTTTCTGGTGCACACAATAACTCTATGATTCTGAGAACTGGTAACAGTAAATTAGCTTGCTTTTAAATTAGCTTCCTAATTAAAACAGGCTTATATGTTAAAGTCTGGTGTCTGCTTGAGTCAAATGAGGTGGTGAGCTGAGTTTTTGGGAGCTCTTTATTTGAGTATTTTCTTTTTACTAATCCTAGAATTGACCTACCTGTACACTAAAAGGGTAAGAAATTTGAGTCTACTGCTTATGTTACCTTTGTGCTGTGGATGAGGCATGTATCCAAATTTGTGTTCCAAATCCTTAGTAAGCTATTATAGTGAGCAATAATTAGTCATTATGAACAAGTTAATTCTGTGAATTTATCTAGTGTCATCATCTAACCAGTTTCAGTTAAACCACTGACCTAAAAGCCATTTTTAACACCCAGAATATTTGTTAGTATGGGTCAGTAAATATCAGGTGGTTTTCATATCAGATTTTGTTTTGTTTTTTAGATTGTTCAGTCATTGGTATTTCTGCTGCTTGCAACACTCTTCAGTGCAGTGACTGGTCTCCCATGGAGTTTGTATAATACATTTGTCATAGAAGAGAAACATGGCTTCAATCAACAGGTACTGCAGAGAGCACTTGTGCTGACCAAATTGGTTCAGATTGGTTAGATGGGCTGGTCCTTTAATGAATGTGCAACACAAAATAATGGTTTGGGCCAGGCCTTACTAAGGAGGAGTGCATGTGCATGGGCTTGAGGCCATGTAAATGTAAGGAGCTCCTAGGAGAGCTCCTTCTTCACTGACTCTGATTTTCTTATGACACTGGCATTGCTGTTTTGCCATTTGTCTTAACTGAAGGGATCAGTTCACTAACCAGAGTGGCATATTAATATTTACATTGACATCACTGATCCAATTTATCCTTTCTTTGCAGACGCTGGGATTTTTTTTTAAGGATGCTATCAAGAAATTTGTTGTGACTCAGTGCATTCTGTTGCCAGTGACATCCCTTCTGCTTTACATTATTAAAATAGGGGGAGACTACTTTTTTATCTATGCCTGGCTCTTCACATTAGTTGTTTCCTTGGTGAGTATGAGAGGATATTTGGGTTTCTTCCAGACTAGCTTACTGGTATGGCTCAGCATGCTGAATGCAGCTGAAAGGAAATGAAGAAAAATCTAAATCTCCTGTGAATTTTAATGTCTGCAAACTTTAACAGAGTGTCTTGCTCTCAATGTACTTGTTCAGGAATAATAGCTCATATTAGTTGTCCACATTAAGTCATATATAGCTAATCTGTTTAATACTGGAGTATCTTCATCAATTGAAAGAGAAGCAGTGATAAAGCTTTAGAATAGGTACTGGAAATACAGCACTGTGTGGTGATCTGTTTTCCTTTCTCCTGAGTGTAGAGGTGAGAACCAGAACATAAGCAGCTGGAGCCACACTCCACTCTCTCACTTTCCTATCACAAACTAGTATTTTATTTTTGCTCTGCCTGTGCCTTCCCATTGAGCTGTCCATGTAGATTTTGTCCTGAGGTTCTACAGATACTTTAGAACCCAGTATGACAGGGCTTGGTCTATCTTCTATATTACAAAAGCTAGAAAATAAAACATATTGGCAGAGCTTCTAACTGCTGTGTTGAAAGAACATATTCCTGTCTCACTTTTCTCCTCTGAGCCCCCTCCACCCCTGAGGGTTAAGTGCATGCTTAGACATTTGGTGTGTTGCCACCTCACTGCAGCTTTGTAGAATTTCAGGCCTTAATGTGTTTGAACAGCCTTTGACATGCAAAATCATCCTAAGGTATTAGATTTACCCTTTAGAGTCTGGTTTTGGGAAAAATGCCAGTCCCATAACTCTGTAATCAGAGTTAGAGTTGCATCCTCCTACTAGTCTGTTATGCCAAGGCATTACACAAAGATCTGAGATAAAACCTGAAGATTAGGCCCCACATGCTGTATGGTCTGAAACAGCAGTCTGGACTGAAAAGGTGATTTCCACTCTATGAAATAATCTCCTACACCTTCTGCAAAATATTTGCAGAGGGTTAAGCCCCTAAAAATTACAGTAAGAAAACTTGTTTTAGTAGTGTTTCATATTGATGCCCTCACTTGCTGTGACTTTGCAAAAGTCCGTTTTTCTGGTTTTAATTGGACTTTTTCAGCAGTGCACACACTGTCAAAAGTCCAGGTACTTGTTTTCAGTGAAATAAAACGTATCAAGATAATTTTGAATTTAATGTTGATGTCCATTTGCCTCTCATGTCCTGTTCCTTTTTCGCTAACCAGAATTTAAACTTATAAAATGAATAAATAAAAATAATTTTGTGGTGTGAGGAAAGGGAGTTCAGCTTTCCTTTCCATCACATTATTCTAGTTCTGGCTTTCTCAACTGGGCTGCAGCTGATGCCAGTTTGAAGAGATGCAGGTGCACTGTAGTGATGTTTTTAGGTCAAGGCTATTAGTCATTGTGGAGCCAGAGGCATCAGGCAGACACTGCCTCAGCCCTGCAGACAGTTGGGAGACAGAAACAAAACAGGGGACATGAAATTTCTTGCCTCTTTTTAGACAGTTGTTTTGCAAGTTAGCAGGAATTAGTCCCACTTTTTCTATCTCTTGGTTCCTTCATCTCTTCAGCTGAGTATGAACCACTTCAGAGCTTTCTAGGATTGGTGGAAGTGACATCCTTTCACTGATGAGCCCCCTGCTCCCAGAGGCCTTGTGTTCTGCACTGTTCACACCAGTTCTGCTCAGGTGTGTAGGTGGTTTGTGCACAGTTTGCTGAGCTGTGGGCTGACCACCAGGCAAAGCAGCCCATGGAGAGCCTGCCTACAGATCCCACTTCACACAGGACTCTGCTTTATCAAGTGTTTGTTCTGAAATTGTGCCCTCTTTTTTGCTCCACCTTTAGTACTAAACAGGTTTGCATGCCCTGTTCTTAATATCTGCATGTGTTTGCAGGTGCTTGTTACAATCTATGCAGACTATATTGCACCTCTGTTTGATAAATTCATTCCGCTGCCGGAGGGAGAGCTCAAGCAACAAATTGAAACAATGGCAAAGAGCATTGACTTCCCATTGACTAAAGTGTATGTTGTTGAAGGTGAGGTTTTGTTATTTTTTTAAATAAAAAGGTTTTGTAGTTGTAAATTTGTGGGGTTTTAGCATTGATTGTGAATGCTGTAGTAGGGCAATTGATTGCATTGCTCAAATACTGCAATGCTTGCCAATGTCTGTAGCATTTTCCTTCTTTTTCCTTAAGCTCAGTGCACAGCCTGAACTCATCTTCTGGTTGGAAGCATTTTTCTGAGTCTGTGGGATAGAAATACACAGCTTGGTCAGGAGTGGAAGCACAAAAGATTATCATTTTAGAACTATGAAACAAAGGGAATAACTGTTTCCATTCACCTTTGCTGGCACGTTTGAAAAAATTCTACATAATTTGGCACAGGTTCTTTGCCTGGAGCAGTGTCAATTCAGAATGCTCTTTCCACTCTAAATCTGAAATTGCAATAGAATTAGCTTTTCTTCTTGGACATTAGATGTTCACGACTGCTCTTATGGTTTTAGTGCTTTTAGTGATTGCACACTACATTTCTCTGTTAGAGACATCATTTGTTAGATATTAGAATATGCTTCAGCTTCCAAACAGATCTGCGTCAGTTTGTCTACAGTTCATTTGGGGACTTTGAGAATTCCTCTGGAAAAATCTGATGTGTCATACTGTGCATGGGATTATTCAGGTCCTGGTGTTTAAATTTTCCCCATCAGGTTCTAAGCGCTCTTCCCACAGCAATGCTTATTTCTATGGATTCTTCAAGAATAAGCGGATAGTCCTCTTTGACACACTCCTGGAAGACTATTCTGCTCTGAACAAAGAACCAGCAGAGGGAGAAGATGGTGAGAATGAAGAAGCAAAGTCTAAAACCAAAGTGAGTTTGTCTTTCATTGTGTTGTTTATATTAACTTCTTCGTGAGATATTCCCTTGTTTTTTCTAATGTGTCTGTGTCCAGACATACCTGATAATGCTTCTGCTCTGTTATTCCCTCAGAATAAGAAACAAGGATGTAAAAATGAAGAAGTTCTGGCTGTACTTGGTCATGAATTGGGTCACTGGAAACTAGGTCATACTGTCAAAAATATAATCATCAGCCAGGTAAGTTATTTTAAACTGGGTTTGTTTTTTTTTTTTTTTCCTGGAGCATCTGTAATTATAGCTGTTTCCAAATGCCCTCTTCCAGATTTGTTAGTGTACCTGATATACTTACACTGTGTGACAGGAAGTTGCTCTGGATCACAGCCATCCTTCTTTTCTGTTCTGTGTGTTTCAATAACAAGCAATATTCTGGCACTTTCTATTTTACTCTAAAAAGACCAAAAAACCACTTGGATAGCTAATCACCCCCTCTAGAAAACTTGGTAAGGCATGGTCCTGCCTCTTGGCTCTGAAAAGCCAGGCAAGCACAGTGTTTGTACAGGATGCTGCACGGCTGGATGGAAGCACAGATTGTTTCCAGGAACAGAAATACAACAGAGCACAGACACATTTTGTTTGGCTTTAAACTTTTCAGAACCTATACTTAATTCCAGGGAGATGGGTTCTATCCTGTACTCCCTCCTCTCTTCTCTGCTTGCTTCATCTCCCTTTATTATTTGTTTTTTGCTCACTGGCAGAAAATAGTGCTGTTTCTACTGTTGTGTTTTCAGAAAGCAGGTAAAAACCAACTGTTTGTTCCTCTCTGTGTATTAGTTCAAAAGTAATCTACTTGTTTTTTTTTACAGTGGCATCCATGTGCAGATCTATATTGTGATGTTATGTAATGACTTATCTTAATCAAGAACATTTTTTCTTTTCTCCAGATGAATTCCTTCCTTTGCTTCTTCTTGTTTGCTGTGCTAATTGGTCAGAAAGAACTCTTTGCTGCATTTGGTTTCTATGACACCCAGCCTACCCTGATAGGCTTGATGATTATTTTCCAGTTTATTTTTTCACCTTACAATGAGGTAAATTATTTTCAAGACATAAACTCTGAAGTATCATCCTATTTAAATATTGATTCTGTTTTGTCAGGGGAAGTTTGACTTTCTAGGGGCTGTGTTGGGTGTCTCATTTTGATAATGAGGCGTAGTGCTGCGTGTTGGGCAGCACTCCCAGTGTCAGGTGTGGCTTGGATAAAGCTCAGTGAGATCAGTCTGCAGCCACAGCCATGTGTGGGATGAGGGAAGCTAGATGTGGTGGTATTTACTGGCACAGAAGGAATTTGCAGCTAGCTGAATTTTAAAATAATTTTTAATACATTTCTCTCCACAGGTTCTCTCATTTTGTTTGACAGTATTAAGCCGACGATTTGAGTTTCAAGCAGATGCATTTGCCAAGGAACTTGGGAAGGCTAAAGACCTATATTCTGCTTTGATCAAGCTAAACAAAGATAATTTAGGATTCCCTGTTTCTGACTGGATCTTTTCAATGTGGCATTACTCCCACCCACCCCTTTTAGAAAGACTTCAGGCCTTGAAAGATGCAAAGCAAGAGTGACAGCAATGATTGCTGGTTCAGAGACAGTGCTTCCATCTCAGAAGCAAAGTTCAGAGCTGCTTTTTAATTTTTTTTTTTTTAATGGATAATGCGAATTAAGTGCGCTGTTAACAGCACCACAGATCTGAGTATCCTGAAACAGGTGTTAAATTATAAATGACTTATTTTTAACAAAAACAAAACTGTGGAACTTAATTTAGAAAAAGTGCTGGGTGAAGACCTTCCCCCCCACCCGCCACACTGACTTTTATTTCCATATCATAGTATAGACTTTTAAAGGGAGGAAAACAAGCGTAGACTTCAAAGCACCTTTTTCTTCACTTTGTGTATGCCTTGAACATTGCTTTTGATCCTTTTTCTATTCTCAGCATTTTGTGAACCTTCCCAGTCTCACCCTCTTCACAGTGAAGAGGCTTTGGGTGACTTGATTTCCTGTATAATGATACTTGTGCTTGCCAGTGTGTTTTAAAAAGCTGAATGCAGCTGCAGGCTTCTCTCCTGCAGTCGTGTCTGTCAGAATGAAAAATGCTACTTAATAAAACCTTCTTTCTCTGAAGTGTGGGAAGAAGGATGAATTGTAGCTGAGGATATGTACCATGTCTTCCTTGAAAATGAGCATTATTATTTAGTAGCATTATAGTGGGATTAGGCTGCTCCTATTGCCCCAGGGCTGCTGGGGGTTTGGAAGGATGTTACAGAGAATCAGAATGGGACTCACATATTTGAGAGAATTGCTAATTCTCTCTTGTTCTCCCTTTTTCCACGTCTCACTTCCTCCATTTCTGCTGTACTTTACCTAGATTTCTTGTGTATATGGAAGTGTCCAGTTGCTCAGCCAGTGTATTAAAGCCATGCTTTCATTCTGAGGGGGCTTATCCTCCATTCCATTATGGGGTTTTCATTAATATGAATCCAGCTGATTCAAATAGTAGCTGAACTTCATCATTGTTCTTATACATAAAAATTCTTACATATAAAAAGCCCAGGAAATAGTTTGCCCACATCAGTTACTGAAGAAAAAAATGGGTAAACCTGGAAATGGCTTCAGCATTGATTATCTCAGACTCTTCTGATGAGAAATAGGATTATATTTATTTTGTTGAAGTAAGAATGAAAGTAAGATATAAGTTTGCATGTGCATACAAATGCTTTAACCAGCGTGAATATACAGACTCCATATAAAAATTGGATTTTCTACCTGTAGTAAATTAAAAAAGTCTCCTCAGCTCTGTACAAAGAGAGAAGTCATCAAAGCAAATTGTCATTGTTTCACATGTGAGAATATTCTCATATATTTTATTGTTAGCTTACATTTGTTTTTCTGATCATGGGAAAAAATGCCTTATAAGATGATGGGCACAATGATGTCTTGGGTGAAACAAGATGTTGCTGAAAGCCCTTTGTATGCCTTATTCTAATTGTGTTTATACCCCAGCAAATATGGAGCTAAGCTATAGATAAGGATTTAGGAGACAGTTTACAAATCTGGAGAGCCTATATTTGTCATGTGAACTGTATTTAATAAAAGGCCCTCAAAAATAAAAGCATTAACTCGAATCTGTCAATTCAGAAGAATAAATAAGTGTATCAAGTTTTGAATGAGCTGTTGCCTGATGTAAAGCTATGGAAAACAGGTTAAGTGTACTCTGAGAAAATAATTTGTCTCATCCATTAGGTAAAAATTGTGTGCAAAAGTTAATTTTCTGGCTATTTTAGAAATTTGGGTAAATGCAAACAAAATGAGATTAAAGTGTGAAGATGAAGGAAATGTCAGTTCCTATGGAAGCATGAAATACTTAGAGCACCTAGGTGAAGATAGTGTTTTTATTACAATTGTCTGTTACTTCCTTTTCTCCCCATCAATGTTTAGTTATCTCTGCAGTTCCTCTAGCTGGATTTAATATGTAACTAAACAAGGTTTCAGGGTTGGTTCCATTTTGTTCCAGTTGCTTCTCAGCTCTACAATTGTCAATGTGTGCTGCTGAGCTTCTACCTGCCCACACTTCTGCTGGGCATCTGGAGTGCATCAGCTACCTCTTGCAGACCTTCTACAGCCTCAAATTGCTTCCTGTCTCCCTGAGAATGGTCTAAATTACACCTAAATCTTCCTGTGCAGCCTCTGCCTCCCCAGGTGCCTGAATGCTCCCCCAGTGTCTGCACAGCCATGTGATAAGCCAGCACCAGCTTCATGGCAAAGTAGGTGTGCTTATAGCAGCCACCATCCCTTCCAGGGAGTGACCAGTTTTAAAGAATAGGCAAGAAAATTAGCAAGCGTGCATTTAGTTTTCTGTTACCTCTAGCAAATACTCTTCAGATACTCAAGGGATCCCAGAGCGGAACATCTCTGGCATCTGTGAGACTGCTGGACATTCCTCAGCATAATCCTGTCCAAAGGCTGGAGCTTCAACTTCTGTTTCCTGCCTTACCAGCTTTTTCTGCTGGTCTAAGTAGGAACCTGAGAGAAGACATGCTGAGGAAAAGCAGACCTTGAAAGGTGACAGGACTAAAATGGAATCCCTTGTGAATGTGAAGCTTGATGTGTCTTGGTAATGTGTGCTGGCAGCCCAGAGCCCCGCGTGCCCTGGGCTGATCCCCAGCAGGGATGAGCAGGTCAAGGGAGGGGATTCTGCCCCTCTGCTCTGCTGGGGTGCGACCTGCAGCTCTGGCATCCCCTGTACAACAAAGGCCTGTTGGAATGAATCCAGAGGAGGCCACAGAGATGTCCCCACCACAGAGATGTTGGAGCCCCTCTGCTCTGGAGACAGGCTGGGAGAGCTGGGGGTGCTCACCTGGAGAAGGCTGCAGGGAGACTTTACAGCCCCTTCCAGGACATAAAGGGGCTGCAAGAGAGCTGAGAGGGACTTTGGACAAGAGCCTAGAGTGACAGGACAGGAAGGGATGTCTTTAAGCTGAAGGAAAGTAGATTTAGATCGGGTATTATGAAGAAATTCTTTACTGAGGGATGACTGGCACAGTTTGCCCAGAGAAGCCGTGGCTGCCCATCCCTGAAAGGTTGGACATCCCTGTCCAGGTTGGACAGGGCTTGGAGCAACCTGGTCTAGTGGAAGGTGTCTGTGCCCATGCTTTCAGATGACCTTTAAGGTCCCTTCCAATCCAAACCATTCTGTGATGAAATAGACATAAACCTGTCCCTTTCAGAGCGTTTCAAGGGCCTCCATTTGCTCACACGGGACTGTTACGGACACAGGGCTCCTTCCTGCTCTGGGTCCAGCAGCTCCTGCTGCCGTGTACGCGGGCTAGGGGCGCAGGCTGGGCAGCGGGGGCAAGGCAGCGTGTGCCGCTTGGTTTGCGAGGGCTGGGAGCGATGTGCCAGCCCTGTGCCCGCTCAGGCTCCCCTGGGGAGATGTATGAGCCCTGTGCCCGCTCAGGCTCCCCAGGGGCTGTGTGCCAGCCCTCTGCCCCCTCAGAGTCCCCGGGAGAGGTGTGAACCCTGTGCCCCCTCAGGCCCCCGGGGTCGATGTGCCAGCCCTGTTCCCTCTCAGTGTCCCGAGCCCCCTCAGACTCCCGGGGTCGATGTGCCAGCCCCGTGTCCCCTCAGGCTCCTGGGGTCGATGTGCCAGCCCTGTTCCCTCTCAGTGCCCCGTGTCCCCTCAGGCTCCCGGGGTCGATGTGCCAGCCCTGTTCATCCTCTCAGTGTCCCGTGTCCCCTCAGGCTCCCGGGGTCGATGTGCCAGCCCTATTCCCTCTCAGTGTCCCGTGTCCCCTCAGGCTCCCGGGGTCGATGTGCCAGCCCTGTTCCCTCTCAGTGCCCCGTGTCCCCTCAGGCTCCCGGGGTCGATGTGCCAGCCCCGTGTCCCCTCAGGCTCCCGGGGTCGATGTGCCAGCCCCGTGTCCCCTCAGGCTCCCGGGGTCGATGTGCCAGCCCTGTTCCCTCTCAGTGCCCCGTGTCCCCTCAGGCTCCCGGGGTCGATGTGCCAGCCCCGTGTCCCCTCAGGCTCCCGGGGTCGATGTGCCAGCCCCGTGTCCCCTCAGGCTCTTTGAGCGGCGGATCCGCGGGCGGGGCGCGGCTGCCAGGCGGACCCGCGGCCTGCAGGGGGCGCTGCGGCGCAGGGCCCGCGGCGGGGCGGTGGCGCCCCCTGCTGCCGGCGGGGCGCCTCCCGGAAGTGACGCGGGCCGGGCCGCAGCCCCGCGCGGCTCTTTGTGCGGCGGGGGCGATGCTGGCGGGCGGCAAGAAGGGCGCGGAGGCGGCGGCGGGCGGCGAGGCCGGGCCGGAGGCGCCGGTGCCCCCGCCCGCCGCCGCCGGGGCCCTGGGCTCCTCTTCGGAGGGCGGCGGGGCTTCGGAGCGCACGCCCCGCAAGAAGGAGCCGCCGCGGGCCTCGCCGCCGGGCGGTGTGTCCGAGCCCTCGGCCGTCGGGGCCGCCCCTGCGCCCGGCGCCGAAACCACCGGCATCGCCGAGACTCCTGAGGGCCGCAGGACCAGCCGCCGCAAGCGAGCCAAAGTAGGTGTGGGGCGGCCCGGTTGCGGGCCCCGCCGGTGCCTCGTGCGCGACGCCCGGGCCGGCAGGGGCGTCCCGGGCCCGGCCCCGCTCGGCCGGCCAGCCCTTCTTCTGGGGGCCCGGCCCCGCTCGGCCGGCCCTTCCTCGGGGCGTCCTGACCCTGGCCCTGCCCGGCCAGCCCTTCTTCTGGGGGCCCGGCCCTGCCTGCCCTGCCCACCCAGCCCTTTCTCGGGGTGCCCGGCCCTGCCGGGGGCTCAGCGCGGGTCCGGGCCCTGCCGAAGCATACCCGGGACCGAGGGCTCCGGTGCCTTGAGTGCGAAGGGCACGCGAAGCCACTTTGGCTTAAGATTAAGCTCAAGATCCCCTGTTCCAGCTCACCTTCGTGGGCTGTGGGGAGGACTCGTGCCCTGCCATAAAGGAGAGCTTTCTGCAGCTGTTTAGGAACTTTCTGCGGTTTCTGACCGGATACCGAACAGTAAAAACACCCCAAATCCATGGCAGTGCATTGGGGCGCTCGTGAGCTTACACTTGTTCAGCAAATTCTTCTCTTACCGTGGTATATGGATGAGCCTCTCCAGGCTCGTGTGCCGGGGATGATGTTAGTTTTGTAGGGTTGTGAAGGTGATGGCCATGCTCAGCCCACTGCTCCTCACCTTCCCTCCACTGGTGTTGGAGAGCTGTGTAAGGGTGGGATTTAGCAGTGAAATCCAACAGCTGTAAAAAGTCTTCAGTAGTTTGGGTGTGTAGTATGTAATTCTCATCTGTTGTCATGAATAGATGAGAACATTACCGTTGTTTTTGGGTTTTTTTTTTGTGAAACCTTTTCTTGGAAACCTTGTTTCAGAAATTAGTGAAGATTTGAATGTGCCTGGGGTTGGGATGTTTGACATGGAAGCTGAAATTACTTTTTGGAACTGTTTTGTCCTGTGGCATTGAATGTGGCTCTTCAGAGCCATTGTGTGGTGTGATGGCTGAACTGGTCCTTCATATGTTGGAGCTATTGGGTTAGTCAGTCTGGTGCATCTCTTAAATCAAAATAAGGTGGGTGTAGACTGGCTATAAGGAAGGCATTTTTTACAATGAGGGTGTTGAGGCCCTGGCAGATGTTGCTCAGAGAAGCTTGGCTGCCTCATCCCTGAAGTGTTCATGGACACGTTGGACAGGGCGTGGAGCACCCTGGTCTAGTGAAAAGTGTCTCTGCCCATGGCAGGGATGGGATGAGGTGGGTTTGAATGTCCCTTCCAGTCTGAACCATTCTGTGATCTTCAGAGGCAGCATTCCTTCTTTATAGTGGTCTGGTAACCAGTGGGAGTTAGTGCTCTGTGTGGGGTGTGTTGGTGCTGTTTCTTTGCACTGGCAGTGCCCATCTGCAAAGGGTGATTGTCTCTTGGGGCACCATCTGTCCCCTTGGGCACTCAGGCCAGCATGAGGTCACCTTCTCATGAGTGTTTGTGGGATGAACTTAGTTTGGGAAGGTATCTAGGTTAAAAATTAATCTAGGGGAGAGCTTAGGGGTTTTTATTGAACTTGATTGTTCTTCAGAAGTTGTGGAAGCTCAGAGGGAATGAGGGCCAACAGAAGTAGCTGTGTGTGGCTTCAAGTACCTCTGGTAATGTATGGATGGGCTGAGTGGTCACTGTTAATTGCTTTAGAGCAGGAGTTCACAGGGAGGTCCTGGAGGTGCAACAGTGTGAAAACCTGAATATGCTGGACATTGTGGAACGTAAATATTTAAAAGATAGCAGATCATGGATTGTATTAGTGTCTTAAAGAATCCAGGGTTTCCTGTACACAGGCTTCCCAAAGCTACTTTGAATTGTGCCCATGATTGCTCCTTTTTAGTGGCTGAAATTGGACTATGAAAGATCTTTTGGTGAGAAATCCAGAGTTTTTGTCATTTCCTGGTGAAAGCTGACATGTTGGATGTTGGGGGATCACTAGCTGCTTTCTTTTTACTTTTCTCATGGCTGCATATTGAGAAGTGCTTTTTTCCTTTCCAATCAGTAGGGAAATTCACCAGTGATATACAGAACTTTCTTACTGTGGATTAAGGCTTGGGTGACTAAGCAGTATGAGGTGCAGCCCTTCCAGGCTAGTTCTTGGGGTTGCCATGTTCCTTCAGGTTGGAGTGAGTCTTTTTGGCTGATAATTTTATCTGTTTTACTGGGGAGCAGTAACAGAACAAGACATATATGGCAATAAAGATTAGGGGGGATGAGGGGAAGAGGTGTTTCCTGTGTTGAGCCCTCAGTGTGACCATTCTGGAGGGGCAGTAGCTGTGAGCCTCTGTACTAGGACAGGATTCCCAGTAAGCAGGAGACCATACAGGGCACAGGTGGGATTTTTGCAGGAAATCTTGTGTGTGCTTCTGGTCATCTGTGCTTAGCAGATGAAATTCAGGTTTGAACACATGAAATGGGCACAGAGGCTGCTTTTCATCCCTTGGCAGGGATATGAAGGAAGGGAAGAAATCCAGAGAGGTTAAATGATAATAAAACACACCTAAACTGGGCTTGATGAAAGCTCCTGTTACAGGATGCTGAAGACTTTTTTTGTAGGTGGAGGCAAAAACATTTGGAACTTGTTAAGTTTTGTTGCATTTTAACATGGTGTCTGCATAAGGTAACTCAAGCCTTCTCTTTAAACTGTAAGCAATTTTGTTACTTGCAGCACTAATGTTAGTAGCCTGACTTAAAGGCATCTTCAGTGTGTTTATGTTCTGTTGTGCCTTTCACAGGTCGAGTATAGAGAGATGGATGAGAGTCTTGCAAACCTGTCAGAAGATGAGTATTACTCTGAAGAAGAGAGAAATGCTAAAGCTGAGAAAGAGAAGAAACTACCCCCACCACCTCCACCAGCTCCTGCAGAAGAAGAGAATGAAAGTGAGCCAGAGGAGCCATCTGGTGAGTAGAGAGAGACCTTCTCTGAAACTATTTAGCTGATTTGTTAACAGAAATTAGGTAGGGCTGGGTGTGGCATCATGAATCCCATGTCTGGTTTCAATCTGGTTTTGAATAATTGTTCTACAGTGTTTTATTTGCTGGCCCCATATGTGGAAGGAGGGAGAAATGCAGAACAGCCTGATAAAGATAGGAATATGCACTAATATAATTCCAAATGAAGCCAAACCTCATGTGCTGGATTCTCATGATCCTTATAGACCTGTCTTTGGAAGCTTATTGACCAGAATAGCCTCTCTGGCTCTCTGCTGCCACACCTGCTTGGGTACAAACATTCACTTATTCCTCAGAGAGAAAAGAGGTTTGGTTTGTGGGGGTTTGTTATGCAGAAGAACAGATTTAAACTACTGTGATTCCTGTGGCTTTAAATTATGACTCCAATCTTAAGTTCTGGTTGGATACTGTTTGCTTAAATTTCAGCATTAAATTTCAGTATTCAGTGCTTTCCTTATTAGCTTAGAGAAGGCTTCACTTTACATTGGGATGTTTTTGGGTCAGTCTTTTTCCAGAGGCAGCTTTTGAAGTTTGTGGTAGTAGCAGTACCCTATTCTTTACCTCCATTGTGTTTGCAGCTGCCACCATGAGTGAGGTCTGTTGGTATCACTCAGCTGCCTAGAAAGTGATGCTTTTGCAAAGTTCAGAATCAAGAGATTTCATGAAGATAATGTGTATACTCTTGTTAGACAAGAGCTGAAATCTAGTGGTTGAATCTTTGCAGGTTCATCACTGATGTAAGTCACTGTTAGAAAATCAAGATAACTGAAGACTTTCTGGCTTGCAGGTTTGAGAACACAGGAGTGATGTTAGCTTGGGGATACCTACCTTCAGTCACAGGAAAAATATTAAAAGCTGTGGGTGTGTTTTATCTCTTATGATTTGCCATTGTAACCTTTCCTTGTTGCAGCTGTTGGCTCTTGCCTTGATACAGGAGTACTGTAGCTCCTATGCTTGGCTGAAGTACTTGCAGAGATGAAAATCCTGCCACCCCAGTTGTAGCTGATGTAGCAAAAATGGATTTTTAATAGGTGTAATTAAGCAAATATTTTAATCTTACTATTTAATTTAGCTTAGACATGGTGTTTAATCCCTGAAAACCTAATATGAATACACTTTTTGATTTCTCTCAGATTCCATTTTGTGCCTCTAAGAATGATTGTTGAAATCAGTTTGAGGTACAGTGGAACAGGTTTTGTCCCATGAGGGAAGAAACCTGGAAGATGAGCAGTGATGAGCCATGCTGTTCTATACACACAGCACCCTGTTAGACACTTCCTTTGCAAGCACTGTGTTTAGCATCCAGGTACAACCAATTTTCAAACAGGCTGTATCCAGCTGCCTAGAAATGAGTAGGTTTCAGGTCATCATATAATTTCTCTATTCCTAGAAATTCTGTGAATATACATGAAGCAATTAAGTAGAAAGAAGACAGATTTCAAGCTGTCATTCCACAGCTAGTCTTACTGTAATTTTAAAGGTTTCTGAGACTATATGTGTTTCTGGATCTCCCTATTTTTGTCTTTATTAATGTAGGTGTCAAGAACATCAGGTCATCTTATGCTGGCTGTTAAAAGTGCATTGAAACTTCTAATTCAGCCACCCTTTAGAAGGAGGAGGCAGCATGGAGTCTGCTGTGTATAAAACCAGTGTTTATAATTGAGGTTTTCTCTCTCCCTATCACTTTGAAGGAAAAATTGAAGTGTTCAGTAAGAAATACTGAATTGGACAGTAATACTAGTGGAGGATTGCATACTGAAAATCTAGAGAAATTTTAGTTAGCCTGGATATTACTGTTAATTTACTCATTGCAGACCTTAAAGCATTCACTTCTGTGTTTAAAGCCTGTAAAAATGCAGGTAATGCAGTAGAAGCATGAAGTTGTCACATTACAGCTTTTGAGCTGAAAAGCCTGATTGTGCAACTTAAAAATGTCCTGGTGCTAGTGTCTGGTATTTCATTAGCCTGTCCCCACAGACAGCTTACAGTGCAGGGGGTTATTAAGTGTCACACCAGAGGTGACAGCACGGTGCTGGTCTTCCTTGACTAGGTTCCATTCATGTGTTCAGCTGTGGGGAATTCCAGGTGTCCTGGCTGTTACAGGGTGGATTTGCAGGATATACTGCATGCTATTGCAGAGCAAAAGGTGTGACAGTATTTCATGGTTAAGAGAATTTTCTTAGAGTATCTCTTCTCTTTTTACTTGAGGAATATTGTCTAATAGCAAAAAGCTTCCAAACTCCCTTTCAGTGCTGACTGATGACATTTGTGTTCTTGTTTGTCAGTATCCCTTTTTCAATCAAGGAGCTTGCTTCTTTTGTTTTTTCTTTTTTTTTTTTTTTGTTTTTCCTCACCAAATTGGATTTCCATTTTTAGAACTACAGAATATTTTCTTTACTTGCTCCTGGCCTTTTAGTGTTGTCAGTATTCTTACTTTGTGGTAATCCTATATTTTTAGGTGCTGTTTTCCAAGGAACTGAATATGATCAAGATTAAGATCAAGGGCATGGTCAAACTTAGTGGTGCTTTGTCTCTTCATTTTATCTGACTTGTCTGTTTTCCTAAATAAATTCAGTACTCTGTGATACTCATGTGCAGTTATTCTTAATTTTGAGACAATGGATAATTATTTGAAGTAGATTCCCTTCTGGACCTTCTTCCTCATTGCTCTTCAGCTCATGGTCTGTTACTCTGTTGCCTTGAGGCTTGGAGCAGATTCTGCTCTTGCACATGTTCTGTTGAGCTGCAGGAGTTTGATGTTAGCAGGGATCAGGGGTTTGCTTGCTGCTAGTTCCTTTTCAACCAGAACCCTTCTTCCAGGGAAGGAGAGGCAATTTTCACTAGCAGGCCTTGTTTCCACACTTCTCTGCTCTGACTGGGTAGCACTTAGAATTGTGTCCCAGCAATCAGTAATAGTGATGAGAAGAGAAGATTCTGGTTTTTTTCTGTAAGTAAGCTGAGAGTAACTTTTTCCCCTCTGCTCATTGTCAGTGTTAATTCAGGGATTATGAATGCCATAGACTGAAGTCAGAGTCTGTTTAATTTCTTAACTTAGGGGAGGCACAGGTGAAACTCTTATTGCAAATTAATGGCCTATGCTTGACTGTAAATATTCATGTTTCAGTTGTGTTAGTCTCTCCCAGAATGGAAGCAAGTCTTTAAATGTTCCTTGCAAAATAAAGTACTTGCAATGTAGATCAAGTAAAGAATTACATCTTGCTGTTGCAGATGCATTTATTCACAGAATCATAACTTGATTCTTGTGAGGCCTTTCAAAATACAATTATTTGTCACAGTCTCTCTGTGAGTTTTTTTATTTCCCTGCTGGAAGACTGATTTTATACAAGTGCTAACTATGGCTCCTCTGCTGTACTGAGGGAAAATGTCTGTCTTGTTTCAGTTCCTATTTTGTTTTATTTGTAGGTGTTTAATGTTGTGACATTCTAGTTTAATCCAGTTTAGCACAGTATGGAAACATATTTAACTTTCTGTATCTTGCTTTAGGGGTTAAATCTGTAGTTCAAATGAAATTCTTCCTAGTTACTGTGTCACCTAAGAGCCTTCAATGACATTCTGGCAAAATTTTCCACCCAGACTCTAAAGAGTGCTCACAGTTGTGTGTTTAGCCTCAGGTCAGACCTTGCTCTTACCTGTTTGGAGATTACACCTGAGCAGTTGTGCTCTAGGAAGCAGCTGTTCCATTCCAGAGACCATTGCAGTGTGTTTCAGTGCATGTTGGTTTGGACTTGATGGCTGTTGAAGTGTGTGGTTTGAAGGAGCCTTGGTACAGCAGGAGCCAGCTGAGCAGCACTGGGCCATCTCTGGAGTGTGCCTTGGCTTCCTGAGCTCTGCAGGTGATGGGAAACTTCTGGTGGTGGAAGAATATTGCTCATGAGCTCACCTCAGAGCCAGGGCCTCCTGTGAAGTGAGCAGTGGGTGAGGTGTGTTTGTTCCTGCAACACTGCAGCTGTACTCATCTCTCTTCTCAACATGCTCTGTTCCTGCTTGTGTTGCAGTCCTGTTTAGGACTTAGTTGCAGGCTAAGGTAATTCTGAGACATCTTCAGATCTTTCAGGTGTGTGCTTAGCCTTTTCCTCATGTTGTCAGTGCTGGGAATGTTGAAAGACTGATGTCTTTCAGTGCTGGGCGTTGATCACATCACTGATCAATGGTATCATGTGCATTTGGCTTCAAAGACAATCTTAGTGTGTCAGAACACCGATGGTGTATCAAGAGCACTGAAGCCAAGTAAGTGGTCTGAGCCTTTCAAGAATTGGTCTAGCATCAAGCTTAAAGGAAGGGTTTATGGGGAAAAAAATAGGGTCTCCTGAACATAAGAGGCTTTTCAAAATGCTTTAAACTATCTCCTTGGGATATGGGGAGACTTGGGAGCACCAAAGGCAAGATAATCAAATTCTCAGGGTTTGAGATCCATAGAATCTGATGGTATCCATCTGCCAGATCGTAAATATTTAGCCACCAGGAATGCTACATATGGTGTACTTCTTTATTTCCCATAAAATCTGATGTAAAGCGTTCCAGTAACCTGGATAACACTTTAGAACATAATTTTTTGGTGCCCTTAATCTAGGTTCCAGAAGATGGGATTCTCAGAAAACGGGTTTAGTTAGTTGGTGAAATTTAATACCTAAAACGCCAACTGCCGGGCCTTTATGTCCAGTATGGTTTAATATATGGAGTAAGGTCCCTGAGTTCTCCTCTTTCCTTCCACAGGGCAAGCAGGAGGACTTCAAGACGACAGTTCTGGAGGGTATGGAGACGGCCAAGCATCAGGTGAGGGTGGCGTTTGATGCTTGCCACTGGGTAGCAAGAGCCGCCAGTTAGGGATCGATGCTTGCAAGTGCGCATGGGTGTGGTTGTCCCCACTTTAGCAAGAGGTGCAGGAGTTGTGTTCCCACCTGTTTAAAAAGTGTGGGCTATTCAGATTTCAGTTGAGGTCTGTAACAACTGTGGAACAGGGCGCTAGCTAACCTGTGCTGAAATGCCTCAGGCCGATCTCTCATCCCTCCACTCCTCTCCATGTTCAGAGGAGTCTAAACATACAGAAAGCTGTTTCTTGCCTAGCCAGTCTGCACCACCTGGATTGACACAGAGAGCCTTAGAACAGTGTACCCTTTTTTCTAATCTGCTGAAGAAACATAGCACGAATACCTTTTTGCTCCTTTCTTTTTGTCTTTTGAACGGGTTTGTGTTTGACCTGTGTGCCAGCACTTAGCCCAGGACATTGTCTGCTGGGCAGATTCATAGTCTGCTGCTGGACTGGATTGTGGATTGCATTTGCCATTTAGCCTTGGTACTGCTGCAGGCAGTACTCACTGCTTCATTCACAGGATTGGTGTCTTTACTCCTAAGTACTTGCAGTGCTACTTAAAATCTTCCTCCAACTCTGCTGCTTTTGCTCTCACTTCAGGATTAGGGTTTTAAACAAGAGTCAAAGGCTCCAGAACCTATTCTGTACCTCCAAGTTGCTCTTTTTGAAGCAAATAGAACTTCAAGATACTCATCTAAGAGTGCATCCTTTGCTAGTGTAAGTAAGGGAGCCAAATGCTGCTATGGATGTTACCACTTGCTTGGCTATTGTGGCTCATGGGCTTAAGGATGCCTTGCCTATTTCATTTTTAGGTAGTCATTGGCTGACTGGAAATTCTGCATATTTTATATTATATGCTGAGAGTATGGTCTAATAACTGTTCAATTCAACAGCCAGAATCCTTCATTCAGTGTGTTCATCTGCAGATGTGTTAGTAAATCTTTAAATGAGCAGATCCCTCAGGATTTCTTCTGTGGGCAAGGGTATACTCAAAACTTCAGCCAGTTATTTGCTAGTGCTGAATGTCAGGAAATGGGCAAGTGTGTGTGTGCAAATGTGTGAGAAGAGGAGCTGATAATCCAGTCTAGGCAGAACCTTTCCAAGGAGAAACATGTAGTTTCAAACTGGTAATCCCTGTAATGTGTAGCTTTCATGAAATACAAGCAGTAGGGGTGTGAAATGGGATTTAGTCAGCCTGAAATCCAAATCCATTTAGATTTGAGCTGTGTAGTTGCAGGAGTAAATTCAAGGACATTTAGTTCTTAGAAGATCTTCCAGTGGTTGGCCAAATAAAAATGCTATCTTTGCTATTAATAGCTATGCTTTTTCTAAATTCTTGTATGAAACACTCTTGTGCGTTGTTTTATTAGCGCTTTTTTCCTCTGAATACCTGTGCACATCTGGAGCTACTCTGCTACTCTAGTTTTAAAGTTTGTGTATTGCCATGATAGGTATTTGGCCTTAAAAGCCCCCCCAGCTCAACCCACCTTGGGAGTTCTTTTCAAAACTGTTAGCACCATGCTCTCTGGCTGCTCAATTTGAAGAAATCAATCCCAGAGCTTTTCAAGACACTGCCAAGCTGCCTTAAATCCACACATCTGAGAGTTTGCAGGTGTTTGATGCTACAGGGCTTTCTAGCAGGTGCCTGGAGAATCACACTTCTAGCACAAACCTGAAGAGTCAGGGAGTCAGGTTCAGCAGTTCAGGTCTTCACTGACCAGTCTGTGAAAATTGTGCTGCTGACCTTCTTGCTAGCACTTGAGCATCTAGAGCCTTAGTTAAGATTGTTAGCATGAATAAAGTATCAGAGAATTGGTAACTGGTTTGATTTCCATGCCCAGTTTTACAGAATTCACAGCTGAGCATGTGCATTCCTGCACAGGCGTTGGCACACCTGGGCCAGTGTTAGATGGAAGGACAGCAGAAGGGCTGGGCACTGGTTGTTGCTGGAGAAACTGAAGTCACAGTAGAGCTATGGGTTTCCATCCCACAGCTGAATATTAGTGTAGGAAACATTGTTGGTGTTCCTCCTCAACTTCTCCTGTGGTTAATTTTATTTTACTTGCAATGCTCTGTAGCTTCTGTTACTAATTTCTTCTTGTTGTAAAATTTGTGTCAGTAATTATACTTTTCTGTGCCTTGAGTCATCACACAGATCTTTTGATCTTTCCTTGTAAATGAATTTTTGGTTGTGGGGTTTTTTTTGGTTGGTTGGTTTTTTGTTGTTTGGTTGGTTTGGGGTTTTCTTTTTTTTTGGTTGTAGGTTTTGGGCGTTTTTTTGGGTTGTGGGTTTTATTTGTTTGGTTGGGTTTTTTAATGTGCTTGTTTTTGGTTGATTTGTTTTGGGGTTTTTTGGTTTGGTGTTTTTTTTAGTTTCACAACCATCTCCTTCCTTGATTTTTTTTCAGCACCTTTGGGAAGTAAAAATGCTTGCAAGTTAAAGGGGTGTGTGGTGGCACCAGAATTAAAAGCAGGGAATTCTCTCCCTGGTACAGTTACATGTGCTGCTGTACATGAACTTCAAACTCTTAAGCAGTTGTTTTGGTTAGTGTAACACACTGCAATCTTATATTTACTTTGCTATTTATTGTAATCTTTTGAGCAATTCCAGTTTCAGCAAGAGATCTTAATCATACTGTGTTACTTGTGGGGTTTTTTGCCCCTGGCACATATTGGCTTCTTTCTTTCTAGATTGAATGCCCTGTCCTCTGTCCTGATCGAAGTTTCTTCTTGGACATGGGAGATTTATATTTTTCTTGCTGTATTTCACATCTCAGTACTTTGTTTTGCTCGCTGTGCCTTCAGGATTTGCTTTCTGCACTTGTGCTGTAGCACTTGATGCAGCTGTGTCTTAGTTTGTCACTTTTCTGTAGTACAGCATACCAGAGACTGAGGAAAGCAGGGTGCAGAAATGCAGTTACATCACTGCCAGCGTGTGGATTGGTAGAAATGCAGGTTCCACTATTAATTAAGGCTTTCCATAGGGAAAAGCTCTCCTGTATGGGTTCAGCATCAGTGTTTTACATGTGGAGTATTCAGAAAGAACAGTAGGAAATCTGTTATTTGTAGGCAGCACTTGGGGAGGGAGCACAGGAAATGCATAAGTGTGATTGTATTTCATTGCACTGCTGCTGTAAGTATATCAGATATGCAAAATGGGAGTTTAAGGTGGGTTCCTCTAGCTGCAGAAGGTCAGTGCAAATTAAACTTTGAGAAGCAGGTGAGAGGGGATGGTAGATCATGTGCCTGCATATTACAGATATTTTGGCTTTGAACAGGATCTAAAACAGTTTTCCAGTTCTGTTAGAAACTGGAAACCACACAAATTAAGGACGGCATCTAAAATAGTTATGTTTTATTGTTCACACATATATATGTGTGTGTGTTATATATTATGTACTGATATGTGCCCCTGCCCCACTTATTTTTCAGGCTTTGTTGTTTTGGGGTTTTGTTTTTTTTTTTGCTTGTTTGTTTTATCCCCCCTGTAGTGTAGCTTTTTTATTAACTCTAGATATCTGTAATTCAAAGAACTGTTGACTTGGAAACCTGTGTCTCTTTCAGAAGTAAATAAAAGAATTAAAGGAAAGCATCCCATGAAATTGGCCACGGTATCATCTCCTGGCTGCATGCTCTGGCTGGGAAGGGCAGTGTTCCTTTGCAGTGCCTGTAGACTACTTGTCTTTTTATTGTAGGTGTGGAGGGTGCAGCTTTCCAGAGCAGACTTCCACATGACCGTATGACATCTCAAGAAGCTGCCTGCTTCCCTGATATAATCAGTGGGCCCCAGCAGACCCAGAAGGTGTTTCTGTACATCAGGAACCGCACCGTAAGTTTGCTGTAAAATATTGGTGAAAAAAGGCCAGGAAATGTGTGTACCTTGCTAAGACTTTTTGGCAGTTACCATGTCTAGCACTTGATGGAATTTTTGGTTTTGAGACAGTGGGGTTTCATTTCTGGCATGCTGTCATGCTCTTAAGTTGTTAAGAAATGCGCTGTCCAGTTCTTGATCTGTGCTGTGAGCAGCATAAAGAATCTGTAGTGTATTCATAACATCCAAAACAGGGATCAAGGCTTTCTCCTGTGTTTTGGAAAACTGAGGTAATGTTAGAAAAATTACAGTGGGAAAGCAAGAAATATTTTGAAAATTGCTGTGTTACCATATTAAGAGACAAAACACATTATGCACCACTCAGTTTTTTCACAGACTACAGATGATCAAGAAACATCATGGGGCATCGACCATGGTAACACCCAGTGCTTAATAACTTAAAGAAGTTATTTAAAATTTATGTGTGGTGGACATCTTCATGCTAAGAGCATGACTTCTGCTATTCCTGTAATGTTTTTGTCTAACTCAGTTTGTAACTTCTGGGAAGTCATGGGATGTGTAAAAACAGGCCAGAGCATGCCAAAAAGTTTGGAAAACAATTTGCACAAAATGAACAGTGAGTAAATAATCCTTTGACAAATGTGTTGGAAGCAGAAAAGCCTTCCACTGAAACTAAGAAATTACTGGAGAGAGATATTTGCAGGGAAAAGCAGCTCTGCTGGTCTGTGGGCCTTATTCACTAGAGAGGGACATGGAGAAGTTCCTGAGCAGGAATTCTGTTTGAGGAAGGCTTCTAAGAGGAACTCTTCCAGCAAGGATGGCAGAGACTGTGGAACAGCTGATATGAACCCAGTGCTCAGCAGAGCTGCAAACTGCAGTGTGCATACTCCTAATTAGCAATTTGGCTCAAATAGCCTCTCAAATTATAAGGAAAATATTTCTTAACCATTCCTATTCATTACAGTTGTAGGATTTCCACTTTAACTTGGTGTCTGTGAGGAACTGTGGAGCTCAGTAATGCAACTCTGGAGAAATACCCAAATAAATTAGTAATTATGGAATGCAAAATGGAGTGGAAATGCTATGTATGACCTAGAACTAGGCATGGAACAGTAAAATTATTTATTAACTCCTGCCTCTGCTACAAAGTAGGAGTTCTTTTGGGAGCAGTTCTTTTCCAGTATGAATTGACCTACTAACATATCACAGACAATTCTTCCTGCTCAGTTTTTGAACTGTGAATGTCCTGTAAATGTGTTTTTTTGTGTATGTGTGGCTAGTGTAGTCCATGGTTGTATCTTATATTGGTGAAGATGGATTGGATCATTAAATGTTGGAGATAAATAAACCTTATAACGTGATAAGTACTGCTGTAGCTTTTATGAAAATATGAAATTTGATACCAAAAAGACAGTGCTGGCTGATTTTGCCAGCCACACACATCTTTGTTACTTTGGTGTGTTTCCACTAATTTGAAATCGTGTGGGAATTTCAAACAGACTGGTGCACCTTAAGAAGCACTGGAAGGTGAAGTTCAGTGTGGCTTGGGTAGTCCTGCCAAAATTTAATTAATTAGGGGGTTTCATGTCCTGAGAGT
Organism: Passer domesticus; assembly: GCF_036417665.1. NCBI lineage: Eukaryota > Metazoa > Chordata > Aves > Passeriformes > Passeridae > Passer > Passer domesticus. The sequence goes on along the minus strand of NC_087497.1, from coordinate 3,084,142 downwards.
ATTTGGTAGCAAACATGGGCCTGGAAAACACCTCTCTTATATTGCTTAATATGATGTGTTGTGTTGTTTGTTTAAATCCAGCTGCAGCTCTGGTTGGATAACCCAAAGATTCAGCTGACATTTGAAGCAACTATCCAACAGTTAGAAGCACCTTATAACAGTAAGTCAAGATTTTCATTGCCAAAATGGATGTATCATTGCTGTTTTCTTTCACTTTTGTTTGAGGAAAAGCTGCTTCAGATGCTTCAGTCCTTTGTTAGTGCAGCTCCAGGAGTGGTTGTGTACAGACTGGGATATTGGTTCAGATTTAGTAGAGCTCATTGTCTAATAAAGAAATATCACTAGCAGGATTCAGAAAAGCTGCTAAAAAGATGGATTGTTGCAGTAGGATTAATTCATGTGCAGCTTTTAAGGTTTGCTGCAGCTTCTTGGTGGTTTTTCAGCTGTAAAACGTTATTGATCATATGGTTTTTGGGAGGTTTTTTTAAGACTTAGACTGGGTGTGATGCAAGAAGGCAGTAAAAAGTGAGGAGTTACTGCTTGCAAATGGAGACCATTCCACACTTCTCAGACAAGATCCCAATAAACTGGGAAAAGGTGGAGGGCATCCATAAAAAAATAATTGAAGAAGAAAATAGTGTTGAAATGAATGCAAATATACTGTCAAGGATTGTAAAATAATGAGTTATTGTGCTTCTAAAAATAAAAATGGGAATTCAGTGCTGCTGTAAGTATTGGCATAATACTGGCAAATCACATCTGTGTCATGATCTTGGGATTTTGCAGTCAGTTTTAGAAAAGGTGTTCTGCTGCACTAGATTAAAAGAAGCACCTAATGTCCTGTTCAGCTTTTCAGGCAGGGTTCAGAACTGCAGGACAGCATGGGAGCTTTTCAGAAAAGTTGCCTCAGGCCTCGTGAGGAAGATGAGTGGGTCAGGAGGGCAGCAGAGCTGAGGGCAGGGTGTGTTTAGTGGCACTTGACCAGGCTGCTGTGAATACTGCTCAGTATGGATGTGCTGCTGAACATACAGAATCATTTTGAAAATGTCTGCATTCTTTCAGGTGACACAGTGCTTGTTCACAGGGTCCACAGCTACCTGGAGCGTCATGGGCTGATCAACTTTGGCATCTACAAAAGAGTGAAACCCCTTCCAAGTAAGAGGCTTGAACTTTGTTTCTAGTTGAAGTCTGTTCCATGATTTCTTAGGACAGTTTTAAGTGTTCTTTTTTAGAATTGCAGTGCTAAGAAAATTTAAAAAAGGCTGGAAGGCCATCTGGCTATTGATGTTAATGTGTTTTATTTTGGCATAGAGAAGCCATGTATTTATGTAAATCACTGAGAGGAAAAATTGTTGGCAAATCTTCTGTAGATAATTTGGTGACTGTCACTTTTTAATGAGTTATCTTGGTCCCTCATTTGAATAGCTAAAGTCAGAAACACAATATTGTGCTTAGATCTGTTACATACTTATGTGATTCTTGAATTTTGCCAGTGAGCTTCTCTGCCCTTTTTAAGTTTTATTCTTCTGGGGCAGAAAGAAATCAAGCCATGATACTTTGTTCCCTCCAATTAATATGAATTGCTTTCTTCTTCAGACAGTTGTCTGGAAGCATTTTTTCTCCTGTTTTCTTCCTTGTTCCAGATATTCTGCTGGTGTATTTTCCTTGTCCCTCTCTTAGCATTATATTCAGAATTACTTCAGCTTTCTTTTTGTTAAAGAATTTATTCTGTCAGAACTACTCATAAGAAGAAAGCTGCTCTTTGTTCTTGGTATCTCTTAAATGCAACTTAAAAAGACTGTTTGCAGTTTAATACTGCACTTATAAAGGACTGCTGTAGCTGATTTTTCTCTTTCTTTAGCCAAGAAGACAGGAAAGGTGATCATTATTGGTTCTGGAGTCTCTGGGTTGGCAGCAGCTCGCCAGTTGCAGAGTTTTGGAATGGATGTCACAGTTCTGGAAGCCAGAGTATGAATTTCTGTGCTATTTTACTTCTATTGCAGCTTAACCAGCAATCCTGTTCAGTACTGGAACTGGGGTGGGTCACTGAGTGGTGTTCCAGGCAGTCAGGGTGGATTGCTGCTACTGAGCCTGGCTCACAAGGAGTGGATCTGTCCTTGTGGGAGCTTCTGATGCTTTCTCACAGCTGGGCTGGATAGTCAGGAGCTAGTGTTGTGTGCTTACACCAGAAACAGCTTAAAACAATCTTCTTTCATGATTAGAAATTGTTTTTTCATCAGAAAGCAGAATGTGAGTCCAGAATGCCAGACTAAAGGGAAAGTACTAGAAGTTGTAACTGTGTATTGACAGTCTACAAAGTTTACAAATATATGAAAAATGTATAAAAAGCTAAAAATCTTCAGGCATCAAGGGGAGGAGGAAACCTAGTACATAAGTAAATTTGTGCATGGACAGTGAAGAGATTGGCTTTGGAATCACAGTGGATCCTGCTGTAGAAATAGTGAAATCTGCCCAAATCAGATTAGGCATAGTTTTTTTTATTTCTTTTTTCTTCTCCTTTTTTGAATGCTACTTAAGCATTTTATTCCTTAACTTAGGCAAATTAATTGTGATAGAGTTTATTTGCAGAGCTTTTTGGAAAAATGCCCATTCTGTTTATAGAACCCTCAGTTAAGAGAATACTTGCACCATGTTTTGCAGATGTTTCAGTGGTTATATTTCAGTGGGATGTCTTACTGAATGTAACTGGAGGTTTCATATCTTGCTTTTCAAGGACCGAGTAGGAGGAAGAGTTGCTACCTTTCGCAAGGGGAATTATGTTGCTGATCTGGGAGCAATGGTGGTGACAGGACTGGGTGAGTTCTTCAAAATCAAAAAGACAGGGGAGGAAAACTGGGGGGCAAGATACTGTAAATGTGAAATTTTAATGCTATTTTCTTTCATGGGCAAAATAATTGGGTATTTTTAACTCTTTCAAAGTGTGTGTTCTCATTCAGGCTTTTTGGCAGTTAGAGCTTTACTATTTATGAAAGTGATTGTGATGGGAGAGACCCTAAAGAGACAGAATTTATTCTTTCTATTTACATGGGAAAACAAGGGAGGAGGGGAAATGGAGAGCCTTTCTAAAGAGATAGCCCTTCTTCAGATTGAAACCCCAAAAGTACTTTCTCCACGTGATTTCAAAAATAGTTGTAAAAACAATGGCAAACAAGGCAAATTTCTTCCTATTTATTACTGTTTTATGGGATGGTATCAGGTATTTACATGGCTACTCTGCTGAGAAGATGGGCAGTTGCTTAGTGTGGAATATCCTTCAGCAATGTGGTGAAATGATAAAATACTGTAAAACCCATAATAAACCCCTGTTTTTACTGACAGCCTAAATTTAGTGTCTGTCTCATGATTAGTCTTATTAAATTGCATACAGAAACTGGTTCCAAAGAACAGAACCTGCACAATCATGGAACAACAGATTTCAGTTTGCCTATTGAAAGACTGTAATATTTTTATGTTTAACTCAAAGAATCATGGAATCTTAAAGGATAGGGAGGGACCTTAAAGATCATCTAGTCCCAGTGACCCTTGCCATGGACAGGGACATCTTCCTCTGGACCAGTTTGCTCAAGGCCTTGTTCAGCCTGGCCTTGAACACTGCCAGGGTTGGGCATCCACAACCTCCTTGAGCAGCCTGTTCCAGTGTCTCACCACCCTCACAGGAAAGTACTTATTCCTAATAATCCAGCTTAAATTTCCCCTCTTTCAGTTTGTACCCATTACTCTTGTCATATCAATACTGCTTCTGACAAGGAGTCCCTCTCTGGCTGCCCTGTAGGACCCTTCAGATCCTGGAAGTAGAAATGTGGTTTTTTTCCATGTCCTCATTGCAGGAATCCCTGTGAGGTGCAGACCTTTGGCAGGGTTGCACTAGCTCACTGGAATGCATACACTGGAGCTGGTGTTTTAGTCTCTGAAATTGCTTTAACTGTGGAGGTTTTGTTCAATTGCAGACAAATTTTACAGGAGTCTCTGTTAACTATATAAAATCTTTTCCAGGAGGAAATCCCATGGCTGTGGTCAGCAAACAAGTAAATATGGAACTGGCAAAGATCAAACAAAAATGTCCACTTTATGAAGCCAATGGACAAGCTGTAAGTCTGATACTGTTTCCATGAACCTTTTAAAAAAGAAGTAATATTTCAAGTATGTTTGTTACCAGGCTAGTGGTCTAGCATGAGATGGCTTCCAGAGAGGGAAGAAGGAAATATTGTGTCCCCCTTTTTAGGCATTTTAGTAATATTGTAGCATACCTGCACATATTCTTCCATAACCTGCTCTTTCCACATGAGTTTTTACCTTTGCATTTCAGAGGTTTTGTGGAAGCCAAGTTCTCTCACCTTTGTTTAACCCGTGAGTGGTTTAACAGATGTGAGGTTTGCTCTTTCCAGCACTTGAGCTCTCATCATGTAACAGGTATTTTCACACTGGCAGCACTCACTATTTAACTGAGTACCATCAGTACAGTTAAACACCACCATTCCATACGTGTCCTGCAGTGTTTCCACCATCATCCTAGAAAAGCTGGGTTGGTAGTTCTTACAGTGACCATTCCAGAAGATAAATGACTGTCTGTCTACTTCACTGAGCTATGCCAAGCCTTCTAAAGCCTTGTAATTGTGTAGAGCCATCCTACCATCAGAGCCTTTGGCAAGCATCTGTAGCTTTGATGAGCACACCTTTCTTTCCAGTAAGGAAATCTTATGAGCCCTTAAGGCATTTTGGTTTTCTCTTGCAAGAGAAGTCTGTTGTCATTGTGGTTTGACAGCTCTTCTTGTGCCCATCCTGCCAAAGTGTGACATTGTGTTGTACAGGCCTTGGTGTCTGACCATTTGAGAGAGTTGAGGGCATTACATTTTTTTTCCAAGGGCTATTCTCAGCAGCTGCATTATTTATGAATGAGTTAAGAACCATGCTTGTTGTTTTGTCTCCTAGGTTCCCAAAGAGAAAGATGAAATGGTGGAGCAAGAATTTAATCGTCTGCTGGAAGCCACCTCCTATCTCAGTCATCAGCTGGATTTTAATGTTCTCAATAATAAGCCTGTCTCCCTAGGTCAGGCCCTGGAGGTTGTCATACAGTAAGTGGCTTCTCTCTTTTTTGTAGACTTTCCTATTTTGTGGATGAATTTGCAAGATACCTCAAACAATTGTGGTGCTTCTAGATTTAAGCATTACCCTTAATACTTGATGTCACAAATGGTTAAAGGAGCAAACCTGTCTTCTTAAAACTTCCCTGAAAATCATTGCTGGAGTGTGATTGGTGTCCATACAGTGCACTGACACTACTTGAAAGCTAATGGCAGTTGTAATGGCCTTAAATAGCAGAAGGTAACTGCACACTCACATTTTAGCTAGCCATGTATCCCTTATTTACAGAAACTTCCATTAATTTCCCAATTGCCACACAAGTATTTACTAAAATATCCCATGACTTGTGGTTTTATTGCATTCCACTAATTGGATTGTGATAATAAGTTTTCTCATTAACACCAGGATTTTATGTTGAGCTGACAATTGCTTCTCACCTTTTCCAGATTGCAGGAGAAGCATGTGAAGGATGAACAGATTGAGCACTGGAAAAAAATTGTGAAAACACAGGAGGAATTGAAAGATCTTCTTAACAAGGTCAGATGATGACATTTAGAATAAAATAAGCATTGTGTTCCTCAGAAAATGGCAAAATATACAAAAATGTCCAAAGAAAAATATCAGAAAATTGCTATTAATGCTGTTCTTAAAAATATGTCTTTGCTTAAGGTCTACATAGAAGCCCTGTTAGGACAAAGGTGTCATCTGCTCGAGGAGGAGAAAAATTGATTAGGCAGAAAACCATAAAACAGACTATGGGAAAAGAAAGAAAGAGGACAGACACAATAAACAGTGATGTTTCATAGCTTCCTTTGGAGATGCTGATACTGGCTGAGGCTTTTTGGGGTTATTTTAAAATGTTTACTGTCTTCACTACACACAGAAGCAGTGGTTTAGGACAATTTCCATTATTTTTGCTCTTGGTAAATGATGATTTTACTTTTCTGTGTTTCTCAAATTAAAAATGCTTGTGAACTGCTCTCAAGTGACTTGCAACAGAGTAAGGAATCAGTGATGCTGGGTTTCAGCCGTGCTGTTTAGGGTTGGTGGTATTTACTGTGGCTTCTTGGAGGTAGAATTGAATGCATAAGTGATACCTGCCAAAACCAGGAAACCTCTTTTGTTTAATGAGGTGAATATCCAGTTTACACAGTACCTTGTTGAAATCTGCCTTTTGACTTTTTTTCCCTTTTCTTTCTTTCTTTTCCTGCTCTAAAAAGATGGTGAATTTAAAAGAGAAGATTAAAGAACTTCATCAGCAGTACAAGGAGGCATCAGAAGTGAAGCCACCTCGGGATATCACAGCAGAGTTCCTGGTGAAAAGCAAGCACAGGGATCTGACTGCACTTTGCAAGGTGAAGGATCACATACATGCAGTGTGTCACTGTTTTCTCAGAACTTCAGCAGCCAAAAATTAGCCAATTAGCCACATTTTTCAGGAGATAAAAGTAGCCAATATAAATGTTTGCACATCTCTCACTGTGATCCAGTGCTTTCAGGAGAATGTGATTGACAGTAGCTCTGGGTTCTAACACTGATCTGCTTTGAGTACCTTTAGCTGGGGAATACTAAAGCTCAGTTTTAGGTAAGGCTGCTGGCTCATGTCAGACAGCATGTAATGTTTTGAAGATTAATTTCTCTTAGATTTAGTCTTTAATACAGCTGGATTTCACAATAGTCTGGAAATAAAATCTACATTTGAAGAGAGAGAACTTTTCTCTAAGATAAATAAAGGGGGTTTCTTGACTAAAAGACTTCTTTCTGTCTAAAGGTTATCATGTACAGAGCTCTGTCTTAACAAGCAGAGTTACTTCTCCTCTCTGGGAATATCTTGATGTAAAGATGTGCCTTAAAAAGGAAACTATAAAAGCTGGAATCAGATCATGTCTTTGGTTTTTAAGTATGATTGATTCTGCTTTGGAAATCTTCATGTTCAGTATTAGCTATAAACTTTTAAGAGAGGAGAATAGGAGAAGTAGTTTGTGGAATATGAAGGTCTCAGGACCATAGGAACCCTTAAAATATCAGGAGTGTAATGGACCTTCATGTTCTTCAGTTCTGAGTGTTTAAAGTCCTGAAATATCACCAAAGTGATCTTTTCTGCAGTGTGACACAGCGCTCTGTGTATCCAAAGAACAGAAGAGCAAAATATGTGGAGTGAAAAAAGTAACAAACTTGGTTTAGCTTCCACTAAATCCATGAAGTGATTTTTCTAGTGATTTCTCTTGTGTCTAGGTCCAGTCTGATACTACATGATGTCTTCAAGTCCTTTTACATGTCAACTGGTTTTAATGTTAGCTTTTAATCTTAATAGGAGTATGATGAATTGGCAGAAACACAAGGAAAGCTGGAAGAGAAATTACAAGAACTTGAAGCCAATCCACCAAGGTAAAGAGACAAACTAAAAGGATAAATACTTAGGAAGCAGTTATTTTACTACCTTTTCCCTCAGTTTCAGAAATGGTGTTATGGGAGCTCAAGAGGTTACAAAGGTACAAACACAGAGTTTGAGTTCCCTCAGCTTAGAACTCAATTTCCTTGTTTTCAGAGATGACTCAAACAGAAAAGGTGGTTCTGAGCTAGGGTGATTCTGTAGAAATCCTGGCAGTGATCAGTGCCTGATCTCAGAAGGCATTTGAGGTTTTAAATACCTGTCAGTAATGATAGCATAAAATTCTACTTATATTGGTAGAATATTATTCTGTGCTATTTTACTATGTTTTTTGTTGTTGTCCTTATGCATGCTACTTAGGCCATTATTTATGTAATTTTTAGCTTCCCTTTGAGTATTTTACATGAATTCTGCTTTAAAAACCTGAATTTGCTGTGTTTTGATACTCAGCTTTCATGAGAGAGGTCCAGATGTTTGAAAGAGAATCTGTGGTTTTTAATGTTTTTATTTCTGGGCTAAGGAGAGAGTAAAAACTGACTTATGAAGACATTTTCAGAAGCAATGCATTTACAATAGCCTGTTCTAAGAAACTAAATGTCTTTGTTATATTTGTTTTTTCTAGTGATGTTTATTTGTCATCAAGAGACAGGCAAATACTTGACTGGCATTTTGCAAACCTAGAATTTGCTAATGCCACACCCCTTTCTACACTGTCACTGAAGCACTGGGACCAGGTCGGTAACCAGTACTCAGCAATTCACTGAAAAGTTGAACTGTGTTTATTTCATTCTCATGACAGTTTGTCAATATTAAGAATTTCTAGCTGTTAAGTACCTGCTTTTGTGCAAGTACTGAATTCTTATATGGTTATTCTTTGATGATGAAATTCCAGGCAGCTTTTTGTTAGTGCCAGAACAATCTCTTTAACAGTATTCTATGCTGAAAGTTTCCACACTTATTACTTGACAAATAATCAGAAATAATTTCACATTTGTTTGAATCTCTAAAAAAGGCTTTGAAATCTTTTTTGCCATTGTGTAGAGTTGTTGATTATTTTCTGTTGACTTAGAGGACTTCATTATGACTCCATGCTTTTTATGCCTCTTCATTTTAGGATGATGACTTTGAGTTCACAGGCAGTCACTTGACTGTGAGGAATGGCTATTCCTGTGTGCCAGTGGCCCTGGCAGAAGGGTTGGACATCAAATTGAACACAGCAGTTCGACAGGTTCGCTACACTGCTTCAGGTACACGAACCCTCCAGGAGACTGCTTTGGGGAGTGTGGGCACAGAAAGAGGATTTCAGTGCTTCTGGAAGCAGGTGTGAGCACTGATACTGTAAAACCCTTCCCATGACATGTTTGGGGTTAGACAAACAGCCATGTTTCTTACTGGGATTGTGTAAGTAATTTATTAGTCTTGAATGGTTTTTTGATTATTTCTGAGACTCATCTGACACGGTCTTTTTCAGTTGTATTTACTGATTGTTCACATTTATTCTCTTATTTACTTCATTGACTGAAGCATTTGGATTAAGAGGTCTGGAACTGCTTAAGGCTTGGTGCCACAGGACCTGATATTAGAAATATAAATGAATGTAATGGAAGGAATGTATCTTTTTGTTGGTCTTCAAAACATTGGGCTTGGGAAACTCTCAGTTGGGAGAGCAATGTAATGAGAGGAACACTCTCTAGTTGTTGTTTATTTATGGATATATTTAAATAATATTTACTGACCTGGATGAACCTTTAGGCTTATCCCAGTAAGGCCATTTTCAGATGCTACCTTAATTGTGTTTCCTGGAACAGAGTTCAATGGCCAGTAACAACTTGCCTACAAGTTAAGTGCTGTTAGTGTAAAGCTGTCTTCATAAACAAAATACTTTCTGGTGTGGTTATGGTAATTTCTTTGATTTTTAATCCAATGCTCTTGCCTCATGGCCTATTAAAGTGTTTTTTCTCCCCTCTCCAGGCTGTGAAGTGATAGCTGTGAACACCCGATCTACCAGCCAGACCTTCATTTACAAGTGTGATGCTGTGCTGTGCACTCTGCCCCTGGGAGTGCTGAAACAGCAGCCCCCAGCAGTGCAGTTTGTGCCACCTCTTCCTGAGTGGAAAACTTCTGCAGTGCAGAGGATGGGGTTTGGCAACCTGAACAAGGTACATTGTCACTGGGGGAGCTGCAGCAGACAGAGCTTGTCAGAGTCTGAAATGTGGGTGGGCTGTGGCTGGTGGGGCAGAGGAAGAATGCCTTTCCCACAGCTGTTTTGCTAGGGTTTGGTGATGAAAACTCTGAGGAACTTGCAGAAGTAGATCTGATGGAACTTGCTAACCAGAAGATTGGGAGCACACTAACCTGTGGGAAGGCAGCTGCAGGCATACACCTCTATGTATTATGTGTATGCACTCTGTATTCACCACATTTCCCTTTCATGGCCTGTCCAGTGATAAACATCAATGAGTGTAATTGTCTTTATTTTTATTTCTTCCCTGCACTCTTCCTAACTGTTGATATGCTTTCTTTCTAGGTTGTGTTGTGTTTTGATCGTGTCTTCTGGGATCCCAGTGTCAATTTGTTTGGCCATGTTGGGAGCACTACTGCAAGCAGAGGAGAACTTTTCCTCTTTTGGAACCTGTACAAAGGTAACTCTGGTGCATGTCTGCTTTTGCCAGTGTCTTATTTGTATAGCTTCAGATCTGGAAAAAACCACTTTTTAAAATGCTGTTAGTGTTCACATGTGGCTATGATAAAAAGATAGTATTTTTAGGAGGACAAATGGAAGCAGAGAACAGCACTGACTGCAGACAGTTCCAGGCTGTGCCTGCTAAATTGCATTACTACCACAGCAGGACTTTGCCATTAGTAGTTTTGCTTTATCTGTAGTTGGTGCTGCCACAGTAGATTGTCAGGAGATGTCTGCAGTAAGTGTACTGGTTTTTTTACAGCCATTGACCGGACTAAAAGCAAAGGTGTGTATAAGGAGCATTATTAAATGAGTTACTTGTTTAGCAGATGACCAGTGGGTTTTCTTCCATTCTGACATAAGGAGGACAGGTTTCTCTGTTAACTGGAATGTGCAAGGGAAGTGCCTTTCTAGGCTATTGAGTTATTAAAATGTTTGGTAAGATTTTACTGGAGAAATACAAGCCATGAGCCTTGGATAGCAAGGCTGTTCCTGTGGCTTTGTGGCTCTATTATGTAGTTAACAAGTAGGGTCGTGGTTTTGGTTTAGATGGAAAGATCATGTCATGTACCAATTAGATTCACATTTTAAATTCTAAGCCTTCCTTCTCAGGAAGATAGGCAGAGCAGGTGGACATGAAAGAGAAATGCAGTAAAACCTCATGCTGAAGCACAAGTCAGGTGGCTGAAATCAAAAACAACAATTACCATTTCAGTTAATGTGGTTAGACCATGAAACATTGAAACATCATTCCTGATGTTTTTATTTACTTTTTAGTACACAAGTTCTCTTGATAATAGTACCATGGCATATAAAAATAATTTTATTTTTGTTATATTGACATGATGGTAGAAAATAAGACTATTTTGTTGGATTTGTTTAGTCTAACTTTTTGCCTTAACTGCGGATCCATTTCTATCCAAGTCCAACTTATCTGATCAAAATGTTCAATTTCAATAATTCAGTTGTTCTTTTTTCTCTCCTCCCCCCCAGCACCGATTTTGTTGGCCTTGGTAGCAGGAGAAGCAGCAGGGATCATGGAGAACATCAGTGACGATGTCATTGTCGGTCGCTGCCTCGCCATCCTCAAGGGCATCTTTGGCAGCAGCGCTGTGCCCCAGGTCAGGGCAGCCCTGGAGGGGCAGGGAAGGGTGCCTGGTCACCAGGTGGATGGTGGGAGAAGGAACAGAGCAAACAGTCCACATGCAGCAGGGTCTGGTAATATTTTGGAAAGATTTAAGGAATTGCCATCAAGGATTCACCTTAGTGTGTGTTATCACAGAATATAAACGTGGAGTTCTGCCACTACCTTCAGCCCAAGGACTTTGCCCCTTGTGTTGTTGCAATTTGCATGGTTTGTATTTGTCACAAACTGAGAATTTGCACTTTCCCAACAACTGAAGCTCCTGTCTTGTCTCAGCCCAAGGAGACCGTGGTGTCCCGCTGGCGTGCTGACCCCTGGGCCCGGGGATCCTACTCCTATGTAGCTGCTGGATCCTCTGGAAATGACTATGATTTGATGGCTCAGCCAATTACTCCAGGACCAGCCATTCCAGGTGCTCCACAGGTGAGAAATTATTTTTAGAAAAACCTCAGAACAAAATGATTTTTTTGAGAAATTTGCATACATACCTAAACACAAGTTTAGATAACTTGCGTCTTATGATGAATGATTAAAACCTGTAAAATAATTAATTTTTTCATTCATTAATTCTGTCATCACAGGTTTGCTGAAAAAAGAGCATTTTTATTCAGAAAGCCAGTTTGGTTATGTCTGAACAGAGAATTTAATATTATACCTGTGTTTTATACTCCATATTTTTATTGTCCATTACCATATTTAGGTGAGTTGTAGTGATTTGAAAGAGGGTGAAGGCCAGAGTGAGAAGATCAGGTATCAAAAGTCTCTTCCAAATGGGGAGCCAACACAACGAAGGCAGGGGTCATCTCCAGATCATGTTGAGAGAATTAAGTTTGAAAGCACTGCCAGGAAAGGCTGTGTGGGTTTGGCTTTGAGTTCTTGTTCTAATGATACAAGTCATTAATACACACAGCTATGATTAAAATGATGCCCTGCAGAATGTAATATATGAACATTTATTTTTCTCCCACTTTTTGTGATTCTGTGGGTAGTTGTTTAAGGTCTCAGTCTAAAGAGAAACTGCTGATTTAAGTGAGTTGGTGAAGTTTTTGTTTGCTTACTGTGCTAGAGTTCATGTTCCAGGATTAGAAAGTATTCTTCCTAACCGCATTTGCCTGTAGAGGTTCAGTTACAGCTGGACATGACCCTCTGCAAACACTGCTTATCAAATAGAGCTTTATTTTGTTATTTTCTTGGTAATTTGAGCCCTGCTGTTCTGTGCCCCCAGCCCATCCCGCGGCTGTTCTTCGCGGGCGAGCACACCATCCGCAACTACCCGGCCACGGTGCATGGCGCGCTGCTGAGCGGGCTGCGCGAGGCCGGCCGCATCGCCGACCAGTTCCTGGGGGCCATGTACACCCTGCCCCGGCAGCCCACGCCCGCCGTGCCCCCCCAGCAGGCTGCCAGCATGTGAGGGCAGCTGCAGGAGCGCAAGAGGAGCTGCGGGGCTGCGCTGCGGACCCTGCGCTGGAGCTGCTGGAGTAGTTTGTAGCTGTGTCTGCCGAGAGGAGCCCGAGTCGCTGTGCGAGCCTTGTCTGAGAATGGCCTGACAGAAGCTTGCCACACCTTTGGCTTGGCAGCCTTTTGCAAAGGCTCGGTGTAAACCAAACCCTTTACTGCACAGGGACTTTGACTCTGCAGATACTTCTTGGAAGTCAAAATAGCTGGAGGGATTTTTAGGGTGTTTGGGGGTTTTTTTTTCTACCTATGTGTGTATTTGCAATTTGGTAATTGCACAAGGGCCTCTAGAAGCTGGTTGCTATGAATACTAGCTTAGTGTAGAATGTATGTAAATTTCTTTGTGGTTTTTTTATGGCTTTGTTTTGAAGAGTAATATTTTTGACCAATTCTATTCCTGTCTGGTATTCAAGAATTTGGGGCAACTGTTTGCCTACCTGTAGCAAATCACACCTCTCCAAAATGGTCCATTGGCTGCTACACCACCTGCATTCTGCTGTAGAATAACCTGGTATCACTGAGTATGCCAAGCATACTGGTTTATTAAATACTTTCAACAAAAGAGAAGGTACTGAACCGTGTTGCAGTGTCCTGAGGTGAACTCTGTGTGTAGTGCCTGGTGCTGTACTGCTGACCACCTGTTGCAGTACATGAAACCACTGAATGGCTCCTGGTGTGTTAAACATCCCAAAGGAGACTGAAACAATCACCCCAGGGCATGTACCTGGAATGGCAGTGCTTGTCCTTTAACCTTAACAGGGACCAGGAGGACAGCTCCAGCCTGGAAATCCCTGCTCTGGGGCTGCTGTCTGATGTGGGACATTGGTACAATGCCTTTGGTTGTATCTTTCTGCCTGGAAAGCTCTGGCACAGGGCTGACTCCTGGCACAGTAACAGTCTGGCTGTGACCCTCTGCCTTAACTGCAGCAGATCTGGTGCTGCTCTTTGCCCACCTGCTCTCTGTGCCACCAGGCTCATGGCAAACATCCCCTGCTCCTGGAACCCCCCATGCAGCACGGGCCATTCTCAGCAATCCTTGTCCAGCTCAGGGAGCTCAGTGGACAAGGGCTGTGTACAGCTTGCTGTGCTGTCTGTGCACCAGCCCTGCCTCAAATGCATCCTGGAATGGGAGTGTGAGATCTGCCTCAACCAAGGCACAAACAGAAGTGCAAGGTGCTCAGCTCCAGCACTGAGCCACCCTGCAGTGTGCACACACACACAGACAGACAGACAGACACACAGCACACGCTCTGCTGCCTCAGTGTCTCTCCCAGGGGCAGCAGCACCCCCAGAAAATGGGCACTGCTGTGAACAGGGCTCAGCTGTAAACACCACATCACACCGTGTAAAAAGAAGAGTGTTTATTGGTTATATACTGTAGCACTGACAGTGTTTGAGTCAGGAGAGACATGCAGATAAGTGTGTGTTTACATTTGGCATGCAGACTAAGAGCACTGTGTCGCTGCAAGGAGGTGAGCACCATCTGTATCCACTGCATGGGCAGCCTGGGGAGGAAAGTGCTGGCCTTCCTCTTCTCAGCATGCTGAGACAGGGCAGGTTCTAAGGGTGGAACACTGCTCATTGCTCTATTGGACACAAAGTTTATTTTAGGGGAAAAGGCAATACTGCAACCCTGGAAAATCTGCTTAACTTGGATGAACCTGTGATTATGAAAAGACTTGCATTATTTGTCTTCTAACTATGCTGCCCCACCCAAATATATGTTCACAAATACAAAAAAATAGATTTATTCTCTTAAAAATACATTCCATGCAGCTTGGAGTGCTGCTTCCCCAAAGCAGGAGCCAGCACTGCACGTGGGGCAGCCCAGGAGGATCCTTTGGGCCCTGGGCTCTGACCAAGGGAGGCATCTGCTGCCAATGGCTTTGTGTTCTGTTCACAGCTCAGCCTGGGGGCTGGCCTGGAGCAGTGCCCTGATTGTTCAGCCGTGTGCAAGGGTGGCAGAGATGAGGTCTACTACATTAGAGATGAGACCAATGTGACTATTGCTTCAGTCTGTAGCTGGGAAATCGCTTGTGTCAAGTGTCTCTTGAAGCACCAAGGCAAGTGCCTCTGCCCTGTGCTTCCTTTTCCCTTGCTGGGGCCTGGCCACGGGGTGCCCTGCACAGCTCCAGTGGCCAGGCTGGCACCCCAGACCCTCAGGGGGGCTGGACAGGCAGCTCTGCAGGCTGCAGAGGCGTTCCCAGACACGAAGCAGTGAGCTGCTGGGCCCTCAGACTGGAGCCAGCCCTCCTGGGGAAAGCACTGGCTCTCCAAAGGGACCAGCAGCTGAGGTTCCTTGGGAGCAGCAAGCACTGACACACTTCCTCTGTACAGCAAATACATTTACAACTTTGGAATTACCCGAGGGCTCGATGCATGGCCTTGTGCAGCATCAAGCCTACTGGAAAGCTAGGTTATATTTATATGCTAAAATTACAAATACTTCTTCAGTGGCGGCAATATTTACACATATACTCTATTTTACAGCTGTTCAAAAAAAGTGTGCAATTCGAGTAAACACATTGTGTTTCCTGAAGTCATTGCTATAAGATTAATAATACAATCAGCTCCTATTGCACTCATTGACTAGAGGGCATGGCCCCTTTCCATACTAGGTAGGGTTTTCTTTCTCAGATTTCATCTCAGCTGTGGTAAAAACAACCAGTGTGCAGTTACCAAGTGACATCTGTGTCCAGTATTTCCAAGCAGTGAAACTGAGTCTAGAGCAGGAGTCCAAGGTATCTGCTGTAAAATATTGAACAAATAACTGAGGCAGCTGGAGAAAGGAGAGACATCATCTGTGAGAAGCACCTGAAGACAGTGCCAGCAGCGCTGTGTTGCTGGGGCTGAAGGGTAAAGCCCTCCCATTGCTCGGGCACAGCCTGGGCCTGGCTGACAGGAGGAGAAAACTCAACAGCTCTTGCTGCTGGTGGTTCTTCCCTTGCACTTCAGACTCGGGGCTGTGCTCGGGGTGAGCAGTGACGAGCTGCTGGGTCAGCCAGTGTTCCCTGGGCAGGCACAGGGCAGCCTGCATTCACCCACGCTGACTCACAGGGAGGCACAGATCTCATCACAACCAACACCACTTCCCTTGGGAGGCTCTTTGGGAGCACTGCTAAGCCACAGCCACGCCGACGAGGTGAGGAGGAGAAAGCTGGTGGGTGTGTAGGGATGTCCCGTGGTGTGTGGAGCCGTGTCCTGCAGCAGGATGGGGCTGGGATGTGAGGGAGGGCGTTCAGTCACTGCCCAGTGGTCCTTGTCCTCCTCCGTGTGTCCGTGCTGTCCTGGGCAGAGTGAGCAAGGGCAGGGAGCCCAGCACGCAGCATCCTGCAGGCAGAACAGCAGTGCCTCTCCCACAGCCTCTGTGAGTGCTGCAGGTGACAGCTGGAGAGCTGCTCCAGCAGGTTCAGGATGTGCAGAGGGAATCCTGTGACATCTGAAGGGGCAGGGACAGGCCAAGGTGCCCCGAGGGGAAGCAGGCAGGTACAGTGTGGGCAGCTGAGGCAGCAGGTTTAGTTTGGAGGGGCAGAGGCAGCAGCCTGTGGTGGGCAGGGCCAGCAGCAGAGCAGGGCACAGCTGGGCACACGGGGCAAGGGAAGCTGCTGCTGCCCAGGCACTGCCCTGGCTCTGGTGCTGCACCTGGCACACAGTGCTGGGCACAGCAGGGGGCTCAGGAAGGACACAGCCAGGGCACAGCACTGTTAATCCACTGCACAATCCATAAGGATTGCCAATCCTTCCTGATAAACGGGCAGGGGGAGGCAGTAAGAAGTCTGAATTTAGCTTCAGAATTTCACTTTCTTTCATTTTTGGTTTGGAGTTTGAGTTTAAATTTTTTCCCCATTATCTCATTCTACTAGCACTACCATGTCAATGGTAAGAGAGAGCAGTTGATACAATTTATTTTAATATAATTTAAAGATTATTAGAGCTGCCACTCAATACTAATTTAAAAGCATCTTTTTGTCTTGTTATGCAAGTTGACATATATGTCATGACATGTAAAAGAATAAAATGAAGGGTTAAAAATATACACTTGGGAAAACATCTTTAAAATTCCAAGAAGAAACATTTTTTTTCAAAAATAATTTTTCCCTTCCTCCAAACAATCTTTATAAAAAAATAATTATGTCACTAAAGCACATGCCTTTTATAGAAATGTTTTCATAGATATTTTGCAACCAGCTCTATTGATTTTTCTTTTTTTTTTTTTTGATTGATTTTCTTCTCAGAATTGAGGTGTGTATTTCCCAGGCCAGGGAGGTGCAGCACAGGCAATCACACGGCTCTGGTACCTGCTCCTGCAGAGGTGGGATGGGGCACAAGTGTGGGGTGCAGCTCAGACATGGAAGCTGCTGGGGTGCAGCTCTTCCCACAGCACCTCTGAAACAGATCAAGGACCTTTTCTGTCTGGAGCATTCTCCTGGTCCTGCTGCAGGGAGGGACGGGCAGCACTGGGGGTGCCAGTGGTGTTTGTGCAGGGGCCAGCCCAGCAGCTGGGCATGGCCTGGCATGGCAAGGAAGGATTGTCCCAGCCCTGCTGTGAGAGCCTGCTGCAATCACCTTGCTCAGGATAGTGCTGCTGATGACCTGAGCACCTCCTGGAGCTGTGGGGACATGTCTGCCCCACAGTGACACCCACTGACACCAAATGGCCTGCAGGCTCTGATGGGGATGACACACAGCTCTGATTGAGCAGTCTGACCATACCTGGGGCCCAGGCATGGCAGACAGGGCTTGAGGCACAGACCAAAGCTACCACAGATCAGCTTAGGGACCACTCCAGCTGTCTCCACCCTGTTGTGGGAAGGAACAATGACATTCTGCTTGTCTGTGAGGAAAAGCACTTGTTTCTTTTTCTCGTAGGGCTCAGCTGCCTTGCACAAGCCCCAGAGTTGTTGCCTGCAGAGTGTAACACACAGCTCCAGATGAATGGCACCCTGGTCCCAGGCAGGAGGAGCTGTCACTGCTGTGTCTGCCTCAGTGGATGACTTCTTGGTGCAGGATCTCAACTGGTGAGGAGCAGATCATGCAAAGCTTGTTGCAGAGAGTGACAGTGATAGGGAATCAACTCCTTCTAAACAACATTCTCTGCTCTCCTTCCCTCTCAATCTGTAAAGTAACCAGTGGGGAGCAGTCTCCTTTTGCCTAGAGACTAAGGGTGCTGGAAACACAGGTACTGAGGTGACCACTACCCCAGCCAGCAAGGGTGTATTGGGAGAATGCAAACTCCAGAGGAACTGAAAGCCTTCAATTGTGGTGGACAGCTTCATGGGCTGGTGGATGTCACCGCAGGGACACTGCTGGGATCTTGTGTGAACGCAAGTGAACAAAAAGTTCTCTCTTGTGCAAGGAGTACCATTGTTCAGAGAGGCTAGGTAGTCAGAGTTTCCAATGGAGACAGACCTATCACCCTACAGGGAAGATTGAGATTGCAGGTACAGAGATGAGAAGTGGGAGTCCCCTGAGCAAAGTCTCTGCAGCTGCCTCTTCAGCAATGAAGAAAAAGAATTCACTGGTAAAGCTCCTGTACCTTTCAAATCGCATTACAAAACTGGTTTCAGGCTAGTTGAAGCCTCTGGAGAGGTTACAAACAGGTGTGATGCCTGTGAGCTTGGTACTACCCTGCCTCTTGCTTCACCATGGTCACTGGGGAGGGAATGCAGCTCATCTCCGAGATGTCCGGCCAGCCCGGGCAGCGCCCTGCAAGAGACACCCACAAGGTCACTGCCTGCCCACAGCCCACTGCTGCCCCAGAGCATTTCTGCTTGCAGGCAAGATTGCTCTTGCCCTTGGCAACCGTCCCAAATCCCACCAGGACCACAGTCCTTCAGCTGGCACAGCAGCAGGGGTACAGCAGCAAACACTCCAGTAGTAAAGCTGCCAGCTGAAGCAGGGACTCTACTTTTGTCTCTTTGAATGTTTTTTTCCCATCCCTGATTGATTCATGTGCCAGAAGATGACTAGATGGAGTACCACTTAGTTATCTGAGAATATTCTTAGCCATAAGGCTTGCTGAAACAAGTTATAAGAGAAAACACAGCAGCCACTCCACCCCTGGCAAAGTGCTGACTTCAGACTTGATTTCTCTACAAGAGTGGAGACTTTCTGGACAACTTCTCTACATTAGGTTGCTGGGAGGTCAATTCAGATATTTGCTTCCTGCCTTGTAACTCCTTCCCTCACATACCTGCTCCTCTCCTTGGAGCCCTGGTGGAGCAGGGGAGCTGGATTCAGGGTCCTGCAGCTCCACCCTGGTGGCTGTCCTTTTGCTCAGAGTGTCAGCCTGGAGGAGGTACTCAGAAGAGCCATACTGCTTCCTTCTGGAACTGGACACAAAATCCTTGCTTTCATCCTGTGCAAAGCAAAATAGAAAGGGTTGGGATCCAGGGTCTGTGAAGGATCTGGAACAGCACTGGGGTCCTAGTGCCAGCTTTGCAGTGCAAGGTGTGAGCCTGAGTCCTTTTGGCAAGGAGGGACTTAAAGCACCAGGCCAGCTCTGCCATGGCCTCATTTATGTGCTATTTCATAAAGATCTTTTCTCAAGAACCATCCAGTAATTTTAACCCAAGTTATGGGTCCATGGTCACAAAACAGGACCAATCTCTTTGACAAAATTACTGAGGTCCAAAGAAAGGTTAATTCTATTTTCTCTCTCCTGTCCAGATATGGAGGGGAGTGATAGAGAGGGGCTGTGGTGAGAGCCTGGCATCCAGCCAGGACGGACCCACTAGAGATGCCCTGCACATCAGTCCCCAAAGCAGGGGAGAGAAAGGGCAAGAGGCAGCACATCCCTGCCACTGCCTGGGAGACTTTTCCAGCAGATGCACTTCTACCATCCCAGGAGTGATGATGGCTTCCCTTGAAGACAAGGCTACCTTTAGAATTTTGCCAATTTATGCAGCAGAGAGCCCAGCTCCAGTGATTAATGTCAGTGGCATAAGAAAACCATGCATTCATCTGACATTGCTGCCCATCTGCTCCCTGCCTCCAGCACATTTGCACTAATTTTCATCAAACATCACACCAGAGGAATACAGACTCCATTCTGTGCAACATGAACCCAAATCAGTGACTGCTCGAGGTCCTGCATTGCCTCAGGCCTTTGGGGAGCTGGAGGAGGCTGGCTGCCAGCAGCAGAGGGAGCTGCTCCCCAGGCTGCAACACCCACCCATCCATCAGCAGCTCTGCTCCCCGGGGCTCCCAAAGCAGCGTTCCAGAGCCAACACCCCCTGAAGCTTCATCAGAGACATTTTCCCAAATCAGCAATACACAAGGGAAGGTTGCAATGAAAGAGAGAAAGATTTTGGCAAAAACAGCACAGATCCCACGTTTGCCACATAAGATTGTCAGGGCAATGTCAGACTGTGGATAGTGGAGCTGGAAGGAGGTGACAGTGATCATAGGACAGCTCTGTGCCCAGGCTTCTGCCAGGGAAAATAGCCACATCTTCAACTGAAACACAAATGCCAGCAGCCACATCTTGAACTGAAACACAAATGCCAGCAGCCACATCTTGAACTGAAACACAAATCCCAGCAGAAACAAGCTGCTGTGATATGAGGCACATTACAGGCCTGAAGATACCCCTCAAAGGGCTTTTTTCCAAGGGCACATGCAACAATTTAAGTTGCATACAATTTGCTATATCTAGTACAATTGAGTATCTGCATTCTTTCAGATTAACTTCATACTCATAATTTACAAGCTAAAAATACACAATGACCAAGAAGTGAGGTTTGTGGCTATGAGGTGACATGGGTGATTTTATTGCAAAGTCCAACACAGAGAGAGATCCCCAGCTCAGTTCTGTGTGAACCAACCATGTGGTTGCTCTCCTGACACAGGCAAGGCTGGAGTCCAGCTAATCCTGGATATTCTTGGGCTGACCAGGCAGAGATCAGGTTGCTCTGTCAGGTACACCTCAACTGCTGTGAAGGTACACTGCAAATTTATCTGAGAACAACCTGGAGAATGCACTGCAGAGCTACACTCAGCCCTGGGGGGGCTGCCAGGAGGAAAACTGAAAAGAAATCCTTGAGTTCCCACTGCTTAGGGCTCTGCAACCAACCCCACATGAACTCAGCTGTAGGCAGAGATTGCTTCAGGTGTGAGAGTCAAGGCTGTGGGCACAGTGCATTGAAACTCCTGGGATAAAGGACACCCTAGGAATGGATCTCTCATTTCCCAAGCACACAAACTGCTGCTCTGCAGAAGAACAACTTCAAACATATCAGCTCTGCTTGGAATCATGAATAAGCAGAACAGATTGCCTGTGACCCACCCTGGCCAGAGAGACAATGTATTCTCAGTTTCCAAATGTAGCTGGAAGGCCACCCTGTACTTTCTAACACCAGGCAACAGACTCTCTGCAAAGCTAAGTGCAAATTCTTCTGTGCTTCTCATAGCCAGAGAAGTGGAAGAGATCTGAAAATGTAAAACTCCTTGCCTATCTCCACCAGTTCATCTTTGTCAATGCCAAAGTAATTCAGTTCTGAACCTATTTCCTCTGCCACCAGCCCTGTCAGATTATCCAGCTTGCTTCCTCCTGCAGACTGGCAATAGCAGGAGTTGCTCAGAGTAGTGCTAAATGAAGAGCAGAGGCAGGAGCTGCAGCACAAACCAGTGTGGGGTTAATGGCCAGAAGGGCACGTGCTGCCAGTGAGTTCAGCTGAATTCTGCCAGAGCCTGCAGCTCCAGAGGCAAGCACATCCCAGCAGAGCAGCTGTCTGCAGTGCCACTGCTGCGAGGGACTCCCCTCCCTGGCACCAGTCAGAGGAACAGGCAAAGAGCACAGCTGTCCTTGTGGCTCTTGCTCCTGCTCAGGTGGAATTCTGGCACAGAGCAAGGAGGGAGCAGCCTTGTGTTACCAACCACCATCCACCTGTTTGGGGGATGCTCAGGAAGCATTTCCAGACCAGAGTCTGGTTTCACATGAGGAAACCATGAAGCTCTCACCAAAAGGAGCTCTATCTCTACACTTGCCATTAGAGCTACAACTGTACCTCAGGCACAGCCCCACTCAAATCTGCTCATTTCCATCATTTTTTCATTGCTACTCCAAATTTAAAACGCCACATAAAGTGACTCTGAAAAGCATACACGTCCTACTTAAGCTGTGACTACATCTTCTCTGAGGCTACTATGTAGTTATTCATATGGCATTACAAGACCCAAGCAGATGGATCTCATCTCAAGAAGGCTAAATCTGGTAATTCACACATCAGAAAGTTGTGGGCGCTGTGAATTGTGAACACACTGAAGGAAGACAGCAGGAGCTGGGAGAGGCAGCACTTAGGAAATAAGCTGTAAAATTTCAAATCACGCAGCCTACAACTAACAGGCAACTTGGAAAACCTCAAAAACTGAAGAGTGTTGAAGACAGGACACTTACAGGTGGCGTGGTGCGCTGCCAAGCAGCAGCTGCTGTAGGGTCACCTGCACAGCTCCTGCGTGTCAGCAGCTCAGATGCACTTAAGTTACTTTTGGTCCTTCGGGAGCCCAGCTCAGGGGCACCCCAAGAATTAGCTGTGGCACTTGTTCTGGATGCAGCCTGCTCCAGGAAGTCTGTGTTTGAACTACTCCCTTCCCCTTCTAAAAGGTCCACTGAGGATCTACACAAGTTTGTGGCACTGAAAGTTGCACTTTTCTCCGCTTTGGTTTGAGAGTCCTCCAGGGAATGTAGGCCTTGTCTTGTTCTCCAGGAGCTCCTGACAGTGACGTGCTTTGCTTCGGATGAACCTGCATCTGACGAGCCATGGCTCTTCCAGCTGATTGTCTCCAAAGGTGTCTCACTGCTCCTCTCTGCCAGTTCAGAAGTCTTTAGCATAATGCTGCTTCTCGAGACCACTGTTTCAGCTTTACTTCTGGGCACTGCCTCTCCACCTCTGTCTGTCTCAGATGACTTCAGAGCACTTCTGTTAACTGACACCTCAAAGGGTGAAGGGACATTGTTTGTTACTGATGGTGAAGGCTCATTTGAAGCAACTCTGATGTTGCTGGTGGTAACATGCCTTTCCTTTGCTGCTGTCTCTGCAGTGCTCCTTGCAGCTGTTGGCTCAGAAGGAAAGATTGTGATGCTGCTTGTCATTTTGTTTGTTACCATTTTAAAAGTAGACTTCTGTTTTTCTGACTCTGCCTCTGAAACAGTCCCTCCCATGATTGCCTTCATATCCTTCTCAACAATTGCAGGTTTAATGATGGCTTTTGATCTCAGAGCTTCTCTAGGGCTGAAGGGTCTTCTGGATTTCAATTCTCCAGTGCTGGCATCACATGGTTTTATGCACTTGGTAGAGTCTTCATCATTCACAGTTTTTTTGTCATTTTCAAAAAGTGATGCTCTAAAAACTCCCCTAGAATTGGAGGAGAACTGCTTGGAACTGACTTTCTTTCTTGTCTCAAAATCTGACTGAGTGGTTGGTTTTTTGCCTCTTCCTGATTCTTCCTCCGAGTTAAATTTTTCCTGGTTACTCTGGATGGTTTTGGAGTCAGTTTTTAAAACCATATTTACATGATCTGTTGCTGAACTTGAAGACTGCTCGGTGCCTTCTTTATCAAGACCTGTGAGAATCTGCAGAATGTCTTCCTGACTCCTGGAGTGGTGGGAACGCTTTGTCAGCGTCGAAAGCTTCACACTTTCAAGTGATGTGTCTGCAGCTTCTTTTTCCTGGGAGATTAGTGCCCTTTTAGCCCTCCCCTCCGAGGGCTGTCTGTGTGATGCAAAAGTGCTCACTGCTTCCACTTTAGAGGCAGCAGAGTCTGAGACTGACACGCTGGAGGACACGTGGTACCTGTATGCTGAGGCTGTGCCATTGGAAGAGGTGTGGCTGCCCCTGGTGAGCTGTGCATCCCCCAAGCACTCACTGACTTCAGCCTGACTTGTCTTCAGCTTCTCAGACACAGAACCCGTTGATTCCCCCTTGCTTGACCTTTCATCCCGTGTGTCAGCACCATTCTGGCAGTTCCCACGGAGCACCTGAGATGGCTTTTCAACCTTGGATCTCAGGCCTGTATCACCAACAGGTTTGGAAGGTGCTTTCCATGATTTCTGCTCCTGTGCAGCAGGAGGATACCGGCTGAGCACAGATGGCTGCTCTTTGGATCTCTTCCCCTCATTCTGCATGATGCAGCCTTCCTTCTGACCAGAAGAAATAGTGGAAACTGAAGATTTCTCTTCCAGTCTTCTTGTATCTGTGACAGCAGTGTCTGAAAGGGCAGATGCACCAGAAGCTTTCCCTGCCTTTCTGCTCATTAAGCTTGGACTGGGCACCCGTTTCCCACTGTGGCTGTAGCTGTCATTACTGAGACAGAGGTCTCTGTTCCGTGCCCTCTCCCGGCGCTGCTGTGGGGAGAGCTCCCTTGGCTTGTGCTTAGCAGCTGCCAAATCAGTCATCACACCCCTGTATTTAGGTCGGTCATGCTTTCCCCTGCTAGAAAAGCTTGTATCTTCATTTTCAACTTCTCCATTCTCCAGATCTTTCTGTTTCTTTATTTGCATTTTTATTTCTTCTAGCTGACCTGTTAAGAGTTTGTTTTTATTCTGCTCACTCAAGTAACTGTCTTGCAGATCATTATTTTTGGCTCTCACTTTTTTAAGTTCTTCTTCTAAAGATTCAAAATGTTTTATCTGAATTTTAAGTTTCTCAATTTCTTGGGTGAGATCTTTCACTTTGTTGTCTTCCTGGTTTTTATTCTTTTGGTTTTCTGATTTATTCCTGGTTTCATTTTCTACGTGTTTCAGGTAATCCACACTTCCCTTCCTCCTGGTCTCTTTAGAAGGCAGTGCAGAAGTCAAGTCATCTTCAATTCTCATATCATTTCTGTCCAGGAGATTGTTGGATGACCTTTCTAGCAAGTTGGATGCATTTCTAGTTTGATCTGCCCTATTTAGTTTATTGTTTTGTTCTAGTTTCTGTGTTAGCTCCTGGATTATTTTTTCATTTTGCTTTTCTCTTTCATTAAAATGTTTTCTTTCCGTGATAAAGCTCAGGGCTAAGGATTTCAGCTTTTCTAGCTCAGCTGTTAAGGTCTGCTCAGTTTTATCCAGCCTGTCTTCAGATGATTCCAGTTCTTTCACTTTCACTCTAAGTATTTCTAATTCTGTAGATATCTTTTTGGTCAAGTTCTTTTCTTCATTGAGGCTAAGACACAGCTGTGTACAGTCATTCTTGCTCCTGCTGAAGGCCTCCTCCAGCTTCTCCAGCTCTGCCATTCTCCTCTGAAGGAGTTCAATTTCTGACTTCAGATCTCGAGTGAGGCTCTCCTCCTCTTCCAGCTTTTCTTTCATTAATCTGCAGAGCTCTTCAGCCTTCCTAATTTCTTCATCCTTGCCTTCAATCTTCAGCACTCTTTTCCTCAGGGCTTCAATGTCAGCCAGCATGCTGGAGTTGCTGCCTTCTGCCTGGATAACTTTGTCCTGGAGGTCAAGCAGCTCATCCTCTGCTTTCTGCAGATTTTTAGTTGCTTCCTCCAGTTCATCAAGGCGGCGACTCAGGCTCTGCAGTTTGAAACGTAGGTGCCGATTTGAGGTTTCCTTGTAACCTGTACATTCTGCCATGATTATTTTATTCCTTTTAGAACAAAGCTTTTCTTAGTCTGGGTGATGGCATACACCTTGTGTATTTCCAGTATGTTATTGTTCCTTTGAGTGGAGGCAATCTCACCCTGAAAGAAAAAAATGCTCAAAATCAATATAAGAGCTCAGAATATAACTATAGTCACAGTTTAAGTTAGGCTGTCAATGCTTATATAAATAACTTTTTAATTAAACACATTTCTGAGTACTAAATTAGGTGAAATGAAATTGCAGAGAAGAGCCACAGTCTATTTGCTTTGGTTATACAGGGTTTCCAAAACCAGCCTGTTCCCCACAGCTAAGGGCAGGAAGTGTCCTCCTCTGCTGCTCTGCCCAGGTGGTTTGTGCACCTCACCCAGGGCTCCACACCAGTGCAGCTGCTCACGTGTGAGGTCCCAGGCTGCAGAGGGTCACACTCATGTCCCTGTACACAGACACACCCATGCAGCACACACCTCTCTTTCCAGCACTGCACTTCTCTCCTGAAAACACCTTAGTAAAGAAGGTCCAGAAGCCACAGACAGAATCAGAAAAAGGCAAATCCCAGCCATATGGTAACCACTGAGGATGGGGCAAGCCCCCCACACTAGCTGGCAGATGGAGGGGACTGGGACCTGCTGCCATTTGACACTGCCAGTATTTCTCCAGCATCTCAGGCTGCTCAGCAGAAATCTTCACCTGGGCTGGTAGTCACATCTTAAGGACACTCTACCAGTGGAGTTTCAAGTTTCTCCCTCCCATTTCCAAAGCTGTTGCTGCCCTCGGCTGCCGCCCACTCACCCACCCAGGAGATGAGCAGTTGCTTATGCCTGTCCTTGCTGCTGCTGAGCATGAGCAGCAATTAGAGCACATCAGCACACTGACACACTCAATGTGAACTCTTCCCAGCTCAGCTCAGAGCTGGCAGGGTGTTTTTAAACAACCCTTCTGTGCTTTGAGGGAGGAGCAGGAAGGGGCCCCTGGGCAGACCAGAATGGCCCCTGGGAGGATCTGGAGTCCCCCTCTGGCACTGTCATGTCCTGGGCCTCAGGTATGGCCCAAAGCACGTGAGGGCCACTGCAAAGCTGAGTGGAGGCAGGATGACTGCAGCTCTTTGATCTGCACCCTTGCTCAGGCAGTCTCTCTTGGAACAGACTTGACCTCCAGAATTTTTGTGGACCTCTCTGCAGAGGAAACTCGCAGGAGTTTCCCATTACACAGCCTCCAGAAGGGATGAGCAGGATGTGGGGAGGAGGCAGTGCCAGTAAGGGAGGCAGCAGCACCCTGACACACACCCTTGGGCTGGAGGTGATCCATTTCCAGGCAGGCAGGGAGCCCCCACCACGGGGACCCTCCTGGTGCACACTGGGCACCCTGTGGGACCCAGCTCCTGAAGGACCTCTGGGGATTTATGGGGAATCACCATCCCACGTGGCTGGGCTCAGGCTCTCCCAGCCCCTGCAGGAGCACTGCAAACAGCACCAGAGAGGAACCTTGGTGTCCTGAGCACCCAGCCTTGGCCACAGGCCTGTCCCCTCCCTTACCACCACAGCCACGTCCTGCTCTGGGCACTTCCCTCACGCTGTCCCCACACCTGGAGGCCACTGCAGCTGCCTGCAGGCAGGGAAGGCTGTTCAGACCCCACCAGAAATGTCCCTGGACCAGCACAGGAGAGGCCACAGCGAGCAGACTCGCAGTGCTCTGAAAACAAAAGCCTGTCCCTAGCAGGAGCTGGGAGTTAATGGTTAACCCAGCACCAGCTTCTGGCTGGAAGTGAGAGCAGCCTCCTCCCCAGACACCAGGGAGGCAGATCTGCACAGGGCTGGTGGCTGCTGCTGGATGTGGCATTGCCCTGGCACTGCCACAGGCTCCACACAGGCTGTGGGACATTCACAGAGGTATTCAGAGCTGCACCAGAGATGGCTCTGGGACGTCCCAGAACCTCCCCAGCTGACATGAATTATTGCCAGAGAGGAAAGAGGCTCAATCGAATTATTTTAATAAGGAGAAGGAGATGTAAAGCAACATCTTCTACAAACAATAAGATCTACAAACAAAAGGATCTACAATAAGTCTCCTAGCTGGAGGCCCTTTAACTTCCTGGCATAGCCAGAAGTAACCTCAGTGCTTGGAGACAGAACCAGACCAAATCAGTATTCCAAATAGAGTGCACATTTATAAGATGGAGGGGAACTGGCCAATATAAAATATTATCTTAGGTATACATAGATACACAGATATATAGGTGTATCTACCTGACTGCTTTGAAGTCATGATTTGAGTTAGGGCTTGGACCAGAGAACTCAAGGGGATTTCCAACCTACACTACTCTGGCTGTTGGTGACTGCCCTTCTCCAGTCTGCCAGTGATACCAAAGTATCAGAACAAATGGTACAGGATTCATACACTGGGACTATTACTAATGCTAATTAATACTGTTGGTGGATATTTAAACAGGAGATGTTAAATAAATCTGATAAAGCTTGTAAATGTACTGAACAATCTGATATGGATGTATGGACTTCATATTTTTCTCTGTTTTGGAAAAGTAAGCAGTTCTCAGCCTACCTCTATCTTAGAATTTTTTGAAAAAAAAACCCCATCAAATACCCAAACCAACAAAAAACCAAAACAAAGCCCCAAAAAACAAACAAACAAAAAACCCACCCCAAACCATTGAAAATCCACACACAAACAAAAAACCACAAACAACAACAACAAAAAAACCCCACCCAAAACTAAACAAACAAAAACCCAAACTGAAACAAAAAAACCACAGGAAGAAAAGAGGATGATAACTTTCACTAAAGCAAGTAAACTGTGGCGGTGGCAAATGTAGTAGGGGGAGTTCAGTTTAACAGAGCCATCTGAGTCAGCAATAAAATCAGATTAAAGACTGACAGGCACATTCCTGGACACACTGCTCAATGGCCACAGCAGCAGCTGAGGCTCAGGACAGCTCCTCTTGGTTGCTCCAGAGGAAATACTGAACAGAAGCACAGCAATAGAGATGATATTATTTTGTATGTGGCACTGGACTGTATATTTACCCACCCAAGACTGATGCATCTCACTTTGCTTAGCTCTGGAGTCTTCTAGATTCAAAGAGAAAAAGATGCTCAGCTGTCTTCGCCTGACCTTGCCAGGGAAACAGGACCTTCCCCAGGAGGAGAGCTCTTCCCCCACTGACAGCAAAGGGAGCCCAGGCACAGGTGTCTGCATGGCAATTGTCTCCCCAGCAATGATGCCACTCCTTCTCCAGGGCCATGCATCAAAAACATGAACTGAAAGTTCATGAAAGGAAAGCTTTGGAAAAGCTCAGAAAAGCAATCAAGTGTGCTTCTTGACTCTTTAAAACTTAAGACCTGATTTCACCTCAACAACAAGGGCAGTCCTGCATTAAGCCAAGAGGCACAACAGCATCCCTTTGGATTTGAGTTCTTGAAAGAACATTCTTCAAATGAGACATGCAGGAAGCCTGGGGAGCCTCCAACTACCTGCTACTCAAAATATCAAGGCAAAATATGTGGCCATAACTACCTACAGGGAAAAACCACTTTGTCTGATCTAAAAGGTTCTTTATTAGAGCACATGGAGTCAAACCCCAATTTCACATATTTTAACCAATTCAAAGCAGTAATCTAATACCAAACACTGCAGTGAATTTACCAGGATTCACTATGCAAATTACTCATTATGATTCTACTTTCCCCCACAGATTTATCATTGGTTTTCTGGTCTTCCTCAACAAGTGTGCCTATCTCCTAACTCCATTCATATTTATCATTATCAATTGCCTGCTCCCACAGTTTAAGGCAGACTGCCTCTGAGGGCTCTTCGGACTCTGCCTGGTTTTGGCTACACCATCCTGTTAAACAGCTGTGAGAATTCAGTGTTCAAGACATTTACTAGAGTCATTACTCTCAATTACTCTTCATGTTCTCAATTTTTTTTTTTTTTGCACACTCACTTCTGCTCATTATCTAGAATTTTATGAAAATGTTTCTTTAGCAGTATTGTTGGATTTAACTTCCCCTGGAACTACTTTAACTTGCCTGCACAAACACATACAGTCAGTTCACAGCTGTGAACTGAGGGAAAAAACTTCCAGTTAGAAAGATTTGTGTTAGCTAAACACTTTATGAATTGGGAGGTAAGAATCACCTATTTCAGGAACAGCAATTAAATGACTGCTATCTAAGACCCACTCACACCATCCCTGCCAGAGTTCCTCTGGCCTGCAGGGCTGTCCCTCTCCAGATCCATTGAAGCACCTTTCCCTACACATCACGTTCCTTGCTCTGATTTGGTTGTTGGGATGAGTCCCACAGGCACCCACTGCTCTTGATTTCAGGATGTCCCCAAAACACTCACATGGACAATAACTGTTGGAACAGACTCCTACTGTGCCCTGTTATGCCAAATAAAAATGCAGCCAGCTGTCACACATCTGTCAAGTACTAGGAGACACTGACATCTCTCACAAGCACATTTTGCATTTAATCTTTGGGTTTTTTAATATTTTTACTTGCACTTTTATACTGATAATGCAACATCCCTCACTGTGGCTGGGTGAGCCTGAGCTGCCAGTGATGGCACTGCTGGTGTGTCACAGCAGCCATCATCACAGCATCTATGACACATTTGGCTTTGCCCAATCCTACAGATGAATGAGAGTCATTAATGGCTTAGTCTGCAATCTCTTTTTACTAATTTATTTGTTTGCTCTTGAAGTTGCCAGGGTTTCCCATAGACTTTGGAGAGCAGCACTCATCAAAGGCAATAGAAAATCAATAGATTCAAGCACAGCTATAATCAGAGAACAGAAAAGCAATTTGCCTCACTGGAGTTTGAGTGTGGGATCCTCTGTGTTGTGAAAGCACAGGCTGAGGTTTGCACTCCTCAGCTGACAGGTGGCCCAGATTAAGGTGAGGAGCAGAGCAGGGCTATTGTCCATGTTCTTATGGATGCAGCACTTATCTGGTACTACTCCCTCCATTTCCCTAAATGCTGGGGTGAACTTAGATCCCCCCCGTTCTATTTTCTGCTAAACTATTACTCAGAATATCCCTGCAAACTGTATTTTTGCATTGAACACAATGCTAGGAGTGTTTGGATACATTTGGGGAAATGGAACCTTAGGCAATGCAGGTTCAAATTACATTAGGTGGCTGAGAGTCACTTCAGGCATGAGGACAGCCCTGAGGATGCACATCAGGAAACCTGGGGAAGCAAGGAAGTTCCTCTGAGCATTCCCCAGGGGCCAAGCAGGTCAGGGAGAAGCTGATGAAACCATTCTCCTGTTCTAGTGCATACTTTCCCACCCGAGGTATAGGTTAGATGTGTTGGTTGGATTCTGCCCCATGTGCACACACACCTGCAGTTTTAATTAAAAGGTTTCTGGTGTTGCACACGTATGGAAGGGAGTGTGAACATGTCATGTCTCACAGCTCAACGTGGTGACAGCATCACTGGGACTTCTCTTCCCTGCCCCAGGGTGAAATGGGCTGGGAGGAGTCCAACATGTCATTCTTCATTTGTAAAGTAAAATTTCTCTACCATCTATACAGAAAAAGGACACAGCTGTCACAAATTGCAGAAAATGGCAATACTGTGGCCAGAGCCTTCAAGCAGTTAAAAAGAGCAGGAAGGAAAGTTTTTCTTAATAGGATTTTGCCTTTTGCAAGTTCTTCTCAGCACCTGGTTCTTGACTTGACACAATGGCACATAGTCATGAGAACAGGAGAAAAACACTCAAGAAAAGAAAAAGGGTACAAAACAAGCCAGACTGAACAAGAGCCCAAGTCCCCTATGTGCCATCAACCCTGCATGCCACCTGCAGGCATTTAACAACCTGGGACAGCTGAGGAGGCAGATGATGGATTTGCTTACACAGGAAGGGGACAGGGGCTCCCTGGCCCCACGGAACACACAGGCAAAGTGACTTTTGGGAATGCACATATTTTGAGGGATGAATTGTCTCAGAAATGGCTGCATCTAGTGGGAGAGGAAATTCTGAAACTCAGAAAAACTCAGCAATCTGGAAGTGGATTGACTATTGACTAACACAATATGAGACTAGAGATGTGAAATGATGAGACAGCAGTCAAAAATAACCAGTGACCACAATCTTCAAGGAAACTCAAATTATGACACCAAATAGCATCCACAGCAATGTGAGACACTGCAGCAGGCTCTGCAGATGCCAGAGAGGATCTGGCACATCACTGAGTCACACTGACCCTACATCAACACTCCAATCACCCAGTGACCTCAGCACTGCTCTTCTCCTTGCAATATGAAATAAGGTTCCCTATATAGAGCAGGGCCAAACAAAAGCAGCAGAGCATAAAGCCACCCAGGGCTGCTCACAGATGCTTTGAGTACCACTGGGGTTTGAGCAGTTGTGCTTTACTGTGCACAGCAGAGACTCTGCTCTCCTCCACAAAGCCACTCTCCTCCAGCTCCCCCTTGAAAGCACTGCTTGATTCACACTGGAAGGGCTCACTGAAAGCAGCTCTGAGCATTTGCTGACCAGCTGCAGCATCTTCCTTTCAGCAATACAGAACAGTGTTAACCTGCACAAGTGCCAAAGAGAGGGCTGCTTAGTGGCATCCTTGCCCTGGGAGCTCCAAGGCAAGGAAGATGTTACCCATGCTCTGGAGCTCTTGATCAGAAATGGATTGAT
Organism: Passer domesticus; assembly: GCF_036417665.1. Lineage (NCBI taxonomy): Eukaryota > Metazoa > Chordata > Aves > Passeriformes > Passeridae > Passer > Passer domesticus. The sequence continues at coordinate 3,052,121 of NC_087497.1, read as the reverse complement.
ACTTCCAAAGCCCCTCAGCATGCTACTCCTATGTGCCATCCTGCACTGGAATGAAAGCTTAGAAAGATGTTTTATTTCTTCCCATGCTGCCACTTGTACTGTCCTCAGAAGCAGATTTTACTGTCACATTTGATTTCACAAACACTATGCAGGCATCTCTTCAGCGAGTCACAAACTTGGCAGCATCCTGCAGATGGCATGGGAAAAGCAGCCCCAGCTCAGTGGTGCTTTTGTAATAGTTACTGGACACAGAAGTCTCCCACCTCCTTCACCCTCCTTCCCTCCCTCCCACCTCCACCAAGCTCAGTTGGAAAGGACTTCAGGGACCATGGCTCTCACCACCACTTCAGCCCCAAAATATGTGCATGAAAGTAGCTGAGCCACCCATGGGCTACCTGAAAGGCCCAGATTAACTGAAAAGATTCAGGGGAGATCCAGAGCAAGCAAGATCCAGAAAATTGTTAGAAAAATGAATGAAATTATATGCCAAAGATTATTGAATGTGAAGAACCCAAAGTTGTGTGACTCAGGACATCCCTGGAAGCAGACAATAGGGAAACACATTCATTATTTTCATATTCCTTCCCAATATCTGGTTTGGGCTATAGGTACAGCTAGGATGCTGAGACAGGCACTTCTGCTGGCCCTACAGTGCCTTTTCCTCTGATCCTCTTCTCTCCTGCATCACTGCATCTTTTGTGCTTCTCAAACTTCCCATTATTCCCAGATATTCTGCAAAGAGTAAAAGCTCTTCTCAGACTTCTCTTCCACATTGTCACTTGACTCTTGAACTTGCTCTTCTACCCTCTTCATCTGGCCACTACAAATCTTACCTTTCAAGCACAGTGCTACTCCCTCCAGCCTCTTCTGAAATGCTTGTGCTGAAGGCTGGGCCGGTACCATCAATCCCAGTTCCTGCTTCCTTCCTGTTTTCACTCCCTTGTCTTCTGCTTGTCTCTGGTTGGGCTCACTCTGTTCACTGCCCTACTTCTGCTGGTATGTAGTGGCACACTAGGGAACTTCTGGCTGCATGATGTTGTGGAAGTCCTTGTGGTTTCATAAAACAGCAATTAGATACGTTCATGGAAGGAAAATGCCTCAAGGTCATCCCTACAGGGACCCACTCCTAGTTCAGCAAGACCACTTGAGACAAAACTTGCAGGTTGGAAGAATTCTTTGATCTGCATGGTTGCACACTTCCCCTGCTGCTCTCCCTTCTTCCTAGGTGTCCATTTCAGCCATTGTTCTCATCCACCAGAGCTCTTATTATCTTCTTGAGCTCCTTTATTGTCCTGTCATAAATGCTTGTCCAGGTGAAACAGCACATGTGACAGGTACCACACTGCAAATTGGCTACACACCCAAAAGCAATTTTTTTCATCCAGCAGCATTTACAGAGCTGGGAAATGCCTGCCTGGTACAATGCACTTAATAAGATTAACTTCAAGTATTCATAACCATCTTTAAATCATTTTGCTGATTAGGCGTAGGCAGCTCTAACCTTCACATTCTTCCTAACACTATACCCAAGAGCCACATGGCTACAAACATATCCCTGCTGGCATGAAAATCATGGAGTATTGTGTGTTTCTCTGCTTCCTGTCTGATACAGGGCACATTCCATTCTCCTAACAGAGGAGAAGGACATCTGAGTCAGCTTTGCAGGAACACTCCTTTGATTGCTGTGAGTTTTTCTGGCTAAAAGATTGGCTCAGGCACTCAGAGGTTTCCATATAGATCCCTACACGCCCTGCAGAAAACTGGGATTAACCAAAGGTCCTCCCAAAAAAACAAGCTCATCAACTCTGTAGCACAGATAACTGGCTACTCTTGTGACTTTCTTCCTGGAAGAATTCATTCAATTAAATTTTTAAGTGCTAAAAGAAAAGCTTTTCAGCTCTCTTACAGCTGCCACAGGAACAGCATGGAGAGCTGCCATAGCTACTGCCTCTCCTGGACTGCTGCAGCTCCCAGTCCATCCATTTTCTGCCTTGGACAAAAATGAAAGGACAGGCAGGCAACCAGCCTGTGTGTGGTACCTGTGTACCCAAAATGTGGTCTGCTAGAGCTGTGCCTTCAACACAAAAATGTTCAGGGATTCCCCACAGACAAAAAAACTCTGCAGCAGTCAGATAATCACCCAGCTGATCCCAGTTTGTAAAGGCAGGTGGATGAGTGGCCTCCTGGAGACTGCCCTGCCATCAGTAACCAAGAAGAGCATTAGGGTTCACCTGTACCAGTGCATGAGCCTGGCTTAGGTCTGTCCCTTGTGCCAAGGCCAACTGGCACAGAACAACCTTTTAAACCTGCTTTGCCTCCAAACATGACAGACCTTGTCTGGGAAGATCCAGGCCAAGCCATGCCAGGAACTGTACAAACATAAGGCAGCAATGATGTGATCAGGATTGTCCCCACTCCTTAGCACTAGCAGGGAAGATCTTTTGGGAACAGCTTACACTGTCAACTTTAGCTCCACTCCAGGAAAGGTGCCCTGTCCTCTCTGCACACCTTGCCCTGCACTTTCTTCTGCTCCATGCACACAGGATTTTGTTCTAAGCAGGTCCAGCAGGCACTGCACAGACCCTCAGACTGATGGCATGGCAGCACAAGGAAATAAAATGTGACCTGAAATAAAAATGATCATTCATATTTCAGTGTGTCTAAATTTTAATTTTTCATTAATCTTTACTAACGGCCCTGTAACTCAAAAATTCTAAGCAGACATCTAAGACTAATTAGTCTGATACAATTCAATATTGAAGCATAAGCCCAGTTTTAATTTCTGTCTTGTAGGTCAACTTTATAAATCATTAGCATTGCTATCCACCCATTGAACAGAACAGCCCTACTACTAGAAAGAGACATGATCAACAGAAATCTCCCAAATCAGTAGAAGTTTTACCCCAAGTCTCTGCACAGCTGCTCTTGCTGAGGGGATCCCCCTTCAGGGCACACTGCTGTTCCCCTTGGTTTGGCTGTGAGCAGCTTGCCCTGGCCTGGCTAGCACCTGACACAGCCTCCCCCATGCAAATCCACAACTTGCCCTGCTTAGTGCAGATGCAGAAGATTAAATTGCTGGCAAATTTTCAGGACCCTGCCCTGGGATAGATGGACAGCAGTACTTCTGCAGGCACGCTCAGCAGCCTGGCCTGCCCTGTGCTTGCAGCTGAAACGCAAAGGGCTGAACAAAGTCTGCAATTAGTAGCAATTCAGACTCGTGGAAGGGCCCCTGAGGAAGCCAAGGAATGTGATTCAGTTTACAGGTGCCACTGCTGCTGCTCTTGGAGCAAACCAGGGCTTCAATTGTAAATTCCTGGTGAGAGGGCTGTGTCAGGGGAGCTGCAGTGCCTGGCATGCAGGCACGCTGGCAGGGGCAGCACTGCAGCAGCTCAAGCACGAGCTGGAGCTCACTGCAGCTGTGCCACTCTGCAGCTTTTGGACAAACATTTGTTAGAGATGTGGGAGCGACTAGCAGCACACCTCAGCTCAGCGCCTGGGGAACAGCAGAGTTAACACTGCTGTCATGAAAAGTCCAGGAGGAACCTGTCAGCCATTAGAAATGCCTCTGGCCAGCTTGGGTTACAGCAGCAGCATCACTTCCAGCTTGAGGCAAACCTTTTGGCCGCAATTCATGAAATCCACACGCTCTGAAGCAAGACACCGGGTGCTGTTACCAAACCCAGGTGCCATCACCAGCTCAGGGTCTCTTCCAGAGCTGCAGGAGCAGCAGCTGAACGCAGCAGGCGCCCAGGACAGCGAGCAGGCAGGCAGGACAGGGCACGATGCTGCAGCAGGACACCCTTCCATCAGCCAGGTACACAGGCACTGACTCACAGGAGGGCAGCCAGAGCCTGGCTGAATTCTTCCCAGAGCCACGTGAACTGGGTGGACCATGGCTACAGCATCTCACAACCACCTGCTCGGGTAAATGAAGGCTGGCTGGCTAACCAACACACCCTGAGTAATCTCTACATCCTTCAAGGCCGCCCAATACAAACAGTTGGTAACTCTGTCCCCTGTCAGTATTTGCTGTACCACAAATACTAACTGTGATCCTGGACTCCCTTGTAACAACCAGGATTTTTTTCTTCTCTGAGCTCCCAACCTGCAGCTTTTTTGTTCACTGGCAAGCGTGAAGTCAAATGAAAGAAAGTATTCAGGAACTTAAAAATGTCTTATAACTCACTCTTAAATATGATTTGCTCAATGAGGACAGCTGGGTGGATTGGAAGAGACTAACAGTAGTCTTTGTGTTCAATTTATTGCCGAAAATACCCTCAGGTAACAAAAAAGTAAATAAAATAACATTTACAAACAGGAACATGCTGCCTTTGTGAGAGCATGCTTGTAGCTGTGGGGACTTAAACCTCAAAATTAACTCCATGGACAATGGGGAGATTCCAAGACAAGCTGCCAAGATGGTGTTATGACACTGGGCAGCTCTGCCACTGAAAACTGCCCACTTGAAAGCCTTGATGAATTTATGGATGGAATACATTCACTTGCAGGCTGAGCTCTCAAAATGACAACAGGCATTTCACACACAGACACACAGCATTGTGCCAGGACCAGGGCAAGCAGGACATGAAGGTGAGGGCACCTCATTGCCCTAGCAAGCAGAGACCAGCCACACACCCTGCACCACACACTCTGCTCTGGGAAGAGCTGCAAGGGCACCTGATACTCTCCATAAGCCAGAGCTCCAAGGTCTGGTAGCTGGCTGGGGCATTCAGCAGTCACTGTTGGGATTCTCCTAATGCAGAAAGAGATAGCAGAGAGATACCTGGCCTCTGCTCCTTCTTTCCAAAAACGAGTCAGAGTAATTCCCCACGTGCTCGGGGAAAAGTGTCTCCTTTGACTAGGGAGGGCACTGAAACAGCAGAACAGCTGTAACTTCCCAGAGAGACCACCCTCAGCACTCAGCTGACTCCTTCAGTAGGCAGCTAAGAAGCTCTTTGGAGGCAGAAATGTGGGACAGAATTTCCATCAGGAAGGTCCTGAGCCATGCTTCTTCCAAGGCTGAATAACATCAACTTCAAAGTTCTTCCATCTCGCACCAGCTTCTTGGTGATAGGACATGAAAGGGTTAAAGACACCACTCCACTCATTACTACCATGGGACAACTTTGTTCCAAATTCTCCATTTCATGCTGCTAGAAGACCAACAATCTTGAATTACCTTGTATTAAACAAGGCAGTTCTACAGGGCAGCTTGCATTTGCTTTTAAGTCCACTGCTTATCCAAGGCTGTCAACTAATGGACAACAGACAGACAAATTCCACTGCTCCTGGAGCACAGGTACTCCTGCAAGCATTACACAAGATGCTAATGACAAAATCTGCAGGCTTAATGCCAAGCATTAATTTATCTGAATCCTATCCTAAATGAAGATCAGAGCCAAGAGGGCATATGCTTTTTTTGCAGCATTTTTAAGAAGTGGAGAGTGAGAAACAGAGCATGAAGCAAAAACGGCAGCAGAGGATCCCCTCCAGGACACCGTGCTCACTTGCATTGTTATTTACATGTTTTTTCCCCTTGTACTCCCTGGACTGAAGGAAGGAAGGATGTTTCATAGGAAGGAAGCACTGGTGTGGCTGTACTGAGACAGGACCACACTGCTTCCCCCACCATGCTGCTCCTTTCTACAGAGGAGGGAAAGAGTAGAGAATTCACATTTTCCCTCTCATCTTAGTTAGCAGTAAGGAGAGGAAGCTAACCTCAGTCCAGCTCTGATTTCAAACAGGGTTAGTGTCCAAAGCTGGAGCAGGTTGCTCAGGACTGCATTAAGTTGTGAAAATCTCCAGGGTCTGAAATGCCCCAATCCCTTGGGCCTTGTTTCCTGTCAGAACAACATCAGGGAGAAAATTATTTTCCTTTATGTTCAGTCAGAATTTACCATGCTGTCACTTTGTGCATCTGGAATGGGGCAATACCCAGCATCAGTTCAGACTGGTGGATGAATGGATTGAGAGCAGCGCTGCAGAGACAGACCTGGGGATATTGGTGGACAAAAATTAGACATGACCCAGAAATATGTGCTTGTAGCCTAGAAAGCCAACAGTGGTCCCAGGCTGCATCAAAAAAATTATGGTCAGCAGGCCAAGGGAAGTGATTTTCCTGCTCTGCTCTCATGAGACCCCACCTGGAGCACTACACCTGGAGTTCTGGTGTCCTCAGAAAGACTACAGTGGGTTCACAAGAGGCCACAAAAAAGAGCCAAGGGCTGTAATACTTCAGTGAAGAAGGGCTGAGAGAGTTGGGGTTGTTCGGTCTGGAAAAGAGGAGACTCTGTGGAGACCGTATAGTGGCCTTTCAATATTTAAAGAGGATTTATAAGAAACTCACAGACAGACTTTTTACCCTTTACTGTAGCGATGGGATGTGGGCACTGGTTTCAAACTAAGAGAGTAGGTTAACATTGGATATTAGGAAGAAATTTTTTCTCGTGAAGGTAGTGAGTCACTGGCACAAGTTGCACAAAGAAGTGGATGCTCCATCCCAGGAAGTGTCCAAGGTTAAGTTGGACGGGGCTTTAGGCAACCTGGTCTAGTGAAATATCCATCTGAATGTCATGACACTTTAGACAGCATCTCACCAGTACTGAGCAGAAAAGAACAGCCTTCTCTTGACCTGCCTCACAGGCATGCTGCCATTGCTTTGCTGAGCCTGGCCAGCTTGCTGCTGCCATTCTTGCTTTTGCAGAGAGAGATGCTCTGTGTGCCCCACCACTTCACATACAGCTGGGTTCCAAAGCAAGGACTGTGCTGAACTCTCAGCCACATGCCCCAGCAGTTGCAGCAGTCACTAGGGACACACAGGGCAGAGATTACTAAAAAAAGAAAAAATGGAGGAAAAAAAAAAAAAAAAGAGAAAACCCACCCTGCTTTGCAGATCAGCTGAAAGCGTAGGCAGCTGAGGAAAAGTGAATGGAGATGATCTGTGTGTAAGGACTTGGGAGTGTGATCCTGTCGTAAGGCAGCCAGAGAAAGCAAGCTAGGGACTGGGGCTTGCCACTCCTGCTGCTGCAGGAGGGAAATGAGGGGCAGGTGACCCAGACCCAAGGAGTGCCACCTGGCAGTCAAGGCAGTCAGCAGGGCACAGCTGTTTCCCTGCACTCAGCAGTTGCTGTTTCTCTCTGCCTGCACCTCCAGCCAGCCTCACAGCCCAGCTCTCACACAGCAGCTACCAGCAGCCAGTTTGTGCTCTGTGCTCTGCAGGGTACACCCCAAAGAGCCTCCCCATCTTCCCATCTGCTGGAAAAGTTCCTCACCTCCACAGCTAGTAATGCTCCACTGCAGCACTGTTCCTGCAGTCACCTTCAAACACACACAATTTCACAGCTTCCCCAAAGCACTGCTGATACTGCTGTTCCTTCACAGCCCCTCTGACAGTGGTTACAGACAAAAGGAAAAGATCTATTCCAAACTGGGCTTCTTGCTCCCATGCTCTGCCCAATGCATAAAAGGTAACACCCAGAGAATTTTAGAGCATATGCAGGCAGTTTACAATATACTAACAGCCAAAACTCACACAGAAACAACAACACCCACGTTACACAGGATACCTTTATGCAAGGACATTAGTCATACTCAGCAACATTAAAAACAATCTTCAAGAGCAGCTACACAGAACAGGATGCAGACAGAAGAGTGAGAGACTTCATTAGGAATTCTCAATTGCTTCAAGTTCAAATTCTCACCACAAAGCAGCAGTTATTTATTATCATCCAGGAATTATTGTTTTCCAGTAAAAACAGACATATTTCCAAATGATTCACACTACCTGAGAAATTAATGTTTTTGCAGCTCTGTTCCAGATCCTAGGTCAGGAATCTCCATTCTATTCCGGTAAATTCCACTAAGATATCACATGTAACAACAAGTTCTTGAAGAAGTTTCATCAGATTTTCCCTTTAAGGTAACCCACTGCACTCCCACGTGAGGCACAGGCACCTCAAAGGCACAAGCAGCTGAAAGTGCTGCAGTGGAATCAGATGATCAAGACAACCTTGGAGCCTCTGCAGCCTCGAAACATATCCTGTGCTTTTCAAATCAATCCAGTGGGGAAGACACAAGCCAGTGCTGAACCTTAAGAGCCAGATAATGCTTCTAGAAGCAATTTTAATTAGTTCAGTTCTGAGAATGAACGTGTCTGACAGATTTTGCTGCAACACGTACGGAGGGTGCAGCACTGCAGCAAAAGCTGTCACTCCCATCTGTGCAGAGCTGTGCGGCATGCAGCACGGGTGGCAGGGCTGACGACACCAACCATCAGAACCACCCTTGCTGCACAGCCCAGAGCTACCTTGCTGCAAGCACTGCATCGCATGCAGCAACAGAGGAAAATGGGAAAAGTAAGCATTCAAGGTAAAGAGAAACATTCTTGAGCTAATTAAAGAGTTGCTTGAGCTTACGTTCATCGTGATCAGTCATGCAGAAAGACATTTTCAGCTTAGGATGAAGCTACCAATTTTAGAGGTCAATTAGAACACTGAAACACTTACACAAGAAGGAGGAACACAGGCCCTGCCATGTCACACAGCAACATGCTCCTCTTTTGCTCCCACACCACCTTTACCTACCCTGGCACTTGCACTTCCAGTGCAGGGTACTTGCTGTCACCTGCCCCAGGACCCTCAGGGGAGATGGAGCAGTCACTGGGTGACGGGCTACCTGCTGCCCACTGGCTCCCAGAGTGGGAGAGCTGCTGTCCTGGAGCAGAAGTGATGTGTGTCACCAGCATGCACCTTCCTCAGCTGCCCCACAGGACTGCTGTGCCACGACACAGGTCAGGCAGCCCTCTCACATCACCTGCCTGCAGCCACAGATGCTTTCCTCTCCTACTGCACAGCCTGACACATGAGCCCCAAGCTCCAGTGGTTTTGTAATATTAACCACCAAAGCAGAATCCTACCAGGGCTAAGAAAGCCTTGGTTCTCATCTCCTGCTGCTCTGCTTTCTCAGAGGCATGCAGTGCACAATCAAGGATAGCCACAACACTATTTGCAAAGGATCTGAATGAAATCAGTCCTACTACTTCTGAGCCAAACAACCACAAATCCAAGCAAGGAACACAGGGTTTTTGTGGCAACAAAATCTTATTTAGATCAATGCCCCCTCCCCCCTCTCCAGGCATCAAGTTTGCAAGTTGAAATCACAAACCTCAAAACCGGCTGAGTTAATGAGTTAATTCAATACTAAGTAAGGTTTGATACTATGGCCTGGGCAGTACAGGTCAAACTATGACTTAAAAACCAATTAGCTAAGTAAATTCAGAACTAGAAATGTTTACATGCAGGGGCTTGTCCACCCAGTACTGATTAAAAATCGTTAAAGCCTACACTTTCCCCTTTGTGACTTGAAGCAGCTAAAGCACCACATTCCCCACAAACCAGGGCAGACAGCAAGGAGGAGTGATGAGGAAGTACCCACCCCTGACAGTGCACGTCCCCCATGACTTCACCCCGGAGCACTCAGGAGCCCACCTGTCAGAAGCAGACACGGAACCAGGCCAGCCTGCCTGCAGCCAAGGGAGGACAGTGAGCACGGCCGGGCTGTGGACAGCTGTCCCCTGACACACAGGGCAGGGCAGCGTGACAGCCATCATGTGCAGCAGGCCAAGGAGCAGCCACACGGAAGTTTCCAGCACACACAAAGTATTTACACACGTGAGACTGGTGCACTTTGCTGGCCCATGTTCAATACAGCTGCTCAGGGCCCAGATGATAGGACTCTGAAGTTACTTTGTGAGGGGGATATTTGAGGCTTGCTCAATTCAATGAAGCTCTGACAAACAGGGCCAGAAAGATTGGGATTCAATAAATGTAGGAAATTTTCCACTGAAGTCCTCTAAACATGATGTCTCTACTCCTCTGCCCAAACCTGGGCAGCACTTTGTATGAGCAGGAATTTTGCAAAGGTAGCACATCCAAACTCACTGTGAAAGCATGGTGGTGACAGAGACCTCAATGCAGACAGCAATGCTTAGATGCTTGAGGGATGCTATTACTGCACAAGTGACCTCGCAAACTTTGGACCAGATCCTCAAACTTAAGTTTTATCATCATTTTCAGGTGGCCCTGCACTGTGCCTGCCTCCTTCTAGCTTCGTGGTCCCCTCCCTTGGCCAGAGTAAAGCAACCCTGCAGCCAGGCTGGCAATCTGGCAGGGCTAAAGGGAGTGGGGGGAGCCTGGTGGTTAATTTTCACCCAGATCAACTCCCTGAACACAGCCACATTGAGTTTTTGTCAGCTGGGGTAGGGCTAGAAAGGTCACTTGGAGGAGAAAGCGGATAGGACAAGGGGAAAGGCAAACCCACTTCCTCCAGGCACAGTGCCCACCTGCACTGATGTAGCTCTTCCCAGATCCATGACTGGAGAGGATGTGAAAACCCATCTCTCCTCCAACTGGACAAGAGCAAGCAGACACTCTCATCTGCTCAAAGTCACACAGAAATAAACGTACCAGATATGGTCTTATACTTTATACCCATGTATTGGCAACTTTGTCCCTAAGCAAGGAAGTGATACATTTCATTCCTGGGGTTATTGGGGTGGATCCTAAGGGGCTCTATTATGAGAAGAGACAAGGCTGCAGAGTAGGCTGAGTGCTAAGTACAACATTAAAAACTCTTCTTTTTCTAAACACCCCCTTTTCCTTCCAGCCCATCACTCACAGGGTGCATTCACCTTTCTGGACTGTGTTTCTATGTGAAATTCAAATGTTCAGGAACACAAATGTTACATTTGCTGCACAACAAAATATCCTCAGCTTTCTTTTACAGAAAATGAAACAGAAACTGCCTGTGCACAGCATTCACGCCTCTGTGCATGCTGCTGTCACGCTTAGGTAAAGCTGTGCACCTGCATATCTTACTCCACCCTGGTGAGGGTTAAAGCACACAGGGCTGAGGCATCCTTACAAACCCTTATCTGCCCAGATTAGGGCCTCAGCAGGGGAAGATCACTGCCAAAACCTAAGACACCACCAGAGACACAAAAGCATTAAGGCCTGAATTGCCACATTCTGATGGCTGACATCCAATGCCACGCTTTATATTTGATCATTTCAAAAACACTGGTTTTCAGGCTGCTGAATCAACCCAAACCCCACCGACTTCACAGGAATGGCATGCCTGGCATGCCTTCTCAGTCAGGGTGGTTATGAAGGTTCCTAAATCTGGACAGTTAAGGGCAAATGGTTTGTGGGTTTTCCACCAAACTGACTCAGCCACCAGCTGTAAATCCAGAGAGATGTGACTGCCCACAGTGTGTGCAGTGAGTGACGCAGTCACCACCCGGAGAAGGCTGCCAGCCCCTGTTACCCTGGCAAACAGATGAGCTTGGACAGGGAGATTAATCACACCTTTGGTGGCTACCGAGGGAAGAGGAGATCAAGTTAAAAGACTAAAGCCCTCCAAAGATTCAGCCCATTGAAAACAGAGAAAAACAGTATGGAAGGACAAAGCCAACCACCAGCTTTGGGAATGCAAGAAGTGCTGGCAATAACACCTGCTCATCAGCTGCCACCAAGTATTTGAAAACATTCATGCTTTCTACTTCATGTGTGCATTACAAGGCAAAAAGTCTGAACAGCAGGCCTTAGACATGTGAAGACATATTGAAGATGTATGTAACCATGCCATAACCATCACAAGGTTCTCCATTCCAACAAGTTTTAAGGGCTTCCATAACCTGCAGTCCACTAGTCAGTGTAAAACATATTACTGCTACAAATCATCACCCTCATAGGAATCTTCCAATAAAAACGACCTCCTAAAGAGATTATATGCTTCATTTTAGTGTAACAATTGTATCAAAATTGTCCTTCTTTGTCATTTCACTCAGTAATGCCAGCCATACTTTCTGGAAAACTCCCATGAGGAAAAAGGCCTCTGGTTCCTCACCAACTGCAGCCCATGGTGGGAAGGAAACCTTTCATGGAGGACACGCACAGCCTCAGAGTCCCTGGGTACAACACTCTGTAAGGTCATGCTCAAAGATGTAATCACCAATCCATTTGAACATACAAAATAATGTGACCTAGATTGCAAGGCATACTGGGCTTTTAAACATTATCATTCTTGTAACAGCCACATTTGAGTTCTTTTTTTAACACGAGTTATTTTTGCCTACAGTTCCTAGCCTCGTATTAAATAAAGAAAATCAGGAACTTCCTCTCAGTTGGGCAATTTTCAGAACACAGAGACAGCTGGAAGGCTAGTGAAAAGGCTACACTCTTGTAACTTATTCCTACTTCTTAGGAAGTCAGCACTGGTCAGATAGGCCGGTACCGGAGTGGAGAAACTTTACGACTTCACAGCATTATGAGGAAGCTGAGGCTGAAGAACTACTTAGATCATTAGTTAATGGGGACCTGATGACTCTTGAATTGTGCTGCTCTCCCACACTCCCTTTACCCCAACTCATTCCTTCCCCCAGGAACTTTTCAGACACATATCCAAGAGAAACACAGCAATCCAAGAGAAAATCAGCTCCCCACGTCCTCGTCCTCCTTGCAGGGCTACAGAGGGCTGGCTGCCCTGAGCAGCCCCAGGCGTGCAGGCGCTGCCGCCGAGGGGTCCCATGCCCAGGAGGGGTCCTGCCCTGCACAAGTATCACAGTATCGCTCCCTCGTGGGTCCTGGGGTGGGGATGTCAGCCTGGCAGGCACTGCCGACCGCTCTGTGCAGCCCTTACTGCTGCAGAGCCGATACCACGGAGGCATTACCCTCCTGCAAGTGCCGCAGATGCAAAGCAGCCACAGAGCACGCTGTCCCGGCCGAAACATGCCAGCTGGCTACTGGCTGCACACAGCGAGCAGAGCACGGAGCTGCTGGTTCTGTCCTCGCACAGGCTGTAACACTGGGGAACGACGCCTCCCCCCAGTGTCCTGCAGGTCAGCAGATGCATACCTCTGCCATGAGGCTGCAGGCATGTGGGAAGTTACTGCATTTTTTCCCCTCTAAACACGGAATGCCACAGACGATTCCAGGTTGTAAAAATCCCCCTTGCCACTGCCATCACTGTGGCGAGAGGCGCTCACCCACCCCAGCGGCTCTTGATAAGCAACAAGCCCAGCACACGCGGCAGCGGGGAGCGCTCCTTCCCCCGGCTTGCGTGGAACATTTTAACAGAGTTTACGCACCAGTTAAAACCTAACCTCACCGCACCTAACTCAAACGTGCTGATTAGTTGGGATGGTAAGTTTAACTCGTGTTTAATTGGTTTAAAGGCTTCAGATGTAGCATTACAAAGGGGAAAAAAATGCAGATATGCAATGGAAGCGCAATCACCAAGGACAACAAGCAAAGGTTTGCTGTGCCACCGGCCTCACATGCCAGCACATGGGACACCTGACAAAGCCAAATGAGGGAAGTTTCAGAAATTGCCGAAAGAGGCAAAGAAAAGTTTCACAATGCTCCATCAGTTAATTCCCTCACGACGGGGGACCAAAGAAGACTGAAGTGATTAACAAAGTCAGAGCATCAGAAAAGCATATATATAAAAGAACGTTATTAATTATACGATAAACGTGAGCGGGCTGGGAAAGAAGGGGGAATTCAGGAAAAATAAGAAACAGGAAAGGGAGTATGTGGCTGCAGCAAGGGGAAAAAAAAAAAAAAAAAAAAAAAAAAAAAAGGTTATCCACAGAAAACGCGTTAAGGAAACCTCCAAAATCTCAACCAAACCCCAGCCAATGGGTTCAGGAACTTAACTGCGGGCAGCTCGCTACAGCGAGGAGCGGCGGGACCGTGCCCTTCCCGGGCGGGGACGGGCCGATCTCCGCTCAGGAAAGCGGCTGTTCCGGTCCCGTCGGAAGGAGCCCGACGGCGGCTCCATTTCCGAGCGGGAGCCGAGGCCCCGCGGGCGCCTCAGGGCCGGCTCCCCCGCGGGGGTCCCGCCGCCGCGACCCGGCCTTGAGGCACCCGCTCGCCCGCACGGGAAGCGACGGGAAAGGCGGCGGCGGTCAAAGACAAAGCGGATGCCTCAAATTCCTCTCCGCCCCGCCGGTCCGCGGCACCCCCCGCCCTCCGCCCGCTCATCGCCCACCTCTGCCTACCTGGGCAGCAGGAGCGGCCAGGCTTCGCGCCCTCCCAGCCCGGGCTTGGGCAGCCGCAGCCCGCGAGGGGCTCCGGGGCTCGGGCGGCGGGTGCGGGCGCTGACAATGAGGGGAGGGACGCGGTACCGGGCGGTGCTTGACGTCAGCGGGAGCGGGCGGGGGCTGCCGGCCCGGCCCGGCCGCCGTGCGGCTCCGCGGCGCCCGCCCCCGGCCCTCAGAGGGCGGGGAGGCCCCGGCCGCCATTTTGGGGGGGCCGGAGGGCGCTTGGGGCGGCGAGGGAAAGTTCCCGCAAGGCCCCGGCGCGGAGCTGGGCGGGGATGGTGGCGCGGATGGGCGCAGCCGAGGCGCTGCTTTCACGGGGGGTTCGTGCTCCAGAAGGACAAGCCCTTCTCCGGAGCTGCCGCTGCCTCGGTGGCGGGGCAGGCGGTGCCGGTCCCGGCTCGTTAAAAGCAGGGCAGAGCTCCAGGCCAGGCGGCGCAGCGAGGTTTTGTCCTCCTCTCCCGCCGCATCCCCCCTTTACTGCCATCTCTTGGAGGGTGTGGGACTTGGTGGTCAGTCCAGCTGTGGTATCTGCAGCCCGGGATGGGAGCAGAGACAAGAGATGTCCCCCGACACTGACCGGGAAGGTGCTCCCGGTGTGGCCGAGCAGAGCCCGGGGTGCCGGCCGGGGGTGACGCGGTGAGGGACACCGGGAGCTCCGTGCGCACCGCGCTGCCCCGGCCCAGCTGGGTACCCAGCAGATCTGGGATTGCCGGTGACAATTCCAGCCTCCCGCCAGGCAGCGGGACCGGCTCGGAGCCTGCAGGCCATTGTGGGACACCTGGGGAAAAGGGGAGCTGCCTTCTCGCCTTGTAACATCCCTCATTCCACTTGTCCTTTTCTCTACTTTTATCTGCAGCTTCCACTGACTGCACTAAGTCCCCATCATTAAGAATATTAAAGAAAAAAAATGCTTTATCTTAGAGCAGCCAGAGCTTCCTTATTTTTCCTCTACATCATTTCCTTTCCCTGGACAGAAATTCCTGAGTGTCTAACCTCACACCACTAAGCTTTTTTCTTTGAAATACCAGCCTGGGCCCTTCTTGCCACGGGCACTGTGCCACCAGCTGCAGCCATGCTGCTTCTGCATGACACAGAGCAGGCAGGTTGTCTCTCACTTGGATCCAGAGATTTGTCATTTATCATTTCCTGGGCTTCCATTCACTCTCTTCCCCACACTGCAGCCCCACACAGCAGCTGGTTCAGTTGCCACCTTGGTGAGGGGTTTCTTTCTCCTCCTTTATCAGCCCAGCTCAGTCTGTTTCCCGTCACTTCCCTCCATCACTCATGCTGGGTGGGTCAGGACTTTACCTCACACCTTGTGCTTTCCCTGCAGCAGCAGTTCACTGTGCCAGTGCTGCTGGCAGCCGGTGGCACAGGAGGCTGAGGAGTGTCTCAGTCCTTAGTGAGCATTTACTTTTGTTTGCACTACTGCACAAGGAGGACTCACCAAAGCCTGAGGCATGGTTGCAGTGCTTATCTCTTCGATTGGAAGTGTGAGTGCTAGATTTCCAAAACCCACAGCAGGGTGCCAGCACCACTGGTAGAAAACTTTTTCCCCGGATGTCCCCACAATGGTTGATAGAAAGGCTGCATAGTTCCAAGGGAGTGGGGTGTAAGTAATGTGGGCAGGTGTGACCAGAGATGATGGGCAAGGAGAGATGACAAACACAATAAAATCACAAATGATATGGGGAAGCAGCAGAAGCTGTCAGTGTGTCTGACAACAGAGGATCCATATGGGTGTAGTGGCTTTAAACAAATAAAAGTAACTCATGCATCTTATGCACAGCTTGATAACGTGAGAAGTGGATGGCTCTAGGATGCCATGAACACCAGAGGCATGAGATTCAAAAGGGATTAGCCAAACTTACAGACAACAGATTTCTCTGTGGTTATTAAAAATGTCCATCTGAGTCATCTTCCAGTTCATGAAGTCCTTGAACTGACTCTTCAGGTATTCTTGCTATTCTGTACTCCCTCTGTTTGTCTGGTGAATTTAAGTGAGGTGTCTGAGTTGATCTTGCTGCTGCTGATGTAGGCAGTTGTAAGTCCCTCCTAAAATTACTTGTGTGTGTGTGCTGCTTCTTCTGCACCAGTTCTGGCATTTGTTCCATTTATCAAACTGGCAGACAACTAACTCAGAGTCAATACTTCTCTGCCTCTAGTGAGTTGAATTAGCCCACTGTTTTCTAAGGCAGCAGTTCTTGCTTCTCTCTGCAAACTAGAAATGGAAATTCTCCTGTTATTGCCTGGTTCCAGGTGTTCAGGTTTTAAGTATTTAGAAGATCAGAATCATTATAATATCCTGATACTTGTTTAATTAATTTCTAACAGCTCCCGACAGAGCTGGAGCCTTGGTTGTGCTAGAAGCCACTCAGAGTTTAGGAACAGTATTAAACACAGCAAGCAGGGGAAAAGAAACAGAATCATGCTTGTGAGGACAGATGTGCTGCATGGTTTGCTAGTCTCACATCATTGTCAGCAGTCTGTTTGGCAATGTAAGTTTTGTTGGGTTTGGGGTTTTGTGTGTATGACTGTTTCTTGTTCCCAGAATCAGCTAGGTGCCACCATGAGCCCCCACAGAAGCCTGCAGCCATGTCAGGGTGTGGTAACAAAGGCACTGAGAAGCCTGCAGCACATAAGAAACAGATTGATGTCTTGTTAGTTTGTGCTGCTGCCATCTTCCTCTCAATCAGAAAGCATATTCAGTCCAGTGAGAACACCATCTCCTCAAACCAAGGGTTTTCATGTCTGTCTTCACCAGAACCTGACACACCTGGAGAACACCAGGATGGGGAGTGGCAATTGCTGGAAGTAATAATCAGGATTTACACACACTATGAGTGGGATTAGTCTGAATACATCAGACATCTCCACTACTGATTCTTTTACACAAGTCTCATTTCAATCTTGCAACCTAGGTAATGTAAATAATGTTATTAAAGTCAGTTGGTTTGAGGGAATGTTTCACCTCTTCCTGGAGCAGACATCTTAAAAATGTCAGCTAAATTAGGTCTACACATGGAGCCAGAAGGAGTGCATTTAAGGATGCCAAGGGTGCTTGCCAATATAATTTCAAGATTGGCACCATAGCTACAGCTGTCTCTTCTAACATTTGTTCAAGGACTGGCAAGGTTTATTGCAGAGGGAGTTGTGAACTCAAAAAAGAAAAGCAGGCTACTGAGTAGTTTCCATGGTAGTTCAAAACTTGAAACTGTCTATCCATCATTAACTGCTATAGAATAGACAGGAAAATACAAAGCATCATATCTTCACAGTACCAAAGTACCTTTTCCATTAGAGTATCAGTGGTAAAAAATTGTGATTGTCAATGAAAGCATTCTGACACTGTGTAATAAAGTGTGTTCTTCAGAAACATTTCCATCATGTCATAGACTGATTACAAATACAAAACAGGAAGAGCACTTTTGGCATGTTTGTTTGTGAAGATGTGATCTGTTCATCCATAGGGCTTCATATACTTAAGTAGTCTTACATATTGTTCTTCTGTTCCTTTGAGCATTTTGTTCCTTTGTGCATTTTGTTCCTTTGCACTCCCCTGCCAAGGAGCTGTTTTCAGGTTGGTGAGCATGGTGGGATTGCTTCAACCCACACGCTTTCAATGGCCATATTTCTTTCACATAGCAAGGTTCAGGTTTGTCCTGGGAGGAGTGATCATGTTCCACATTCATTGTCCTGCCAGTCTTCTGTCATTGTGACTCCTCATTGCTGACCCCCATCCTCTTCCCTGGATGTTCCCAGGAATAACCTGCACTGGAATTTAAATGCAGGGTGCTGCAGTGAACACACATGCTTTGACATATATTTAGCTATTTCTTCTCTTTTTGATAAATGTTACATTATCATTGAAATAACTATCTTATTGGACCTATCAATATGTTTTCTATACAAACATAACATGTTTTGACTTATCTTTGTGCTCAATATTGCAAGAGCTTCACTGGAGAGGCACTGAGATATCACTCAGCCCTCATGTACCTTCTGTAAAATCTATTTGTGTGCTCTGGACTGCAATTCACAGAGCATTGTAAAACATGGTAAATATGGACATTGATCTCTGTGACATGAGAGCCTCCTCCTTTCAACTCAGAGGCTGTGGGTGTTAATTGTCTTTAATTTATGATCATCCCTAGCAAGTGTTTTCGTCTGCCAGTTCCATATCACTGTTTTTTCCAATATAAATTACTGAGGAATGCTATCAAATATTTACTAACAATAAGAATGCTGTAATATTAGACCACGTGCCTTTTAAAATTAACCTATAATCTAACCAAAGAAAGGGCCTACTTTGTTTACTCTTGAATTAAACAGTGTCAAAGAAGAGTGGTGGATCATCTTCCTTGCTGTATCTTGCCATTCTGTTCATAATTGGAAATCTTCAAGGGTAGGAAATACAGGAAGAGAACAAAAGCACAGTTGATACAGGCAGGGAATGGACTAGCCAGCCTCTCAAAGGCCCTCCAGGACCATGATCTGCAACTTTATGTTTCACGCTGAGCAGGTGAATCATGAATCACCCAGGGATCTTGGAAGTCATCACTAACTGGCCCAAAGGTGAACATTTCAGACTGTCATCACCAGAGGAGGATGAAAAGTTGATTGCTGCTGAAACAGCAAATTGAACAGTAGCAGGGACTGGCCTCAGGTGTGGGAGTTCAGTTGTCCCCACTGGTTTATGGTTGAGACCTTCCCCTGTGGGCTGTGGCAGCTCACATGTGCCCAGGCAATGCAGCAGCACAGCTCAGCATGCACTGGCCACTCTGGACACACTTTGGGAGGACACTCTGTGGCTGTGGCCATGTAGTGGCACCATCCAAATCTCTTGACAGAGCTACATCAGTGCCCTTTTGGGAGGGTGGAGGAGCCATGTCCCAAACAGAGCAGCCTTAAATGCCTTCAGTGAGAGAGGACTGCTGTTCTATGACCACACAACTGCTCTGTCTGACTGCAGCACGTGGGTGGTCCTGGGGCATCACTTTGTGGTGCATCCTCAGCAGAGGCGGCAGCAGCAGGGAAAAGCTGCAAAGCTGTGCTACAAAAGCAAAGGAGAGGCTGAAAGCTGTGGTGGACATGCACTGTGGTGGAGATGAACTGGGGCAGGCTGAGAGATGGAAGGGTGGTCAGAAGGAGGATGGGGTGATTTTCAAAGCAGTGTGAGGCTCTCATGTTCAATATAGACATGACACTTCTGATACAAAATGCCCAGAGACTAAAACATTGCATGAAATTTGGGCTGCACCACTTGGTGTGCTGTCTTGTCTGAGACTTCATCCAATTCCTCCATGTGCCAGCTTCCCACCTGGCAATCAGGGAAATAATCCCAGAGGCAGAGAAGGGCAGGGTAGAAGGGACCTGCTCTGTGACCCCAGCAGAGGGTCCTGGCAGTGATTCCTGAGCACAGTTTGCTTGACCAGTATTAGAGAATTCCAGAGACAGGGATGCCACATACACCCCAACAACCTAAATTACTAAGAAAGTTTTTATTGGTGTGTCACTTTGTTCTCCCCTAACTTGCCATATCTTGTCACCAAGGAGTGAAACTTCTGGCTATTTTATGAGATCCTATTCATTCCATACCAGCACTAACCATATTCTCCTGTTTCAGTTTATGCATGCAAAAAAAGTTAAATGACAGAAATATAAGGTCAATCATTTTCATGCTATTTATTTTGTAGCATTTCTTTACTGGCTGTTCTATTAATGATAAAATGTGTAATAATTAATTCAACTAAATTGTCTCCTTTCTACACTTCACCAAAAGCATAGCTTCAGATGCAGCATTTGTGAAATATCCACATAACTTACATCTGTGCTATGCTGCTCTGCCCTGCTGCTGATTATAGTCAGGCTGTGTCACACATCTGAAAGAGCTACAGGTTTTGTCAGCTTCACATGGGTAAGATACATGCTGTAGAAAATAGAAGTATCAGATCCTGCTCTCCAGAATTTCTCTCAGCTGACATAAATGGTTAATAATATACAGCAGAAATACTAAGGTCTTGTAAATACACACACAATTTCCTCCCATCAGGGTAATGTGTCACCTCATCCCACGAGACAAACTCCCTGGTTCACACACCTTGCCTGGCTGCAAAGCTTATTTCGTGTGTCATTGATCTTACATACACACATGATCACTGCAGAGACCATGGACAAGTTCTGTGATGGCATGTACAGTCCCAGACAGAAAATATCAAATTGGCAAGAAATTCCCAGTTACATGCACAGAACAGGGTAGCAGCAGAGATGGCAATTACCACTCTGTTCCTTAGGAATAAAAGCATGGAAAGTTTCAGGTAGGCTGTGAAATTGCACAAGGGTCACTTACACAGGAGGAGAGTCTCAAGAGGAAGACTTTTTGAAAAGTATTATTTTTTGGAAAGCTTGTTTAAATTCTTCATTAAAAGCTGTATAAATTACTGGATTAATTAATGAGTTTAGGTAACCCAACCAGGTAAAAAAGTCCAGTAGGATGGGATGAAACCAACAGGCATCTTGGCAGATTGGCAGGACTAGGGATATGACAAAAAAAGGCAGCCAGCAGATAATGAAAGCTCCCAGAATAATGCCTAAAGTTTTGGTAGCTTTCCTTTCTCTCGCAGCAGAAATTCTTTTCCTTTCCAGCGCACTATCTGCAAGTTTTATTTTAACATGACCGAGAAATATTGGGGATGCACCTGAATGGGCATGCCCTTCATGGAGGCTAGCATTAATGGAGCAGAGGGAAGAGCCTGCAGAACCAGTGATCAGGTGTGCAGTAGTGAAACGTTTGCCATATAACGAGGGTGGCTTCAGAATCCTGGATCGAGCTGCTACATAAATTCTCCCATACAATATCAGGAGGAGCACGGTTGGGATGTAGAAAGCTCCACAAGTAGAATAAATCGTGTAGGAAATTTGCTCTGTGTTTACAGCGCACTTTGCAATTTCTTCATGAGCTTTCACTTGCCTCCAGAAAAACGGTGGCACGGAGATACTGATAGATATCATCCAGACCACGGCAATCATGAGGGCTGCCCGGCCAGCAGTGCGGCGTTTGGTGTACTCCAGAGCGTCTGTGATAGCCCAGTACCTGTCCAGGGCAATGACACAGAGGTGCAGGATGGAGGCCGTGCAGCACGTGATGTCTGATGACAGCCAGATGTCACACAGCAGCTGGCCAAAGGCCCACGTGTGGGTGACAGTGTAGGCAATGCTGACGGGCATCACCAGCACAGACACCAAGAGATCAGTCACTGCCAAGGAGCCAATGAGGTAATTTGCAGGAGTGTGGAGCTTTCTAGTCAGAAAAATGGTAATAACAACAAAAACATTTGCAAGGATCGTTGCCAAAGTTATAACAGCCAGAAGGATTGACAGGGAAATCTTCAGCCCTAAGAGTGTCCTTTCATCCCAAGACAGAGGTGTTTCAGTGACATTTAATGATTTATTTGCTGAGCTCTGGAGAGAGAACTGTGCTGAATGGTTGTACTGAGTCATCCTCTGCTCTGATTTCACCTTCCAGTGGAATCTTTCCGGGACAATGAAGAAAGATGCTCACTTTTTTTGATAAAATAGAATTTTTCATACTTTGGTCAAACACTGAATTAACTTGTTGAAAATTAATTGTTGGAAACTTCAGCTGACGCAGTAGATGAGGTACTCTCCTATGGAAGATTTTGCATCACACCACATCACATCACATCACATCTATTACATCATTGTTACAGCAAAATGTCATCCAGACACAAGTCTGGTGTACAACAGTGAAAACAGTACTATAAGTGATGGGAAATTCAGGTGGTTTTCATCTTGAGGAAAACAATATCATTCTTTATTATATTTTTTTCACACCTCCTTTCTGACCTAATCTTCTGAAAAGTTGCATAAATCAATACTGAAGGGTAAGAGATGGAAAAGAAACATCTGGGCATGCAGTTGATGCTGGAGATAAAGCTACCCTCAAGATTATTTTCCTTGTCTCTCTAATAGCTGAGGGTCGTGTTTTTGGTATTTACAAGGGACACTTTATTAGTAGAGTACCTAACATATAAAACAATACTTCTGAATTCCTTCTGTAAACATAATTTCTCCCAGATTTGCAAATCAAGACTTCTTCAAGTACAAATCTCCATTTTATTTCTCCAGACTATTCAGGTTTTCCCTTCAACAATTAGTCTTCAAATGCTGAAGTCAGGAGTTGGATGCCAGACCCCAATGCACTGGTGCACGTTACAGCACAGTGTGCAATCTACAGGCTTCCCACAATTTTTCTTGTATTCACCTGGAGTGGATTTCCTGAAGTCTTCACAAACCTGAAGGAAACATCCTAGGACAGATTTCACTCACTTCCATGAGTGCCACAATGTCACTTCTTGAAAGAGATCCTGAATGTGGGTCAGGAATGGCTTTGAAGAGTTCTGTGAGGGCTACAAGGAGGGACACCAAACTTCTGCAAGGAGATAATCACCAGGCCAGCCTTCTCCCAGCCATGAGAGCCTCTCTCAGTCATCCCTGGTACCAATTCATGCCGTCCATCCAGGCACTCATCTGGCAATCTGTGGAGCAAGAGGAGCAAAATATTCGACATGAAACATCAGCACTTTGAACTCAAACAGCCTCTCTTAAGCTCCTAAATCCTAATATAAGAAGCAACACTTTTCATTGTGTTTGATTTTTCAGTGTTTGGTTTTTTTATATACAACCACTTTCTGTGAGTCAAACATTTTCAGACATGATTTTTTTTTGATGTGCACTTTTCTAATAAGGAGACATAGAAAAATCTCATATTTCACACTAGACTATTACTTTCTTGATTTTTTTTTTCTCTAGGAAGAGAAAATCCCTTCCTCATGGCCATTTTGTGATACTGAGCAAAGCCAGCACATGATTATTTATCATGTACTCAGGAAGAGTTACATCTAGACAAAATGAACATATTCCTAATAATTTAGTATTTCAATGAAGTTACCTTTTACTCAACAAAAGAATGACGAATACAGGTAAATTATTTTCCTGTTAAAAAGAAAAAGAAATTAAGTTTGTTTAAACTACAGATACTGAAGAAAAATAATATTAAGTGACAAGCAGTCATTAAATTATGTCCAGTACAAGGTCATACACATAACTGCCTGTTAAGGAAAGCAGAACACAGATGCACAGACATCACAAATCCTGAAAGAGCAGAGCCCAGGGGTAGGAAGTGGCCATGCAGCGTTTCCTGGGAGCAGAGGGATGTGCTGCCTGGGCAGGATGAACACAGAATTGATGAACACAGAATTGATGAACACATTCAGTGCCAGCCGTGCTCAGCAGTGCCAGCTCCAGCTTGAGCTCTTGTAGATGGCAGCTCCTAAAAGACGTCTGAGATGCCACAGGAAACCTTGTGTTGAGCTGGTGAGGAAAGCAGGGGTGCCTGTGTGAGTGTGGGGTGGCTGCCAGGGGATTTCAGTGGCTGCCAGAGCGGCTCCTGCAGGGTCACACATCTCCCTGGTGCTGGCGGTGTTATCAGCTCTAGATAAGCCAGCATCATTGCCTCCCGTGTGTGCCTGTCCAGGCTGGGGTGGCAGTGCCATCGGTGGGGTGGCAGTGCAGCCTGCAGGCAGCTGAGTGCGCTGGCATGGCAGCCCCACCCGGCAGCTTTGTCACCCTGGCTTGTCCCAGGTTTGTCACACTTCACAGGACGGGAATCCTCTCGGTGCCTCGGCTGCATCACACTGTGTCCATCTTTCCTCGGGCTTCACCCGGTGCTCTTGGCCGTGGACTGTGGGTATTTTTTTCACTTCAAAGCACCTGAAATAAATTGCAGGTGATGTCACAGCCAGCCAGAGTGAGATTTGCACAGCACAGCACGCTGACACACAATGCCAAGCTGGAGCAAGCCAGTTTAACTCTGCAGTAAACTCAGAGAGCAAGGGCAGGGTGGCAGGGGAGCGTCTCTTTGAGGAAAAACCAAGCACCAGGTGTGCCAGGGCAGGCACACTGACAGGCAGGAGAAGGCTGGGTGCCACCTGGAGCTCCTCAGGACCTGGTGTCATCATGTGGGCTCTGGGCATGGAGCTGCAGAGATTGCCCAGGTAACCAGAGGTGCTCAATCCCAAGGGCAAACAAAGTCCCAACACATTTCTGTTCCTTCTGGAGCACAGCCATTACTGGAGAGTGGGGCAATTCCTGCAGGCTGTGATTTCATGGTGCAGCTGACACACTTTCTGAGGATGCTGGGCTGCAAGGAGAAGGCTTTGATGCACCTCTGCAGTGCTGGGCTGGAGAGGGATAAATAATGTGTACAAAATAGGTATGTTGAAATAAAAGTACAGAATTTACTCTTTCACTAAATAGAACAGAAAAAAAAAAAGAAAAAAAAAATGAGATTAAATGTCCTTTAGTAGGTTGCACATTCCCTTTAAGTTCACGCTGAAGTTAGAGGAATTAAGGATAGAGGAATTAAGATAGAGGAATTAAGGATAGAGTAATTAAGGAATAGAAGAATTAATTTTCTTCTCTTGAAGCTGGAGAATTGCAAAGGGATGGCTGAAAAGAGAGCTGAAATTCAGCAAACTGCTGAAAATTCATTTTGTAACTTATTCTCACTTTTCATTTAAATGTAGAGTCCACTAAATAGAGCAGGTCTAATTGTCATGCTGAAATTGTGATCAGCAGTGAAGCTGCTTCCAGTGAGAGACAACAGCAGGCGGCCAGAAGGCAGAACAGGAGGTGGCACTCTGGCCAAGAGGAGCCCCTCTGAAGGCCCATTTCAGAGCAGAACTTAAAAAGGGAGCAAGTTTTGAGTAAGTTCTTGTGTATTTGGGACAATTGACTCAAGCATGCATCATAGAGTAGGTATGGAGCCCAACCTGAAGACAAAAGCACTGTTCAAACAACAGGAAATACTTTTAGAATTAGCTGTAGGAATGTGCCCATCCAGAGATCATAACCAAACCTGGATGCAGCTCCTGGGAGAAAACCAGGCAATGCTGTAGTGTGTTGCACTGAAAAATCAAAGGTGCACTCTATGTAAATTCTGTTTGCATCAGAATTTCTGCTCAAGCCCAGCAGCAGCTGGGCCCTTCAGGGCTGAGCATCTCTCTTCACTGCCAGTGAGGGGAGCTGGTAGAGAAGAGTTCATGTTTCTGGAAAAGTGTGCCTGACTCTGAGTGTTCACTCCAGCACAGCTCATGCAGCACGGCTGGGTGTCTATCTGCCAGGATCATTGTGACTATTTCCAAGTAAATCAGGTCCCTATTTTGTTCATTTGATATAGGGAACAGCATTCTATATGAGAAACTATATGCAAAACATTTCTCATTTTAAATAAGCAAATATAGTCATTCACAAGCAAATACTAACAGTATTTAACACCTTCACTCTCTCCTCCCCACCTTCTATTTTTGCTCAGCTTTTAAGAAATTATTGGCATTTTCTTGTAAGAATTATTGGTATTTTTCCTCTCTTACCTTTATTTACCCAAAGGTGTTAGCTGCCCCACCCATTGATCATTACCAAGTTACAATTGCTATTACAAATTATAACTAAATATTACTTATCAAAGAGAAAGTCTGGAGTTTAATGGGCAGTGATTCTGGTAAACGCTACGTTGCAAAAACAACCTCTACAGTATGTTATTGATAACATATTTCTTTGTGGGGAGCAGGGGCTGGGAAGCTCTCAACCATGAAGTTGAGTTTAAGGACAAGTGCAAGGCAGGTAGTTCAGGTAGAAATGAGCAGTTCCCCTGTTGTGTGATGGAGAGCAACCAGCTCAGCAAAAGGTGTGGCATCAAAGTGCACTGTCAGCAGAGCCAGTGACATTGTACCAGGGCAAAACAGCAGCACCTTGGCAAGAGTGTCACCGGGAAGAAGGCCTTGAATAGATTCTGCTCATTTTGGACAAGGCCAAATGGCAGCCTGGCATTCAGCTCTGGGCACTGCTCCCAAGAAGATACAGACCACACAGCAAGAAATCAGAAGAAAGCAGCAGGAGTCATCAGAAAATAAAATGTATGGGAAGAAACTGCATGGGAACAGGAATGCTGGGGTTTAAAGAGCACAGCTGAGAGAGATGTTCAGCAGTCTTTCTGTGTATGAAAGCCTGCAGAACAGGAAGGAATAGTCTGTTCCCTGTGGCTGTGACTAATATCACTGAAAAGGAGAGAGACATAGCTACAGCAAGGAAGACTGAGCCCTTAGGAAAAGTTTGGAGATAGTAAGAGTAGTGAAACAAAGTATTCCTTAGGGACACTGACATCTCCATCTCAGAAAGTCACAAGGACAGGTCAAATAATCTTTTTGGAGTGTGATTTCCTATAACCAATGAAGCACCAGGAAAGTAAAGTGAATTAGTCTACCCCATGTAAAATGGTGAAAACCAGATTTTTTTTACTGCAATACAGTGCAAACTTCATGAACTCCAATTCAAAATGAACAAAAAACCAAGAAAGTGAAAGTTTTTGCAGAACATCACAGTTCAGGTCTGGAACCAGCTCAAGAGTCATCATTGTGGTGCTGTGGTGTTCCACACGGGCAGAGGAGCACAGAGAATTTGTATTGCTTTCTAGAAGGGACTGGTGAGCAATGACACAGCTGCCTGTAAGAGCTGTCACTGGATGTCATTGGGGCTGCAGAGCCCCCAGGCTCATTGCAGAGCATGACCACAAGGAACAAACTCCCCCTGATTGTGGCAGGGAAGAGCACAGAATGTCCTCTTGACAGACTGGCCATCAGCCTCATGAGCATTTTCCACGTGCCTTTGGCTTTCTAAGGATTGGTCCCTAACAGCCCTCCACCTCCTCTCTTGCTGCTCTCTGATCTTTGGTGTACTCCTCTGCTTCAGCTTCACTTTTTAGGACGCACACACAGGGTTCCCTGACATCCAATGCTTGTTCCTTTGGTCCCTGAACATTTGAAGTAGCACTCCCCTTCAGCTCCAGCAGCCCTGGCAAAGAAGCTGGGCAGTTGTTGCTCTGACCCCAATCTTTATAGCCATGATGTTTGTTTGGATTTTTTTTTCCCTGTGGCTTAGAATCAACTCCCCTAGCCATCCCAATTTCATGGAGCTCAGAGATGGGAAAATACCCAAATTCCTTCTGCACAACGTCTCTGTGCTCACCCAGGGTCAGGAATGGGCAGGCAGGGAGGAACACCTTGGCTGAGTTCTGCACTGTGGGGATCACAGAGGGTGGATTATGCTTGTGTGCACACTGAGGGATGTCTTCCTTTACGTGTATCTCTGTGTGCATCATCAAGGCACAGGAAGGAGTCTTTACTCAAAAGACAGAGGAAAATCCAGTGTGTTTTTACGCTGACTTTTGATATCTGGATGGTTTCCTTCAGAGCTCTGTGTAGGACAGTTCTATCCAGCAAACAACTACAACACAACAAGTATTGCTCTGCTGTGTACATGCCAGAAGTGACTGATCTTTAAGTTTAGTTCTGCATTTAAGGTGAGCACAGTACACTGCCATCATTCTTCCTCTCTGTTAAGCAGTGAAAGTATCCAGGCCCCTCACATCTTGACATGAGGCATTTTGACATGCCTCAACCCAAGAAATACATTTCCCAGATTTCTAAGTAAGCTGCAAACCAGCAGAATTCACACCATGGGTTTGATTTTTTTAAAAATTTCATTATTCTCTGAATGTGCTTGATTCCCAGCCCATCAGAATTGTGATATATCAGAAGAAAATGAATGACTGATGACTGGTGGGAATGCTGCTCTGAGACCAACCAGATCTGGGGGTAAATGTGAAAACCAGAAAATGTTACAAGCAACATGGAAAACAACAAATTGACTATTTGTTTGGTATTTGCCAGTTTTAATATTTGAGAAGCATGCAAGATATGCATCATTAATCCTTTGTTATGATGCTGCCTTAACTTTTAAGACAAAATGAAAAGGAAAAGTAAATTTGCCTTGAGAAACCTCACAGATGCCAGCCATTGCCTTCTGGAATAATCTGTTTAACACTGTATTGGCAGCAGTTCCTAGAAGGAGGAAGTTACAATTACTGGCTAAGGAATCCCACCTCTCTAAAGACAGTTGTCCCTTTAATTTTGCAAAGGAAATTTCTTTTCCTGGGGTTTACATCAGGCTCACGGCTGGGAAAGGGACTGTTTCTCTGGGGAAGCATGACTCCCCTAGAAGTCCCTGTTCCAGTTTCATGCATTGCTGCCCGCAGTACTCTGGAAACACCAGACTGCAACGCTGGCAGTCCTTGTGCTTGGCTGGGTCCTGCTCTTTGCTGCAGGACCACAGCCCATCCCAAAAGTGGCTGACATTCATCACTGGTGCAACAGGTGACAGGTGGCCTGCCGGCTCCATGTGAGAAAACAGAGCATGTTGTCCTGAAAAGGCTGGCTTGTATCCCAGCAGGTACAGAGACGTGGATGGGTGAGGATTCCGAGGGTTCAGTACCACAGTGGCAGCTCCTGGCTCTGCTCCAGCACCTACTCAGAGGTGACCTTTGGCCACCATCCTACCCGAAGCAGGAGCAAAGAAGAAACCAGGCAGCTGTGTCACTCACGGAATACAAACCAGGATGGTGTGGGGTAATAATGGAGCAACCCTTAAAGTAACCCAAAGCTTTCCCCAGGCAATCTACATAAAATTACACTTCTAAAGTGGTCACTTCATTTATACAGTAGTACCCTGTACCTGGAGGAAGAGACCTGCAAGAAGCTTTTAAAGCTCTAAATCGCCTGTGATCTTCCCTCCCAGACACACAGGGGCATCACGGGCTGCCCAGAGAGGCTGCGGCTCCAGACATTCAAGGTCAGCTTGGACGGGGCTCTGAGCAGCCTGATTTGCTTGAAGATGCATCTGGTGGCTGAGGGGACGGACTAGGTGACCTCTAAAGGTCCCTTCCCACCCAAACCATCCCGTAATTCCGTGATGCCCGCGGGTCCCCGCTCTCCGCAGGGCGATGCTGCCACGGAGCTCTGCCCGCCCCACGCACCGCGCCCGCAGAGCCGGGGCGATGCCGCTGGTCCCGGGGCGATGCCGCTGGTCCCGGGGCGATGCCGCTCATCCCGGGGCGATACCGCCGCAGGCCGTGGCCTCCCGACCCCCGCCTCCCGTTCTCCCTGCCCCTCCTGGGCTTTTTCCGTGGCGAAGCCCCCGCGCTCCGTCCCCGGGCACCAACTTCAGCCGGGGCCGAGCGCCCGCCCCGTCGGCAGCGCCCCGGCATCGCCGCGGCCGCCAGCACTCACCCTCTGTCCCCGCTGTCCCGTTCTCGCCGGGCTCCGGCAGCGTCTCCCCGAAACACGGGCGGCCCCGCCGGGCTCGTCGCGCCCGCGCTGCGCGTCCCGCTCCGCTCCGCTCCGCTCCTCCGCTCTCCTCCCTCCGCTCCGCTCGGCTGCGCCTCGCCCGGAGCTCGGAGCCGGGTGCTCGCTCGGAGCTCGGTGCTCTGCCCGCCCGAGGGTCCCTCCGGCCCAGCGGGGCCGGGCTCCGGGCCGGCGCTGCCCGGGGCTGCGCGGGGCGGCTGCGGCCCCTCCCGGGGCTCCCCTGCGCCGGACCCGCTGCGCCAGCCCGGGCCGTGCCCCGGCGCCGTGCCCGTCTGCGGGGCTGTGCCGTGTCCCGGTGCCGTGCCCCGGTGCCGGGCTGCGGGCTGTGCCGTGCCCCGGTGCCGTGTCCCGGGGCTGTGCCGTGTCCCGGGGCTGTGCCGTGCCCCGGTGCCGTGCCGCGGGGCTGTGCCGGGCTGCGGGGTCGGGAAGCCTGCTGCTGTTCCGGCTGATGAGAGGATCGATAACTCAGGGCAGCGGCGATGGGGAGAGCGGCTCGGAGCTCCTCCGGGTGGGCTTGACCCAACTGCTGCTTCAGCTCGGCTCCGACCGGGGCTCGCACAGCCTCTCAGCACAGCCCTCCTGCCTCCAAACCTGAAAGACCCAGTGTTAATCCCAGCATTTTAAAGCTATGCAGTTTGTGGGTTTTACCAGTTTTAGTAGCTAACTAGAAATGAATGTTATTTTTCTTTTTTTTTTTGTTTTTCGAAGAAGCAGTAACTATGTTCACACTAGGCAAAACTTTAACATAAAAGTAATTCAGATTCCAAGGTCTCAAAACAGAAATGCTTAAGCCACAGCCCCTTTGCAGCATCATTTGGCCTTAAATAGATTCTAAATTAGCCATTGCCAGCTGTCTCCATTTTCCTCTGGCAGCTAATTTACATATTGGATTACTTTCAAAATACAGATAATCTCATGATTTTTGCACACTTAATACTGTGGCTAGCCAGGCTCTGTCCTCTCCACCACAGTAACTCAGTAAATGATTTTTAACCCTGAGCTCAAGTCTGCTGTAGCTGCCCTCAACTCAGTCTCAAATAGTCATGCTCCCTCCAAATATCTTGGAGGGTTTTGTCCCAACTTCAGCATCTCAAATAGCTGGCTGCTCCCAGAACAGCAGCATTTTACATTCTCCACTGCAGTGGAGAAGGGTTTTGAACCTGGAATGGCTGAGTGTGGTGTAAATCTAAAGCTAAAGCCTCACTTGGGACTGAGAGGAAAATACAAGCTTTTTAAACTGCAGCCACATGGTGTGAATCTTATACAAAAAATAATAATTCCTTGCAGCATCACTTCTCTCCCAGGCTGGGAGAGGACACATGGTGAATCTTTTGAGCCTCCAGAATTTCCCACTGAGACAAGAGTAGCTACAATAGGTTTTCTCTGAAAGCCTGAAGATGCCTCTCCATTTATTTTCCTCCCAAACAATGTGGGTGTTGTTCTGTGGGTGGGAATGTGTTTTATGTGATACAATGTGAAAGGAAAGAGGTTGGCTCTTTTATATCTCCAACCGAGGAATAAATTCTGCCCTTGGGGTAGAGATACTCCATGGGATCTTGCAGAGCTTTGCAGCAGAGTGCAGGCTGGTCTGGGGTCTGTGTCCCCCCCAAGAGCCCTGCAGTCCCTTGTCAGGAGAAGAGAGCTGGTGTGCCACAGGCAGAGGACAGATTCGTCCTAGAACGGGAAAAAAAGGAGTAAAGTTGCTGTAAGGTTGTTGCTCTCCCATGCCAAGAATTCACAGCTGTCAATTATTTTTCACAAACAGTAATTCATGCAGAAAAAAAGGAATGTTTGGTTGCTTTCCTTAGGCTGACTGGGAAAATCAGAGAAAATTTTGGGGTGCAGACTGGTCTTCAGATATTTTTAAAAAAGAAAAAATTCTTCCTCTGACTTTGATCCTCCAGATACTCTCTGATAAGAGCTATAGCACATTTCTCTCATGCTTTACAAGGTCAAAACCAGTATTGTGTTTAATATCCTGTGCTGAAGGTCCTGCTTAGAAAAAATAATACAACTACTCTTTTTGGAGATATATTATCTTCATTTTTGATGGAGCAGGTGCACAGAGAGAATTTGTGCAGAGCCCCAGAGCTGGTACAAATGTGCACCAGTAAGACAGACAGATCTACAGATAAAGGAGTTTTTGAAGCAAGTCTACTCTTTGGCCTAACACTAGGGGGAAAAACCAAACCCACACTGCACTGGCAAGGTTGGCAGTCAGAGCAAAGTGTTGGGGATGCTCAGATCCCTGAGCTGGAGATGTTGGTGCTCTGCATCACTGGGGCTCAGGCACTTCTGCATCCACTTGGTGCTGTCTGAGGCAGGGTCTTGGCTGAAGATCAGGATTTCATACACAGCTCTTAGTAAGTTTCTTCCTTTAATCCAGGTATTAAACTTTCCCAAGGCTGATTTCATTTTTCCTTGTTAAACTGAGCCCATCTAAGCAGTCCTACCTCTAATTTTGTTTCCTATCCTGTTTGACTCCCAGAATTTCTCACTGCTGCTGCTTACAGCCTGAACATTTCCCCAGCAGCCTGAGCCAAAGTTCTGATGCAGCTGAGCCTTGGTCCCCAGGCTGGGGAGTGGTGGAGTAAGGGTTACAGGCACATCCAAGGAGGATTAAACCTCATTCAAACCTCCTGCCTCAGAATCCTGAGTGAATGCCTCACCATATCGACCAGACCTGATTGCTCTAAGGTGGTGAAGAGCATTTCCTGGGTGTCTGATTTCACAGGGCTCAGGTTTTTGTTCCCTTGCTGCAGAAGAAAGGCTGAGAAGTTGCTATTTTCACGGTGTGGGAAGCAGCTTCCTCCCTTGGTGTAGCTGGAAGGCCATCAAAGACAGAGCTGATGCTTTCCTCTAAGGGTGCTGGCTGGCCAGGCTGTCCCAGGGTGAGCCCACAATCTGTGAGCTCTGATCTAATCTAATTCAAGACCAAACACATTGGGGTGATGCTGCTTCTCCTACTGTGACTCCCCAGGGAAGTAGGATGCTGATTAACTGTTTAACTTTCCCAGAAATGCTGGAGGAGTGTTTGTACTTGTTTGAGCTGGCAGGAGAGGTCACAATCAGTAATGGAAGCCTCTGCAGGACTGTGCACAGGCACAAATTAATCTGGTGCTGGTAAAAGACTGCTGAGAACCAGCACGAGTAGAGACAAAACCTCTGAGACTAGAATTATTTTCTTGCCCTGGCTGTAGCTTTTTCAAGAGTTGGAAAGTATCCCATTCTCCTTGTCCAGCATATGGGAGAGACAGTGGAGTGAACAATTCCAGTGAATTCTCATGAAAATCATCACCTGGACACCTCCTCCTCAGAAGATGGGAAATGACAATAAGATGGTTGTACCTCCATGGTGTCCATGTGAAAACATCTCCTTCCTTTCTGCAGCACGGCTCCCTGTGGATGCAGCACAGTCAGATCCATCACTCATGTGAACAGAGCTTTTTCTCTTTGTAGATCTTGCCAAGCCCAGACTAGAGGAGGAGATAAAGCTGATGTCATCCTGAGTACTACAGCAAATACTTCAAAATTGATTTTGCTCACCACTAAACTCTAGTGAGAACACTAATACAAAAGACCCTTCTAGTTTTCAGTCTAGTTTTGCCCACTGCTAATTTACATCTATTTCTCCTGCATCCAGCAGGACCTTCCTTGAGGTGTACCTTCATGATTTACCACCAAATTTGTTGTCTTTTTTGAGGCAACAAAATGTACTGACTCTTTGTCACAGAAATTTACTTTGACTGAGGAAGACAGAATGTATCACGCGAGGCCCCTCCTTTTGTTTCAGGAATTCTCTTTTTGATATTTGTTGTCACCTTACTTTGTAATTGAAAACTTAAAAACCCAGACATTCCAAAAAAAGGAGGAAATTCACAGTACTTTTTTCCTGCATGAGCCATTTTCCTCTGAATTCCACGTTTTTGTCACATTCCAAACCTCACACTTAGATGCTGACATATGGAGTATTCTTCAGGCACTGCTTCTCTACAGAAGGTGTATTTTGGCTTTAAAGCTTTATTCTCAGCTTTACAAAGGAGCAGAACCAAGAACCCAGCCAATGCTCCCTTTTTTTCTGAGGCTCCTCTCTTTCCTTTCTCTCTATCAAGTAGAAAAATGCTCAGAAATTGGTACATAATGAAAACACAGAACCTCTGTTATGATTGCTGAGGTAAGTGTAGCAGGGCTTGGCTGTTGCTGTGCCCAGAGTTCCTCGAGCCTGTTTAACCATCTGATTTATGCAGAATAGGGCTGAGAAAGGCAGTCAGCCCCCAAGAAGTTGTGTGTGCTCACTGAACTCCATGAAGTCTTATTCACACATTAAACAAAACAATATTGTTATACACAGCCATGAATTTTCTTCCATGAAAGAGAGGAATTCCCTGTCAGCACTGCTCTCCCACTGACTTTTTTTGAAGCATTTTTCTGGTCAGGGTGCAGGTCCTGACATCAGGGCTGGAGAAACCCACCAGTCACTGTGTGAGGGAGGACTGAAGGACCTGGCATGTTCATTTTGGAAAAGACAAGGGGGATCTAAGTGCCATCCTCAGTTAACTGATGGATGTGGAAGTGCCAGGGCCTGTGTGACATCTCCATGCACAGAGTGGGTATTTTGTCATGCCAGCACTGGCTGGATCTCACAAAGAAATCATCAGTCACAGGTGAGGTAAGGAAAGGGCTGTAAACAGGCTGGGCCAACATTTATTTCTTTTGACAGTGGTCCCTGCATGCAGCCACTGAGAACCCTGGATTTTAGGCTGACATTCAGCTCTGATCTTGTGGCAAATCTTCTGTGGAGGAAATGTCTATGTGCTCCAGGTGCTTATTAATGGGAAGGCTACTGAATAAATATTTATATTTTTTATTAGAAATGATGGATCTGTATCTGTTCTTTGCCATCCTTCCTTGCCTTACAGACTATTATGAAGATAACCTGTGTGAAGAGAAGAAGGGAAAACACAGAAGCACAACACACTTTGATTTTATTTTAAAAACCACTTTTCCCTGTCAACTCCCGTTATTTTCCTAACAACATATTTTGCTAGGAGGAGTTCAGATAGCCCGAGCTGTGAGAAGAAGCAGTCCCCGCTGCCCTGCTCTCCAGGGAGGAGCTGCAGCGTGCAGGATGCTGCCAGCAATGCGACGAGGCACACGGGCAGCCAGCAGCGAGGTGTCCTCTCCCAAATGTCACAGACTGAAATAGTCTCACTGGATGGAAACACAAGGCAAATCACAGGAGAACTGCAGAGGATCCCTGGAGGTCTGCAGTCCAATCTCCTGCTGAAAGCTGGGAATTCTGGAAGCTACAGACCAGGATATGCAGAGCCCCGTCCAGCAGCTGAGAGCTGAAAACTGATCAGGGTGGAGCTTCATAAAGAGTTAAAGAGTTAAATTTGTGGGGTACCAGGGGCTGAACAAGAAGTTGCCTCCCTGTGGAAGCAGCTCCTGTGAAGGCAAACCACCAGTGGTCCCAGTGGCCCATTGGCACATCCCAAAAAAGCACAACTGGCTGTCACCATGAGATTTTATGAAAATCCCTTTGCCAGGATTTTTTCTCCTGAGAAGCCTCAGAGGAAAAGAAAAACAATAATTATCTGCTGCTGTGGAATGCAACAGGTGCATCTTTGACTGGTCCATGTGGATTGTTTTTACTTGATGACTGGTGATGGTCCAACTGTGTCAGACTCTCTGTCATAAGTTTTTTATCTTTCCTTTCCTTTCCTTTCCTTTCCTTTCCTTTCCTTTCCTTTCCTTTCCTTTCCTTTCCTTTCCTTTCCTTTCCTTTCCTTTCCTTTCCTTTCCTTTCCTTTCCTTTCCTTTCCTTTCCTTTCCCCTTCTGATGAAATCCTTTCTTCTATTCTTTTTACTATAGCATAATATATTATGCTATACTAATTAGCATAATATTTCTATTATATAATAATTATATATAATATACTAAATAGCATAACCACTAATATAATATAATATAATATAATATAATATAATATAATATAATATAATATAATATAATATAATATAATATATTATATAATATAACATAATATAATATAATATAATATAATGTAATATAATATAATATAATATAATATAATATAATATAATATAATATAATATAATATAATATAATATAATATAATATAATATAATATAATATAATATAATATAATATAATTTTATATATATATATCAGCCTTCTGAAACATGGAGTCAAGATTCTCATCTCTTCCCTCATCCTGGGGACCCTCAAACACAACCACAGCTGGCAAGCAGCCAGCAAGGTGTTACAGATAAGAGGATTATAGCCCATAGCAGACAAAGGAGATAAAACATGAAAAATCAAAGCAAATGGAATGTTCATGCCTTTAATGCATATTTCAAAATTATACATTTGATTTTTCTCAGTGGCAAAAAATACTGGAGTAGAAAAAGAGAAGGATCAGCCTGGGAATGGGAGATCTTCTGTTCATGATTCACCTAGAAGAACTAGTCTTGTTTCTAGTCAGGAGAAAACCAGAATGTACAGACATAATAAATAATTCCTGATATTTTGTGAATTTATAGGTAATTACACATTAGAAACCATATGGAGAAAACAACACTGAGTGAAAAAAAAAATCTCGAAATAATTTCCATTTTGTACATTTGGAAAAAATAAATTTTGACATTTTGCCCAAGATCTCATTACATTTTTTAAAATTTTGTGTTTTAAAACTTCTTATTGGCTATTATTTTTTGGTTTCTGTCTTCTTTTTTCCTTTGGTCCAAAAGTTTGAATGGACTTTTTGTTACTTTTGCTCCATCTTCTTTTCCTTGCATTTGACATTTTCTCACTGCTGTTTTTTGTGGACAAACTGAACAGTGAAAAAAATAAACTATTTGTGCTCATCCAAATCCTCTCCAAAACTACACTGGAAAAAGAAAATTAAAGAAGGGAGAGGACAAAACCCATCTGATCAGATGAAATAAGGACAACGTTCTGCTTATTGACCTTTGTGTTATTTTTGTATCAAATCTCAGCATCAGTCTGAGGTACTTGCTGTTGTTCATGGATGTTAGTGAGAGGCTTTTACTATTATTATCTCCCTTTTTATAACAATGGAGCTACTTTCACTTTAATATCATATTTAGATTCCATGCTTTCAAAATAATTGCTTCAGTATCTGTCATTGTCATTAGAAGAAGGTATTTTGGATGTTTCCCCTGGGTCTGATCCAATTTTTTCTTGAGAATTGTAGCAAGCACCCCCATCCTTACTGAGGCAGTTCACAATGGAGCTTTAGTGCCTAAGGAATTTAGTAATTTACTTTTTAAAATTTTAGCAGACAGCTAGAGTAGATAAATGCATTGCTTGTGAAGCTCAACAGATAAAGACATTGTTCATTTTCATAGCACTGGATAAAAATACCTCAGAAACTTCTAAGCCTGGCAGAAAAGAAAGAGCTAAGCATTATAATAACATTTAAATACCAAATAAAGAAGCAGATTCTGTGTAGTTTGCCTTTGGAATAGAACTGCTTGGCCCACAGCTCTCAGAGAATTGCAGTTGCTGAACCTGGCCCAGCAGTTCTCTGATCACTTACAGAAGATCTCATTCCATCTGAATATTGCCAAGGTGAAGTGCACAAAGCAGAGCAGAGCTGGTGGACCATCACCAGGTGAAGGTCTAAAGGATATTTTTAAATTATTTTTCTTCCTTCTTGTGTGTGCTGTGCCTGCCCCAACCCTTGCAGCCACAGCAGTCACCTTGGCAGCAGAATCTGAGGAATGGGTGAGCTGAAATGGCGCTGCAGCTCCTGGGGCTTCGGTGCCAGGCATCCCTCCCTGCCTGTGGGAGTGCTGGGGCTGCACTCACACAGACTCAGTGTCAATGGCCTGCATGCTGGATTACCAGACAATGTTCACTTGGAAAACTTTTGGATCTTCTGTGCTGCAGGAAACCTCCTCGGGGGCTACCCAGCTGTGTGAGGATTCTCCTGCTCTCACTCATGGAAGGATCCTCTTAGAAATGCTTTCTTCCAAAGCAAGTTTCCTTACAAGCTGCACAAAATCGGAGTGATGCTTCATTTCTTTCTTTTGATTTCTGCCTCTGGCTAGGAACAGGGCTTACCAGTAGTCTTTCCTTTAAAATGAGCACTGTGAGTTTAAAATGTTGGGAGTTACTGCTCTATGCAGAGCACCTTTTCGTGCTGAGATTGTAATTCATGGTCCTTGCTGTGGGTGAAGTCACACACTCCTTGCTTCCTTTTTTTGTCTTGTTCTGCTATCTTTCTTTTTTTCAACTTTTTTTAGCTTTCCTCATGAAGCAGAATTTACATCACTTGCTTTAAGCCTCCACATTGCAGCTGTCTGGATGAGTCACCCTGGAAAGGCAGGAAAAAGCAGAGTCTCCCAGGAAGTGACTGATCCGATCCTCCTGGGGTCTGGCTAGCTGCACTCCAGTGAGTTTGCTGCTGAAGGGAGCAGTGGGCAGGACAAACCCACCAGTTTCATCCATCACTTCCACAGGGCAACTGGGACACCCTCCAAAATGCCTCAGACCCAGCACCTGCCCTGCAGAAGGACAGGAAAACCAACAGCCACCTTCCTTTGGAGCTCTGCCTTTGCTGCATTGATGCCTCAGGTTTAGCTTTTCTATTTTTCAGATTCTGTGCTGCTTTGGTGTGTGGGTCTGAGCTTCATATCAGGGGATGGTGAGCTCTGCACAGAGCAGGGAGACAAAACAATTCCTGCTCTAGCTGGGGACCAAGGACAAAAATCCAAATTTCAGGCCCAAGAGCAGAAACAATGTGGGCTGAAGAGGGAAAAGCAAGAGGATGGGACTGCATGGGCTGGGGCTGGAATTGGACAACTAACTCCAATCTGCAAATGGAGCAGAACTTACCAAAGTGAGAGACCCCTGACCGGTCCTGCATTTTGGGACCATTTTGGGTTGTGCTGCCCAAGGTGGATCCATTGAGGAGATCCTTTTAATAAACCTCTGCTTTATTCTTTAGCTCCATCTAGTCTCTGCTCCAGGTCAGCCTCCACAAGGCATCACCACCCCTTGCACCAAAGGGAGATGTGTCCCCAGAGCCCCAGCCCACCAAGCATCCTTTCATCACAGCTCAGAGGATCAGCCAGTGGGCTTCTCTCATTTGGGCTTCCTGATCCAGAGCTGCCAGCAAACACTGGCCACAGGAAAACACTGCAAGGCAGTCAGCAAGTCTGCCCTGTGGAGGCTGAACCAGAGGGTGCCAAAGTGCTGCTCAGCCTGGAGCACTGGTGAGCTGCACCTTCATCCCGTTCCTCCTCTTCCTTTGCCAGACTCTTGTTGTGTGGTACAAGAAGCCAAGTCCATTGCTCCTCCCTGCCCATGTGAGAGGAGCCACAGCCACAATTTCCTCAGATAAAACCACTCCAATCTCTTTTCATGGGAGGCAGAACATTGCTGGTAGAAGTTTCCCTTGGGTGAAGCTGCAGCTGTCAAAGCAAAGGGGATTTTGGCATGGAAACAGCAGGTTCACAGCTCTGGGTCAGAAACTGTGATGCCTGTGGACATGAGCACTTTCCTGATGTCACAGTAACCCTGTGATTCCCAACAGATATGACACATGCGTGACCCTGCTGAGATGCTGGCTGCACCCATGCCCTCTGCCTGGGTGGAGGGTGGAGACTTTGGGGCATCCTGGGCATTCCCTCACCTCCTCTGCTGTCCCAAACTGAACGTGCTTCTTCCAGTTTCCAGAAAATTTCATGAAAAGAGGAGAGAAGAGTATGGAGCAGGAGGGCAAGGCTCAGTGCAGCAGGTTTTGCTTGGACAGAGCAGGAAGGTCAGAGCTGCCTCGGCTCCACAGTGGAGTTTAGGGAGCAGTCCCACAGCAAGAACAATTCATGTGAGGAGAGAGAGAGCAGAGGAAGGAAAGGACACATCCACCAGTGGCACTGGGCCATGGCACCTCACTGCTTTCTGCTTGCTTCTCTCTGTAGATGTGATGGCTGAGGTGAAATTGTCCCAGGTGCTCCTGCAGCTGTCTGGTGTGTAAGAAGCTGTATCAACTGTTCAGTAGCAATTCCTCGGTTTGAGAAACCCTCTGAACCATCTCATTAACATCTCCCTCATTGCTGGATCACTGGTTTCTATTCACAATTACTGTATTTCACACCCTACATCCTGAAGCATATCACATTGGTATTACTCAGGGAATTAAAGATACACTGGCTTATGCTTTGCACAATTTCCATTGCTCCCTCAAAATCTGCAGCACAGGGATTTTTTGCTCTTGGGTTAAATACACACCACAAGGCTGGTTTCTTGCTCTCTGCTGAACAGTTATTCCATAGAATCCTTTCCTTGTTCCACACACACAGAAAAGAGCAATATTCCAGGCCAGAGGAGGTGACAGATGTGATGCCTTCCAATTATAAACTCCTCTGAAGGTTGTACCTGACCAAACCTTCCTCGGTTGTCAACTACAGTGGAAAAGTCTGTGTGGTTTTCTGTTATCACTCCTGGTCTGTTGGGTGTGCTGTTTCTTGGGCTTTTACTTATCCCCAGTGTCTAGATTTGACTTTGCAGTTGGTTAGGGACTGGGAGAGCTTTGCGGTGAGGAGTGAAAAAGGAATTACTACCAGAGCCAGAACAACCAGACACAGCCAGAACAAGCCACTCCCAGTTTGAAGAATGTCCTACAACAACCACTTCCACAGGGCAAGCCTTCATTTTTCTTTCTGGCAGATGGGTTCAAAGATGCTCCCCAAAGAACAAAACACACGTCCAGAGACAGTGGGGAGAACTCAGTCCTTGCTGGGCTGCTGCTACCACAGCACAAAGAGCCAGGGCAGGGTGGGTGGGAGAGCTCAGTCCCCAGCTGGAAGTGCTCATCCCAGTGCCCCAGCTCACTTCAGCACTGCAGCCAAGGGGAGAGCACAGCCAGACACTGAGGCTTTTCCTGCTGGGCAGAGTCCTCACCCTGCTCCTGCTGGTGACCCTGAGGAGGTCTCACCACAGGCACCCATGGATGTCTCTGCCTGACATGGTCTGGTCTTGTTTATTGCCAGCAGAAAAAAATGTGTCTGAGGGGGTCACCTGGACAGTCAAAGCAGTCAGCTGAGCAGCCCTCAGGAGGACAGGGTTAAGGGATTTGGTAGTTAGGAGATTAACCCCACGGGAGATTAACCCCACGTGCTTTACAAGGTATGAGAGATGGACCCAGTAAAGAATCAGGTGTTTGTGATAAACTCTATCAAAGTGATGCCTCATATCAAGAGATTTGCTCTGCCTGCCTCTGGAGTGATAAACCACAAAGGTTTAAGCATTTAGTGAGGTTTCTTCCATAGGCAGTAGGAAAAACAATTTCTACATCTCAGCTGGTTTTGGATAGTAGCATCCAAAACATCTTCTGCACACACTCTCAAAACTTAAGGTGCACCACAGCCTCACTCATAAAATCTTCATGATTCACTCAGCTGCCAATGGGGAACGTTTCCTGTGCATTTTCTCCTCTTTGTGAACCACAAAACACAGAAATGTGCAGCCTGTGGATGTGGAATGGTCCTTGTTTTATCCTGAGAGTTGTCATGACTTGGCAGGGACTTTGAGCTGCTGTAATGCAGGGGAAGTCTGAAACATCCAATTCACTGAACATTCTTGAAAACCCATTTATTTTCTTCTTGTAGTTGTGTAGCCTTCTTCCTACTGTTAAATACAAAGGTGGAGATAATGGCATCTGTTATATTAAAAATACTTTGACTTTAAACTTCTAATTATACAATGACCAATTTACAGAAATGTCATATTTTAATCACTCTTCAGTATGCCAGAAAAAATCACTTTTAAAAGGCAGTTCTAACTGCATTTTCATGTCAGTGGGAGAGGTGCAAGCCAACATTTTGTCAAATATGCTAAATTACATGAGGGTGGGGCCACATATATCTTTCACTGAGGATGCTGTGTGAGGAAGGACCTGTGTGGAGAAGGCTCTGGCAGAGAGCAGTGAGTGATGGCAATGCTTTGGGCAAGAACTACTGGGGAAAAAAAATTACAAAGCAACATTCGTCACAGCTTTGTCCAAATGCAACCCCTTGAAACTTCGGTTCAAACCTGAGCAACCGATTTGTTATAGTTTTCTTTGTTATTTGTTTAGAAATTGCAGAATTATGGAGTAATATGAGACTTCTAGGGACCACCTGGTCCAACCAACCTCCCTAAAGCAGAACCAGCTTTAAAGGTGAATTGGTTTTCAAATTAATTCAGGTTGTTGAGGGGCTTTCATATTTAATATCTTCAAGTATGGAGCCTCCACACCTTCATTGGCTTCCTCTTGCAGTGTTTCATTCCCCACTTCATTTGGAGCCATTTGGTATTTAGAAATCTGGAGACAGTAATTCATATTCCTCTAACAGCCTGAGCAGGCAAGTTCCAGACTGTTTCACAGCACTGAAAAGTCAGCAAGGCTCATGAAATAGTTAATGAGATCAAAGCCTCCTGCTCCTGAAAATCCCAATCAGGCAGCCTGTTTTTCTCATGTTTTGGAGCTGTTTCAGCACAAACCAGGTGGCACCCATCCCCATTCCCAGTTTCCTGGGCAGAACAGTTCGGCTGCACTTGCTGTGCTCCCTGGAGATGCCTGGTGCAGTGCTGAGCCCATGTGCTCTGACTCACTCTCTGGATCAGACCGGGGAGCTCTTGGAGCCAGCTGACTGCAAGCTGCTTCTCCTTTAATTGATCCTATCTGCCTGTGAGCGTGTTTGTACTCAAGATAAGACATCTCTGATAGGAGATCCAGCTCTGCCATGGCAGAGAACATCCCATGACCAAACAGAGTGAGATTTTCTGTTACCCTCAGTGGCACTGAATGCTTGCATCCCATCTGCCTGGCAGTGTGTGGCTCAGGCAGACCCAGTCACTCTGCAATAATGTTGGCAGACTCTGGCATGTGTAGGTCTATCATATGCCCATATCTGTCATTCCCCAAGGAGGGAAAGTCTGCAGTGGCTCCCACATGATGTGATTTCATGGGAGCAAAACAGTGAGCAGGATCTGCACCAGGTTTTCCTGGAGCTGGGGGTGCCAGTTCAGCTCCTGGGATAATATTTCCTTTTTGAGGGAGCCACATCCATGCCACATCCATGTTGTTCCAGCTGCAGTATTTTCAATTTAACATTTAAAGTAAAAATCAGTGTGAGAGGAAGACAAACTGTGTCAACAAAAATGGACAAATATGCCTCCTTGTAGATCCCTGCCACCCCACCACTCCTACAAGAAACAAAAATTCTATTTCCAAATAAACTAGAATATTTTCTGTTGGTCCCAAAAGAAAACATTTTGGTTTTCCAAATTAAATTAAATCCAGTATTACATGTAATGAGTGCTAAAACCACAATGTCTGCATTCCCTCCTGTGCACAAGCAGATGTTTCAGAGAAAAGTGCAGAAATCTCTTTATAGCAGTGCTGTCCCAGCCCTACCAGCCCAAACCATCTGCTTCTGGGCTGAATTTTAAAAGGGAGAGTCTCGAAAGAGCAATATGCAGCTTATCCCCATGAGATCCACACAGCTGCATCTGGAATTCCCAGGAGTGTTTTGGTGCTCCAGAGCTTCTCTGTTCCTCTACACTGGTCCTCTTCCTACAGCTGTGCACTCTGAGGTGAATTATCCTTCATCCACAGATTAAAGAGGGCACTGCATGCAGTTGTTTGCATTTTACATCTCAATTTTACGTGGCCCCTGCCCTCCTGTGCCACATTGCCCCCAGAGCAGGGTCACTGAGCCCCTCTGGAGAAGGGCTGGGCAGGGGGGAAGGAGGGGGAAGCTGAAGCCCCCAGGGGGGCACAGCCCTGCTCACCCTGTCAGGATGAGACCCAAGGTCCCCAAAGTTCTCCAAGCAAGACTTTTGCCAGTGAAAACCTTGCTGCTTAACTCAGTGTCAGCTGAGTCTTGCAGAGAAGGTTTCTAGCAGAGGCGAGTCCTGTGATGCAAAATTGAGTCTAAATTTGTGCACAGATAGGAAAGTTCACCCACTCTCTGCAAGGAAACCTCAATGTGTCGTGTGTGCTCACTGCTTTTTCTGTGTGTGCTCACACACCCGCTGGGACAAATTTAGGCTGCTCCAGAGAGCCATCCCTGCTCCTGCTGCTGTCTGGATCCCACAGAGGCTGCGTTACACAAGAGAGAAGGAGCAACACAGCCATTCCCCAAACTGTGTTTACAACTAACCCCACATCACCCTCCGTGAGTCACCAGCACCCAGATCTCGTCACACAAAAGAACATTTTTGACTGTGTAGTCAATCAAAGCATCTAGCTGGAAATTCACTGCTATGAAAATGCAGCAGAACTTTAAAGGAGATTTTAAGATTTTGAGTAAACCTGGATTATTTTTCTCAAGCCTTAATAAAAGTTCAGCTTTATATTCTGGAGTTTTTTAGCTGTTTCACTTACATGAAGCTCATTTTTCTAAGCAAATGTTGAGTATTTTCCTTTCAAATATTTTTGCACCAAAAACCTTACCAGTTTGTCTTCTTCTGGTCTTAAGATTTAGACTGCATATTAAATGTAATTAATGAGATGTTGTGTAAAATATATTTAATCACTCTAATGCTAATTAAAACAATAAGATATTTAAAAAACAATATTTCTTAAAGCCTAATTTCATAAGCACTCCAGTTGTCTATTTAATTAGCTTTCCCCTTTCAGCCATTTACACAATCCCCTTCTCTGTGCTTCTTCATTTTAGACTGAAAGGAATGAGAAGGAGGTGTCTTTACAAATTGTGGGCCTGCTGGTCGATAAAGCCAGATGCTGACAGGTGAAAGAAGCAATGGGGAGGAGCCAGAAATTCCATAGGAATTCCACTGATTGACACAGACTGTTACTCACTGTGTTGAATCCCTGAACTTAGAGGAAAAGAAGAGAGGAACAGAAAAAGGGGGTGTACATTAGAAGGGGTTCTGTATTAGGCAATTTGGGAAGTTTGTACCTCTCAAGTACTTCAGTGGCAAAGAGAGAGGGAAATGTGGCCAGGACATTGGGATAAAAAGGAGGCTGCATCCTCTGCCAACTTGAGAGACCCCACAGGAAATGCCCCATGGCCTCTCCCTTTATTCAAATAAAGTTACAGGACTCCTCTGTCTCCTTTTCTGACATAAACCTCAGGTGTTTGTGGATTAATTTTCCTAACAAGGTCTTCTGAGCAGCAATCTGTTTCCCAATCAGCAGAACAGGAAGAGAAAATGAGTGTTTGATCTGTAGTAATTGTTGTCAGCCTGTTTTAGGAGTGCATGTGCTCTGCTGAACTCATCTGCATCTTGTCTTGATACAAATGACACTTTTCCCAATGCAAACCAATTTTATGGCATGGTCCTTACCCTGGTATTCTCCTGATGCTTCCACACACAAGACATGTGAAAAATCCAGTCAAAGTCGTGTGCCATGGAATGATTTTCTCTGCACAACCTGGGCTACGTGTGAATGCAATTATTGCTGTTGCACATCCTGGCCAGAACAACATCCTGGCCAGAATAAAGTAATGCCTCAATTCTCTAACACTAAGAATGTTGTTGGAGAGTTTTTGTTTTCCCTGCAGTTTCGGTGACAACCTGAACCTGAGTGAAACTTTTTTGTGGT
Organism: Passer domesticus; assembly: GCF_036417665.1. Taxonomy (NCBI): domain Eukaryota; kingdom Metazoa; phylum Chordata; class Aves; order Passeriformes; family Passeridae; genus Passer; species Passer domesticus. The sequence continues at coordinate 3,007,134 of NC_087497.1, read as the reverse complement.
TACTCAGATTGACATCCAAGCTGTCTCAGAGGTGGGAATTGCTGCTCCCTTTCTCTGCAAAGCACTATTCAACTGCTGCTCTGTTTAGGCACCCACCGCCTCCACAGCCATATTCCTTCCTGGAACAGACACCCTCCTACTCCTCTTTGCACACAAACCTTCCTATTCACATCCTCACTAAGTCAATGTATTGCACTTGATGCTCAGAAAATAGGATGGTTGGAGTACTAATGGTGCCCTTGGTGGTTCTGTTATTTTTTTTTTTCAACAGCCATACTCAAAGAAGTTCTCAAATGGGCTACAGAGGTGGTACCATGAATTTCCTGGGGAAAGATTTATCATCCAGAGCATTTTGATAATAGCACTTACAGTTAAGTATGTACTTTTAAATTTAGTCTGAAGACTGTAAAGTCAAAAATCACTGATTTTGGTTTGGCTATGTGAAAGACTTCCATTGTCATTTGAGTGAGTGGCCACATGCATGAATTAGCCTGTCAAGAGGTCCCAACTGGAAAAAGTCCCAAGTTGTTACAACTGGTTCCTTCCAGGTCCTTTCATTCTGTAACTACATGATCTATTAAACAGTCCTTTAGGATTTGTGGAATAAAGTGACACACATTTTTGTTAGCAGTTCAAATGCAATCCTGAATTTTCAGCAGCTCATTAAAGTGCTCATTAAAGCCAGCTCAATGAGTGCTTTGAGTGGGTATTTGCATCAGTGAAACGGGAACACTGAAACCTTGCAAGGAGAAAATGGGAAATGACACAGAATGCAAAACACAAGTGCTCAGCTGAGAACGTGCTCTTTTCAGCTAAAGCAGCACTCAGAACCAGTCTTACTGAGCATTTTGCACCCAAACTGAACGGTTGCCACTAAGTCAGCTTTCCTGGAGTTTTTAGGACTTGTTCTTGGAGCACTCCTCCAGGCACCCTGTCCCTTGGACTGAGGCTGGGCTGTGCTGCTTTGGGCAGCCCAGCTAAACCTCATGCCAGGCCCAGAGGTTTGGCCTCTCTCAGTTTGCCCTTGCCCAGGGAGGCTTTTTGGGCAGCAGGGTTGGAACCTCCTCTCCAGAGAGAGTCTGCATTTGCCCACAGGGCTCCTGCTACAGCCAGCCTTGTGCTGGCACATCTCAGGTTTACAGAAACCCTTGGGAGCACTCAGGAGCTCTGCAGAGGCTCAGGTGGTCGGTGCAGAGCAGCAGATGAGGAAGGCTCTGCCTGAGCAGTGCCTGCAGTGGCAGCAAGCTGGGGCTGTGGCCAGGGGCTGCAGGAGTGGCTCAGGAAGGCTGAGGAAGCCTGGCCCGTGGAGCCCTGCCCTCCCACGTGCTGCTCCTGGCACGACAGCTCGGCAAAGCGTGGACAAGGTGTAGGAATGCATGTGCCAAGCGGGGATCAGCTGAATTAGCTGCAGATGAAGCATGAAGAAGCCATTCCCTGTCCTGTAGCTGCTGTGTGCCTCAGGGAGAGACTGCTGGGTGCACCTGGGCAGAGGAGAGCTTTGCTGTCACTGTCCTGGACAGCTCAGGTGCTCCTGTCACCTCTGCTAGCCTTGTGCCAGGCCAGCTTCTTCTCAGTCAAACATCTACAAAGATGAGCCAGCCACATGGCTCAGCCATGAGGGCAGCTCCCAGCGCTGCAATTTTCCCTTATTGAGTCCTTTTGTTGTATTTTTGTTAAGGTTTAATAAACTTTGTAAAATTTTTAAAGCCAGCTGTCATTTCTCACTCCACTGCACAGGTGCAGAGCCAGGCTGCTGCTGCACTGGGCTGGCACTGTCCTGCAGCTCCCCAGCCCGTTACAGCTCCTGGGCTCCAGGTCAGCACTGAGCACGGAGGGCACGACAAAACCCTGTTATTGATCCTGAGCAATTCAGACACACTCACTGGCTGCCACGGCACTTTCTAGCAGGAGTAATGTTACCTTCATCAATAATTTAACTCAATGATTGTTGCCTCATAAGAAACCAATACATTATGTTGAAAAATTACACAATAATCTTATTTTTAATGCAGAAAGAAATCAACAGTGATTATATATAGGAAAAGGCCACATTAAAGTACCAATAACTCTAAGAAATTCTCATGAAACAATAGCATCTGAGTAACATGGAGAGGAAGAGGGTCAGAGAGTATGCCACAGATGAGAAAGCAATCAGGAACTAGTGCAGACAAACCCTTTAAAAATTAACTTCCACGCTGTCCATATGCTGCATTATTTAACATAGTGTGGTTACAATACACTTTCATTTATCAGAGTTGTCATCTTAGAACCAACTTCCTATGGCTCTGGAGATGTCTGGGACAGAGGAACACTGTGGAAAACATCCAGGTAAAGCTGCTCTTTGAGGACTGAGACATGAGGGCTGGGTGTCCTCGAGGTAAGAGCAGGTTCACACACGAGGCACCATCTCTGCAGCCTGGCAATAACACAGCTCAGGTACCCACTGCAGGCACAGGTCTGGTACTGCAGGATGTGTTCAGGGCTGGCTCCAACCAGGCAGGGAACAGCCTGAAAACACCTTGTACACCTGCACCCAGTGGTGTCTGAGCTAACTGGGCCAGCTGAGCCCTCCATGCTCCCTCTCAGCCCTCTGAGCCCGTGTCTTACCCAAAGGGACAAGTCACAGAATTGCAGCAGTGCAGTGCCAGGAACCCTGGAGGTCACCAGCCCCCTCCCACACGGAGCAGGGCTATCCCCAAAGCAGCTCAGGCTGACCATGGTGTTGTCTAACCCAGCTCCTGCTGGCCCTGGGGGGAGTTTCTCTTCTCCAAGCTCTTACTGCACATTTAGACATCGTGCCCTGCCAATGCTGGGCTGTGGCCCCCAGATCCCAGAGAAGAGTGTGCCCCACTTCCCTGCAAGACAACCTTCCCAAGCATGCAGCCTGCCTGCAGACTTCCCTCTCTGATGCTGCCTTGACCTCCTCCCTCAGCTGGAAGAGGAGCAGCTGCAGGAGTTTCAGCTCTCTCCTCTGGCCCTGGGCTGCACAGGTTCCTTCTTCCCCACCCGTGGCAGCTGGCAGCTTCCCAGTGGCATCCCATGTTGTCAGGGGGTGACCTGTGGGTCACAGCACCCTGTGCCCTGTGCAGCAGCTCAGCTGGCAGTACCACAAAGGCAGTGCTTCCCCAAGGACCCTTCCCTGAGGGCTCAGGGGCTCCTGGGCTGGAGATGTTGTCTGTGCTTTACTCAGATCATTTTCCAAGAGCATGTGAGGCCTCACCCTCTGTACTTCCCCAACCAACCCTGTGTTTCCCTGTGTTTCACTGTGTGCCAAGAGAAGGGACCAGCTGTGGTTTGGCTCACATCCACCAGCTGCTTCTGACATCCCCAGCTCTTGTTCTGCAAGAGGTAAATGGGAGATTTGAGCCCTTCAATCTAAATGGGATAACCCTTTACACACTCCTGAGGCATCTTCTCTGCAGCTTGAGCTGTCCTGATGTATTCAGCCATTTTTCACAAAAGTTATTCTTTAATTCCTGTTTATCTGTTTATCTTTCTGAACTCCTCCCTGCAAGTTTACCTTCTTCAAACAGATGCTACAGACAGCATCACTATATGGACAGACCAGGGATTTAAAGAGCATTGTAAACATGTCTTCTTTTTTTACTTTTCATTGTAAACATGTATTCTTTTAAGCACTTTTCTTAGTTTCTAGCATCTGAATCAAATTTGGAGCCCCTGCTGTCTAGGCAAAATCAGGATCATTTTTTACACTGATCTCACTTGCAGTAGCTTTCCCAGCCTTGCTGAGTACTCATCAGGGCCTTAATAAAAAAAGGCAGAGGACTCCACTATGTTGTCTTCAAACAGGCTTGAAACCTTCTGTGAGTACTGTACCCTTTGGTTTGTTCTTCTTGTTACATCTTTAACAAGATTTTTGTTTTCATTTTTCATCAAACTCTACTGCATGTGACTTTGCCATTTCACTGCCCCTGCACAAGGCAAACCAAACCCTCTGCCAAACCAGGCCATGTCAAAAGTCACTTCTCTTGTGGGTACCCTATTTTCTGCTGCACAAGGCAGTCACCTTTCTTGCCTTCAGCCCTTCCAATGTCCCTCTGTTTCCTGAGCCAGCTCTCAATGCTCCTTTAGCTTTTAGGGCTGTAACTTCATTCCAAAAGGGTCTTGTGTTATTTGTTGAACCACTTATTTGACCTCAATGTTCCCTTGGCACATGGCACCACATGGACTGACACTGGGGATGTGTTACATACCCAGCATCAGCGGCTTCCTCGCACCAGGTGCCTGGTGTAATGTGCTTTCTGGTGTCCCCATTTAAAACTAGGATTTCACCTCTTCCCTTCTGGCATCTGTGAGGAAGAATGAGACACTTCAGGGGCTAATGAGCCTTAAATGTGATGTATCACAGCTCCTGTAACTCATGATTCTATTATCCAAGAGCCTCACATGACTGTCTACATTCCACTGGCCATCTTGCAGTGCTCCTCCTAAATCAAATAAGATTTTTAAATCCCAGTGGCTGACTTTGAACTACAATCACATAAGCTTGTCCTCAGCATTGATCCCCCACATTTGCTCTGCCTAAAGCAGACCTGACAACTCCTGCAGCATAAGCAGCAGGAGATTTCCTCCCTGCAGCCATCCTTCCATTCCTCAGTGCAGGAAATCACAGCCACTCCTTCATCTCCCAGCTCCTGCCAGCATTCCACCACAGCACAGCAACATCAGCATCAACAGCCCAGCGCGACTGACAAGTACCTGCCTGGCATAAACAGTGTAAATGCCTTGGGAATAGAAGAGAAAAGCCCTCCCACTGCCAAAAGCTGGCAGAAAAGGTGAAGAACAGACTGGCAGAAAAGGTGAAGAATGTGTGCCCTGTGGAGAGCACTCTGCTGGTGGCCCAGCACGTGTTGGAGGGCTCTGGAGGCTGCACGTGCCATGTTTGCACACCCCATCCTGGCACCTCCTGTCTGCTGGCTCTGCCTGTAGGTCAGCCTGCATCCAAGTGCAACTTCCCAGTGAGTTTGGGAGTTCCTCTCCCATACAGAAACCTACTCCTCCTCCTCTGATGCAGCATAACCCTGTGCTATGTTTGATGCCTGACTTGTGGACACCTCCCAGAGCAGCCCAGGAACTGCTGGAAGGTCTCTACAAGTTGGTCATTGCCTCCCATCACGCCCCTGCATGCACAGAGGCAGGGTTTCCCAGTCCTTGCTGGAGCCAGGCAGCAGAGCACTCCAGCTCCAAGCATGCCTGACCCAGAGGGACACAGACCATGGGGACAGGTCTCTGCACCATGTTCCTGTCCTGGCAAGAGACAGACCCTTGCTCACAGCAGAAAGCCAGTCTGAAGTCCTGAGCAATGACTGAGAAGAAGCTGGCCTGGCACAAGGCTAGCAGAGGTGACAGGAGCACCTGAGCTGTCCAGGACAGTGACAGCAAAGCTCTCCTCTGCCCAGGTGCACCCAGCAGTCTCTCCCTGAGGCACACAGCAGCTACAGGACAGGGAATGGCTTCTTCATGCTTCATCTGCAGCTAATTCAGCTGATCCCCGCTTGGCACATCCATTCCTACACCTTGTCCACGCTTTGCCAAGCTGTCGTGCCAGGAGCAGCACGTGGGAGGGCAGGGCTCCACGGGCCAGGCTTCCTCAGCCTTCCTGAGCCACTCCTGCAGCCCCTGGCCACAGCCCCAGCTTGCTGCCACTGCAGGCACTGCTCAGGCAGGGCCTTCCTCATCTGCTGCTCTGCATCGACCACCTGAGCCTCTGCAGAGCTCCTGAGTGCTCCCAAGGGTTTCTGTAAACCTGAGATCAGGCAGATGTGCCAGCACAAGGGTGGCTGTAGCAGGAGCCTTGTGGGCAAATGCATTTCATAATAGTTTTCAGAAGTGCCTTTTTGGAAGGTGTCACATTCCAGACCCAGGATGGTGCAAATTCACTCTGTGAAGGGACCATCCTTTCACTCAGCACATTTGCATTTGTCCTACTTCTATTCCTGTAGACCTAAAAATCATCAAATTCCTCCTCTCTGATATGCAGTACCACCCTTCCCAGGATGCTATACCACAGCATTTCAGCAGAATATGTCAGGACTACACATAAAATATTTTAAGATCCTACCCTGCGTCAGGAACTCCCCCAAACTCACGTCTCTTCTGACTTCACTTCACCCCAAATCACCTGGACAGTCAAAACGAGACAAAATATGAACATGAACAATACCTGCTTTATTTTACAGCTTCTCTGTACAAATTGTTTTTAAGTAAGAAAAAATTATACCAAAAAACCAAAACTTCAGGCTGTTATGCCTGCAATGAGCACAGCCCAGCTGGCTGCAGCCAGGCTGAGCTCTGTCTCACCCCTGATATGTATTTACCACGAGAGTTCAGCAACCAGGAACTGAGAGCAAAAAGCTGCAGCCAAGCAGTGGCTTGTTGTGCTGAATTCCACAAGCTTGGAGCACTTGAACAGTGGGTTAGTGATTGCCACAAGCTGGGAGCACCCAGGGACTCTTGCAGGAAGTGTTGCAGGTCCTGACAGCCACAAGGACACAGATGGCCAGTGGTGTCCTGTCCCCAGCCTCCAGGGCAGCACCAGGACAGGGCTCATGCCCCCTCCAGGACAGGGCTCTAGTCACTGGTCTAGCTAGTGCAGGCTGACCTTAGGTGATTTCCTGATGGCTCCTCACAGCAGCTCCCTGCACAGTGCCAGGAGATGCAGGCTGCAGAGGATTTTCTGTCCATGTGTCCTAGGGAGTTTGTAAAGTCATTCCCCTCACTCGGAGCAGTCAGGGAAGATTTCCAACCAGCCAAGATTGGATTTCTCTAGTCCCACTGTCTTGGGTACATGGTATTTGTCACAGCAGGACGACATCTGTGACGTGTGAAGGCTGCAAGCGTCCCGCAGTTCTCACAGGGATAACAAGCATGGGACTCAGGCTGTTGTGTCCAGACTGCTCCATTCCTCTCCTCCCCACAGAAGTGTTTAGTGGGAATGCCTGGGAAAGCAGCAGCAACCCCAGCTGCTGCTGACTGAGGCACTCCTCAGGAATGGGACCAGCAGGACAAGGCTCTGTCTCACACAAACCTCCCAAAGTGTGACTTCCTCCAAGCCTGTGACCAAAAGGTCTAGAGCAGCTCAGGGCTGGAGCTCCTCTGCCCTGGAGAGCCAGGAGAGCAGGAGCAGGGGTCCTGTAATCTTACACCGGGGAGGTGCTGAGGCCATGCCTCAATGAAACATCTCTGAGGAGACACACAGATCTTGGGTGTACCTCTTGTCCTATCAGAGGTTTCTGAATGTGCCAAGCAATCAGATCCCAGGTGAAAAACCTTCCCACTCAGTTCCCTTCAGCAGCTCTCAGCCTGGCTGTAGAAGACACAGTCATGTCCTGCCTCCAGCCATGCACTGGAGTTGTGTGTTCAGGTCACAGCATGTCCATCTCCCCAGAATGAGCATTGTCACTGCTCCCATTATCCCATCAGTGATTCCCTCCTGCCAGGACCCCTCTGCTCAGGAAGAACCAGTAGTCCAGAGCCATTCCTGCAGTGCCAAGCCCTCCCACAGCCATGTGCAAAGGGATACACCTCCACCAGGAGAGGGAAAGAGTCCTCCAAAAGCCTGCAGGTGGGAGCAGCTGTCCCAGCCCAGCTTCTGAGGAAAGCTGGTCTGAAAGAAGAGGTCTGCCAGGGTCATCACTGGCTGCATTTGGACCAGCAGCTGTAGGGATATCCCTGCTCAGGAGGCGATAGTTGGGTCCTGTGTTTATCCTGTAGGAGCACAGTATGTCCCATGCTTCTACAAATAAAAGGACATCCAGAGCATCCAGCCCAGTGAGTCACAAAAACTGCAGCACAGCTGAAAGGGAGCACACTGGGAGAGGAGGTCCTTGCCTGCAGGGCCTGGCTTGGGCAGTTCTCCAGGCACAGCGGCCTCCCTGCCTTCAGCACATCAAATCTACATATGAATATCTCCATCTCTGTCTGGGCAGATCCCACAGCAGCCACTCTGCCTGCTGCAGCCAGAGGCCATACTTTCCACCCACTGGGAAAACACTTATTTCTGCTAATAAGCAATTAATAAAGAGAAAAACCAGAGCACTGGCCCCAGCAGGAATTTAGTCTGGGGCTGGAGTGGGTCTCTGCAGGGCTGCTCCCAAGGGAGCCCAGCTGTGAGCCCGGGATGAGGGGCTGGGATGCAGCCCCCCTGCATGCCAAACCCCACAGCACCAGCACAGGTACACGGGGTGCAAGAAACCATTCCCACACTGCACGAGGAAGATGAGGGCAATTGCATGCTTAAATCATGAATCCCCAAGCATTTTAATGCACTCAAGTGGCCTCAGGATCTCAAATCTGATCAGACACTTGCTGCCCCACAGGAGGTGGCTCTAGTTTGCACAGGGGTGCAAGGAGCAGGAAATCTCCAGACTGGAGGTTCCCAAAGCAAAAGGCAGGCAGAGCTGGAGGTTCCCAGCCGAGGCAGCCAGGGCACAGATTTCTCAGAATTTCAGTGTGAAGACCTCCCTTGAAGGCTGTGAAAGGTTTGATGTAGGAGGGAGCTCAGTGACAGAACTCGGCTGTGGGAGGCAATGACAGCAGCCTGGCAGACAGATAATGAGCAGAACATCAGAGCAGACAATACTCAGGTGGAAGAGCTGACACGGGCATGTGGGTGGTTCACAGAGGGGATGATGGGAGTTCAGGACCACACCTGAGCTGGGCCAGTGACACCCAGCTCCAACTCCTCTTTTCCAGGAAGGGGAGGCCATGGAGGAAGGGTTGGCTGTGTGCCAAGGCAGGGCAAGCCCTGGAAAGCAGATGTGGTTCATGCTCCCACCCTGCATCACAGCATGTGCCCTAGGATGCCATGGCCTTGGTTTTGCTGCTTTATGTACTTGTCCTAAAAATGCACAACACACTCCAGATGTCCAAAAGCCTTCCTGATCCAGAGCTCCTGTACCACATGCAATCACAGAACAGCTTGGGTTGAAAGGACCTTAAAGATCATCTCTTTCCCCCTTGTTCCATGGGCAGGGACACCTTCCACTATCCCAGGTTGCTCCAACCCCTGTCCAGCCTGGCCTTGGACACTTCCAGGGATCCAGGGGCAGCCACAGCTGCTCTGGGCACCCTGTGCCAGGGCCTCCCCACCCTCACAGACAAAGTTTTCCCTCCAATATCCCATCTAACCCTGCCCTCTGGCAGAGGGAAGCCATTCCCCCTTGTCCCTCCAGATCCTTGTCCAAAGTCCCTCTCAGCTCTCCTGGAGGCCCTTTAGGCACTGCAAGGGGCTCTGAGGTCTCCCTGGAGCCTCCTCCAGGCACAGCCCCAGCTCTTCCAGCCCACCTCCACAGCACAGGAGCTCCAGCCCTCAGATCATCTCTGTGGCCTCCTCTGTGCTCCCTCCTCACCCAACCCAGCCCATCTCTGGAGGCACACAATCCCTGAGGGATGGGGAGAGAGGTCTCTGGTAACTACTGCTAAAACCTGAGCTGTGTAAAGCTCTGGGGAGGTCATGACCAAAGAGATTTTATTACTTTTCATGTTTTGCAAGACTCTGTAGGAAACCCATTTAATCATAAAGCAAAAATAAGCTGCATAGAGAGAAAATACAGGAAAAAAAACATCAGAAATGAGAAGCAGAAACAGTGAAGTCCAAGGCAGAAACCAAGCAGAAATATTTGGAGCACTGGGAGTGATCACAGGGCACGTATTTAAATTAGAGCACAACTGACCGTTCATGACATTATCAACACAAAAATAACCATTGTCACCTGCTGTCCTCTAGTTTAACATATTTACATCAATTGCAGGTGGGTCAGGCTCCTCCAAGCCACCCATGCCAAAGGAAACTTTGCACTCATTTTCCTGGTACACCCCCAGGTCACAATGGGACAAGAAGCCAATTTGTAGTACCCTGGCTGGAGTGTGCTTTCCAGGCACATCCTCCACAGCCACCCAAAAATCATCAGCACTGACATAACCAACTCCCAGTGGCCCAGGCTGCCAGCAGTGCTGGCTCCTGCAGTCTGACCAGGGCAGTTCAGAGCAGCAGAGCTCAGGAGAAAGGATTAGTAACAAATTTATACTGCAGAGGTGTCCAACTCCATTCCAAATCCCATCTTGGATGAAGGGCAGGTCCAGGAATGCAAAAATCCCCAAAATTATCACCAAGGCTGCTGCAGTTGCCTGGAAACATTTGCTTCTGGAGCTGGAGGTCACAGTGTCCCAGCACTGTCCTGTCTCTGTGATGTCCCCATTCCCAGTGCTGCAGCCCAGGCTACATCTGCCACCCCAGCTGACAGCACCAACATTTGCACACTATTGTCCAATTCTGTCTACTGCCAAATTTTCCTGATTTCCTTATAAAGATAAAATTCAAATATTGGCCTTCAGTTGTTTTCTCAGTTGATGTTTACAAACAAAATGAGTTACTGAGTGCTTTGGTAAGGGACAGGTCAGCCTGCATTTCTTTGTACATCTCTAATGTACCTCATCCAAGGGCATTTCAGATAGCCAAAATATATTTTATAATCTGACTTTTAATTTGAACTCCAGCAGGTGGCAATAAAATCACCTGTAAAGAGCTACTTGTTAATTTTTAAAATGCAAGAACTGCACACCATGAAGAATTTGGTCTATGACTGATCAAGTTAAATTGTTGGGGGCAAAAAAAAAAAAAAAAAAGTAAAATGCTGAGAATGTAACTCTGTTCTAGCTCTCCTGGAGCCCCTTTAGGCACTGGAAGGTCTCCCCCAAACCTTGTCCAGGTGAACACCCCCAGCTCTCCCAGCCTGGCTCCAGAACAGAGGCTCCAGCCCTCAGAGCATCTCCGTGGCCTCCTCCAGACTCTGTCCAGCAGCTCCTTGTCCCCCTCGTGCAGAGGGGGATACACTGCAGGTGGGGTCTCACACAATACAACTTACACACAAGATTCATTTCCAATTCACAGGTGCCTTTGGAAAAAGCAGGAATTCACACAATCAAACACAAACACAAAGCAATTTTATTCCTGTTCTGGTGACTCGCAGGGCTGGGGATGGCTCCTCATCTGCAGCCAAAGATTCCTTCAGACCAGTCCTAGTTGAAAAGTGTCTCTTCTCTCCCCATGAAAGTGATTTGCTTGGTTATTCACAGGATAAACTTTTTCCATAACAGGAGACATTCACTGAATTTTGACTGAGTGCAACATCACACCACCCTGTTCCCAGGGAGCAAGCTGCCTGCCAGCAGGCCACACCAGGGCCCGTGCCCAGGGACTGCACACAGCACTGACACCAGTGTGCCAAAATGAGACATTTGAGAAGATTTTGTTTGCTTGAGAAGGGTTAGAGCTGAATCAAACATCAAAACTTTTGGATTTTAAGTTGCCAAACATGTTTGGTTTTGGTTTTAAGTTGCCAAACATATTTATAATAGGATTAACTCTAATTCTGTTTTCATGGCCAAGTTTCCAAAATAACCTCATGCCAGCTTCTTAATTTACACTTCTGTAGTAGCTGTTGTTGGGAAACTACATTCCCGCTATTCAGCAAGATTAGTACAATGCTGCATGTAAAAAGGATTAAGCATAGGAAAAAGCAGTGTCTTTCTGAGGGATTCTGGTAATGTCTGCCCAGCTGAACTGAAAAACAAAGCCAAACTGATCTCCACGACATGACAGAACACTGCTACAGAAAAAAAAGGATTTTGAAGTCAATACACACATGCATGCAAATTTCCACCTCTTGAAACCAGATCTGCATGGGCACACAGGCTACCTTCCATCCTCCCCAGAAAGAACCAAATGGAGGAATATTGAAAACACACCATTGGGTGCATTCTGCTCTCTTCTCAGTCCTCCTCTGAAATAAAAACTGGACAGGATGAAGCCAAACTCTTGGTATTCATGTAAACACAAGGTTGTTCACCTTCATGTGGCTGAAGTTTCCCCACAGGACTTGGCACTTCTCAGGAACAAGAGCCCAAGACCACAATTTCCCATTTGTTCCACTATCATCTCCCAGACCAACATTCAGAATTCATTTTTCTTCTTAAGAAATTTCTTTGATTTTGCTTACAATGTTCTTCTGTCTGATCTTAAGCCTCAGGACACTCCAAGAAAATACTCAAAACAGAGAAACTACTAGTGAAGGTCTTGTGTGGACACAGCAGCTTCAAATAAGGTTTTTATTCAAAGGAAGCAGTTATGAGTTTCTCTTCTCCTCCCTGCATGATCCAAACAATACATCAGAAGGATGGCCCTAACACATGGGAACTTGGACCCTTGGAAATCAGCCACAAAGCAGAGACTTCAAAAGATGTTTATTAGGAAAACCAGACATTACAAGAGGGCCAAACGGATTGTACAGGACACGTGCAGTTTGTGGTACAATGCAGAGAACAAGAAAAGTCTGCAAATACAGGTAACACACCCACCTGAACTGCTACCATGGGCACATCAATGCTCAGCTCACTTGCCATGAAAGGCAGACACTGGGGTCCTTCAGGTAGCCAGCCAGTCCCTGGGATATTTCACATTTCCTGCAGAAGTACAGATTGTACACAGAGCTTTAATGGCACTTAAAACAAAATTACTGCTCAGGAATTCCTACATCCAAGTTGGGGTATTAATATACTGTATCTCATAAAATTTTATTTCTTTGTTTTCATTCAAGGTCATCTAGATTTCATGTTCTTACAATGCATTTTTCCTCACAGATAATAAAACCTTGCTGTCTACACATGATTCTGCCTAGCAAAGCATATCTGAGATTGTTTGCTTTGTTAGCTAAGGAAGAGATCCAGATCTAATTACCTGTCAAAACAAAGTAATTCAGATGTATTGACAGGCAAGTCCCTTATAGTCCACATCAGAGAATTGAGATTTATATTAGCTAATGCTTTTATTAGGATTTAGAACAAGCAGGTCCTAAACTTGACCAAACCCAGGAATTCTTGTCTTTAAAACACAGCTAACAGCAACCAGGAATCCTCCATCACAGAGTGGAGAGTAAAACTCACTGAGCTCAGCAGAGAAAAATGAGCATGACCAGCTCAATAGCTTCTAGCAACAAGTGTGACACTAACAATAATTCTCAGTCAGGAAAATGAACAGAAAAATATCTCACTGAACAGATTGATGAATTTGCATCTGTGTCTGTATCTTAAAGGACAAATAAATACTGCAAGAATGGTTAAAAATCTAATTCTCAAATTAGTCTCTTCTCCTCCCTACGTAATATATAATAAATGCCCTGTTCCTTGCCATTTTGTAATGGCTTTAGCAGCTGTCTGATATCCATAAATCCAACATCTGTCTATAAACTTCAAGGATTGTATTAGAAAAAAAAACAAAACAGATTAACTACCTAGAGCTGGGTTGCCAACCCCTTTGCCCCCTGCCCCAAGCTCTAAACTTACCTTCTCTGTTGCAACACAGCTGTTGGATATGCTATAAATAAAGACAAACATTTCAATCAACACTGAAATTAATAAATGGAGAAAGCCACAGCTAAGACACGCAGCACCTAAGCCCTCCTCAGACACATCAGACCACAGGGATCAGATAGGAGTACCTGCCACCAGAGTGCACACTTCAAGTCCATGCTTTAGTGCCCATCACAGTGTCTATCCTTCATCATCTAAAAACAGACCAGAAATAATGGCATTTCAAAGAGGAGAAAGTTATTAAAACAAAGAGCACAGATCCTGCAATCCTACCCCATGGAAAAGAGGGACTCAGCAGATACAAAAGCAGCAAACATGAATAAAATAGAATCCACAGTCTCAGGAAAGGTTCTTCATTAACGTGGTGAGTGCTAGGTAGTAATATCAATATGCAAATAGTTAATCAACTCTCACACACACTGTTTACAGAACTCCAGTGAGCATGAGCAGGTGTTACACCACCCTCCTGCCTCTCTATAAAGCCAAAGGTAAGTGAAGCCAAGTCACCTATTTCACGTGCCACCAACTATCCTAAGTTACTGAGGTAGACTTGGAAAGATCCTTACTGGGTTTTTTTTTTAAATAAGCTACAACTCTTTGCATCAATTATCTGGAAGCTAAAATTTAGGACTGAATCTGGAAACAAGAATGCAGGTGATGTTCACCTGAGCTTCAGCTCACTAAAGGAAATGTGACATACTGCCAGAGCTCTTTTCAGCTACTTTTACACTTCATTTTCTCAATACCACTTTGGAGGTTTGGTCCATGGTAAGTAATGAATATCCACATTTCTTGACTTTAGCAGTAAGGCTTTCTTCTTTTCTAACTCTGTTCCTCCTGCTGTTTTTTAGATGCTTCTCTTAAGCATGCAGAACAAAAAGAAATCCCAGCTATTGTGGAACAGATCATCATCTTTTGCAAACCAGCCATTAAGGAGAGAGAAACTGTTCAGAGATGGATCAACCTGATCATCCTGCAGATGAAATAAAACGCAACAGTCATTTCACTAACATCTGCTCAGGCAATTCATAACGTTGTGCAGCAGTGACATTAACTGGTGTTTGTTTACTCTGTTTTTAAGAAATGGCAAGGATTTGAAGTTCTAAATGACTCTGATGTGCTCATGTGAATAAGGAATAAGCAGGCTGCAAGATTTTGTGTTGCTTATGCAAGTGTAAGAGATGATACCTGTCAAGGTGTCACCAGCAAGGTGCTACTGCAGGAGGCAGTGCACAACCACACTCCCCAAGAGCATTTCCTAACACTAACAGCCAAAAGCCATGAATACCAAGCAGCCAATTCCAGAGAAACTAGAGATTTTAAGATTCAAGAACTGTGATCACAACATCCTACTTCTCTAAGAAATAAATGAAGCCTGGAGAGATCAAGAGGCATAAACTAAGCCAGGCTGATGATCCAGCCCAGGCCAGAGACCAGAGATCAAAGAACCCAGAGGAAAATCACTCCCCTCAAATGAATGCAACCAACAAATAACTGTTCCAAGAAGCTGTGAAGGTTGATGGGGTCCTGCCACCAGTGTGTGGATATAAAGCTCTAAAGCTCACTCAAACCAAGCTGACTTCTGCACCTGAAACTCCTAGGTCATAAGATATGCAATTTGTATCAGAAAGGGCTCAGACAACAGAGCAAAACCACAAAGCCAAAAAAGGCTTGATCTTATCCTTCCTGTTACCTCTGGTAGATGGAAACTCTGCCCACTCAGCAGTGCCAGGCAGGCAGCACTACAGAGGTGGGAACACCTCACTGGAATGGGAAGGTTTCAGTCAGTGAAGCAGAATCACCTCTAACAACACCATTAACAAGTATCACCTACTACTGCCACACATTACCCTGCACTCTGAGTGATGTCAGGAGGTTCTATTCATGGACAAAACCTACCAGACTGAACAAAAGGACTGAAAATATTTTATTTATTTTAAATGTAAATCAGGCAGGAGGCTGGAAGACCAAGCCTTGAAGAGCCACAATAAAAAGGGGAAAAGGTCCAAGCCCAAAGGGAAAGGATCACACATGAAGTAGAAATACAGACCATGGCAAAATATATAAATGCTGAAAAGCTGCAAAGCTACACTTTTTGTTTGGACTTTGGCAAGACCAGGAACTTCCCTAAGAGAAACTGGAAAGGATGCAGGTGTATGGGGCCTGACACGTTTGTGACCAAAGAAAGAGAGGCTGCAGACATAGGTCAAGCACAAAGACAGCAAGGGTTGAGCAAGGAAAAGGTGCACCAAAGCCTTACCTCTCTCCAGCTCCCAAGGGCTGTCCTCCTTCAGCCAGGTCGTGCAGCTCTGTGCTGCTTTTCACCAGGAATCAATGGACAAAACACCAGAAATGTTTGGTTCTGTTCTTCTCCCAACCCAAATCACACTGTGAAAAAAACAGGCACTGAGCTCCACTCCTGAGAACACAACTGATTTTTATCCTCCTCTGCCTCTCTCTTGTCAGTCTCACAAATATTCCACTTGAGCCTTGCAAAGCAGCAGGTACCTGAGAAGGCACTGAGTAAGGTGACACCCAAAAAGATGTTTTCAGACAAATATAATGAGCAGTTACACAAACACTTCTCAATCTCACCTCTACTAAAAACTCATTAAAACTCAGCTTCCTAATCACTTCAATTTAAAATAAAGAAAACCAGGAAGATGTGAAATATGTTGGGGTTTTTTTTTCCTTCTTAAATGTTTGCAAGGAGTTCTAAACTGTAAGGTAAATATGAGCCAAGCCTTCTGACCATGCTGACTACTGGTGCATGATGAACCATAAGAGACTGAAAGGGACAAAGCCTATGTCCAGAAGAGGTAGAAAACACCTAGAAAAGGAAAAATATTCACAAAATGTAACAATAAATATTGAAAAGAAACTAGGGAGTCATATAATCTTCTGTCCAACTTCTCTACTTGCCAGTTATTTCTTCTTTTTTTTTTTTTAATTTTTCCCCCAGTGTAAGGGGCACTGAGAAGCCATCTACTGGTATGCCCAAATTCCTTCAGTCAAGATTAAACTGAAATTTATGTGCAACACTGTAAGAAGCAATTATAAATACTTCAAAAGCAAGTTTTGCCTGAGCAGTTTCAATTCAAAAACCACTGGGCTAAAAATAAACTTGATTTAAGTAGTGGAGCATATCTTGATTATTCCAGGTACTATTCTAACAAGTTTAAGCGCATGGTACCCAGCCCAAGAATCCAGGATGTGACTGATGCTTGTGCTCTAATAATCCCTTTCCACATGTTCCCTGTTCTGCCAGACATCAGCCAGCAGCTGCATCAGGCAGTGAAGAGCAGCACTGCCCTGCAGGCTACAACCCAGAGCACTGCACAGGCCCAGAGTCACCTACAGGGAAATAGCAATTTTGCTAGATTTTTGTAAATTTAAAATATATCCAGGCTCCAGCTGATTTCATACTGTGCCACAGCTTTAGCATCCTAAGTGTGTGTGCAGAGGCTAGAATACCACATGGTATAAATGAAGTCCTGAAATCCTTTCAGGAAAGCCAGCAAACAAACTTCTCCACACAAACAAGGAGAGATAACAACTCAATTCATATGGCATCATGAATGTTCTTCAGGGATTATGAGATGAGAATGGAAGCTAAAACATTATTAGTAGATTAAGGAGTCCAGGCACTTGTGTAGTAAGATATAAAAATGAGTTTTAACTTCTTCAGAGCCTGATTTCTGACTGCTGTTAATAACTATAGTTTCTAAAAAAGCTTATTTAGACAACTAATAGAGAAAAAAAAAGTGTGCATTTACACAGCCATAGGCTTTTTCTCCCCCTTTCATTCTGCCAGCAGCCATCTTCTTACAGGCAGCATTAAAACACCTGCACTGGCTGAACTGTTTTAATGACAGGACTGAACCATGAGTGTAACAAGCAAATGAACATCTAATCACACATCTCAATTTTCATCAAGCAATCCTATCTCTGTAAGTAACTGCAATCATTCTCAGGCTCTTGGTATTAAAAGTCTGATTGTGGGGTTTTTTCTCACTAAAGGTTTTGTGGTCTCAGTTTGGAACAGAGAAGAATTTTTTGCTAACACAAGCAGAGGCTCTGTGCATCAAAAAGGAGTCTGTCTTTGCTTGAGATCCACCTGGCCCTGCCAATCCCACGCTTCCTCCTGGAAGTTTTCTTACATATTTATACACTGCAGTTCCTCCATGCCTAGGGGATTAATCAATTCAGGCATCATTATCTAATTTTCACCTACCAACACAGTACCTGACAATAGAGAATCAATGTGAATTATGTACCCCATGTTTCTGTTACATCAAGAGCAAAGTTCAGTCTCTATGGCAAGATCCAGCTCTGTATCTGAAAAACATGCATTTTTAAATTAAAAAAAAAAAAGTTACATCAAACATCCTTGTGGTCTGTCCTGCATTAATTATTACTAGAGGCTTTGTAAGAAATACACAATGGTTAAAAAGATGCAAAACACACAACTTCTTTGCACTTCAAGCTTGTAGAAGCTCAAACAAAGAGCCACAGAAGACAGCACAGATATCATTTAGTGTTAGTACTTCTCCTCCTCTCCTGGTTTCCCAGCCTACAAGCATGTTGCTCCTTTGGATTTGGATTTCATGCATTAGTGAAGAAGACTGCCTCTACTGGTCTAATATACAACTGCTTTCCTAAATGTCTGATGTCCCCTCTTTTTCCCAAGGTCACTCATTCTGTAGAAACATCGAGTAGAAAACTTTCTGAGCTAAGTCACTTCCACCCTTTGTTCACATAAAAGCAAGACTGAAAATAGCCTATCTCAGTAGGAAGATCCTATCTGCAGACACATGCTTTCATTTGCACGTGATAGCTCAAACAAGACAAGTCTACCAAAAAACAGACCAATTTTCTTCAGAATGCCAAAATATTATTGCTACCCTGCAGAAATAATCTTCATGGAAAGTCAGGGTATCACACCTGAATCCCAAGAACTCAAATATATGGCTTTCGTAAAATTAGAAACACAGAATCAGTAGAAAAAGCTCAAATGAGTGAAAATTACTAAAGTTAAAGGAAAAAAAAAACATTCCAAGTGTTGCCTCTGAGAAGAAGGATGATTATTCCCACCACAAAATTGGACTCTAAACCTTTATGCTAGAGTCTAGACTTTGCTGTAACAGAAGAACACTGCTTTTCATGTATTCCTGAAATGCAAATTTCCATTGCTACATATCCCTCAGTCAAAGAAGGGGTGGAGCTAATCACAGCAATTAAGAGCTGAGCAACCACATTAGTGCTCTTCCATATGTATAAACAAACACTCTGCCCATCCCACACTGCACACATCTCATACCAGGAAAATCACTAAGAGCTACTCAAATACTTGCACATCTGGATCTCATTTCAGCAACTTCTACTGATACAGCCACACATTTGATGTTCTTTAGCTACTTCTATTTTAAACCTCAGCCTAGCTGCTAGAAGGATTTTTCAAGCTACTTCCAAGGGAAGAAAAAAGATGACCTACATTGGTGAAGACACCTCTCTGGCCACACAGCCTCCCACCATGGGGAAGGTGCAGCCTTCACTGCACAGATCTCACTTTGGCTCAGTGAAATAGATTTAATTTGTGACCTTTAGATTTTACATGCTACACTGCAAACCCTTCTGAACCCACTCCTAAGGCACATAAAAGAAACATCCATTTGACATGAGAGAAAAGGCTAAAACTTTACAACCAAGAGTCAGTGAAGCAAAAAAAGGAGAGGGAAAAAAGCACATTTATTTTCTATGAACTGCCATGGAAGAAACATAGAGAAGATTTAATGTTTACCAGAACACTACAGAAAATATATGTTCTAATGCTTCACAAACATGATGAATGTTTTTTTGCATTAAATGATTTTAGGAGCAAATTAGCTCCTAAGTACATGCCTACATTTCTCTGCTACATCTATCATCTAGATGCTGACAAAATTAGTAACTCAAGTTCTCATATTTCATGTAGGTAAGGAATAGTATCAAAGAAATTTGAAGAATCCTGCAGTATTTTTACCCCTACAGACCACATCAAAAAATAATTTGAGAAACAGCAAGGTACACTCAAAAAAATCTCAAACCTTGCAACATAGCTTTGCATCTGCACCAGCAGCTTGTTGGCTCAACACATCCAAGAGATTGCAGGAAATGCTTTTCTCCTCCTTCTCTCTACATAAGGAGACAAGCAGAGCTGAACATCCAACCAACAACACAAGAGGAAAGGAAGAGCAGAACCGAGAAGCTATAATGCTACCATGAAGGGTTTGAGCATCCTCATTTCTCAGGAACCTTCAATTCAATGTCTCTACTCATAATCATTGGTCTGTACAGCATGAGAGTAGCAAGAACTGCTTGATGGTCAAGTATCACTTAGGATCTGAATGAGAAACAGCTGAGAAATCCTGCTGGCAAGTTCATCAGGAGAACTGCTACAGACTCACTCTTCAACCTGAAACTGAATTTTGCCTCTGACTTATGTGTTCAGCTCAGCAGTGCTCTATCAAAACACCTAAATACTGCTTACTAGGTGTAATGCAATGTATTAGCACCCTGCAAATGTACAGCAGTTTGAAAATCAAAGCTAGAGAAATCAAAAATAACATGCCTGGCATAAAGACTGACTAGATATTCACTAACAGGGTTTTTGTAGTGAACCCCTAAATAATAGCTGAAAGAAAATTGGTGGGACAGAAAAACAAATTTGACAGAAATAGTTATGGGTAGCAGTCATCTTTAAAACTGTGTTCACCAAAAATTTTAAATTGAATCCAGAACTGTTTGGAAATGGGAGAATAAAGGTGGCTGCTCAAATTTCTGAAGTAAGCACAATGGGATAAGCATGACTGTCCTTATTTATGAGCTACTGCTCAGCTATCTGGCTATTAAAGGACCTTTTTATGATCTACACTCCTCCAGTTTTTGACCCTGTTGAGCTTGGCTTGCAGAATGTTAGCGTGCTAATATTCTCCTGGCCTAATTTTTAGCACTGTACAAGATCTCTGGATTCCCAGAAGAGTTCTATGAACCCCTCACCACAGCCCTTTCAACTCCGACCTTCCTGATACTGCATAAAGGACACTTCCAAGGTGGGAAGAGAACACCCACTGCATCATGAACAGATTTATAAAATACCTGAAAAGTGGCCATATCAGCAAAAACGGAAAGCAAAAAGAATTCAGTTCTTTTCCTCTTCCTGGAGTATCACACAGGTAACTCTGGTAAGAGGCCCCAGAGACCTGATGTGAGATAGAGCCATCCCTGCCAGTAACTCGTGTTTACTGAAAAATGATCCAGCTGTTCCTGAACTGCTGCATTTGTGGGGTGTTTCCCAAATGTGCCCAGCTACCACCTACCTGCAAGGACACTACTGCAACTCCTCTGCCCTTCCCAGAGAGATGGAAAAGGTGCCCAGTCCGCAGGGTGCTGAGAGCGCAGCCATGCTGTCCTTCTTTGTTTGGGACTTTGGGTTTTTTGTAAAGGTTGTTGGATTGGTTTTGGCTTTTTTAAGAATTATAACTATTTTTAATCACAGGACTTTTAGCCCATGCATCGTTTCACTTCTCTTTTCCTGCAGCAGTTAAAGCAGCACAGCAGGGAATTCCAGAACAGAAAGCAGCATCCATTGCTAAGAGAGCTGAATGCTCTCCAGAATTAGAATCCTCTCCTATCATGAAATTAATGCTTATACCACATCTCCTCTGAAATTCCAGCTGGGTATGCACCTTCTGCACATCAAATCTGACCTGTCTGAAGGTATGTCAGAAAGAATAATGTCATGTGACCAGGAGCTGATACAATGGATGCTCATTCCTCAAAATCAAAATGTAAATAAAATCACCTGTCACAGGTTGCTGTGAAGATTTAAAACCAGAAAAAACCGTGTATCCTACACTTACACAATCTGCAGGAAGTTCAACAGGAGAATCCAATGAGAAGACTGTATGCTCACTGGTGCTAAAGATGGAAAAAAGTGAAGCTTGTGTCTGAAGCAAGGAGGGCAGAACTGGAATTTGGTCTGCTTTTCATTCTTTTTTCCCTCTTTTTTTTTTTGCCTTTAATGCAATTTGGCAGCTTATGATGACATAAATACATACTGACATTGTGTTTTAAACTCATGAACTTCATGATAGAAGAGACTGGTGTTTTATGAAAGGAGCATGTCCCATTCCCATTATTTTCAGCTATCTCCAAATTCCACATGTGCAAAAGCCAATCCATTCAGTTGCCTTTTTTCCTGTAAGGACCCTGCCATCTGCTTCCTTTCCCAGAGACAGGCCACCTTTGCATGTGCAACACATCCTACTACACTCACTATCAGCAGCTCCATGGGACATGCAGATTGGAAAATCCAGAATTAAGAGATCTTCTTTTTCCTGTTTACAATCTTTCAAGTGAAACAACATTGATGATTTTGTGTGATCACAACTGTTCTCAAGTCGCAGTATGCCAAGGTTTATCTGGAATGAAACAAACACTTCATTTCTGAAAATTCCTTACAAAATACCTGTACTCACCAGGCACATTTCTTCTGCAGTTGGTGTCAGAACTGGCATGCTATTCAGTCCCACGGTAAACAATGACTGCACCTGGAATGCTCCTCTAGCCTAGTAAGCTTTTCCAACTCCTCTGCTCCTTTCCAAGTACTGCATGAACAAGCAGGAAAAGACAAGTCTGCTGGCTGAGGAAAGGTGCAAGATGAGCAGGTGCCATGAAGAATTCAACATGTCCAAGTATTTGATTTGCAAACCTGTTCTTCAGCTTTTGCTATTTGTTTGTCTAGAATCAACATATGCCCTCCACAAAGAGATGATTATTAAAATTCAGTGGGATTTTATAACCTACAACTGTCCCTTGGTACAAAAGCCATTCTCTCTTGATTAGTGCCTTCTAAGCATTATCATGTTCAATACATAAAAGATTCAAACTCATGATATGCCAGTTTTGTTATTTCCAAGGCAAATTTTTATTATTTTCCAGAGATCTACTTGGACACTTTTCTTAACAGCATTCTTAAGCTTTGAAGAGTGTGCTGCAAATTCTTTGCTTTTCCACATGTGGGGAAAGAAATCCAACCCATACCTGGATTCAATTAGAGAGGAAGAATTTAATGTTCAAAATGTTTTATGCTTCCAGCACTCCTAAAAAAGCATCCACCTTTCTTCTGAAGTGCAAGTCATCTTTATTTTCAAATTAATTTCAAGAACCTATACCATGTCTCCTTTGAACATGGACAAATTTAACCTCAACCTTTACCTTCCACACCTGCAATCTCTCCATGGTAATGGCAGATTTTGAAAGCTATCCCAGTGCTCAGGTCTGTGGAGCTCACATCCTCCCTCCTCCCACACCAACCCTTTCACTTACTGAAGGAAATGAGAAAGAAAGTTTTCTTACCTATAACTCCAAGGTTAATGTCCCCTGCGAACCCCACCTAGCAAGTCGACATCATGACATGTCAGGTCAGCCTCAACCACGCTTCCCTGATAGTCAGGTAAAAGGAAGGAGTTAAAATACAAAATTGACACTTGCAGATTTCTGGACATCAGAAAATATATTCTGAACTGTCTTTCAGAGCTTCTGGTAACCTCCAAGTTGTTAAAACAACATTTCTTCAGAGGGATTCTCCTGTTCTAAAATTTCAGAAGTTCCTGATCAATAACCAAGTATCGCAGATCCACCTTGACTATTTTATTTGAATAGTTGATGGTTTCCCTTTAGTACAAGTGCTTTTTTTCTCCCTATTCTAAACATTTTATCAACTAATGCATGCTCAACAAAACTGCTCTGGGTTTCAAAGGACAATTTAAGCCAATAGACTCAACAGCTTCATTCAAGTTCTAAGTTAACAGAAGCTCTAACTTCTTTTTGTTGTTGTTTTAGAAAAAACAGGAACACAAGGTGGTACACTCTTTCTATAAGGCTCTGAGCTACTCACATAGGCCACACGAATAACAGAATTCTACTGACAACCTCCACCTTAAGCAATCCTTAATCACACACATACTCCACCTCAAGTCATGCATGATCAAAGATTGCTGATGACAGATTTCTAGGAGATGTCCTTGCTGTTCTATGGATGGGCCACGAACATTTTTGGATAACAATTAAGTCTTGCTGAAAATACATTCATTCAGTAGGGTTTATGGGTCTTGGTACCAAATGTTTTTGAGAGGTTTAAGACTTTTTGCTCAGCACTTCACATTTCTTTCTCTCCTAGCCTTATAATAAGAGTGCCCTCTGTATTTTTTTCTGTGTAGTTCAAATTATAGAAATGGGCTTAATGTCCAAACATAGAAGGGACAAAAAGTGGTCAGGTTTTTATACAGAGTCACCAAAATCATGCGGTGATCTTCTACTTCGAGTTTATTTTGGAAAGGTTTAAGCAATGCAGTTGTCATTTTTTCATAATCAGACTACAGAAGCTGAGATTTAAAAATAAACAATTGCTAGAAAACACTTTGGAAAAATGCAAACTATGTTGAATGAAATAGTAAAATTATAAGTTGAGTTTAGTAAACTAACTAGTTAATAAAGTGAAATTAAGTATATAACAACACAGTAACTGTAAAGTATTTTGCTTGAATTTTGGAACTGCTAGGAATCTGGTAACTTGCTTCTTAAGTCAAACACCTTATCAATACAGACATTTAAGCAACTGCTATAAATGAGTGATCAAATGATTATTAAAACTCCATTTCATGGCTCCTCCTCCAATGCCAGCAGGACACTCATAAAAGCTGAATATTGGTGTGCAAGTTGAAATCCATTTTCAATATATTATAGAAGATTTTTGCTAAGTTATACTGAAGAAACAATCAAAAGAAATGCACGAGAGTAAATTTAAATTTATTTTTGAACTAGATGTCAAAATTGTGCTGAGAAATTCTTCCCTTGAGTCAGGCATGGTAGTTTTCAACTGTACTACAGTATCTTTCCTTGATAATTTTTTTCCATCATTTCATTAAGTTCTTCAAGTTCAGCACACACCACTATTCAAGTAAGCTGTAGCACACCTTATCTACGGATTAAATAAAAGTACTGCTGCAAATTTAAAAGGTGAATTTGAGTAGCCATAAACCATGTAAATAAAGAACTTGGTATATCTTGCAAATATAAACTACTGAGTTTAACTGTTATGATTTTCAATTATAAAAACTAATAGCTTGCTCCACATATTTAATAAAACTACTTGTATAAATGATGATTCAGGGAAAAGTAAATACAAGATGCAGCCTTACAGTTCTTGAGGAAGACAATTTGAACATTTTTGTTTCTCAGCTCTTTTGTAACCACTGAGGTGTTGTAACTTCCTCCCCACTCCCCCCACAGCACTTGCTAGCACCTCACCTCTCCTAGACAAACATGCAATATGGGAACACTACCTTCTTCCAAGATGGAGAGGACTTGAAATATTATTCCAATTAAGCTCCTTGTACTAGATCCCCTTTCCAATGAATACTGACAAGCCAATACTTATTGGGACTACAGGGTTCTGCTCAGCACTACAAGAGCTGTATAACTACCAGAAAGTCATATGGATAGGGCAGCAAAACTATGTGTTAGAACAGAATTACAAACCACATCCTCATGACAAGCAAAAGCCTGAAGTGTATATGCAGGCAACAGCCCTCTGAGTTCACTGCTCAGGTAAGAAACAGATAGGAACATGATTTGGCTCCATTAGCTTTATGAAGTGGGGAAAAAAAACCCCAAACCCCAGCATACTAGATATTGATTTTTTTTAAAAGCACTTTTAAGCTACTTATGACCAATTCTATTAATTGGAAGAGCCTGACATGGGCAAACCCATTTCTGAGAAGCAGATAGACATCTTCGATTCAGGTCCCAACTCAAACCCTGCAATCCCATTCCAGATCCACAGCAGTGTGGGGAGGCTCATCTTACTGGGTACATTCTGACAGAACACACTTGAGACACCAGACAGGAATAGAAGACAAAGGGAGGAGTATGACCACTGAAGTTTAACTTCCTCAATAGTCTGTGTTTGGAATGCTGTAAATCAAGTACGAGCAATGTATTGGATTTGGATATTTAGAGGTCCGGCAATAGTTTTCTTTAGAGAAAGTATAAATCCGTTTGTTTCTCTCTTTTCTTGAGAAGCAAATGTTCTTCATTGTGGTACAGAATGGCTTAGATGCAACACAAGAGTAATGTCATGATTTGCCAGTTAAAATTGACATCTGGGAATGTCCAAGACAAGGGTCAAAGCAACACATAATATAATGTAGCTAGCAATGCCCTCAAAAGATAAAGTCTTAAACTTTTTAACAGCCTTTATTTTAAGGCAGGAGGATTCTAAGGCAAATTGTTCATCATGGCAGAACATCAAATTAAAATGTCAAGATAGAAATAAGCAGAATCTGGAGAGTATGTTCGTGTTATCTGTAGCAAGAAATTAATTTAGCGTGCCACAGCACCCAAGCTGTAATTCTCATTCCTAGTCAAATAGCTGAGATTAGATTAAGATGCTTGAGATCGAAATAATTTCCCTGTGTGTTTGTACGCTTAATTATACAATAAGGCTGGATCCTACCAGAACAGCCTCCACAGGACATCACCAAAGGAACAAAATTAACACCATTGTAGGATCTGCTTCCTTCGCCACATTACATTAGAAGACTAGATTTAAATTAGATCTCTGTGAATGCTTGGATACAATTCAACACTTTTAAATAGGAAAAAAATGTTTCAAAATTAGATGCTGATAAATTATTGAACAGCAATTAAACAGTGAGTGCCTTTTGGGCTGTCTGTAATTTCTCCTAGTTTTCAGTCTGATGTCCACAGTGCTACATGTTGGAAAGCACAGGAAATTTTGCACGAATTTGATCACTCACATAGGCAGTTATACTTTGAAAACAGTATTTTTCACAAGAATTACCAATGAAATAATGTTTTAGGACACAATTGAATTTGAAATAGGTAATGTTTTGAATAGATTTTTGAGTTTTATTGAAATCTTACATGAACAAGAAATTGGAAATACAATCACATCAAGGAACAAATTGCCACGGCTTTGACGTTTTAAGCCAAACAAATTTTGTAGGGCAGATTTTCAAAAAGGTGTGAAGTTATAACAATTTAAAAACACAGTTATCCTACTTCTAGGAATGCAAAACATACAATCATGTTATTTTCAATACAAGAAAACTTAATTTGTTGTAATTTCTTAAAACTACTAAGACAAAGCACTAGCTTTTACTTTTATGTACAGCATACTCCTATGTAGTCTATCCCAAATCCAAAAAAAAAAAAAAAAGAAGAAACTGTCCAAAACCAGAGGTTCTGCAAAATCATGATTGAACAGTGTGCCATTCCTGCTTTTAAACTGCTAAAGTGAAGCCTAAAATGATAAAAGCACTGAAACCCCATAAGGAGTTCAGGAATTCTGCAAGCCCAGTAATGTCCAAGTGCGTTTATGAAAAAAGAAAACTAAGAGACTCGAGTATATACACAATAGAGTGATTCTTCAGCCCAATACAAATGGCAGCCAATCGCTACTGAAGGATGAAACATTAAGCCAATTTTTTTTTTTTTTTTGAAAGATGTAGAGCTATAGCCAATTCCATGTTTCCAATATTCTCAATCCCTCCTCACTTGTCTACTTCCACTGTTGCCCATAAGTATCCTGATAAAATTCCTGGTTGTCATTATTGTAACCATAGTTACCGGCATAGTCACCACCTTGCTGGAGCGGCTGCTGAGCGATGGGTTGGGAGCCCCAATTCTGCTGGTTGTTGGTCTGACGGCGCTTGGAATCAGGTTGGTTGTACCCATCTGCCTTTCTCTTGCCTCCTACGTTGCCCCCACGGTTGCCCCTGGCTCCACGAGCACCGCGTCCTCTCTGCTGCTGCGCAGGGCCCCCTCTCCCCCCCCTGGCTCCTCTCGGCGGTCCCATGGGTGCCCCCCTCTGTGAGTAGCCAGCTCTACCTCTTGGTGGTGGTGCTCCCCGCCCCCTAGGTGGTGGAGGGGCACCTCTCCCACCCCTTCCTCCTCCTCCTCTTCCTCTTATAGCATAGCCATCATCATAGCCGTAATAGGGATCTTCGTAGCCACCACGGTAGTCATGATAGTCATAGCCATAGTAATCATCATAATAATCTTCATAGCCATAGTAATCTGGGGGATAGCCATATCCACCTCTTCCTCCACGGCCTCGGCCTCTCATAGGAGGTGGCATGCGAGGCGGAGGGTAGTAATAATAGTCTTCATACCTAGCAAGGAAAAGAAGCACAGAGTTATTTATCTCCAAAAGCAGCCCACAATGCAGTCTACATCTGCCCTTGTTGATTAGCAATATGCAACATGGAGAAAAGTCAAGTAATTCAGTTCTTCTAGACCAGCCCCTGTTCCACAGCACAACTCCACCCTGCAGCATTACCACGGTGGAGGGTGACACTCACGCAGTGCTCCGGGAGGCCTGTCTGGCAGCCTGACGTTCTTTCCTTTTCTTATCCGGTGGCTTTGCTAATACTATTTCAATTTCTTCCCCTTCTATCTCTTTCCCATTCATTTCATTCATAGCCTGTACAAAAATTAAAAGAAAAATAACTAAAAATGTTTTTCCATTCAAAGGGAACTAAAACTTATTGCAAGAAACCAGACAGCTGGGCTGCTCCAGGCTGAGCTCTGCCACGTGCTTTGCTTTTGTGCTACATAAACAGAATGTTACATGTCACTTTTCCAAGTCCCACTTTATTCACCAGTTACAGGAAAGCAGTATTTTTTTAAAATATAATTTTTATATCCTAAGATAAAAAAGAGGATTAAGACATATTAAGAATTATTTTTATGAAGTCAGACATAGCACCATCAGTTTTTATGTTCCTGTATCTCCTAGAAATCTTTCAGAAATAAACAAATTCTCACTACTCACACTGACATAAACACTTCATTTATAAGCCCGGTAGAACATGTGCACACAAGAGAAAGAATTGTTATGTTTGGAGTTCCCAGGTAGCTGAATGTGAGTCAAGTGACTGAGAAAATCGAGTAGTTCTGAAGATACATACTTGAGGAGAAAAAACCAAAGAAGATTACTGAAACGTGGTGATCTCATCAAGCAAGCCCTGAATCCTCCAGAAAATTAATGTGCAATTTTTTACTATTAAATGCACCCACAAAGAGAACTTAATACCCAATTAGGACCAGATCTCCCAGTTCCTCACCTGGATTTATCTGCTTTGCATTAAACTTTTCTGAGTATTAGTATTTGCATTAATGAAGACTTTGTGTCTGTACACCTCCATGCCTCAAAAGCATTAGAAATTGTGGCAATTTATTTCCCCATTATTACTGATGAAAATCAGTACATGCTAGAGTCAATGATCCAGTTCCATGCATTCCACACATAAATACAATAACTTCATTGAAAGCCAAAACACATCCACACACAAAAATATCTCACAAAGTTCATAAACCAATTCAGTGGCCATGAAGCAGTCACATGGGCCAGATGTGGTAGTTCCTAGCTTGAGATGAGGGTTAGTGATGCATTTGATCTTTTTCTCAGCTGCTACAAGTTTCCAGTTGCTGAAATCTAAAAGAGCATTTAGCAGGTAATTGTACTGGGAAGAGGCTGGAAAGTGTTTACAGACATACTACAGAAAACCACAGCCAGAAGTGTTGCTGACTTACCCCTTGTTCCAACAATTCTTTGTCCTCCCTCAGACATGGTCTAAACCTATCCAAACCAACCTCAACCTTGTTAAGTACGAGTGATATTCATCTTAAAGCCACAAGGAGTATTCTAAAACCTAATCTCTCATGTAGTAAAATCCTAAGCAATTAAATGGCTATAAAATCATTAATAAGAAGATCAAGTACAGAGCCTTTGAACTGTCCATGTAGCCACATACACCACATGCAATATATCTGCTTCAAGACTCCCAAATGCAAAAAACACTTCCTACTCTACTTCTTCCCCCCATGAACCACGAATTTAAAAACCAGATGGAGTCATTTCTACAGAATTCAATATACTGAATCACAGTCAGCAGATATTAATTACATTCTCAACAGCTCAAGGACACAAAGGAAGAGAACTATGAAGCTTACAATAATGATTTTCAATATTTAACAAGTCATTGAGAAGAAACCTCGGATGCACAAAGAATTAAAACCAGGTAATGCTTAAAGAGTTGCCAACACCACTCTCCTGTCCTTCACAAAGCATTTTTTAATTACCTCCCAATTTCTATTTGATACTTTTGTCACTCCAAAACTACACACAGCCTTTAGATAGGGGTCTTTGAGAGACAACTGATACCTTCTGCCAGTGTTTCCTCAGAAAAATTGTCTAGGTTGATCTTTTTTTTTTCCTCTTCTCTAGACTCTCCTGCATTGCTCTACACACCTCTTTTCCAGTCTACTTGTTAACTTGCTACAGTTTTGTCCTTTCAAGTTTCACATCCTCCTAGCTACTGAAATCATAGGAACAAAATTATTAGCATTGAGATTCTCACAATGGAAACCTTATGAAACGGGCTCTATGGTTTTTCTTACCAGGGTATTTACCATAAAGAAATTTCTTAAAACCATTCATAAAAAATAACTAACTAGGAAAGAATAATTAACCTACCTTCACTGCTGCACCTCTGTCCTCAAAATGAACAAATGCATAATCCTTCAACTTCTTTACTCTT
This sequence comes from Passer domesticus, assembly GCF_036417665.1. Lineage (NCBI taxonomy): Eukaryota > Metazoa > Chordata > Aves > Passeriformes > Passeridae > Passer > Passer domesticus. The sequence goes on along the minus strand of NC_087497.1, from coordinate 2,977,075 downwards.
TCCAGCTTTCCAAATTCAGAAAAAGATTTCTCAAGAATTTCTTCTGTCACAGTAGTGGCCAAGTTTCTTACAAATAAAACTTTAACCTGGTGAAAAAATGAGAACAAAGCTGTAATCTTTACAAGTCAAACCTCAAAGGAAACTCCCAACTAGTAAGACATTATTCCCTTTTTTGTTGCATTAACAAATCTGGGTAACTTTACTAATTCTGAATTTGTTAAAAAAAAAAAGTGCCTTGTAATTACCTGTATGAAGTTTCTACAACTCCTCTCCTTCCACAGTTCCCCTCCATAACCAGAAGAATATCCAACTTTGATTTTCTGCTTCTGGGATGTCACAAATCCCAGCAAAATTTTATTAACAGACCTCAAGGACAGCAAGGAGTTACCCAAAACCACAGGGAATAAAATGCACATCATTCCCCACACTGAACTTTCTGGAAAATAGTTTTACACAATACCTACCTGGTATTGATTACAGCTAAAGCAGAAAATGCACAGCCTGACGTGTCAATCCAGCAGGATAACCCTGCACAGGACTAGTTTAGATGTTAACAGCAGTTAGTAACAGCACATTTCCAACATCTTCCAATAGCAACTCAGACACCACCATTTGCACAGCTCACTGTGAAAATGCCCTCTAATTGCTTTCTGTGCCTCAAAACTAGCCCTGCTCAGCTGGAACAAGTCTTTGCCACTACAGCACAGTCCTCCCAAAGCACAAGAGCATCCAGTGAAGTCTTTACTGACCTTTGCCATGACTTCTGGATCAGGCTCCTCTACTGGATCAGCCCATTCCACTGTAACAACATTTCCCCAGACTTTTACTTTCCCGCTCATCAGGCGTCGGCGAGCTTGTGCTGCTGACTTGTGATCCTCATATTCCAAGAAGCAGAATCCACGATTCTTCTTTTTATCATCAGGTTGATGATACAAAATTACATCCACCAAACCCTCTGAAAAACATATCTTTAGTACTGAGCTTCAAAAGAAAAGTAAAAATCTAGAGTCTACCCTAAAATGCCTTCACTCAGGTTTTGTAGTGAATTTGAATTTTACACCTGAAAGGGGTTGGGAGCACAAGAAAAGCAAAACAAATAGCAGATATTCAATTTACCCAGAAACATGTCACCTAGCAATTGAAATTCCACCACAGAATAGGCTCTGTAAAACATCAACCTCAGCAACTCACACAGTCTAAGTTTTCTATACTTTTAAAATCATTTTTACATGTTTGAAAGGCAGCCAGCACTAACATATGACCTCTCCCCTGCCTCCTGCAGAACCTAGAAGGAACATCTTCCACATCTCTCCAAAAAGAGGAGAGAGAACTAAATGAATATTCACCTTCTGTTTTCACCACTTCCCTGAAGTACTTATAAATAGAAATCCTAAAAAAGAAGCAGGAGGTTAAAGCTCTCCTACAGGAACAAGAGCAAGTGACTCAATCTCTTATCTAAGGCAGAAGCACCCTTTCAGTGATGAGCTGACTTCTCTTCTTCCTACTTGCTGCACATACTGGAGAATGCTGAAAAACTGGGACAAAAAATTAGTCTGTTATTAACTATTTCTCTAGTAATATTCCCTCTAAACCAATTTAGTACTCCCTCCTCCCCTTCACTACTCAGGAATACATTCGCTTCAGGCTTCCCAAAAACTTCTCCATGTTGACAGCAGAACCTCCTGTAGATCCAGTAACAAATACAGAACCTCCAACAGAAAGTTAAAACAGGTAACAGAATTGGAATCTTCATCTTCTTCAGAGTTCATGTGTGCTGGTTTTTGAGTTCATTTGAGCTGTTTCTGTCTCTAATTGTAAAGTTACACCACCATTCATTTCACAATCACTAAAAACAGACACAAGTCCCTTTACACTCCACCTTAAAATATAGTACATATATAAAATTTCTAACAAAATTAAACTGGGAATCCAACATGAAAATAGTTTAACTGATACCTGAACACATCAGGCAAACAACTAGACCAACAAAACAGAGACTAAATGGTGTTCTGGGACTCATTAAGTCTTACCTGTGACTTTACCAAACTCCTCCAATATGTTTTCCTTAGTTTTGTTCTTTGGAATTGACCCAACAAATAACCTGTTGTTTGCCACGGAGATGCACACTCCAAGGTGCTTTCCAGGACGGATTTCATAGTTGTCACACTGAAAAACCAAAGCCATTGATTTGTTTTATCCACAATACTATGCATAAAAATATCCCCAAATCTTAAACTCAGGTATTTTCTTCACCATCTACTACTTTTACACATGGCATATTGAATTGGCATTGCAAGAGAATTCTTAGGACAGCCGTTTTTGTGTCAGCATTCACTTGGAAGAACAGTGCCAAACTTAGGATTTCCACAGACTTCAGAAGTCTTGTTGAATGGAAAGCTACAAAAAAACTTGCTGTAACAGGACCATATACAAATTGCATTGCATAAATTTATTCACCTACTGTTTATCTCAGACTTGAAAGATCTTTCTAGCAACTGGTTACTGCTTCCTCTGCTGTCAGTCAGCTGCTGCTGCTGTTATCAGTAAGCAAATACATGGCATTAAAGATACAGGGAGTTCTTCCTCTTTCCTTGGATAGCTTTGAACACTGAGAGCATTTGTCAAGACAATCAACAGCCTAAATCAGTTACCTGGCCTCTACCCCACCCCACATTTTTTTTGACTTTGTCCATGATAGAATTAAAAAATGTTACTGTCAAGATTTAAAACTTCCATTTAAAAAAATCTAGCCCACGGCTTCATGCCTGTACCCACAGCTGGATTACACTGAAAAGAAAGACTCCCAATAGGCCTTTAAAGGTACAAGAATTCAGCCTTAAAAAAAAAAAAAATTCAAGATAGACATAGTCTTTGTTTCAGTCAGGATTCTTGAGGTTGGATGGGTGTTTCATCATCAGCCAGCTTCTGAAAATCTCATGCAATTCTTTAAAAGCAGGTTTTTAACATTCTAAATCTAGCTGAGACCTAAGCCCTAAAAATGACAGCAATACCTTCAGGAACCTTCTTGATATTCTAAAAAAATGTTAAGGTACCACAGACTATCAAACAATATCATTTCAATGATGACAAAGCATTTCAAAATTTTGCTTCACAGACAGAAGTGATTCCTAACAGAGTAAAACTTTTTGTTCTGGTGCTATGAACTTATTAACCTGAATCTGCTTTTCACATTCTATCTTCTGCAAAGCCATTCTATTCACAATCAATCCCATTCCCACTGGTGCCTTGCTGGCACAAGGAGAAGGCCCACGTGGTTTTAACTGCTTTTAAGCTTCTCCAGGTTTCAGGTTTCCCCACCCCCACCAGCTTAACTAAGGTTTTCAGATTTCACCCTTCTTCTTCATCCCTCATTCAGGATGAGCTGAATTCCACTAAGGCAACTGAGATTAGGCATTTCACCAGTTCTGGTTCAAAGTATACACAGTATTTCACAGCCAAATTCAAAATCTTGGGAGAGACACAAGCATGACTGGGAAGAACAGAAGGACACTGCAAACAACCAAAGGAACTAACTCAGAGACCTCCCCATGGCAGCAGCAGCTAAATAAACTATCTCAAATTAGCTCTTTAAATAGAAGGGGTGATGAAACTTAAAACACACTGAAGCTCAAAAAATGTATTTTCTAGCTGGACTCAAGTAGGCTCCTAACAATCACCTAAGTACTCTGATCAGCCACAGTAAGGTACAGCAGATAACACTCTTATAAGTTTTAATTATATGTACTTACTAATGAAATCAGGAGGCAATTTTTAAGAAAGTAAAATTTTGAGTCTGTCAATGGATGCTTTGAAGACTTCATTACTTAAGAAATTACCAACATGTTTGCTGTTTACTTTGTCATGACCTGTCTGGAAGAAAGTTAACTCACCAGTTTGACTGCTTCTTGTGCTGCATCTTTACTACAAAAGGTAATGAAAGCATAACCTCTGTTTTGACCAGAAAGAGGATCCATCATGAGACGCAGATCCCAAATTGGACCAGCTTTCTCAAAGAGTGGTACCAATTCATCTTCATAAAGGTCTCGAGGAATTTTACCAACAAAAACCTAAAAAGGAAGAGGACACTTGAAATAAAGCTTTTTCACAAATACAAGCTTTTTAACACTTGGAAATTCCTGGGAAAGGAACAGCAATGCAGATAGAACAGCAATGCAGATAAAACAGCAGAGCAGAAACATTGCAGTCACCAGTGCAGCCCTCACAGCAGCTGATGTTATTTTATGTCCCAAGTGCTCTAATCCACCTGCTATCTGTAGGAGGTTTCACACACAGAAAACCTGGGTTTGTTATTTATATTGAAGAGGCTGTGAATTTCCCCTGCTGAAGAGATAAATGGTTCTTACCTGGTTTTAATTTTGGCAGTTAAAAACTAAGACCTTACAGACTATCTAGTTGTGTATCATATGTTAAAGCAGGCCAAGCACTTCCTTGCTCTTGCAGTATTTTCAAATCACTCTGTAAATTACTCTTCCTTGGAAAGCTACAGAGATGGAAAATAATTTAATAATAATAATAATTTCCTTTTAATTGTGTGATGCACTTTTCCCACTTTTGATATATACTGTAGTCTTGTTTCTTGTCTGCATTTGCTTCAGCTTCCACCAACCGAATGTTTAATATTTACTCAAGCAAACCTGTGAGTTCTTGTGGTTTTGTTCTGTACAATTAACTTGGGTTAAGTTTTGTTAAGGAGTTAATATCTTTAGCTGAGGTCTCCCTAGAAAGATCCCCCCAGTTGTTTAATCACCACAGCTCTCCTCCGAAGTCTCAAAACCTCTTCCTTGTTAATACAAACAAAACATTCCAAACACCCATTAAGATAAAAATAAATTTATTTTAACTTCAAATATTTTTTTGTAGAAAAAAAAGCCATGAGTCAACATTTTCCTTCTCAGTAAGGCCTTGTCATAATTGTATCTCACAATGAAGGCACAGCAGAATTCCAGCACTGAAGACACTCAGCATGCCCATAATAAGCACCAATATAACAAACTCATGAGGAGAATGTGACTAACTTCCAAAACATGGAACAAGGTAGAACTTCTAGATGCCTCATGTTATACAGATATTCTTGAAATTCAATTTCCAGACCGCTTCTTAAAAGCTTAGCCTCTCTCAGGTCAGTGTGAATGTTGACTGAACATTACTTATTGGGGAAAAAAGAAAGGAACTGATCCATCACAGTAAATGAAAGTTTAATGGCAGAGCCAAAAGGTTTTCCCCACCATCTCCCCAGAAAGCTTAAGGTATTCCTCTAGCTAGATACTTACATTGTCATTATCACTATCATTTACATTACTTCTAGAACACTTAATTCTAACTCATTTGCAGCTTTTAAAGACAAAAGCTTAATTAGCATACAGACCTAAGCAGAGCGTGAGAAGTTATACACATCAGTATTATCTTTCAGTGCAAGGACTCATTCTAATTATTTACCACCACCACTAAATTAATTTTCCTTCATGGAATGTGAACGTTTCCCTTCAGAAATCATCTTTACTGTGATACTTCTTGACAATAAACACAAGAGCTTCAGCATCTCAAGGAGTGGAAAACTTATCTATAAATTGAAAGACATTAAGGAGACTGATTGCTTTCTCAAATCTAGTCTGGTGGTTCATAGAAAAATCTCTGAAAGAACTCCTGTATCAGACATGCAGCAGTGTGACAGAGTATTTCAAGTATGGATTAAGCATGAGCATGTATTCCAAAACAACCTGCTAGGGACTAAAACCTGGAAGAATAGCTAAGTGAGGAAATACACAGTTCAAGCATTTCCATAACCAAACCTAAGCTTGCTCACATCTTGCTAGGAAGATGCACAGGGTTCAGTCACAACCTTAAATTTCCAAATAATTGCCTACAGACTAGACTTTGTCCTTTGGAAGGGAAAAAACAATGTAAAGTCTTTGAAACTCTTCCAACAATCTCTTAACTTTAAAAAGAACAGGTTTTTAGTATACCCCACCTCTTTTTTCTCCACTTTAACCTATCTTCCTGTCTTTTGCAGAATGCTGAGGAGTAAGAAAGACTGATTAAGACACACATAGGAGATTATTTTCCTCTACAAGACATTCAACTTGCAATATGGTTTATTTTCAAGTATTTCCTAATTATGAGGTTGCATAAGTATACAAAGCAATTATCAGATTAGTCTGTTTATACCAACCTCTGTTCCAATGCCAGGCTGAACACCAGAATATACAGTATCTGGAGGAGGACCCCCATATTTCCTCTGTCCTGTAGTTACATCCAAAGTGTAACCAGTCCGCTCTAGCAAAGCCTGGGGAAAAAAAAAAAAAAAGTCAGACTACTTACAGGAGAGAGGGCAGTGGGTTAAATACACAGAACAAAAAAAAAACATTCCAAGATAAGCAGTTCTTTGTCTGCTCCTTGCCACGCTTGATAAGGTAGATATGAAGAGATGGAAGTAACAAAACACTCAGTTGTTTTGTGGTTTTAAAAAGCTGTCATAAACAGCAGCATTTATTTTATATTACAAGGTCACTGCAAAGAGCTTGTTTGCCTTTTCCCTTATTTTCCATTTTATATGTAGCACCCCAAGAAGTGCAGAACACTGGACACCTGAGACAATTCTTAAACAAATATCAGAGTTTTTAGAGAGCTTAAATTTTGGCAACTGTGTGATCAGAAAGAGCTGCATTTCCAACAACCCTTCTCTATGGAATCTCTATCATGCATGCACTTCTTTAAAGCCTAGTCTGAATATACTTTCCCAGGGTATTGATACTTTTTGAGTTCATATTCAGTCTATGTACAAGTAACACATCAGCTAGTACAGAATATCCCTGTTACCTTAATCTTTGCTTCATCTGGTCCCTTTGTTGATTCCTGTACTTTGCTGCCTTGTTTCTCTCTTTGCCTGTAGGTCTTCATAACTCCACATAAAAATGCACTTTTGTTCTGTAGATACAATTTACAAAATAATTCAATTGTGTGTATGACAAGGCCTGGGAATCCACTGAATCTTACACTCCATACCATGAAGTCACTACTTCAAGTCAATGCAATAAATCAAATGTCAAAAGAATCCTTCAGGAAAACACAATAATTAATTGAACAAACTTGTCAGATTAAAAAAGTCATCAGATTCCAAAAAGCATTTTAGCTATTTTCTCAATTGCACGCATATTTTTGTCATCTGGGAGGTTTTGCTTTGTGCTCAAATACCTACACATTTAAGGCAATCTTGAACAGACTGGTTATTTGGGTTTGAAATATAATACAGCAACATCAATGAATTTCTAAGTTACAACTCTCCTGCCAGTGGTGCCAGAACACTATTTATACTTATGTGCTCACACTCCTGGGGCTCTCACCTTACCTGTACATGCGACAGGTCACTTTCTTTAAATTGCTGTAATACAGAGAGGGCTCCTTCTTCATTAAATTCCCTAAGAGCATCAATTGCTCTTTCATCAAGATCGACATAAGCTACCAAGCCTAAAAGTTAAAGATAAAGAAGTTACAGATTTCTATTGAATTTCATACAAACTAAGAACTATGCAATTTGCTTTTTAAGCCAAAAAGTTACATTCCATAGCAACAGAATTATACATTTAATTATATATTCCTACACAGGTATATGAAAGAATATGAGTACAATGAAAAAGTTAAATTAAAATGTATATACCTAAGCACTAACTGATGTGCAATATTTTATCCCGTGTGTAACAGTTTTCTAGCATTCAGGAATGCAATCTGCTGCATAAAAGCAGTATCACACACCAGGATCTGAAACAATGAACTCTGGCTCACTTTTAATTATTTGAATTTTGTTTGTTTATCCCTCATTTTAAGTTTCACACTTCCTTCTCTTGAGTTGAGCTGTTTTAGAGTAAACTGACAGGTGAATATTACAAATATCCTATTGCATGGGAAAAAGGAACTACCCAACTGATGATCAAACACCTAGGAAGCTCTGCCCCACAAAACAGTAGGAAGCAAAAATGATTTGTTCCCTCTTTCCTCCAGCTTCAAAAATGCAGGAGTCAGTGGACTTCATGTGTATCTTAAACAGTGTTTGGGGCTTTTTAAACTTATTTTGTTGCTCTATGCAGTTCCAAGAGACAGAATTAAAAAATTTTGAGCCCTGCTTTGTACCCAGAAAAGCTAATGTTAATTTTACAGGTACAGACTCCCCCAGGAAACACTGGACCAGTTCTGAAGCATTTCTTTTTAAGGATCTTTACAGGGTTTTTTTTTTCCTTTTGTAATGCACATGCATCAGTTGTGGAGTCAGACATTTAGGCTGAGATTTACACTTTTAAAATCATACATCCAAATTTAGGATAAAAACTAAAACTCCACACACTTTGCAACAGCTTGATCTCCAAAATACACAGATTATTTCACTGCTACTTGATTTGGAAAATGCACAGTAGTGCCAAGCCCAAGGACTACATTTCAGAAGTGATCCTGCATATTGGAAGGCACCTGTATCTTTCATAGAAGACTTCAGCAAATAAAAAAAAACCACTAAATTCAACCCCAAATTTGGGTCAAGTATCTAAAGTAGTTTGCTTCACTGACAAACCCCTCCACAATGCAAACATCTTCAGTGGCATTAATGAAGTGTAAATAAATGTTTTCAGGTTACTCATGCAGTGGAATTATACTTGGTAGTCAGGTTCTGGGCTAAAAAGCTTTTAAACTCCTTAAGAACTCCTCACAACACAACCTAACTGCAACACATGTTAGACCCCACGAGTTCCTCTGCCCAGGTATTTCTGTACACCTTCCCTCAGACCATCAAGTGCACGTCATCATGACCCACAGGTGGAAAGTGCATCTCTACAGCCAATACATGCTGGTAAAGGCTTCAAGAAAGCTCACTGTGAATGACTTCCAAAAGACATCACCCACATGAGCCAGTTTCACACTGAGGATTGATAAGGTATTGGTTTTGAACTGCCTTCACTTGATCAGGGTAATTTTAACTCTTTTCAACAAAAACTGTCATTTTGCCACCCAGGCATTCAAGGCAAGCACATAGAGCAGTTCTACTGCTTCTTGTAAATCTGTTCACAGAACACACTAAAAAGGAAAAGAAAGCCTCTGTCTATAAGATAAAATAGGGTGGTTATAAAAACAAAATAGGAAAACCTCTGTATAAGAAGAAACCTCTTTAGAAGTTGCAGAGACCACTTGCTACCAGCAAGGCATTACTCGAGTTGCTAGATAGCTTAGTCCTCAACTTTGTTAGTGTCAGGCTGAACATTTCAGAGTAATAACCAACATGGATTAAACTGTCCACTCAGAACTAGAGAGAACAAAAAATCCACAGGCAGACTCAATTCAAATGTAGTCCCAGGCAAGACAAGCTAGTTGCTTCCCTCACTAAGTCACCTACCCAGCCTTTGAGTGTTTTAGAATCACTGTGACAGTGACAGTAGAAACATAAAAGCAAAATGATGATTTGGACTGAAGAAAAAAAAATAATGTACAGTTTAGTATGCGGAAACATACATCTTCATTTGTCAACTAAGAAACTAGTGCTCTGTGCCCTAAAGCAACTAAGATATCACATACAACTCCAAGGACGTGTCAAGTAATTAGTCAATGTCAAACCCAATTCGCCTTTAGGGATATCAAAGTAGCAAAACATTCAGAGCTACACAGATCAAAAACAATGAATTTTAAAATCTTAATCTATAAAAATTTGAAAATGGTATGCCCTCACTTTCATAACCAATCAGAAACAAGAAATGCATATTATACCTGTCTGAAATATTTCATCAAGTCTCTCTGCCACCTTCTGTGGGAGGCCTGCCTCTATCAGTGTCTTGTAGTGTTCTGTGTGAGTTACACTGGAAGTATCCATTGGTTCTTCCTCTTCTTTTAACTGTACCGCATTACCATTCACCTGATTAGCCATTTTATTATGCTGCTGGAAAAAATTCAGGAGCTATATTACAATAAGCCAGAAATAACTAGTTTGTAGGACAATGCATGATTTATCTAAACTAATTTGTATACATGCTGCAAAATCACCTGTATCAAGTTTTATTTAATACTTTTTGGATGCAGCTGGTCTAAGTTTCAAAAGAAAGTACAACCCTTAATACTGCGGAAAATGTACATGGAAGAATTTACATAACTTTTAAAAAATGTACTTCATGTACATAACAACGTCTAAACTCCATCTACTGATTGTCATTAACTGGTTACCATAGCAGCTAGAATGTATGGGGACACGGCAGTGACATCCTTCAGCAAAGACTCAGAAGATCTAGTGCTATTTCCATTTCCCATTCCGCTACTTTTAAAACAACCGTTTAAAATGGAGTGAACACGTAACCCTGCAGGGTAGCTTGAGGTATAAAAATGTTAATACTTGTTTCTTGTTAATACTTTTTTCCACTTGCTTGGCTTGTCGCCATGTCTTCCTTCAAACCCAACATGCTGCACAAGACTAGCCACACGCTTTCTCACGACGCTGTCAGATCTCAAGGACAGAAAGAGAAAAATTGCACTTTGATGCACGTTATTGTCATTTGAAGCTGCAACGCAACAGTTTCCATGCTTTCAGTTTCCCTCAAACAGGAGCTGGACAAATCACAGCTACTATTTCAATAATATATACCTTATTGGTTTAAAAGGAAGGCATGACTGCAGCATCTTCATTTCTTTATTAATAAAAGTACTTGCTTTCAGAATTAACAAACTGATTCCAAATACGTGCACTGAAAAATGCACAACTATCTTCTCAGACAATTCCAGTGGGCTTTGCCCAATTCATTAAAGACTGTTTCAATTTCCCAATTAGCCAGCCAGCTGATATTCAGTGCTTTCAAATAAAAAGGCTGACAAGAGACAATTCAACTACCCGGCGGAGAACATAAGGATGATCAGCTGTTAGGTTCAGAAATGAAACAAGCCTCAGGCTTTAAATGACAGGGCAGAAGTTGATGAGCAGCAGCGAAATGATAACCAGGTAGACAATGCAGCATGGCTGGAGCAATGCAATTAAGTACTGGAATACAGGTATGAAGATGATTCAAGAACAGATTTTAAAAAATGCTGAGGCCTCAAGCTATTTACTAAACTGCAAAACAAGTCTCCAAGCATAAGCACATCTCCAACAGTCCCCTGAACACCCAACCCTTCCAGACTACAGCTCATGAACTGTTTGGAAGATATCCTATGAAGATTTGCAAGCTACAGCAAGGTAAGAAAAAAAACAAAACCATTTTTCTTCAGACAGTATTGCTTTTACTAAAGCTGTCTTATCTTGAAGGGCAATTTTAGAGACATGTAAAGCAGCCTCACACTGTTCCTTCAGATGCCACTTCTTTAAGCCATTAGTGTGGAAAAGAAAGGAAGTTTTCCATAGCTACATGGCATCTATATATACACACACACATTCTGTTACTTGACAAAGAGAAATTACTTTCTAACCAATTCAGTTTACTTAAAAGCAACTACAGCCTAATTACAGAAGAAAAAAAAAAAGCTACCTAAAGCTACAATAATGCTTGCCTATCCTTACAGGTATTAACTATAAATACACTAATGAACATCAATTTTCCATAGATTATGAACATCACAGAAGGCAAAACTCAGCTACATGCCTGCTTGCTAGACAGCCTCGGGAAGATCTCAGATTTGAAACAGTGCAGGGCAGAGGGGGTTTAATTACACCAAAAATGCCTTGGGTACAGCACCATTCTCAACCCCTCTTCTTAAAAACTCACAAGCTGAGACACACAACAAAGATATAAAGAGGAGGGCATTTTTGTGTTCACCTTCCTACTACCTTACAAAATCACTTAATTACACATATACTGTCTTCTCTATTCACAGAGGAAAATAGAAAACAAAAAAAAAAAACCACAATGAACCGAGAGGCTACAGCAACACATAAATACTGAAAATTTACTTGAAGCAATTTCTGTGACCTTCTGAACTACAAGGGCTTATGGTGACACTCAAGGACAATTTTTTGATAACCCATAGTAGCTTCCAAGTGTCACATACCCAAAAGTTTAACACTTTTTTCAGTGCTGCCTCTAAGTGAACAAAAGGTTGACAAGCTATGCTGTGCCCAGGTACAAACACCTCCTCTGGAGTAGAGTGATTCGAACTTCTGACAGGCAGGATTTGCAGCACAAAAAGATATCAGCCTTCAGCACAAGCATGTACCAGTGGAGCAATATCTAACCCCTAAGGATCAGATTGCTGCACAGCACAACAGCTCAAAGGCTTTTTAAAGTAGGCTTTTAGGTAATTTAAATTAATATTCAGCTTTGTAATTAACTAGCTGTATTGTTTATTTTTGCTTAAGATTTAATTCATAAAGAACTAAAGTCAAATGTAATGCGTGTTCAGTTTGGGTTAAAATTTTAGCTATTTCCTGTTATACAAACTTTATTGAAAATGTTTTCCTAAAGAAAAACTGTAGAAAATTCTGAAGTGACACAGCTACCAGAATATTCAGGTACCAAGAGCACCCAGAAGACATGTATTTCTTTTCACAGATATAGCAATACATCCCCTAATGGCTTGGCAAGCTTGGCCTGAAATCTGAGATTAAATTGATTTTTCTTCCGCAACAATCACCAACAAGCAAAATTGCATCTCTTATAACACTGAATCTTCCCTCTGAGTTCAGCAGATACGTGGGTGAAAGTCATGGCTGAAAAAGACTGTTTAGCTCTCCCTCTGGGTAACATCAGTTAGTTGTAGTTAACAAGAAAAATATTTTTAACTGAATTTTATCTAGTAAGTAAAACACGCAATGATTACGTTAACATTTTTATTCTGCTCTAAAAGATATTAAAAGCATGGTAAAGAGGAGTGTTATCTCTGTTTGCATGCGCAGTGTGTCCATGTGACTCAGCCTGTGACAGACCAGCACCCGCATCCACTCACTCTTTCATCTGCATTAAATATTAAAATACCTAGAGAAGAGGGAGACTGCTCGAATTGGAAAGACTTCAAGGGGGGATTATAAGTAAAGAATTATGTCTATAAGTACATGTGGGATATGTGTTTGTTTTTAAAACATGCAGAAATGGATGTTTAGAACAGTGTACACAAAACCATGCTTACCAAATGAGCAGAAGTCATAAACAGACATTGGGGACAATTTTCCATAGGAAAGGAGAATTCTCACTCGTGCCCAAGATGTTGCCTACCCTCCCACACCCTAACTGCACACGGGAGGGGTCTTGTTTCAAGTTTCACACTGTTGTTGCAAACAATGCCTTGCTGAAGGCTGTAAATACTTCACGACAAAAAGCGTGTTTTTAGCTGTTCACTATCTTTCACCCAAAATTCCTGCATCTCGAGAGTAATTTACAAAGTTACTAGCCCCTTTTTTAAGCTCTGGTATGATAAGTAGGAAGTTAAAACTACAGGTATTCCAGTGTTTCATAACTTAAATGGTTCGATTAGTTCTTTTTCTGGAAAATAAAAAAATTAACAAATGTGTGGTCCTCAAAGTGTATGGCATCTTGAAAAGAGGTACCTGATCACAGCCTTGATCTGACAATCACTGGATAAACAGCCATGATGTTACTGTTCCCTTTATCTTACACCATGCCTCTAACAGAGGTTGCCACCTACAGACTATCTAAGTATAACTCCATCCAATTAATTATAAATTCAGTCTAGTTAACTCAAAACATGCTTAGGAACAGCTTAATTGAGAAGGAACAGAACATTTCTGGCAAAAGGACAACATCTAAACAACCATAACGAACTTCAGTGATTATACACCAATACTGGTTTTGCTGCTGAAAACTTTGCTTCGTGCAGGAACGGAACCTGCTTAGCTCAGGTGCACAGGGAGCCAAGTAATGCACACATAAAAACTCTGCACTCAAGTCATTCCACTTGCTCATGTTGCTACTCCTAACCAATATACTATCTGTGTCAAGCAGTTAAGCTACATAATGTTAAAAACAACACTGAAGGAAGTTTGGGGGACGTTTGTTTGGTTTTGTTCTTTTAATTGACCACAAGAAAGCAAATGCAGTCCCTATAGTTATGCCTCACACTTCAAGAAGGTTCTTGTCAAGCAAGGCAGATAAACATAAAAGTGGGGGGAAAATAAGAATTCACATTTAAAGTCTGAACTGGGATTTTATTAAAACCTCACTTGTTCAGAAACATTTCTGCACACAGAGGCATGTAGAAAAGGGCAGGGCCTTTATTCTGTACATGAAGGCATTATAGCCATTTCTTTTACACCTTAGCTTATTCAATCACACAAAACACATTTTAATAGCTTAATTATGATATGCTAGGTGTTTCTTGGTACGAATGACATGAAACCTTATTTTGAAGTAATCACAGCCTGAAGACCTTTACACAGTAACCAGGATTCTCTCTACCTGCAAGCCAAAATGCAGCCAGCACTGTCACTTCTCCAGCTCAGCCCTGCTCCCTCCACAGCCCCTTACAAAAATCTGAGAACCTCCAGTATGATGCTAAGCAAGAGAGCAGCACATCCCAAACTCTGCCTCAGTACCCACACAACTATGACTGGGAGATTCCTTTAGCACATGCCCATCAGTGCCATTAAAACACACTGACTGCACCAAAAACTCCTATGTTTTGCTAACCTAAACCAGAAAGTCTGCCCATGCTCATTTCTCACTGGAGTTGGCTATTCATAGCTCATCTGGTTGTCTGGGTTGTACTAAACAACACTCCTGGTACTCCAGGTCCAAGCAACACTTCAACAGAAATGAGCTTTGCTCTAAAGAATTTATCCTCAAAGAATTTTGCAGATGTCTGTCTGACAAAGCAGGGAGTATTGGGACTTTTGACTGAACTAGGAACTTGAGTGTCAGCAGGAGACTCGAGTGTTATTTTAACAGGGTTCACCTAAGACAGAAAAACTGAGCGATAAGGACATGTAATGCTTGTGGGAAATACAATTTCAAGGATGCAAAATTTTCAAGCAGACACTGCTCGTTTGCAAATACTACACTGCATAGGTTACAAAAACCTTACACTGCGAGATGCAAAACTCGTTAGATTAATTTTACAGTAAAAAAAAAAAACAAAACCAAAAAACTCTGCTAAAGCGTAGTCTCAAAAGAACAAACAAAAAAACAACCAATCAAAAAACCAAAGCACCAGCTTCATGAGCATTAATGTCCTTTGCAGCACCAAGTGCCGGTGGGATCCTTTAGAGCCACAAACACGGGAAAGGGAAGCCAACACACTGTTTCAAAAAGAGTAGTCCAGCACAGCTTATGTACTTAAGTAGCGCGTTCAAATACTGACAGGTAACAAGGCTGCTCAGACCGAGTAAATAAAGTCATATTTTTAAAGTATTTGCAACAACGATGCATTTAAGCAAAACTTTTCAAGACTTAGCAAAGGTTTTTGACAAAAGTTAATTTAAGAAAAACAGCGTCTTAACAACAAAACTCTGGACAGTTTCCCCTTTAAGCACCCGGCAAGCGTGGCTCGCTCAGGGGAAGCAGGAAGCGCAGCCCCAGCGCCGCGGGCGGGCGGGCGCAGCTGTCCCCGCCGGCTCCGCCGCACCGGGCGCTGCCCGAGAGCCGAGGGCGCGCTGCGACAGCGACGCATTCTCTGCTGAGAGCGTTCTGCCGTGCCCGCGGGCAGAGCGCACCGGGCACAGCCGCAACAGCTGGGGATGGCGCGGCTTTCAGAGCCCCGAGGGAGCGAGCAGGGACCCGACCCACAGCCCCGGGAGAGGCGCGTCGCGGCCGCCCGTCACATGCAAGCCTGATCCGCACGGCTGGGCGGAGCGGGCCGGCCGCCCCCCCACCGCCACCCGCCGGGCCCGCCCCCGGCCCCTCCCCGGCGCCGCTCCCGCGCCCGCGCCCGCCCGCTCAGCCCGCGGAGCGGCCCCGCCATGGCCCCCGCCCCCCTCCGCTCCGCCGCGCCAGCGCCCCGGGCCCGTCCCCGCCCGCGCCGGGCCTGCCCGCAAGCCCGCGCTGCCCGTCGCCTCGCGGGGCCCACGCAGGAGGGCTCGGCGCGGCCGCGGAGCGCCCCTGCCCCGCGGGGCGGCCCCGGCACTCACCGGAGCGGGGCCGGCGCGGCGCAGCTCGGGCCCAAGCAGCGACGGCAAATGGCGCGCGCTCCTCCTTCTCCTCATGGACGGCGGCGCGACCCCGGCAGCACGCGGGGTTTCCCGGAACTGTTTCCAGGGACCGCTGCTTCGCCCACTCAGAAACCCGCGCTGCGGACGGGCAGCCGGCGGAGCCAATGAGGCGCGAGAGGCGGGACGCGCCATTCCTCCCGGCGGCCAATGAGAGGGAGGCGCCGTAACCAATCGCGGGGCGCCTTCCACCCGGCGCGCCGGTAGGGCCGGACTGGGGGCATTTAAAGGGGCAGCG
Source organism: Passer domesticus (assembly GCF_036417665.1). Lineage (NCBI taxonomy): Eukaryota > Metazoa > Chordata > Aves > Passeriformes > Passeridae > Passer > Passer domesticus. The sequence goes on along the minus strand of NC_087497.1, from coordinate 2,960,711 downwards.
CCTGCCGCGGCCCGAACAAAGGGAGCGCGCGGGGCCGCTGCGCTCGGCTCCGCCCCCCGCGCGGGGGCGGGGCCTGTGCTGAGGGGCGACGCCGGGGCCGGAGCAGCCCCCGGGCCGTGCTCCCCTCAGCCCTCACAGGACCCCGGTCCGGAGCAGCCCCCGGGCCGTGCTCCCCTCAGCCCTCACAGGACCCCGGTCCGGAGCAGCCCCCGGGCCGTGCTCCCCTCAGCCCTCACAGGACCCCGGCCCGGAGCTGCCCCCGGGCCGTGCTCCCCTCAGCCCTCACAGGACCCCGGCCCGGAGCTGCTCCCGGCCCTGCTCCCCGCAGCCCTCACAGGACCCCCGGCCCTGCTCCCCTCAGCCCTCACAGGACCCCCGGCCCGGAGCTACCCCCGGCTTTGCTCCACACGGCCCTCCCGGGACCCCTCCCGGAGCTGCCCCCGGCCTGCCCGTGGATCCTCCCGCGTTCCCCGAGCCGTGGCTCGTGTGATCCCCTGGCCGCGTTAGCCTCCAGGCCCGAGGCGCGGAGGAGAAGCCATGCGGCTGCGGGAGCTGCGGGTCAGGCTCATCGCGGGGCACTCTGCAGCTGCTAATCTGTAATTAATCGGTGATTAAGTCTTACTTGCCTGCTCGCCAGATTTTCTCGATTAGGCTCTCGACGAGTGCGGGCTGTGCACAATAAATAGATAAGTCAGGCAGAAATCGGCCTGTTGGCAGCGGCGGTGCTGGGCTGCCTTCACGTGCTTGTCATGCTGTTGCATAACGTGGAAGTCAATGTGTGCTGGGTTGGCTCCGGCCGAGTCCCAGAGCGCTGTGTCAAACTGAGCCCGGAGAGCCTGCGTGTGTGTGTTCCTGTGGTCGTGTCAGCTGTGCAGCTGGAGCCTGCTGAACAAAAGTAGCAGCTCTGGTACTCTCAGAGAAGGTTCTTCCAGTACCTTCACCCCAGAATACTCTCCAGAAGATGGCATGTACCTGTGTGAATCACATGTGTGTGATATCCCACCACTGGTAATTGGGGCTTGTGGGAAAAGTGGTGTGTGGTGCCCAGCGTTTCCAAGCCAGGAGCTGAGGCAAGGTTGTGCAGATGCTGGAGGTGTTCAGTCTGTCTTGCTGAACCAGTCTGGTGACAGACATGCTGCTTCTCGTGTGGGATTGGCACTGCCTCAGTGACTTCCCCCTTGAGATTTGGCATTAGAGCCAGCTCTTCAGTGCTGGGTGTTGGGTCTGCTGTGGTGTGGAGATGGAAGGAGGGGTAATCATTCATTGCCTTGTCCATCTCAGTTCACTGCAGTGGTTTTTCTGGGAGTTAGGAATGATGGAGTTCTCACAAACATTGAGGGAGCTGAGCCTCTTTAGTGGTGCTTAATAGATGTCCCACAAAGCTCTTAAATTTTTTATAATATAGTATCTAGGAGTGAATTATGAAGTATAATGACATGTCCTGTCAGCTGGCAACTGAACGTGATGAGGCTCATTGTGGCAGCAGCTCTCTGGTCACAGAGAGCAACAGACAACTTTCCCAGGCATCCTTCTGGGAAAGGCTGTGAGAGGATCAGAGAAAAGAATGAGAAACAATTCTTATCTGAACTTGCTGCACCTGGTATTGTGAACATGTGGAATTTGTTATGGAGATTTGTTTACCAAAAGGTGGCTTCTTAATTTGTCAGTGGTGATGATGTTTTAAGTAAAGGACCAATTAGGTCCACCTGTAGCAAACTAAGGTATAAAATTATGGGTTTCTTGATGAAGATTAATTATCAGCCTTGGAAACACATGGAGTCTATGTGAATTATTACCCAGCTGGGGACTGGTTACCTGACACTTAATGAGCAACATATATATTGAGGTATATATGTTTCTGCAGTGTAATAAATTGAGGATAATTTCCAGAAAATCTCTAGCAACTCCCACCCTCGGTTCTGTGTGCTTTGCACTGCTTTGTTCTTTGGTCTCATGTTGCACACTACAGCCTCAGCCCAAAATGATCTGACACCTCCAGCCAGGAACAAGCTCTAGCCTGCAGGTGTTTGGGTTAGTGCCATGCAGCAAGCAGTGCCTCAGAGGAGGCCCTAGCTGCTCTGATATGATGAAATTTAAATTTTTGCTAGATTTCTCCATTTTTTGCTAGAAAATCCCAGAATGAGACTAGTTACAGCTCTCTGTGATTGGAGCTGAGCAGGTACCTGTGAGATCTGATTTAGTCCTAGGCCAAGACAAAACAAAAATCATCTTGGCACCAAGGAGAGGGTTAATCTCAGCTGCTGAGAGCTGGGAGGGCAGGACAGTCCCCCTGGCAAGGAGGCTGCCCTGCTGTGCTCCTTCAGCACCTGTGAGCAGACAGAGCAAAGGAAGTGAAGGGATCCAGCTTTGCCACAGCTCTGTGTGCTTACTCTGCAACCTGTTTGCATTTCCTGTGGTCAGTGGCCAGAGGTTGCTGAGGCTCAGTGTGTTCCCATCAGTCTGTCACTTCTCTTCCACACTGAGCTGAAATTCCTGCATGTTTCACATCTGCATCAAGGTAACAGAGTTGAATCTGCTGTAATTTATAAGTGAGCTCTTAACTTATATATGGAATATGACATTTCCTGATGCTCTAGACTTCTTATCCTGACCAATGGTTAGTGCAGCACATTATGGATAGTGTGGTACAGATGTGCCCACTTCCAGTAAATATCTTGTTCTCTGGAGCCCTGCATGCAGCTCTAATGTGTTTGCTAATTCCCAGGCTTTCAGGGAGAGGTCTGTCTTAAAATCTTCAAGCTTTATTTATCAGTAAGAAACTTTCTGAGCACCCCCAGTGTGTTCCACCACCTCTACAGCAGGGAAATGCTCAGGAAAATTTCTGCCTGCAGAGGCCATGCTACTGTTATTACCCTGTGCACATGTTTATTTTGCCTCACACAGACAGTTTATTTGATTTTTAGGAAAACACACATATGTGCTTTGTCTTTGTCTTGCTTCTTTCCTTTATCTGCTCTGGAGTGGGGAGGTTGAGAGTGACAAAAAAGCCCAGAGACCAGACTGGGCTACCTGGGTGCCTTGCACTAAAACCAGCTTGCTAAAGATCTTTGATCTCACTTTCTTTTCATTTTTTCTCCACCCCTGAGCTAAGGATTCTTGGCAATTTTCATCACATTTGTGTAGGATGCAGCACAAACCGAGGAACTTTGGAAATAGATTCTGTTTGCTGCAGCAAAAATCACCAGCTCAGTTTTAGCTGAAAACAATTTGCACTTTTCCTGCTCCTGCAGTGGCCAAGCAGAGTTGGGCTGTTATCTTTAGAAACACAGTACAGAGGATCTGGTGTTAAGGAAGGATAAGCATCTCGTTAAGACATAAAGGCTCCTCCAAAAAGTGAAACTTCTGTGCTGTAGGTGCCTATGGGAAGTCAGAGTGTTGTGAACAGGGTCAATCCAACCCTGAAGAACTAGCAAATAACCAAGATGCACCAGTTGTGGCAGAGAAGAGAGAAGAATCCCTTCCTTTGTGTACCCCTGCGCCTGTGGGACAAAGCAGGGGACAAGTCATCCATCAGCCATTCCTGAGTGATGGAGGAAACCCAGAACAATGAGTCCCTTTATGACCTGTGATCTCAGCTCAGCACTACCCTTGCAGCCTTACCAGTTTCAAACATCAGCTTTGGTTTTGGTTGCTCTCAACCAGCATTGCCTGGAAGCAGATGGCAGAAGTTTGTAGCTTTCCAAAAGACAACTAAGCCCTGTCTTCCAGGTTGCATGGACTGAAGAGGAATCCTGGAAGGGTGCCTAGACATCTTGTGACTTTTTAACTCCCCAGCAATCACCCAGGTCCGAGGGATAATCTTGTTTTACTCCCCAGCATTCCTGCTCTGGAATCCTGCAGCAAATGGTCTGTTTTTCCCAGGTCCTGGAAGTGATGAGTGAGCCCAAACTGCTGGCTGCAAATCATTCAAATGTTTGTGTCTTTTGCTGGTGGGCAAGAAAGCTCTGTGGTGTAGCAAGGTACTGACTGGCACACTGCAGCCCTGAGGGACTTCAGAGTTTTTAACATCCACTGTGTCTGTGGCACAGTAGATCACAAAGGTCCAAATCACTGCCTTCCCAGTCTCACAGCAAATCCCCTCCCTCACAGTGCTTGGGCAGAGGCTCTGTGGCTGAGCTTACATGGCATATTCTGCACCAAAATGCAAAATAAAACCCAGAGATGTAAATATAAACCCTCATCTGTTCCCTTCTGAATACAGAGTTGTCCTAATATTTATGTCAGCTCTCCACAGTCCACTGAAGCTGTTATGCCAAATTTCTCACTAGTGACTGCAGGTTTTGGGGAAGCCAACCCCAGCTGACAGATAAAATAGGAAAAACATGCTAAAAAAGGTAAAAAATAGGATTTTTAAGTAGTTATAACCCAAACCCAATAGTGTATTGCTTTTCATGACTCAGTTCATCTCACCAGGTTCAGAGAGGTGGGGAAGGTGCTCAAAATTTGTTAATTAGCCTAAAGCTAAATTAGCTAAAAGGAACAAAGCCCAGAGGTAAGCTCTGTGCACAGCCTTGGCAGAACTCACCACACCATCTCTCACATCTGAGCACAGCCAGGCAGGGACACTCCAGGGCCTCTGTTCCAGGGTGATCACATGGGTGACATCTTCACTGGAGAACGGTGTTTAAGGGCACAGAGTGACAGTGGTGTCACTCACTCTGCACACAACGTGTGCCACTACCTGCAACATTCACCAAGTGAGGGCAGCCCAAAGGGAGCAGCTGGCTGGGGATGGATTAGGGAACACAGGAGAAACTGGGACACCCTCAGCCAGTGTCACACCCTTGTAAACCACTTTGGACATCAAAGGCACCATTTGCCTCCTGCCCTTTCAGACAGGGCAGTTCCAGGCACAGACACACCCAGTTCAATGTCGCTGCCACCCCGCACTGGCTGGACCACAGGCAGCTTTCCCCAGTGCTGCAGGAAGCCTGTCTGGGCAGATTTAGACACAACAGGAACGACACAAGGACTGTTTTCTTACCTGCCTGTTGATACAGAAAGTCCCCTTCTTGTCAGTGCTTACTGCAGTAAGGCCACATTGTTTCAGGTCACTTACTGTGTATTTTATGATGAGTTTTCTAATTAAAACGTCAAAAGTGATTGAAACTGCATAAAATTAGTTTTAATCTGTCCTTCATTGGAAAGAGACTTAGCTAAGGAACAGAGAAGTTGAGACAGTAAAAAAAAAAAACCCAAACCCAAATGTACTGGGCAGTTGTGGAAAAGAACATTCACATGGAAGTCAGGATCCTGGCTGTCTTGCTCCAGGGACTAGGACCACCACAAGCGACACCAGCATAACCTTGAGAACTATTTTTCTCTCTCAATTTATGGATACTGTTTTCCTCTCTCAGTTTATGGCACTAAACACTAAGTGCAACAAGTGAACCTTTTTTTTTTTTTGTCATCTGCTAGTTTAGTGGAGATGACACACCCCCAGGCCACAAAGACAGTTCACTTGAAACAAAGTTACTTCTCTGTGAATGGATGCTACACTGGTACCATTTTTCCCCAACTCTTCTTGCAGCTTTAAGTTATCCCACTAGGCACAAATGGTCATTTCTTCCATACAAATCTAAAAAAAAAGCTCAGTTCTGTACAGGCCTGCCTACTCAAGAGTGCAGTTTTACTTTGGAAGAAAATGAAGTTTAAAACCAGATAGTGAGGTTGATTGGTTTTGTTTTCATTGAACAGTTACTGAGCAAGAAAGTGAGACTGAGTAGTTTATTTGATGTTGTTGCAGACCATAATTGTATGGATTTGGATTATGTTGACCAAAAAATACAGTCTTCATGTTGTTTTACACCATGATCAGTATTGGCCATGCACATTCAACAACAGCACCAGCTTAGTCATCTTTAAGCTGCTTGATCTTATGCTTATGGCGCTCGATTTCTTTCTGCAGGCGCTCAATCTCTTTCTGGTGGTGGTGGATCTCTTCCTCGTGGTGTTTCCGTAAGGCAGAGAGCTGCTCCCGCTCCTTTTCCCTGCAAGAGAGGACGGCAGGGAGTGCAGCCCGCAGCCGCGCGGGGAGCGCCCGGCCGGGCCGTGCCCCGGGCCCGCGGCAGCGCCTCAGGCCCGGCCCCGCTCACCTGAAGTACCGCTCCTCCTCGGCCGCCTGCTTCTTCCCGAAGGCGCCGCCGGCCTCGCGGATGGAGCCGCCGCCGCCGCCGCCCTTCCCGGCGCCTTTACCCAGCTCGCCCAGCTGCGGGAGAGACGGCGGTGAGCGCGGAAGGACGGACGGACGGACAGACTGACGGACGGAGGGGCAGAGGGACAAAGGGACGGGCAGACGCAGGGGAGAAGGGGCACTGTGAGAACACGCACCTGGTCGGCGCCCGATCCCGAGCTCCAGCGCTGCTGCTGCGCCAGCAGAGCCCCTCGCAGGCCGCCCCGCGCCGCCACCGCCACCACGGCCGCCATCGCCGCCTGCCCTTGGAGCGCCGGACGGGCCGGCCCGCCCCGCCGCGCCTGCGCAGCCGCGGCCCCGCCCCGCGCCCGCCCGCAGGGGGCGGGGCGGCCCGCGTGACGTCACAAGGCGGAGCACCGGGCCCGCGCGCTCCGTTGCGGGGTGGCGGGGCCTGGCGGTCACGTGTGGCGCGGGCGCGGTCACGTGTCGGCGGCGATGGCGGCGGCGGGGCCCGGCGCGGGCGAGGACGCGTTCCTGACCTTCTACAACGAGGTACGGCCCCGCCGGGCCCGCGCCACGCGGAGCCGGGCTGCGGCGGGACCGCGGCCCGCCGGCGGGCGCGACGGGCCGAGCCGCTGCCGGGGGTGGGCGAGCGGCGGGTGCCGGTGGGATGGCGCTCGCTCCGGCCCGCCCACAGCCCCGGGGCCGCCGGGCCGGCAGCGCTGGGCTGAGCCCGGCCGGAGCCGTGCGCTCCCCGGGGCCCTGCTGCGGGCGGGCTGTCACCGGCAGGGCCCGGGCCCGGTGCTGCGGGCTCGGCCTCAGCGCGTTCCCTCAGGCCGCGCCGGGGCGCCGGGCGCGCGTTTGTTTAAATAAAGGTGAACGTTACGTGTCAATACACGGTTTGGTTCGGCATGGCGCTGCGAAGGGTGAAACTGAACTAAATAAGCTGTGGTCAGAGTAAAGTGGGCTTGTGGATTTGCGTCAGTGTCACTTGACGTGTTTGGAGGGCTGCACTGCCAACAACGGGTTAAAAGTAATAATATATAATAATATTAATGTAGTGTAATAACAATGCCGTGGTTTCCAAGGAATCACAGCACAGAACAGCTGGAGGTGCGTGGGGAGGAGGGAAGGCACAGCTGTGGAGAAGGCCATAGAAGAAACAGCAGAACTGTTCTTCAGTATGTTTTATAGATAAAATGTGATGTTGAAAATACTGTTGGGCTGTAGGAAAGGCTAAAAAATATGTGCTGAGAAAATAGCTACAGGCTTGGGGTAAGCAAGGGGCATTGTGAATATTAGTCCAGGACAAGGATGACTGTGTGCTAACAGCATGGAATGAACAGGTGAGGCTGTTGTGATGCTCAGTTGATACAGGTCTCTCTGTTCTTCAGGTAAAGCAAATTGAAAAACGCGATTCCGTTTTAACATCCAAAAACCAAATTGACCGACTGACCCGACCTGGATCTTCATATTTCAACTTGAACCCTTTTGAGGTTAGTTTGAACATTCTGAATTGATGTATGAACTTTCTGGTTCCTGAGCATTTGTTCCAGTAAAAGACAAAATAAGGAAAAAGGAAATTTTGCTGGGTACAGATTAGTGCAGAATGTTTGCAGAGGACAGCAGGGTTGTGTGTATGTGCTCACTCTCTTTTCTCAGTGTTTGACAGCAGGACAAACTGTATATTGTCACATTTCCCTCATACAACAGCACTGGGTAGTAGCTGGAGGTGGCAGCTTGGCAGTTCTGGCCATGGCTCTCTTAATTCAGCATTTGTAGTTGTGTTTTATTCTGGGTGTTCATCCCACTGAACCTGGATAGAGTAAGGAAAGGTCTCAGGGGTCACAGCAGTGAGTGGTCTCTGAGGAACCACTGGGTAATGGATAATCCCCTTGCACTTTGGAGGGTTTGATTCCAGTTGCAGTCAGTTATAAAGTCTGAGTAAGTTGGAAAGCCTGAGGGAGGCAGGAAATAAACAATACTGTATTCATCTGGAGTTGGCTTTCCCTGGGTGTGTCCCTTCCTGGTGTCATCTTCACTGCCTTTTTGAAGCCCCAGGTGCTTTTTGTAATCCCAGTTCAGGGCTGGTCAGCCAGATGAGTCAGCAGATTCACTTTGGCAATGTTCAGTTTTGTATGGGTCTTAGTACTTTAAAAGTAAATTAAGAAAGCTGTTTCAGAGTAGACTGTAGCTTTCCTGTGGGAGAGTGTTTTTTATTTACAGATTCTTAGACCAGCATCTGTTCACTTGTTGCTTAAATCTTATGTTCAGTAAACTAATTCACAAAAGAGTTCCTAAACTCTGCCACATCTGTAAAGATCAATAAACAAGTGGTGTCACTCATGGAAACCAAACAGTAAAACTCTACTGTCTTCTTTCAAAATGATAAAATTAATAAATTCTTATAACATAGTATGTTTCGTGTCCAGCATTCTGAGTGACCTGACATTGTCCCCAAACCACCACATGCTTGTGTTTGTGTCAGACTGAGCGTTGAAGGCTCAGACCCATTTATGGATCATAGTGTCTACACAAGACTTGAACATAGAAAGGACACTGGCACAGCCAGAGGAATCTAGCTCTGCTAAAAGTAGTGTCACAAATGTCAAAAAGATTGTGAAATGTTTCTGTTTTACTGGGTGAAGATTCAGGCAAGCTTTCTGGTGTGTGTGTGTGTGCCAGTGAACCAAGTGTTACAGAATCACAGAATGTGCTGGGTTCAAAGGCACCCATCAGGGTCATCCAGTCCAGCCCCTGTCCCTGCCCAGACCCCCAGCAACCCCACCCTGGGCACCCTGCAGCTCTGGCAGCCTCGGGGCCGTGCCCATTCCCTGGGGAGCCTGGGCAGTGCCAGCCCCTCTGGGGGAAGAACCTTGCCCTGATCTCCAACTCAAACCTCCCCTGACTCAGTTTCATGCAGTTTCCTCATGTCCTGTCCCTGGCCATGAGAGTGAAGGGCTCAGTACCTGCCCCTGAGCTGCCCCTTGAAGGATGTTTGAGTGTAATGAGTTCTCCCCTCAGCCTCCTCTTCCTCAGGCTGAACAAACCAAGTGGCTTCAGCCACTCCTCATGAGAGTGTTAGAGCTTGCTGGCAGGACCCTGAAACGTGGAGAGCAGCATCAAACTTGCTCTGCTTTCACGGTCTCTTTTAGGTGCTGCAGATGGATCCTGAAGCCACAGATGAAGAGATAAAGAAAAGATTCAGACAGGTATTCAGCTTTGGCACTCAAAGTTTGTGGAGGGGAAGTAGAAGTGCTGTGGAGATTGTGCAGCTGCGTGTGGGCACAAGAAAAATTGTAGTAAAGCTATCTGGGTAGAGGGGTGTCTGTTTTTGCAGAAATGCATAGAACAATGCTTGTGTCAACAAGAGGAGAGCTGCAGCAGTGTCCCTGCTCCAAGCAGGATAGGCTGCTTTGCCTGTCCTGTGTGTGATGGGGCTATTGCCAGCTAATATAGCCGTGTGTGATCAGCCTCTTGAGCTTCAGTTCAAAAGGAACATCAAAAGGTATTTTTCTCAAATATATGGACTTGGATCCAGATTTTCTCTGAGGTTTAAGAATTTCCATGGTCATTTTTAGGGCTTGGTTACCTGGGAAAGAAGCAGCCCTGCTTCCTGGCAGGTCTGCAACACAGGAAACATCACCCCAGCCTGCCTCTGCTGACAGACCTGCAGGAAAAGTTTTGAGTTTAATCAGTGCATACAGCAAAGAAACTTTGTTTGGAGGGCTGCAGCCTCCACCTGAATTGATGGTGTGAGTGTCTTTGACAGGAAGGTGCTGGGTGGCAGAGGAACAGGATATGGGCTCCTCCTGTGTGTGGGAAGTGACAGGAATAAGTTTTTGGTCTCTTGTTGGCTCTCACTTCTGCAAGACAATAAAGTATGATGTTCTCAGCTCTGGGCTGGTGAAACAGTACAGGGAGGTGTTTTGAGTTCAGAGTAATGAAATGAAAAATGTGCATGGAATTGTGCATTGAAGAAATCAAACACCCAAGTGCAGAATGTGGAACAGCCAACAAAGGGGAAAAAAGGCACTGGCTGAAGTAAATCTGTTCAGGACTGAAGGCAAACCTTTTCCTGGGAGCTACAAACTGGCAGCTGTACAGTTCCAAAAGTAGTTATTTTGTATTCTTTAACACTAAAGCAGTTTCAGTTGCTGCTCTGTACATCAATGGCAGAAATAAAAGGTCTATATAAAAAAAAAAGAGGCCATGTGGAAAGTTTTAAATAACTTTCTGAAAGAGGAATGTGGAGGATGTGTTCTCCAGCCCAGTTAAAGTTCCCCTCAGGATGGTAGTGATCTATCTCCTGTCTCTGCCAGGTAGAGCACAGGCAGGAGTTTCTTAACTTTCAGTAAAGCAGCCTAAGGAGAAATGGCCACTCTTAAATAGTTTGGTATTTGAACAGCCTTGGGGATGCTGGAGAACTTCCTGAGAGACTTTGGTTGAGGATGATCTTTTTATATTTGGTTTCTTGTCAAGACCAAGGATACAAATCTTTGATGACCAAGGGGTTCATATCAGCTGAAGGGTGTTAAATTGTCCTCTCATCACAAGCTGCAGCTTTTCTGGACAGCCTGTTTGTTACAAGGATTGTTTGTTCTATCAGCTCATACTGACACATAGTCCTGCATGTGTCTATTTCCCTTCTCTCAAAAATCTCTGAAATACTCTTCATCTTTTACCATGATCTTGATGGCAGGATTCTTTTTCTTGCAGCTGTCAATATTGGTTCACCCAGATAAAAACCAAGATGATGCAGATAGAGCCCAGAAGGCGTTTGAAGGTAATTCTCTTTCTCTGCCTGCTCTGGGTTAGTAGTGTCAGCTTTTCTGGTGCTGGTTTAAAAATTCATTGGGGTGGAGGGGACAGAAGGGTTGCTGCAGAGGTGCTTTAGCTGGGGCAAAAGCAGCTGTGGTGACAGCAGCTGTGTGAAGTGGTGGCATTTCAGCAGGTGGCACTAGGTGGCAACAATGCCATTGTCATGTCACAGCAGGGACAGACATCTCCATAGGGTTTTGGGATTGTTCAAGAAAAACTGTTTAATCTGTGCATTAGATTGTATTCAAAGACCACAGGACAGAAACAGTGATGGTTTTAGGTGTGTGCTGTGCAGGCAGGAAATCACAGTAAGGTGTTCATGCCTGTAACTGCAGCTGGTAGGAATGATTTCACCTGCTCCTTCAAGAAGGTATCACACAGTTCCTGGCATTACTATACCCCAAAACTCATTCAAGTAATCATGTTATCACTTTCCTAGATGTACTTAATTAAAAAAAACCAAAAACAACTAAAACAGGCTGCCAAACAAATGACCTCCACAAATTCTGGAAGGAAATCAGTAATGTCAACAAGTAGCAGTCTTGTGATGCCTTGTGAACATGACTGCTGGTGCTATTAATATTGATGCTTTTTGTTTAGCTGTAGATAAAGCTTACAAGCTGCTGCTAGATCAGGAGCAAAAGAAGAGAGCCTTGGATGTGATACAGGCAGGAAAAGAATATGTGGAACACACTGTGAGTATTCTATGGGATCATCAGAGTTGGGGGTGAGTGGTAATCAGTCATTCATATTTTGCTTTTTGGTACATTTGCTCATGTTTAGGTCACTAAGCTGAGCAAACCTTGTAATTGCACTGTGCAGGTGGGCTCCAAGCTCTTCACAGCAGAAACAAGCCTGTTGTGTCCAGGACTGCTGTTGAGCTCAGTGCAAGATAATTCTGTGAAATTCAGTACTTGAAATAATCAGGTCAGACCACGTGATCTGACCTAAATATTTTTTTTTCCAAGTCTGTGAATGAATGATGCAGTTCAGATATGTGTAGGTGGAAGAAAATAGGTGGTGACAGCAGGAGACTGGGAAGTTTGGGGGATATTGACCTATAAGATAAGAAAAGGAGCTTGGATTGCTTTGGCCAAGAAGTTAGAGTGATGTGGGTGGATTAAAACACAGAAAGCTTGAGGAAGCAGATAATATGGGAGAACTGAGATACTCTTAACACAAGGAACACTTGATGTTCTGTTTGTTGTTAGTCACTTGAATGTCATGAAGCCAAATAAACTTCCTGCTGGTTTGGATGATGTATATTGAATAACAATATATTCAAGATATATTCAGTATATATATATATCAAGAAACCAAAAGGGATTATGTTGGAGGAATAGTATCCAACACAGTATTTTTAATTACTACAGTTCATGTGATAGTAATCTTGTGTGTTTGGGCCTAGGAAGGTTTGGTGTAATCTCATGATAGTAATCTCATGTCTTTGGGAGAGTTTGGTGTAAAACAGAACATCAATCAAGAACAGAGTTCTTTCTATACATTGGAACAGGATTGCAGAACCACTTGGATCCAAATTATGTAAGCCCTATAAAATTTTTAAGCCTCTTATTTTTGTTCTTAATCATTAGGTTAAAGAAAAAAAGAAGCAGCTGAAGAAGGATGGAAAACCTCCCACTGTAGAGGAGGATGATCCTGAAGTTGTAAGTCATACTATGTTCAGAGAAACTGGAGAGTACAAAATGTGTTTTGAGGAATTAAATTCAAAACCAGTACAGAAGTATTTATTAGGCTTGCTAATGTTGTAAACCCTTACATTTACAGGAGAACAAATTCTGCTTAGCCACTGTAGAGTATCATGTGTCAGGTGAACCTGTGTATTGTGGAAAATAGCTTCACTGTGGTGTAAAGAGTAAATATATTGTGAGATTATATAGATCAAAGCAAATCTTCATTGCTTGTGCATCATGCACTCCTTTTTGAATTGAATTTCTTGTTGTCTTCTGACTGCTGGAACTGTGACATTCCTGCTTCTGACAGGGGCACATGAAGCACTCACTGCAGTGTGGCTAAAATGAGCTTGTGATTTTTAATGAGAGCAATTTTGTCTGTGTCATTCATGTAGTACTGAGGGACAGATGTGCTGTTCTGCAGCAAACCACTTGTATTAAAAAGGGCATGGCATAACTTAGTTCTTCTTACCTGGGTTCTAGTCTGGAGAAGTCCAGCCACATGAGGGGCTGTAACAGGTGATTGCCAAACATTGCCTTCATTAGTGTCATTGCCCCTTTTTTCCTGGAAAGTGATTTCTTCCTGTTGATATCACTACAGTAACCCCATAACCATCCTATTTTTCATTTTTCAGAAGTCTCTTGCTCTTCTTTAGTAATGAAGATTGGTTTAAGCATACTGATTTCCTACTGGGAAGCCAATGCTAGATTTTTACAACACATCAAGAAGATCTGCTGGAAAATTACTCTCTAAAACAGTGACCATTTTGCCTTTTTTGTCAAATGTAACAATGCAAGACTTAACCCAAGAATAAGAGAGTTTGAAGTGAACAGTTCTGTTTAGGCACAGCTTCATGAATACAAATTAAAATGAGACTAATATGAGGTTAATATGCAGTTGTTTCCTGGTGCCAGGGCCAGAATTTAATCAGCAGTGGTTTGTACCTCTCTGTGTGCTGCTGCTATTGTCAGGGCAGGATAGGGGTTATGTGGGCACACCTGAGGTTTGCTTTCTTTGTAGCTTCATACATTTGTATATAAAACAGACTTTAACTGTGTTCACAGGCATTATTTAATACTGGATTTGTGTTTTACAGTTCAAACAAGCTGTGTACAAACAGACAATGAAGCTGTTTGCTGAACTGGAAATTAAGAGGAAAGAAAGAGAAGCAAAAGAAATGCATGAAAGGTATAAATGACATTCCACTTGTGCTTCCTCAGAGAAGATATGGGATCAGAGAGTCTTAGAATAATCTAAATTGGAATGAACCTCTGGAGATCATCTGGTCTGACCTCCTGCTGAAAGCAGGGCCTTGGATTAGATTAACAAGGGTCCTGTCAAGCTGATTGCCAATACTGTGGATTCTGCCATGTCTCTGAGTAGCCTGTGGGTTGTAGAGCCCTGTGTTTGGGAAAAGCACACAGGAAATTTGCCCTCCTGTGCTGAAGATGTCACTATATTTTATATGGTTGTATTATCTTACATGTACACATGGAGGCCAGCCACAACAGTGAAATGGTAACACAATTCTGCTTGCTGTTAGCTTGCAGAGGATTGATTTTTAATTTTATTTAAATGCCAGAAATACCCTCTGGCATGTATGATCCTGAACTATTATAGGTGATTTGATCATGTGCTCACTGTGAGTACACTTCCTGCAGCAGGGTTCTGTGCTGGTCACTGAGGTGGGAGATGGCTGCAGGACATTGCTTTTGATTACAGGTGAAAAGTAGGGGTTTAAAAATGTAATTTGTACTTTGCATGCTGAAGTGCTTTTGAGCTTCTCAGAGCGTGTACCGTCAACAGTTTTAGAGACTTATCACTAGAGTGATGTCCAGCTTCTTGGATGGGAAGTCCAGGTTGTTTTGCTGAGCAAGAGAAGCCAACTCCTTATTTGTATGTTTGCTGTCAGTGGGGCCAAACCATCTTCTCTGCTCGGTGCTCTTCCAAATTTGAAACCAAATTGTATTTTCTGTGCTGTCTTAGGGGTGTGTATTTATCTCTTCTGTAATCTGCCAAAAAATTAGAAGAGCTTTGCAAGATGATTTGAAAGTATTACCTTGCTTTCTAAAGTGGATGCTTTTGGGTTCATAACTTTTGTGGCTTCCCTTCTAGGAAGCGGCAGCGGGAAGAGGAAATTGAAGCACAGGAGAAAGCCAAACGAGAACGAGAATGGCAGAAGAACTTTGAGGTACTCAGCACCTGAACCTACAGAATAGGCCTCAGCAGTTCTTGTCCATGTTGCAGGGAATGCCCCTAGAGAGATGAGAGACCTTTTGTATGCAAGTCTGAAGAGAATTAATAGATCTGCACCAGCCTGGGGCTTGTTCATGTGTGTGGAGAACAGCCCATCAACAGGGCTTTGGTATCACCTATGCAGAAACAGGTCTGGTAAATTGAGCTGTACTGTTTTTCATCTCTGTCAGCAGTTCATTCTTATCTTTAGTTGTGAAATGGAATTGCTGCTTAGCTCAGGTCACTGGTGACATTAAAACCTAATCTGGAAAGTGTTTGTGTGGACTGTTGTGGAACTTACCAGTCTGGTTGGCCCAGCATCCAGATCCCTGCTGGTGCTGGGCCCTCTCCCATCCTGCCATGGGAAAGGGGCAGGGAAGCAGACAGCTGCTGTAGCCAGAGCCCATGTGCAGCCCTGGTATTGCAGAGATGGGCCTGGAGTGGATGGATCACATGCTGTGAAGTGCATCATTCCTGGACTTGTTCTGTCCTGCTGTGGAATCTTCAGTCTGTAGAGAGCATAGGTTGGCTTTGTGGGGAGATTTGGGGGTTTAGGTTTTTTTATTTGTTTGTTTGGTTTTTGGGGTTTTTTGTGGGTTTTGCTTTTTTATTTGGTTTCTGTTTTGTTTTTTTTTCTCCTTCTTAGGGAAGGTTTCTGCTGCTTGGCAGGTAGGGCAGGGAGAGAAGTGCACCAGAGGCCTTTTTTTCTCATTGTGTCAGTGTGATGAGACTGAGCAAGAAGCATGAGAGAAGGCAGCAGTACTTTTCCCTTCTCTGTTCTCCCTATAGCACCAGAAGAGTGAGAAGTTGAGGCACAGGAAGGACATGCCATGTTCTGGGCTGACAGATTAGGAACATCCATTTGAGAGGTTTCTTGTTTCCTTTGGGTATTCTGTAGAGAGTAAGGACCACCCAGCCCAATCTGGTGGTTTCTGAAACAAGAATCCAGCACAGTGCTTGTACTGGTGTGTGTAAGCACACTTGTGGTTCCAATGCACTGTGCTGCTCTGGCTCTTCCCAGTGTCTTTGTGTCTGCCTGTTAGATAAGGGGAAATTGCCACTGATCTCCTCAAACTGCTGTGTGCTACCTGTGCTTTGGCTGTTGCCCTTGTTAACTCACTCGTTCCTCCCTGTTGTACCCAGGAAAGTCGGGATGGTCGTGTTGACAGTTGGAGAAATTTCCAGGCAAATACAAAGGGGAAGAAAGAAAAGAAAAACAGGACCTTCCTGAGACCTCCCAAAGTAAAAATGGAGCAGCGTGAATGATCCTGGAAGCACTGCCCTAGTGCAGCTCCTCAGTCCCTTCTCTGCTTTTAAGGACTCATTGGCACCTAGAGTAAGATTTGCTTTTTAGTAGACTGTTTGTTTCCAGTACAATTAATTATCAGTCGAAGTATTTTTTGTACTCTGTCTGTTTGAAATAGGGCCAGAGAATGACCCCGGCCAGGGCCCCGCTACACGTAGAACTCTTGGCTTAGGAGAGTCCCTGCCATTCCTGCTGTCCCGTGTGTCTGCTGCCCTGTAACTCGGTGTTTTGTACTTCACAGACTGTGCTGTTTCACCACTTCTGTTTCTAGTTTGAGAGCTGAACTCCAAAATACTGGAGTTGCATCCAAACCCTTCCAGGCACCATCTTTCTCAGCAGGTTCAGCCTGGGAAAGATCTGGACTGACTCTGGGAATATGCTTCCAGCACTGTGCAGTGCAGCTGGCCTGCAGTTAAGTCCTGCAGCTCCTCACTGCAATGAGTGGTGCTTGGAAGGAACCTGCCCCCAAGATCTGATTTCCAAACTGAAATCCCAGCTCTCAGGCTTAGACTTCTGTTAATCTCAGACCAGCTGGTCACTTCCTATAAAGGAAAATAACTTCTCTTGATTAATAGTTAAGCTGCAATGGTCTGTATGTAAAATAAATTTTTACCCAAATTACCGTTTTTTTTCTTGGAATTATTAAAAAATGCAATAGCAAGAGTGAGTGGAATGCTGTCAGTGCTGAGATGCTGCTGCTCTCAGCATGAACCTGTGTTCCAAGCTCAGACTGTGGTGCCAGCTCTCTGCCTTTCCAGTTCTCCACATCCCTTTTAAGCTGCCCAAGCTGTTCCAAGTCCAGTGTCACCAGCCTGGAGGCAGAGGGGACATGAACTGTCCTCACCTCATTCTGTGGCTGTGCTCCTTGCAGAGCCAGACTGCCTTAATCCCCAGCGTGGCTGGGAAAGGCCATGGTTCAGCTTGGTTGGGCTGGGAAGTTGGGATGTTTGCTGCAGCTCCGCACTTGGGTGCCTGGGGAGCTCCAGGGCATGCAGCCAGGCAGCTCCTTCTGGCAGCAGTGCTTTGTGCACCATGGGTTGTGACTGTCCTGTCCTTCAGGACTGTCTTAAAAGCCTCACACTTCCTTTCCTGACTAAATAAGAGCCAGTTGTTACCAGCAAGGAAACCCCAAGAGCATTTCTTTGTTAAACAACCCATGGGGTGTAAAGAGCAGACAGAAAAACATGTGCTTTCTTGTTGTAAGTGACTCAGGTGGGTGATGTGCCCATGACCTGAGCAATGCCAGTGCCACAGAATATGTTGGGGGAGCCCCCATGTGGAATCTGGGCACAGCAGTGCCAGTGGCAGCAGGAAGGAGTGGGTCCCCATGTCCCTTAACAGCCTTTCTTCCCAGGATGAGGGAGCACAAGGACCAAGGCGGGGCTTTATAGTACTGCAGAAGGGGTACAGGAATGAGCTGCCCCTGCCTGAAGTATTTTCTGGCTGATGTTTTCTGATTTGGGGAATTCCCAGAGCAGAGCAGTGCCCTTCCTGGTACTTTGCCTGATGAATCTCCACTCATCATGGAAAGCCTGGAACAAGTACTCACTGTGCTGCCTCCTGACCCCGGGACCTGGAAGGAAATGAGGAGCCCAGAGGAGACTTCTGAGGGTACTGCCCCGCCTTGCTGAGCTGGGACCACCTCTGCACCCCTGGCCTGGGGCTGCTCAGGGCTGGGCTCCCCCATCTCTGGCCAGTGAGGCACCAGGTGCCACAGGAGTGTGCCATCCCCTTACTGGAGTCTCAGCCACTGTGTCCCTTCTACTGCCTGCCCGAGGAAGGACCACAGGAACTGGTGTCAAGCTCCAGGGTGCAGCCAGGGCAGGGCTGAGCAGGTCACAAGTGCCAAGCGGGAAGTGAGTCACTCACCTGGGAGCCAGCACCACGCCCTCTTTCCTGTCAGAGCCTCTTCCAGGCAGGAGCACACACACAGCTCAGGCCTGCTGGTCTGTCCCCCTGCAGCATGGACCTGCTGGGCTGGGGTCTGTGATGAGCTGGAGCAGGTGCTCTGTGAGCCCAAGGTAAGACACAATTTCCCTTCTGCTTGCTCTGCCAGGCCTCCCTCCCCAAGCTCCACAAGCTCCTCCTATGTCTGGCTAGCTCAGGTCGTGGGCTGGCTCAGCATCCCCCGTGGATCTCTGAGCCGTGGCCTCTCAGACAGCACCAAGGGCTGCCGAGACATCTCCACCCTCCCAGCAGGGTGTGGGGACACTCCTTGTTCTGCATGCCAGGGAGCAGGGATGGGGGTGAGCAGCACTGTGACAGTGTGAGTCAGGCAGCTGCTGCTGCTGCATTTGGGGCCGTGGGAGGGGGCTGCTCTCACCCAGGTCCCATCCCACCCTGAGTGACAACGACCCTGGCCTTGCTTGGATGCTGTGGAGCAAGGTGAGCAGCACTGCCTGGACCTTACTCCTGTGAGGAAGAGGAGGCAGTGCTTGGAGCCTCTCAAGGAGGGCAGGTCCCTCATCCCACTTGTGCACAGCCCCTGCCCAGGCTGGGCAGGCAGATGGGGCAGGAGGTGTCTCGCTGCAGTTGGGAGCAGCAGGAGCCCTGTCCCAGCTGTGGCAGCTCAGGCAGGACATGGTTTTTGCCTCCAGCAGAGCTGTGACAGCCTGGGGCTGTCACACAAATCCTGACACAGCGGCCCTTGAGCTCAGCCCTCTGCCCCGTGCAGCAGGGCTGGGCTTGGGAACCATAAAACAGCTGGAGGCTGCCCTGCTCCCTGCCTCACCCACTGCTGGGGAGGCTGTCCAGCTGCCAGCAGTGACATTCTCTGCCAGTCTGGGCCATCCCTGTGGCACAGCCAGCTGCAGAAGCCATGCCCTGCCTTAGTTGTCAGAGGGGACCCAGGGAGTGTCCCTGCCACTGCCCCAGAGTGGATGATGGTTTGTGTGTTTTCCTGCTGAGCAAGCCCAGCTCCGGGGCACATTCCTGCAGGGTTGGTAAGGAGGTGGGGACAGGCTGTGCTCAGCCTGCAACGAGCAAAAGAAAATTCTGTGGAGTGTTCTGTGAGTAGTGGGAACTCACAGACAGTAACACAGCACGAGCTGAGCGTGTGCTGCAGCTCCTAAAGAACTTCATGCTTCTTCAAAGACCCTCCTGCTACTCAGGAATGTGTCCTGGGGATTGGAACCAGCAGGGATCAAGCTCACCTGTGTGCCAGTGGCTGGTGCTGTCACAAGCTGCATGTTGGTGTTTCATCTTGTCCGTGTTTGCTGCTTGTGTCACTGACAGGCAGTGAAATGCTGCTCCTCCATTTGCACTCCTGGGAGAGCTCTTCTCTGCCTACGCAGTGTAGCTTGCTCTTGGGAAGAAATCTCTGGATATTTGCTTATAAAACCAAGAGTTTCCCATCCTTCTGAAATTTACATGTGGTTATCCAAAGTGAGTATGTTGCTACCAGGCTACATCTAAGAAGGAAATTACCTCAAGGGCATGTGCCAGAGGCAGGTGGGGCTTACAGGAGGCCCTGGGCATCTGCCATGGCATGAATGCTGCTGGGTGCCAGACCCGTGGGGAGCAGCCCCTGCTCAGCACTCAGCCTGAGTGGGGTTATCCAGAGAGTGGAATTTGGAACAGCTGCTCTGGGATCCAGCCATACAACAACCTGAAGGACTATCAGTGCTCCTTAGCAGCATCTATGGGAATCAGAGTAAGAGAAGTTTATTTGTTTTTTATTAGGTAGCAAATTGGCTTGATGCAAGTAAAGGAATTTTCAAGATTGCTTTTTGTCCTCAACTCAGCCTTGCATAGCTGTCAGAGCTGTCAGCTGGTGTGTGCTTTCCCTGGGCAGGAAGAGCAGGAAATAGTGAAAAGCACAGGGCAGTCAGACTGCCAGGAGTGCTGCACGAGCCCAGCCTCCACTGGCAAAATGTGTCTTAATATTGGAGTGCTCAGAATTGGCAGGAGAGCCAGGAGAGCAGGGAAAGAGGGTCCCCAGGTGGGAAGGGAGTAAAAGGGAGGAGCTGGCTGTGGGGGCAAAGGAACCTGCTGATGCAGAATGGCCATGCTGCAGGGCTGAGCAGAGGAAGGATGAAGACATTTGAAGGTTCCTCCCCAGTCCAAAACCCCCTGGGCTTCCATTTCCTCTAAGGGCTGGGTTGTGGCAGGACAGTGAACCAAGATCTGTCAAGTGTTGCTACATCCCCTTTGAGCACTCCCCTTGCTCCTGACATTGCTGGCTGCTCTCCCAAGAGACCTGGGCTGGCTGTCAGCCAACCTCTGTGGCAGGATCTTGTTTGGTTTTAAGTCTAAACCCCCAGGAGCAGCCTAAAGGGCAGAGCTGGGACTCTGTCTCATCCCTGAAGGGTCAGGTTCCTTCATCCTTACAACAGCTGATGGGAAGGGGAGAGGAAGGATGTCTGGTGGCACAGGGAAGGAGATGGCTGCAGCTTCCATCCCAGCACAGCTCTGGGGCATCACTGCAGGAGCCTCAGCTCACCCTCATGTGGCCTGACAGAGCCTGGCTGTCCCTTGCTCCACATGCCAGCCCCCGTGCAGCCCACCCTGCCAAGGCTTCCATCCCATGTGCTTCAGGTGCCACGGGGCTCCCTCACCTTGCAGAGGTTCCACTCTGCTCAGGGGGCTTCAAATACCTTGGCCACCCTGTGCTGTGGTGCCAGCTGTGGTGTCCATGGACCTCTGGTTGTCTTGGAGCTCTCCCTGAGCAGGGTTCAGAGCAGCAGGACATGGGTTGTCCTGCAGTTTGCAGAGCCCTTGCACATCTCCAGCCTGGCTGGAGCTCCCCTAGGGATCCTGGGGCTGCCTGGCACCTGGATCACACCTTCAGAGCACTGCTCAAGTGCATGCCAGGTGCTTCCCTCTGTAGTGGCCCTGGGAAAGGCCACCTGCACCCTCTGGAGAAGAGCCAGGGAAGAGCCAGTCCAGGCAAAGGAGCCCAGACTGGTGCTGGGGCTTTGCCTGCCCCTGCCTGGAGACATCCAGGAATGGCTCAGACCCACAGTGGGTGGGTTCTGGAATGGTGATGGCTGCCCAGAACCTTGGGACTCCAGAGGCCAGGTGAGCCAAAAGCCAGCACAGAGCAGCACTGCTGCTGTCCACCTTGGCTCCTCTGTCAGTGCCCCCTCTCCCTTGCTGATGAGGAGATTGCCATATCCCAGCTCAGAGCCAGGGCTCACCAGCCCAACAACAAAAATGTGTGACTTGAAAATGTTCCCAGGGTCTTTGCCAGCTCCTTGCTCTCAGAAGTTTGGCTGGTGTCCTCAGTGGTGAGGCCCAGGGCACACCACCCTCAGCCTGTCCCTGTGGCTCCCAGGACATGAAGCCACACCGTGGGGGTCTCTGGTGCCCCCACAGCATGGACATGGCCAGGGCCTTCTATGGAATGTTTGCCACAGGGGGCATTTCCTGAAAAGAGCCAGGAGAGCTTTTCCCAGCCTTCCCAGAGGATCTCCAGTGCAGACTGGCCTCTGCTGCTGCTGCCTGGGCCCTGCCATTGCTCAGCAGCCTTGGGGCAGGCTCGGACACCCCTTTGTCCTGGGGAGGGACACCACTCTGTGGCAGTTCTGGTGTGTTTCACAGTGAGCCCAAGCACCAGACTCAGGGCTCTGGTTCCTGTAGGTGTGTCAGGTGAGAGATCTTTGCTCTATCTTGCATTTTCTGAGACCCCCGATGAAGGTGAGGAAATCATGAATCTGACTCCATCTTCTTAGAAGGCTAATTTATTATTTTATTCTATGATATGATATTAATTATATGATAGAATACTATACTAAACTATACTAAAGAATAGAGAAAGGATACAGACAGAAAGCTAAAAGATACTACTGAAAAACTCATTACTTTTTCTCCAGAGTCTGACACAGCTTGGCCCCTGACTGGCCAATAAGTAAAAACAATTCACATGCAACCAATGAAACAATCTCCAACCACATTCCAAAGCAGCAGAACACAGGAGAAGCAAATGAGATAATATTGTTTTCCTTTTTCTCTGAGGCTTCTCAGCTTCCCAGGACAGAAATCCTGGCGAAGGGATTTTTCCAGAAAATATGATGGTGACAGCTCTAAGCTCACGCCTGTGCTGCATGCAGGTGTAAGAGCAGAGGCAGGGATGGAGGGCAGGTTAATCCTCACCATGGGATAACATCACAGCCTGGGATTTACAGCTTGGGCATGGGGCTGAGTGCAGCTTTGCTCCTCACTGGTTCTCTGAGCACCCCACCATCAGCATTACTGTACTGAGTGAGCTTCAGGCTGCCACAGGTAACAGTGGCCATAATGTGATGGTGTATGGGACAGGTAACAATCTGCCTTGCTCTGGTGTCTCTGTCTGCTGAATATCCCTGAGATAAAGGGAGGCTTGGGATGGTGGAGTTCCTGAGTTAGTTCCAGCACAAGTGTGAAGGAGAGCACCAGGAAATGAACGTGTCCATATATGAGTTTCCTGTCCCTTTCTTGGAAATTATTAAATGGAAGCTCTTCTGCCATTCATCTGTTTGGAAGAAAGATGCTCAAAAAGTTGTCTATTCCCAAATCTAACTGCGGACCCAGAGTGGATTCCTATTCTGCCTTTAGAGGAAAATCCCAGTTTTGCCCTCTTTCAGGATCATCAGAAGCAGAGATGCTCTGAGGAAAAAGCCTTAAGGACTTTGCAGACCTTTGCTGTGGCTAATTGTCTTTCCTCTACAGCTTATTTTATTTCTCATTTCCTTTAGCTGATGTCACACATTTCCTCTCCTCTAGTGACTCTGCAATCATGCTACAGTTGCTCCCATTCTGGCGCCCTGTTCTTAAGAGCTGCCAGTGCAGAGACTCTCCAGCCCCAGGGCAGGGAAAATAACATCTGGGAGACAGCCAAGCATCCTCAGTGAAACCCTCACTGCTACTGAGGCTGAAGATGGACATAATGTGCTGATTTTTTTCATCTCTGGTAAGCCGAAAATATATTTTATTAGTACTACTCCTCTTGGAATATACTCTTGCTGATGGCAGAGCTTGCTTGCATCTGTAAGCCAGTAAATCCTGACTGGGAGGGCACAGCCCATGGCAGTCTATAGACCAGGAGCAGGATCAGCAGGTGTCCTGACCCTGCTGCTTGCTTCCACCTTCAGCCCTGCTTCCAGTGCAGCTGATGGTAAAAACCACCTGGAATTACTGGCTGGGGGACTGTGGACAAGGCACTGCCTTGGGCTGGAGGTCTCAGGGGGTTTGGCCAGGCAGCACAGGCTGCTGCTGCAGCAGGGAACAGACCCACAGCCCCCAGACCCTGCCCTGCTTGCCTTTCTGCTGGCACAGGCAGCACAAAAAGGCTTCAGAGAAAGGGGAACTGCCTGAGAGGGACAGGCTGAGGAGAGCCCCTCAGAGCACTCCAGGGCTCAGGGCTCAGGGCAGTCACAAACACACGGAGACATCAGCCTGGGTTCCTCAGGCTGAAGAGGGAATTGGGCTTTGGGTAAATTCCATGGGGAATGGTGCTATGTTCCCTTCCAGCTGTGCTCTGCAGAACATCTCACTTGGCTCACGAGAGGGAAAGGGCACCTCTCCTGTGACTCCCTGCAGGACCCTGGCACAGCCTCTAAAGCAAAGATAGCTGAGCTCTACCAGGTGGTGCTGGGGCCAGGAGAAGGCACTGCCATCTCCCACAGACCGCCTTTGCCAGAGATTTCAGCAGACTGGAAGCAGTCACAGTGCATGTTCTCACACTCACCCCTCCATTTCAGAGCACAGCCCTGTGGCTCAAGCTTCTGTGCAGGACTCTGCTGTGGAGGGACATGCATGTCCACTCTCCCTTCCACCCCATCTGCTAAATCTGGCAGCTGGTGTGCAGACTGCAGACAGTGAAGTTCACCAGAGCTCCTGGGCAAGGTTTGGTGGCCACCATGCCATTGTGCAGAGCCAGAAATGGAGGTGTGGACAGAGGACAGTGCCCTGGGGCACCATCTGAAGGGACTTTGTGAACAAGAGCTGTGCCCATGTATTGGGTGTAAACACTTCTCCTCCTGACTCCTGCTAAAGAGATGCATTACCTGGGGATTTTTCCCCCACTCTTGGTGTGGTCTGGTGCCACAGAAATAGATCACCTTTCATTGCAAAGACCCCAGCCCTAAGCACCAGAACTATTTGCTGGTGTTGCAGATAGTCACAGCAGTGTGAATTTATGGCACATATTAAAAAAAAAAAAAGAAAAAAAAAAAAAGGAGTTTTCCAATGATCTTAGGTAGTTAGGACTTACTGGGTTTTTATTCCTTATTCTAATGTCAGACTAGTGTACCAAACATTACTCTCCCTGTGACAAAGCCCACCTGAATAAGCTACTGCTCTTTGGAGATCAGGGGGCTCTCAGAAGGGTGGCAGAGGTCAAGGTGAAGGAGCAGAAATACACGTGTCACCTGGGGCCAGCTCTGAGCCCTGCCAGGCTGTGTGTCCATCCCACTCAGACCGTGCCTGGAAGACTGAGCTTAAGGACACTTGGAACTCAGCACTGCCAGCATGCAGCTGCCTGGCAAGGTCCAAATCTTGTAACTGTTGTGTCCTTAGGGGACCTGGGAGGGGTGAGGAAGGGCAGGACCCTCAGGAAGATGAGTGCTGCCTTCCTCTCCTACCAACTGGAGAGCAGTACCGAGAGTTGCAATTCTGCAGAAAAAGGGACAGCAAGCTCCAGCTCCAGCTGACTTCCCCATTTGCAGAGGAAAATTGCAAACGTGTAAATGAGGAACAACAGCACAGGGGCACCGGGGGGGACCCTTCCCAGAGAGGATGGGGTGGGGGTTCCTGGCACTGTCTGCTGCTGGGGAGGATCCAGAATGTTTTGAGGCAGGAGGACACTTGCTCAGGAGCAGCAAGTGAGGAAAGTGATCCTGCCCCTCTACTCAGCCCAGGTGAGGCCACATCTGGAGTGCAGTGACCACTTCTGGGCTCCTCAGTCTATAATTAAAGACCTCAAGGAAGCCATGGAGCTCCTGGAGTGCGTCTGCAGAGATGATGAAGGGACTGGAGCATCTCTCTGGTGAGGAAAGGCTGAGGGAGCTGGGGCTGTTCATCCTTGAGAAGAGATGTCTGAGAGGAGACCTCATCCCTGTTTGTGTCTGCAGGGAGGGGTCAGGGGGACAGGGCCAGACTCTGTTCAGTGGTGCCCAGCAGCAGGATGTGGACACCAGGCATAAACTGAAACACAGGAAGTCCCAACTGATTATGAGAAAAACTTCTCAGCTGTGAGGTGACAGCCCTGGGACAGGCTGCCCACAGAAGCTGTGGATTCTCCTTCCCTGGAGATATTCAAACTCTGTCTGGATGCTCTCCTGCACAACCTGCTCAGGGTAATCTCCATCAGCAGGGGCTGGGCCAGGTGTTCTCCTAAGGTCTTTTCCAACTCCAACTCCTCTGGGGTTCTGGGAGAGGTTTTTACCACATATTGTTTCACATCTGGAATTCTTCAAAATACCCATAAAAAATTTAAAAAGTATCAGGAACTGTGGTGGGAGATGGCAGAGGAAGAAAGAAGAACCACATGCAGGGAGAGGATTAGTCATAGAAGACACTCTTGATTCTAGTAAAAGATTAAGAAGCCTGAGACAGGACAGTGTAACAGATTACTTTTATCTAAGAACTTTCATGCAGAAAAGTATTTTAAGATTAGAGATGAGCAGCAAACAATGCTGGATTTTGACACAGAGGTTTGTATGCTGTGGAAATGCGATCAAAGAGAAGACCAAGGAGACAGGGCAGGTGTGTGGCTGGAACCAAGGCATCAGCAGAACTCCTATGGTCATAGACAACTGATAAAGAAAAGTGGGGTTTGGCTTAGCAACGGTGCCAAACCAATCAGCTTGACTTCTGCTGTCTATTTTTAGGTAAGAAGAAAAGCTGTGGCTGGCAACTGAGCCTCAGACGTGGCCACTCAACACCATGATGTCTGGAAAAGGCAAAGGAGGTGCAGAAGGCAGTGCTGATTTACACCTTCCATGCCCTGTCATAGACTCTGAGTTTCGCTACAGCCTCTTCACTGTTTTCTACAGCATTATTTTCATTCTAGGCTTTGTTGCCAACTGCTATGTCCTCTGGATTTTCAGCCGTATTTACCCCACCACGAAACTCAATGAAATCAAGATATTCATGGTGAACCTGACAGTAGCTGACTTGCTCTTCTTAATTACAATGCCAATGTGGATTGTTTACTACCACAACCATGGAGACTGGATCATGCCCGAGTTCCTCTGTAACGTGTCTGGCTGTTTGTTTTTTGTTAATACCTACACTTCTGTTGCCTTTCTGATGGTCATCACATACAACCGCTACCAAGCTGTGACTAATCCTATTAAAGCTGCTCAGCTGACCACCCAGAGAAGAGGTATCTACCTCTCAGCAGCTATCTGGATCATAATAGTGGGCAGCTCTTTGTATTACCTTTTTGACAATAATACTAACAAGGAGACGGTCGGCTCCAGTAATTTCACACGGTGCTTTGAGCGCTACGACACCACGAGTGGTGTTTCAGCTGTTCTCGCCATTCACGTCATCATCTGCGTCCTCTTCTATATCATTTTCCTTTTGATACTAAGTTGGAACATTGTCATTATCAGGACCCTGTTCTCCAAGCCAGTGCATCCACGGAAGAGCGCTCATGTCAAGCAAAGGGCCCTGTGGATGGTGTGCACAGTGCTGGCTGTGTTCATCATCAGCTTTGTGCCCCATCACATCGTGAACCTGCCCTGGACTCTGACTGTTCTGGAGCAGTGGAAGAAGGAAGACTGCGAGCTGCGCCAACAGCTCAACGATGCTCACCAGGTGACTTTGTGCCTCTTGAGTACCAACTGTGTGTTGGACCCCATCATCTACTGCTTCCTCACCAAGAAGTTTCAGAAGCATGTTTCAGAAAACCTGAAAAGCATGAGAGGGAGTCGCAAATGCTCCAGGCAAACAACTGATACGATGATTGAGGGCACCATTCATCAAGAGGATGGCATTAGGATCTCTTAGGGCCACTCATTTCTGATTGCACACAGAGAGGTGTGAATTATTCACTCATCTTTCCTCAAGTAGAGGCACCAAGGGACACAACAAAGGACTAGGATTTTACATTTTCTTTTTCCTATTAGACAGAAGAATGGATGCTCCTTTCTTCTGTCACGTGCAAAGGGCAGAACTGCAACCTGCAGTAATCTGGCAGCACAGCTCCTTCTGTCCAGGCTGCTGTTCTCATGGGCACTAAGAACAGCCCGGATGACTGCTTTAACATGAAATAAGTGTGTCACTGAGCCTCTGCAGTGAGCAGCTAGAAACTGAGTGCACCAAAATTACCCATTGTGTCAGTCCAGACAGCACCATCCCTGCTCCTTTGCCTGCCCAGCTCTCACAGTATCAGAGCTGTAAGGGACTTCTAAATGACCTGGAAGAACAGATGGAGCTCTGAGTATCATGAGGTGGCTCTGCTAAGCAGCTTACATGGTCTGGTGAAGAGAGTCTGAGCTTATGAAGCTCTTGAGTGGCTGTAAGGGACATAGTCCATGGAATTCCCCAGTTGCTGTCAGAGATCTGCACCTCTGATCCCTTCATCCCTTGTTAGCAGCTCACATGGTCTGCTGGGATCCAAACTTGACAGATGTCTGGGAGCAGCTATTATGAATCTTTGCCTCCAGATCTTGGGTCAGTAAAGTAGGGAAGGAAAGGAAGAGAAATTGGCAGTCCCTCAGCACACCTTCCCCCCTCCCTGCACCAGATCAGCATTATAGCCAAAGGGCACTATGGTCTGCCCTGGCTTCCTGTGTGAAAGCAGAACTGGCCAGCCAGTGGCCTCGTGCACTCAGTTTAGTAATTCCTGACTGACTGCAGACACTCCAGATAGCAGAGGGCTACTGTCAGCATGGGCATTACGATAAGGAAAAAAAAAGCTTAAAATGCTTCTATATCTTTGTACTTATTTATTTAATTTAGGATTTTAGCCATTACATTGTTTTTTTCCTCCATCCTTTCAAAGCTGACTAGTTCTTGATCTACAGCAAATGAAGTGTTAGGTCAGGACACTTGACAGACAAATAATTCACACACTCCTTGCCCAGGGCTGGATGCAATCCACTGGGGCCCAGGGCAAAGTGGTTTTCCATGGGTGCTGAGCTCTGTTACCAGTCATGAGACACTTTTCTGACCCAAATTGCTCAATCTAGCACAGGAAATTGGGCAGGGAGGGGAACTTGTTTTCACAACAGTTGTTGGTTCCCTAAGTGTCCCAGTCTGCTGATGACAGGAACAGTGTATCTGACCTATGACACCAATTATTCATGTGCAGGACAGCAGCCCTCCCACACCTGCCCAAGAACAGGAGAGATAAGCTCAAGCCTTTCCAAAGACAGCACCAATATTTGTACTGCTTTGCCAGAGGAGATACGGGTCCTTCAGATGTATCCTCTGGAGCTCCTCAGGCAGCTTGTGTCCTTATTTGTTCCAGTGAGGAAAAGAATTAAGATGTTTATTTTTCTAAGGCCATTGCCAGGGCCCTGCACTCCAGGCCCAGTGCCAGAGGAAAGAGTCTGATCACAATAAGAGTGCATCTTCCTCCTGCTCCTGGGCTCTGCTCCAGTTATAGGCACTCACAACAAACACTTGCCAGTACCTCATGCTCCTGAGACACGTTCAAAGATGCACCCTGAATCTGCAGAGCCACAGCGCACAGGAAGGGAGCAATTGCTGTAATTTAAAAACCAGAATCCGCACTGTTCTGTGAGCACATTCTGGATGAGGAGCTCTCGCAGCTGGCAGAGGGTGGGACCTGGTTTCCCCCCTTGGCTCCCAGCAAAACAGACCCTAAAGCCCCATTAGATGGAGTTTGGCAAGTCCTGCAGGAAATGAAAAAGATTTTTACATGGAAAGCTGGCATGAGATTCCACTGGTTCTTGGAAAGCTTGCAAGAGTTTACAGTTTAGCTCTTTACCATGGGTACGTAACAGGCTTTATTCCACAGCAAGCACTGTGGGCTCAGGGAACAAACATAAACCTGCATCTGAGGAAAAGGATATGCAGAGAGAAAAGCCCCAAGGCCACTTCAGGAGATATTATGCTAATTAGTCAGTAAAAATGCATTTCTGAAAAACAGGCTAAGCTGCTACTTCTGTTCCTGGAAATACTTTCCTGTTCTTACTGCAATGTTGCATTACTCTGCTTTACCTTGCAATGAAATGGATCCTCAGAAGTTCTTGTAAATAAAGTGTGTTCCTCAGGTGTTTTAACTTTCTCATCTTTCTGTATTTATACTTGAGGGAAAGCCTTGGTACCACACTGAAACAGCTTCAATGCTTTTTTTTTTTTACCATCATATGAACTCTTGGGAGGGTTGAAATTAAAGGCTCAGCAAACTTCTACCTGCTAAAAGGCAAGAGGAATAAATAATTTCAGATAGGAAACAACTCCTGAAAAATGTGCTAGAGCTCTCCAAAACCCAACCAGACAAAACCCCCTGAACTCTCTGGCCTGCATGTGGGAAATTTATACAGACCAGTTGTGTGGCTGTGATGTGACAAACCATTTCAATGCATTGGGTTTGCAGGGTTTGCAGGGCCAGGCTGTGGTAGCAGAGGAGTCAGCGGGTGTGCAGGTCTGCAGGGGTGGTTTCTGTGCCAAGCTGTCAGAAGCTTTCCCTGTGTCAAATGAAGCCAAAACCATTCAAATTAAGCCAAAACCATTCTGCTCCAGGGCAGACCCAAGCCCATCAGTGACGGTGGCAGCACCTTTGGGATAACATAATAAAAAAGGAAAAACACTTATTGCATAGGAGCAATTTGCAGCCAAAGAAAGAGAGAAATGAGAATATGTGAGAAACAGCCCTGTAGAGCCCAGCATCTGTGGGGAAGGAGGGCAGGACCTGCTCTGGGTGCTGGGGCTGAGATTTCCCTGCAGCCCTTTGTGGGCAGGGGTGCAGATTCCCCTGCAGCCCATGGTGGGCAGGGGAGCAGAGATGCCCCTGCAGCCCATGGTGGGCAGAGGTGCAGAGATTCCCCTGCAGCCCATGGTGACAGGAGTGCAGAGATGCCCCTGCAGCCCATGGTGGGCAGAGGTGCAGAGATGCTCCTGCAGCCCATGGTGACAGGAGTGCAGAGATGCCCCTACAGCCCCCGGAGGAGCCCAGGCCGGGGCAGGGCATGCCCGAGCGGCTGTGACCGCGGGGACAGCCCGTGCTGGAGCAGGGTCCGGTCAGGACCGGCGGACCGTGCAGAGAGAAGCCCACGGCGGAGCGGGTGTGCTGGCAGGGCTTGTGACCCCACCGGGGACCCGAGTGGAGCTGCTGTTCCTGGGAGACTGACCCGCGCTGGATCGGGGAAATCCTGAGGAGCCCACGCCCTGAGGGAGGCAGAGAGCGTGCGATCCCTGATCCCCGCAGCGCTGGGGAGAGGAGGGAGAGAACCGGGAATACAGCCGAGTCCGGCAAGCCCGGAGGGCTGGTGGATTAAATTGTGGGTTTATTTCTCGTTACCCTACTCTGATTCATCTCGCAGTAAATTAAACGGATTCCCCCAGCCGGGCCATGCCTGCCGTACCGGTGCTGGGTGAGAGATCCCCCCTGCTCTGCTCTCGCCCCCCAGCCTTCCCTTCCGTTTGCTCTCCCTTGCCCCGCTGAGGAGGGCGGTGATGGAGCGGCTTTGGTGGCACCGGGCCGGGCTGTCCTTTATTTAAACACAGTTGGGACAGTGAGTGAGGGCAAGCCCGGGGCTGCCGCCTTGCCCCGACCCGCAGCGGCGGCTCCCACACGGCAGCGGCGGCTCCCACACGGCAGCCCGGGCCCCTCAGCGGCGCGGCCCCGCCCGGCCCGGCGGGCAGTGACGCCACTGCCGGCGCCGCGCTCTGTTCCGGCGGCGGGCGGGGAGCGCGGGCGCCGCTGCCATGTCCGCTGCGGGCCCCGGGCCCGGCTCCGGAGCCGCCTCTCGGTAAGAACCGGCTCGGGCCCTGCGCACGGAGCCCCCCCGCAGCCCGCGGTGCTGTTCGCAGGCTCGGGCTGGCACCGGCGGGCCGGGGCGGCGAGGCCGCGGGCGGCGAGGCCGACGCGTGTGCTCAGCGTGCGCTCCTGCCCGTGCCGGAGCGCGGGGCCGCGGCTGCACCGGCGGCGCGGGGCTGCACCTTGTCCGGCCGCCCCCGAGCCCGGCGGGGCCTGCCCGGCTGTCCCGGCTTCCCCGCCGCTGCCGGTGCGCGGAAGGGCTGGGAGAAGGGCAGGAGGGGCAGGGGGCACTGCCCGGCTCCCTGGGCTCGCCCGGGCGCTGAGGGGCGGGCAGAGGGAGCCCGGATCCACAGCCGGCCCCGGACCTGCCCTGGGCTCGGTAGATGGCCGCGGGACCGGGCTGTGCTTCCCCGGGCGCGGTTCAGCACACCTGCATCGCTCCTGGGTGGGTTGAGCTGCTTGTGGTGCAGCTTATGCACTCTAATAGGTGTTTGGGCTGGGCTTGGGTTTCACCAGCGAGGTTGGAGCCAGGTGGGCTCTGCTGGATGTTCCTGGTCTGGGAATGCTGTGCAGAGGTGCTGGAGCTTTGTGTGCAGCCAGCTCCAGCACAGAACGCCGTGTTAGTTGGGTTGCTGTGCTGCATGGTGTGGCTGAATGGTTTTCAGACTGGAGCTAGTCCTTGATGGAACATAGCTGTAACCCCTCTGATGGAGCATCAAACAGAGTCATGGTGGAGTTTGCTTTCAGAATGGAGCTAGCTCTGCTTCGGTGATACACTCAATCTATAGTGTAGTAACCTTCAACTGGTAATTATCAGGCAACATACTGATGAAGATAATGATAATCATAAAAGTCTTATCTGCCACTCGTTTGGTTTCCTTCAGTTTTGTCTGTTGTGGATTATCTTAAACTCTGGAAGCTGATGAGGTATGGTTAGTTGAGAATCACAATTCATGTACCTCAGGTGAGTGGTTTCATAATAAGTTACTTTTAAAAATGCACGAACATAGCAGTTTTCTCAGCCTCAAACCTACAGGTTTCTTGGGCTGAACCTACTGTGTTTGAGGGATTTTCCTTGTCACCTCATGGTGTGATTCCTCTTACTTGTGGGCTTCTGCCATCCAGCTTTTGCCACACGAGCAGTGATCTGCTGGTGCATTCTCCCTGCTCTGTTTGAAACATTGCTGAGCTTGAGGTCCTGCAGTTTCCAAGCTGCTGCAGCTCCTGCAGTGTTTGCCTGCAACTTTTGTCTCCCCCTCAGCTCTTGCCTCAGCAGCAGTAATGGCACTTGGAGAACTGTGTATTGTTGGGTTGTGCAGCACATCTGATTGAAAAATTGTTGCTTTTCAAGTAATTTGTTTGAAAAACAGTCACAGATGTGTGCAATAGCTGTAGGAATTCCCAAGTAGTTGGTTACTTTGGAAGTATTTGTAACTTTTCAAAACTTTGCCCAGAAATCTCCAGATGTTGAATGAATTTTGAGTTTAATATGTCAAAAGGACACTGTAAATGGGTTTCCATGTGCTGTATGAATGAGTTGGAGCCCTCTGCAATAGATTAATGTACCATTTCCTAACTTCTGTGTACCAAAAGGTGGTTATAGATGGCTAAACATAAAACTAGGGAAAATATACTGAAGTACTTTAATTGAACTTAAAGTCAGGCAAGCAGTGTGTGCTTGTGTGCAAGCCATGCTGTACACAAGGTACTCAAGGCATAAAGCAGATAATATATCATTGGGATGTCAGTAGCTCCATGCCTGTGCTCTCAGTTAGCAAAAGTAGGGTTATTTTTTTTTTCCCTCTTGACAAGTCTCTGCTCTTTTCCTCTGAAATCTGCTTTTAGAAAACAAATGTTTGATAAAACTTTTACTGGGTCTGCAAAACCATGTGATTGGGAAAGGAGCTGCCAGGATGGAGAGGTGTGGAAACTTTTGAGCCTGAAATAGAATTGTGTCAGGGCTTAACAACTGGTATTTTATGTATGTTCTTGCACCAAGCAGTGTCTACAGACCACCCATCTCCAGACAGGGTTTTCTTTCAGGAACTTGGGGGTGGTTTTTGCCCCTGTACCATGACCAGCATCACTCACTGGTTGGTTATACATTGAGGATGGTATTTTTCAGCTTTTTCTTGCTTTGTCTTACCCTTAATTTATTTCCTTTATTTCACCCTGATTTGTCTAGATTTTTTTTTCCTTTACTTGGTTAAAGGGCTGCAAGCCAGCATCTCTTCAGCATTCTCTGGTGGCCCCTCTCTAGCAGTGGTTCTGGGATAGTTTGTGCAGATGCCATGACTGGAGGCACTCCAGTACCTGAGAGAGTAACTTCAAATCCTTTCTTTCCTCTTGCAGCTGCCTCCAGAGCCTCAGTGAAGGTGATGTTGCAAGGGCTGGGATCTCCTCCTGATACCCAACATGATGTTTAGGAGAGTGCTGTGACACAGCAGGGCACAGCAGCCTCATCAGGGTATGGTGTCACTGTCATTCACACCAGTCTCTGCCCTTTTCCAGGTTGTCACCTATCAGTCCTGTAACTAATACAAACTAAATACAAAACAAGCCTTGTATTTAGAAAAATAATACAATATTGTCATGGGGACTCTTTTCAGCTCTTAAATAGACTTTTATTTGGGGTTAAGGGTATGTCTAGCCTACTTTCAGAGGTGATGGAACAGTTCAGTTCTGCAGCAGATGGGTCTCTCCTGAGTTAAGACTTGACCAGGATGCTGTTCTTGCATCCCAGGAGCTTCCTGCAGTGTCAAGAAATGTTTGTTGGTTGTGTTTGAATACTGACAGTGCCATTTCCCTGAGAGTCACCAGCTGGAACATCACATAAAGCATGTGGCAGCTTTAAACCTTGGGTGGTGATTCCTATTTCTATACAGAAGGCACTGTTATGTGTAATTCCATTTCTGGGATTTTACAAGTCAGTCTCATACTAGTGATCTTTTCCGTGACACTTTTTTTGTCCTATTCTTTTTGAGAGAGGTTAAGAAATCCTTCCTTAAATATTACTGACTTAAGATGATCAGGGCAGAAAAATTAATATTCAGGACAAGGTGATTATTAATTATTCAGATTAGAAGAGAATGTAGCAGCTGCTTTCAAAACCACATGGAGGTGTTTTGGGTAGAAAAACAGTGATACTGCTTTTCTATACTTCAGATTTCCTTATGCTTCTGTTTTGGTAAAGGCATATTTGTTATCTACCTGTTGGGGAAAATA
This sequence comes from Passer domesticus, assembly GCF_036417665.1. Lineage (NCBI taxonomy): Eukaryota > Metazoa > Chordata > Aves > Passeriformes > Passeridae > Passer > Passer domesticus. Next base: position 2,926,400 of record NC_087497.1, on the reverse strand, counting down.
CTGTTGCAGAAGACAATGCTGCTGGTTCTGGAATTTGAAATTTCACATGCAAGATATTTCACATGCACGTTGGGTTCTGCTTGCAGGCCATATCTGGTGCTTTGTTCCCTACCTTTATAATAGCTCTTGAAATTTCAGAAGCTGTTGCCTTGATTATTCTGTGTACTTTAAATCCCCATTGCCTGTCCATCCAGAACTTTTGGGGTATAGGAAGGAGAGCTGGCCTTTCTAGAAGATGTGATTCAGAGTTAACAGGGACACTTCTAGTCTTCATTAGCTTGGCTGGTATTCTGAAGAACTACAAAGACACATGAGCTTTAATTCTTCTTATTCTGCTTCCTCCCACCCCCCCACCCGCCACCTTCTATCCAGTAGTTAGCTCACATGCCATGTGTCCTGCTAGGTTGATGTTTCTGGATATGAGCAAAAATTAATTATTCTGGTTTAAAAAATAAAAGAAGTTAGAAAATACTCATTCTTGACTGACCTGAGGAAAGGCAGAAAGTCCCCATGAGTCAGTGGTATCACTGTGGGTGGCATTTTACAAGATAGCAAAGGTAGTTACAGTAATTCTGGGAATTATTAGTCTGTATGATAGCTATCCAGCCCCTAAAGAATTTAACTTTATGCTGAATAAAAACCAGCACCAAGTTGCCATCTCTAATGAATGAAATTATTTTTTTATGGCTGCAGTTGTAAAAACCCCAAATATAACAGGTCTTTACTGAAATTGTAGTTTTCACTGAAATACTGGCAGAGTCCAGTATTATGTCATACAGCTTCTTTGTCCAGTGAGGGAAGTAAAAAGTGGACTAGATTTGTCATATTAAACCTTAATCAGAGATGACAGCCCTTTGGGTAAGGTCTGACAGGTACTGACAGATTTTAGAGCTGAAAGGCAGCAGAAGGTGCTGTGGGCTCTTGGTACATATGTGAAATGGGGGTCTCCTCGAGCCAGGTCTCATAAGCTCTTGGAGATCTATTTCACACCTAAGATAGCTACTTTAGAAGACATAAAACTAGTAGAATAGCTTCTGTAGTAGTGTTAGGAACAGAAAAGTTTTAATATAAGACAAAATAACAAAACTCTTTACGAAGAAAAACCGAGCTAAGTGCAAAAAGTTTTTGCTCTTAGTAAAACACTTTACAAAAGCAATTAGTTTATTTGTTTTCTTCTTTTTCTGGTAAATTGCTCAAGCCAGACTTTTTGCCTCCTGTCCTGTTAACTATCTTTAAGTTTGAAATGAAGTCTCCCAAGTCTTCTGAGGTGTCTTTTCACCTAATTAAAAAGAAAAACTTCTAAGCTCTTTTCCTTTTTAAAAAGACAAAAGATAGTTTTGTCACTCTGTCAACAAAAAACAACATTCTTATACATGTGGTAAGCAAGACAAGCATTCCCTGGGCTGTTGTTCAGCCCAGAGCTGTGTGTCAGCCTCTGGTTCTGCCCAGGCTTCAGTCCTGTTCCTCACTCTTCCAGAGCCCCCTGGAACAGGCCCGTGGTCACAGGTGACAGAGCTGCCAGGCCCAAGAGCTGTGGAAGTGAGTTGTGCTCTGCTCCTCACCTGTCCCAGGTGTCAAATAAAACTGGTTGTGACTTGACAGTGTCAGGTTAAACATGCTTTGATTAGCAGTGCAGGAGTTTGCATAAAGTGACACCTCTCAGCTGGTGTCAGCTGTAATGAAAGTGCACAGTCTTCTCACTGGCCATAGGTCAGCTAATTTATAATAACAGATTTATATAATATATAATAACAGATCTGTTAGTAAAGCAGTGACCAGGTCATTCATCTGCCTGCATTCATCTTGTGCTTGAGGTGCTCTGAGGTCATCAGGCATTCTGGGACATACAGCCCTGGTTTTACTGGGATTTGTTTGTTATCCAGCTAGGGATTGATTCTCAGTCCAAGATCTGAAGAAAATATATTTATAGCAATGAGATATCTTCATGATCTTATTCATTTTCTCCTGGAGCTACCTTCAGCAGTTTTGGTGAAGTCCTCACAGGTCCTTGCTTGACCTCCCAGATTCTTTCTTTTTGAGCTTAGTCAGAAGTTGTCTGTCCAGGCAAACTGTCTCCACCTTGCATTTGCTCATTTTCTTGCTTCTTGGGCTGGACTGGTCTCTTGTGCTTGGGGAAGCTGTCCTTGATCATCAAACATTGCCTCTTCAGGCCCCCCCTAGCACTGTACAGATCAGATCAGCCTTCTGAACAAACTGTAAGCTGGCTATTTATTTTGTTAGTTGTCATCTTCTCCTGGGACCTTGAACTGAGTACAGTTGAGTACTGAAGGAGTTCCTCTAATAGAAGTATAGGTGCATTTTGTGGCAGCCTCTGGTGGTAGTTGTGTGACTTCTTGAGATTGTATGAGTCAAATCCTTTATTGAAAATGGAATTTAGAACTGCATAAAGTCAGTAATTCTTTTTTGTGGTTAATGTGATGCAGATTTGCTGTCTGATTGAGAGAAGTTTAAAATGTTCAGTCTTCTGTTCAGGAAGTGTCCTAATCTATTAGGCTATGTTTGAAGTGGCTTTTAGGAATTCAGGGCAGCGTGTCCTGCTGTTGGGAAGCTTGTTTTTAAAACCATGGAAGTCAAACAGCATTTTTTTTTCTGTCTGGAGCTGCAGCTCTAGAAGTTTGTGACCTGTTTAATTATTTCCAGAAACACAAAAATGTATATGGGCTGTGAGATTTCAGGTACCACACTCTGTGTGGTCTTCAGGGGAAAAGCTGTTTAGTCTCACTGCAGGTTGTATCCTCAGGAAGAGAGGAGGGAATCAATTGTTCTGCTTGGCTGATGTTTCTGTAAATCCCTGTGCTTTGGTTTGGTCACTGAAAGGTAGCAGCAGTTCTGTGTTCTCCTGCCCTGTGAGTGATGCATGTTGGCTCTGTCTAGCAGGAGTTGCCACATGATTTCTGGGCTCAGTGGGAGTTGTTTTTCTTGAGGATGAAGTTGTTCTTTCCAAGTCTTCCTTTTGTGAAAACAGTTCTTTCCCCATTAAAATTTTCCCCGCTGTGTTTCAAAATCAAATTGAACAAGCATTGCATAAGAACTGAGAAAACAAGCATGTGTCATCGGTCAGGCAGAGTGAGCTGCAGGCACTCAGAGCACTGATAGCCCTTCAAGGATCTAAAAATTGTGGGGAACTTCTTGTCAGTGGAACAGGCATTGCTTAGGAGAAAACTAGATTTGTATTTCTATGTCTGATTTCAGTTATTTTCTCACTGTGTTTGTTTCTTATTTTATTTCTCACAACACAGGGGTTTTTTTCCATTTTAAAGTTATGAAATTTTAATCAAACCATGATTTTTTAGTCCTACAGGACAGCATTTGGAGGCTTGTCATGACCATCCATACCTTCAGAAATACGGCATACAAAATGCCTTCCTTGTAACTTTTATAATGTTTAATTCTGAAATTTCCTGGCTGATAAAGAAGGGAAGAAGGAGCATGGAGAGAGAGCAGGGACTCATCCAGCAGCACTCATCACAGGTTTATTTGTCTGGTTGTCACAGTATTTTTCAGATACCTGTGTGTGTTGTACCCAGTGGAGTATCAGTGTTTGCCGTGAGCTCTGCTGAATTTGCAGTGCATAGTAATGTCAATATCTGTCTCTTCTGCTTTTGTTTCTATTTGGTTATTCTAATTAAATCTAAAAAAAGAAAGAGGGGTAGATCTGCCTTGCTGCACTGTGCCAAATTCTGCTCCTCTGTCAGGAGCTGTCATGTGCTGAGTGGCATGGAGGGAAAACATTGTGGGGAAAAGCTCTGCTCCACTTGGGTGATGTCTTGGATTGTTTTGGCTGCATGCTGTGATCCTGTGTGTGTGTAATGCAGCAGCATGGGGCACATTGTTGTGAGAAAGCCCACCAGATAATATGGGAACACTATACTATTCTGCTGCCTAATTCATGTATTTTTGTAAGGTGGTGGTCCTTGAACAACCAAGGGGTGAAAATAACTGTACAGGTGACTTGTGCAAAAAACCTGCACAAAACATTGCAGCCATTGCACAAAAGACAATAAAAAATGTTTCTATAAATACATACTACACCACTTAGACAAGTCTCTGGGGCCATGCAGGATCCAGTCAAGGGCACTGCAGGAGCTGCAGATGTGCTCACTGAGCCACCTTCCATCACTTCCCAGCCTTCCTGGCTAACCAGGAAGGTCCCACTTGACTGGATGCTTGCAAGTGTAATGCCCATCTAGAAGGAGGGTCAGAAAATGGATCTGGGGACTGCAGCCTGCCCTCAGTGGAGTGGAAGGCTGTAGAACAGACCATCTCCCATGGCATCATGTGGCACATGCAGGACACCCAGGGCTCGGTCCCAGCCAGCAGACCCTGCCTGACCAACCTGATCTCCTTCTGCAAGGTGACTTGCATTGTGGATAGGGGAAGGGCTGTGGATGTGTCCCCCTGAGCCTTAGTAAACCCATTTCTCCTGGAGAAAGTGGCTGCTCAGGGCTTGGGCAGGTGTGTTCTTTGCTGGGTTTAAAACTGTCTGGGTGGCTGGGCCCAGAGAGTGAGGGGGAATGGAACCACATCCCTGTAGGGCTGGGCACTGGTTCCCCAGCGTTCAGGACTGGGACCAGTCTTCCTTAATATCTTTATGAATGTTCTGGACAAGGGAATGGAGTGCATCCTGAGCACAACAATCCCATGGAACACCCCAGCCTGGGAGGAAGGTGGTGGGAAGGGGGCCCATCAGGAAAGGACCTGGGCTTGCTGGTTGACAGCTGCTGAACATGAACCATGTGTGGAGGTGGCCAAAAATGCCAGGGGCATCCTGGCCTGTGTGAAAAATGTGTGTCAAGCAGGAGTAGGGAAGTGATTTCCCCCTCTTTTGGGTTCTGTTTTGGGCCCCTCACTACAATACAGATATTGAAGGGCTGGAGCATGTTCAGAGAAGGGAGCAGAGCTGGGGAAGGGGCTGAAGCACAGGTCTGATGAGGAGAAGCTGGTGTGGCTCAGCCTGGAGAAAAGGAGGCTTGGGAGGATCTTCTTGCTCTCCACAACTCCCTGACAGGAGGATGGAGCCAGGTGGGGTCAGGCTCTGTTCCCAGGGGACAAGGGACAGGAGAAGAAAAAATGGCCTCAAGCTGTGCCAGGGAAGGTTTAGATTGGATATTTGGGAGAATTTCTCCCCTGAAAGGGATGTCCAGCCCTGGCACAGGCTGCCCAGGGCAGAGGTGGAGTCACCATCCCTTGAGGGGTTTAAAAGACAAGGCACTTGGGGACATGGGTTAGTGGTGGCCTTTGCAGTGCTGGGTATTGGTTGGACCTAATGATCTTGGAGGTCTTTTCCAAAATAAATGCTCCTATGATTTTATTCCAATTCTGTTTAATAGATGTAATTTCATTGTCCCAATCAAAACTTTGTTGTTAGGGAAACAGTGACTGTTTTAAAGTAATATAAAACTATAGTCAATTAGCTTTTTTTTTCTAATCAGTATAATTACTGCATGTTGGTTTTATCACAGTATCCTGACTTTAATTATTTGCAGCTTGGGAGAACTGTTTCTTGCATGAAACTTTATATTCAAAGCCAAGGCAGATGGGCTTGAAAAGCACAAGCTGAAAGTAAATAGCAGTCTATCCAGGTGCTGCTCATAGCAGGCAGCTTTCAGAAATTCTATCCAGAGTATCTAGTTTGAGAAAGTCTCACCAAGCTGGGCTTTGTATTTTAGGATTTTTAAAACAGGATTTAGTGCAAGAAGCTGGAGATCACTTGCCAGGGCTTTTAATGGTGAATTATTGGCATCAAGATGTGCAGAGCAGAAGGCAGCTGCTGAGAGTGATTCTGCAGCCCATACCTCTGCTCTGATGTCTCCTGGTTTGAAGTTTAGATAATGTGGCTCCTTAAATTGAGCAAACAAAATAAAATGACACAAACCCAATTTCTTATTATTTTGCATTGTTGGTGCTCCATGCAAGTTGGAATTAAACTGGATGCTTATTCAAAACAAGTCTAGATCAAATAAAATCTGGTGTTTAATTCACATATTACAGAATATATTTCAATAATTTTCAGGTAATTAACAAAAATCATCCCATAAAGCAAAAAAGTGTGGTACTTTGCTGGTTTCCAGAAGCAGAACAATGGACTAAGTTTTCTGAATGTTTCTTTGATTGCAGCAGCTCATTTAATGGTTTCTTGCACACTTTCTTCCATTTTGTACTGTTTTTCTCATTCACAAACCCAGTGGCCCACAGAAGCATTCTCACATCCTGAATCTTTGATACCTCTGCTGTTGTGTTCACTTAGGGTTTAAAAATGTTCTGTAGTAATGTGTAAAACAAATATAAAGCTTACCTGAGGTGCAGTTGAGTTTTATACAAGTTAAAATCTAATTTTGAGATTTGATCTGCAAAAAAAGCCAAAACAACTAAAAACAAAACAAAACAAAAAAAAACCAAAAAAAACCAAAAAAAACCCACAAAAAAACAAACAAAAAATTCCCCCAAAACTCCCAACAAAAAAATCAGTGTTGTGTATATTCAGTTTTTAAAAACCACCTTTGTAGCTGGTGAGCTGCTGGCTCAGTATACCCCTCTGAGGCAGCTCAGGCTGAGCAAGTGCAAGATGCTGGGTTTGATTTTTGGGAAAGCCAAGCTCTGGGTGGTTCAGAGCTCTCGTGCTGGGTGAGGAGGTGTCCAACAGCCCCTGGAGGGGCTCGGGGCCCTGGGGCACGTACCCACCAAGGGCTGGGGGCAGCTGGGCATTAGCTGTGGTGGAAAGGCTGTTAGGGAGGTGAGTGGGGCAGGAGCAGCTGCTCCCTGCATCCTGGTGTGCCTTCAGCCTTGGAGCTGGCAGCAGCTTCACTCAGTGCAGGAGGAGAGAGGCAGGGAGAGTTCCTGCCATGATCCAGGGAATTTCTGTTCCCAGCCACAAGAGGATGTGTGCCTGCTCTGCATGAGAACCTGGTGGCTGGGTGGGTGATACAGGTGAAAAGGCTGTTGTATATTTATCACTGTCATGTCTCTGCTTCATCAAAGTGGAACATCAAGTAGATGATAAAATTATGGTTTCATTTACCATGGCTGTGGCTGAAAAGGGATATCCTGCTGCTCTGCTTGCATGCTTTTCCTGACCCTCATCCTGCTGGCTCCCCTGGAGCAGGGCTGTGCAGAGCCAGAGCTGATCTTTCTGTCATCAGCTTAGCAGAAAGACTGTGCTTGGGTCTCTGGTTTTTCTTTGCTTTCTCTCTCTTCCCTTGGCAGATCCTACATCCAGGCTGCTGTTCAACCTCACCAGCCTCTGGTGGCAGGAAGAAGGGAGTGTCAGGCAGGCAGGAGTGGGGTGCAGGAGGCTGGGACAGGCAGGAGGTTGGGAGAGGCAGGAGTGGGGTGCAGGAGGTTGGGAGAGGCAGGAGTGGGGAGCGGGAGGTTGGGAGAGGCAGGAGTGGGGTGCAGGAGGTTGGGAGAGGCAGGAGTGGGGTGCGGGAGCCTGGGAGAGGCAGGAGTGGGGTGCGGGAGTTTGGGAGAGGCAGGAGTGGGGTGCGGGAGGCTGGGAGGGGCAGGAGTGGGGTGCGGGAGTTTGGGAGAGGCAGGAGTGGGGTGCGGGAGCCTGGGAGAGGCAGGAGTGGGGTGCGGGAGTTTGGGAGAGGCAGGAGTGGGGAGCAGGAGGCTGGGAGAGGCAGGAGTGGGGTGCGGGAGGCTGGGAGAGGCAGGAGTGGGGTGCGGGAGTTTGGGAGAGGCAGGAGTGGGGTGCGGGAGGTTGGGAGAGGCAGGAGTGGGGTGCGGGAGCCTGGGAGAGGCAGGAGTGGGGTGCGGGAGTTTGGGAGAGGCAGGAGTGGGGTGCGGGAGCCTGGGAGAGGCAGGAGTGGGGTGCGGGAGTTTGGGAGAGGCAGGAGTGGGGTGCGGGAGCCTGGGAGAGGCAGGAGTGGGGTGCGGGAGTTTGGGAGAGGCAGGAGTGGGGAGCAGGAGGCTGGGAGAGGCAGGAGTGGGGTGCGGGAGGCTGGGAGAGGCAGGAGTGGGGTGCGGGAGTTTGGGAGAGGCAGGAGTGGGGTGCGGGAGGTTGGGAGAGGCAGGAGTGGGGTGCGGGAGGCTGGGAGAGGCAGGAGTGGGGTGCGGGAGTTTGGGAGAGGCAGGAGTGGGGTGCGGGAGGCTGGGAGAGGCAGGAGTGGGGTGCGGGAGGCTGGGAGAGGCAGGAGTGGGGTGCGGGAGGTTGGGAGAGGCAGGAGTGGGGTGCGGGAGGCTGGGAGGGGCAGGAGCTCTCCCTTTCCCACACCACTGTCAGCTGCTGCTGGCCCTGGCTGGGGTTGCCCTCACCCCTTTTTCCCAGCTGTGGAGCTCAGTGCCTCCATTCCACCCAGCTGCTTGGTCTGTGGAGCCACACACCCCTCGAGTGGGAGGTGTCCTCTGCCCCTGCTGCTGTTTCTGCAGGTACAGGGAAGGCATGAAGCCACCCTAGGCCAAGTTCTCACTTCCCTGGGAGAAGGCATGAAGCCACCAGAGGTCAAGTTCTTCCTGCCCTTAGTGCAGGCACTTTCTGTTTGTTTGCTTTGGTTCAATCATCTGCTTCCAGGTGCTACAAGGTGCCCAGATTATTTGGAAAGAGTATTTTCTTCACACATGTGAGATATTCTGGTGGGACTCTGAGAATCGTTTTGTCTTTGTAATTATTTAAATCCTTCTGAAAACCAAAATTGAAGAACTACTCACAGCTTTTAAGCAAAGCATGGCATGGGAAGTTACTGCTGTATGCATCAGTGGAATGTAAAATATTTTTACATAGTGAGTTATGTTTGGGAGTCTTCTATGAACAACAAAACAGTGTTAAAGAATAGAAGTGAAGGATGAGGGATAGGACCTCTTGGTATGAATTACAAATCTTGCTCTTGGCCACTGTATTTTGTACTCCTTTGTATAATCTCTAAGTGGCAGAGTTTTTTTTCAGTCCTAATTTTTCTGTTATTTTTACAAAAAATAACTAATAATTTTATGAAAAATAACTATTTAAAGTAAAACTGACTGAGACTGGTGGAGAAACAACTGCAAAGGTGACAGTAGTGCTTTGTATTGTAGACTTGTGTGTTGTGAATAGGGTCATTTCCAAAGAACCTGAATTAAGGAAAAGACAATTGTGAATTCAGTTGACTTAGAATTCAGGCAATAACTGTAAGTAGCTTTGATTAGGGGTGGCAGCCTTGCAAAATCCTCAAACCCTCACTGAAATTTTATCTTGGTACATATAATACACCTTGGAACGTAAGACCTGCCCTCAGATGAGGGAGAAACCTCTTGTGTTTTCGTGGTTGAATTGAAGTTACTCCAGGCTGCGTAGCATCCCTGTGGCTGGCACGTGGGGCCGGGCTGCGGGCAGGTGCACGTGCTGCCAGGGTAAGTAGGTCTGGCAGGAGCAGGGAGGGGACAGAGCCGTGGTTTCCAGGACACCACAAAGTTCATTCTCTAAACTAGTTCAGTCACTTTGTGGGGGGATAATCCCACGGTTTGGGGGTGCCCGAGTACTCCGGGCAGGGTGGGTGAGCAGAAGGTCCTGGAGGAAGGAGTGGTGTGTAGAACAGCCCTTTCACATTTCTGCAGACACTTAGAGCTACGCTTCTGTGGCTGTGGAGGCAGGAGCAGGATTTACCTCGGCACAGAAAGTCTCTGGGTTTAACTTCTCCAGCCCACTAAGTGTTTTTCGTCTTTTATTCTGATTTCTGCAGTCCCCTGAAGTTGTGCTGTGTGGGCGTGTGGCAGAGGAGGCAGCTCAGGAAAAGCTGCTCTGAAGAGGTTGGGGTTGGTTTTAATAAAGTGGCTCCAAATGAGATGCAGAAAGAACAAAAACACAGATCATACTGCTTGTGCACATCAGGTGGGCAGAGGGGGAAGCCAGGAGGACACAGGCCTTTATCTTTGCCCAGCAAATCGCAAAAGTTAAATCAGGTTGTGAAAATATTGTGCAAAATTTCTTTTTCATTATTTTAAGCCCCTGGAAGGCAGCAGCTTTTTGATGTCATATATAAGATTTCTCTGCTAAATGCTTCCACAATAAAAATTCTTTTATAAAATGTCATCAATCTTCTCTTTTTGAAAGGTGCAGTTGAAATAATGAACTTGCTTTGTCAGTTTGGTGGGGAACAGCACTGTGTGTAAATGCATTTAGGTGTGCAGTCTTGTCCTGATTTTTTTTGATTGTTATATAAATGTTCTAAATTAAAACAGGTTAGATTGAATCATGCTGTTTACTGACCTAGTAGACCAGACTTGATCATTTAAACTGTCTTTAAAATCGTGGTGCACGTGTCTGATTAGTGTGTTAGCTTCTGCAGTCAGCGTGGTCCGAGTAAATGATGTAGAAATGTACCATGTGCATGAAAAATCTGTATCTTCAAAGCTTAAAGCTAAATCCCTTGTTTATGAAATCTTTCCGTATATGAATTTTGTATTTTATTTGGGAGATGGCCACACGAGTTTCATGGGAGGAGTATATAACAATTAATATTCTCTGATAGCCTACATGATAAGCCCCCAAAAAGTACATAAAGCCATGAACACCTTTTTTTGACAGGGCTTGAAGACTGCTGAGGAACACACGATTTGAATCATTTAAGCATTAAAATAGTAATACCCATGGAAGAGTCACAAGACTTACCCGAGCAACCAGTAAGTACATTTTAAAAAGACTGAAAATCTAAAACAAGTTAGCTCACAATTTTGGTATACAGTTATTTTAACTAATAGTGGAAAAGAAGGCTTATACTTTGTGTACTTATCCAGAGGACAAAAAGCATTTTGTTGTTCATAAAATGTGCTGTACAATTAATTTACTATAATTGTACAGGCAGTAGTAAGAAAGGAATAATTATATATTCTTGAACTTCATGATGTTTCTATGCAAAGTGATTACTTGTTATGCTCAGAAAACCAGACTTATCTCAAGCCTGTTGTAGAGAAAATAAAATCCACTATTTTAGGGATAAATTCAGTATGCTGGGTATTACAGAGTGTATAGTCTTTAATTCTTCTAATGCTTGAGATCTTGAAAAGATCCTGTGATTCATTGTTTCCACAAGTGGAAGGCATTTTTAAATGACTGATGTAACAGCAGGTTGGGGTAGGGAAGCCTGTCTGAAGGTTAAACTTGCTACATGTATGTGAAGTATTTGCAATAGTATTTGCATTATCAATAATGGATAATAGCACAGAAGCATTGGATAGAGAATTATCAATACAGTATGAGATTAATTAAATTGTGTATCTAAAACATAATGGCGTAGGAATTAAGCAGAAATGTTTGTATTAACGTTCTGTTCCCAAAATAAACCTGGCACAAACTCAACAAGAACTTGCCAAGTTACAATGGGAGTGATGCTTGTAATCTTGGAGACCTTGTCAAATGCACACAGAAACAGAATAATGTGCTTGAGGGCACTTTGGGTGTTGTAATTGAAAATATTTTGATGCCTTTTTTAATGTGAGAATTTAATATTCTGCAGTTAAACTAGTTAGAAAATACATTGTAATGTCATTTATGCTATTTTATGACTTAGGAACAAAGTCAAATGAAAATGGAAATGTAAAATTATTCAGAACCTGGCTTGCCACAAGCTGCAGATGATGGGCCTGAGTAATATCCACAAATGTGAAATTAAGCAGCAAAATCATACAGTTTTTACTCCACCTATTTGAGGAGTTTAAAAATTAATTGCCTGTACTAAAAAAGGAAATCTCTCCAAATACATCCTAATATAATGAAAACTGTCTTTATTCTTTAGGGCATGAGAGATAGGGTACAGCTGATTTTCAGTGGTGTGTCTTTTAGGCAGATTCTGCTGTAATATTCAGTTAAAGATTTTCTTGGTAATTTTTTTAAGAATACCAGTGATACCAGTCAGTGATTCTGTGACAGAACATGAGACTAGATGGATGATAATGAATGAGTGAGGTAATAATGGCATGTTCTTGCAGGAGAAACTCACCCTGGCATCCTTCTGAGAGTTTCACAGAAATGTTTGTAGCCTGCAGAAACCAAATTTGTGTTCCAGCCAGTGCTGTGTGTGGTGTAATACCCTGTACAGGAGCAGGATCCAGCTGGCACCTACAAAATGAGAAAAAGTGCTGTACTGGTTTTAGTCAGAAGTCAAAACTCCTAATTTGTTACAGGAAAAGCATTAATATTCCTATCTTTATACAATATTAAAATACAGGGGGAAAGAGCAAAATTTGTGGCTGTAGTGCTGAATCTGTGCACAGTAGGATTTTCTTAAAATTTGTGACTGTTTTATTCAATTTCCACAAAATTGTCCTTCCCAGTCATTTCTTTGGGTGTATATCTCAGCACCTGTTACTAATGTAACTAACAGGAGTAGTTATTCAGTAATTCTGCTATACAATATACTGATGAGTTCTGGAGTGCAGGACAAGGCTGTGAGTTTAGGCACCATTGTGAACCCTCCAGCTTGTGTTAGCTGTAGCTCTGAACATTTTTTCTTTGCAGGTGAAAAAAGCCAAGATGCAGGAATCCAGAGAACAGAGCCTGAGGTATGGATTTTAAATTTGATTTTAGTGTGGAACAGTAGTTCTTTATGGTCTTTTACAATTATAAAGCTTTCATTTTAGAAATTTGCCTCTTGATTTATTTTTTTAAAGATCTATGGAAAATATAGTTGTATTTGGATTTGGTATGATTTTGATTAAGTCCCAATAAAAAATAATTAATTAGCCCTATGGTATAAAGCTTTTATAAAAGTGGCACAAAGAGTCTTAATGGCATCAGCAAACCTGTCTTTCACAGAATGAGTCTGAAATAACATGCATTTAATTTGGTGAGACTCAGGATATTTTAATAATATCTGTCCTATCCATACTATTCTTATTGAAACTCTATGGGTTACTGCTTTGAGAAATGAAACTCTTGAATTGTAGCCTCTCTTATTTAAAGCTGTTGTGTGATACTATTTTTAGCCTCAGTAGATGCTTTTTGGTGGGTATTGTATTTAGGAATTAACTATTATTATTACTATTTATATTGAGAATAGCTGTATTAGGATTTATTCTGCTTCTCCTGAGTAGCAGCAAATACAGTGAGGAAAGATTTCTTTTTGGAGTCTCTGCCATTGCAATAAGAGCAAGAAGGAAATGCCATTTCTGCAGGAGTGGCTGTGGTATATTCTCAAAATTAGAATTTTGATTTAATCACACAAGCTCCCTTTTTGGCCATCTGAGGTCAGAGGAGTCAGATCCTAGGGAGGGTTTTTCCCTCTCTTGGGTAGAGAGGGCAGCATGGGCAGGTCTGAACGTGTTGAGGGGCTCTCTCCTCCCCCTCTGTGTCACCCTGCTTCAGCACAACCCACCTTCCCTGAGGCCACAGGGAGCTCAAGATTTGAGTGTAAACATCCTTGGATTTTAAAATTGTGGACATCCAGTATTTAAAAACAGAAGAGAGGGGAGGGATAAAGTTGCATTTCTAACTTGATTAAATATTCTGTTTAAATATTCCAGTTTAAATATTCCAGCTCTGTTTTGATAAAACTGTACATGATTTTAAGTTTGACCAATGGATTAGTTCAAAAGAATTTATTGGACCTATTTCTCCCTTTCCCCTGCACTGCAGGAGGTGGAGGAGGGAGGAAAAAAAATCAGTTTAGTTGAGCCCAGAAAGCAGGGATGGGGGGGAAAGGTGTTGCAAGATTTGGGTTTATTTCTCATGCAGCCTCCTGCTCCCTGTGTAGTTCAGCTCAGTCACCTTTAGGCTCTTCCTGAGAGTTTAATTTGCTCATCCAACACAAAGCTGTGCAGTTGTTTTTTGTTGGGATGCTGAATGGAGTCAGGTGATGGAGGGAGGCAGAGAGCACTATGCTTGGTGCACACCTGAGCTACAAGGAGGGAGTTTCCCCCTGAGCAGCAATGAACAGCTCCTTTGGCTCCGTCACCTTGAGAAACTGCAGTTTCAGAATGTCAGAACAGCACACAGATGGCTCAAAACCTCATGAAAAGCTGTGTTGCAGAAGTAGCAATAATAAAACTAAAGCCTGCAAGGCAGTAATCAAGGACAAAACAGTTTCATTCAGAAATTACCTGTACTTCTTACTCTGTACATGAACAAAGTAACATCATAATGGAACTGAAGCAATGTGGGACAAGTCCAAAATAGTCCAGTAACCTGCAAATATTTAAGTACAAAAGTGACCCCTAGTTCAAGGGTGTTTCAACACTGCTCTTCAGGGAGAAACGCAGCAGTGAGGCAGTGCCCATGGGCAGGGGAGCCTGTGGCAGCAGGGTCACACATCACTGCTGGCAGCACTTCCTTGGCTGCTGCAGCTTGGGGGAATGGAATGGAGATGCCAAGAGGTGTTTCTCACAGAAGCACCCCTGCAGTCCCCCTTTTACTCAAACCCCATATGGTTTGATGTCCAATTCCAGTTGCAGATCTCTCTCTCAGAATCTCTTCATGAAACAGGAAGGAGCACAGGGCTAGGTTTTGTGAAGAGTTAGTTTGCCTTGGTCAGCAAGGTTGAACCCAGGGGTTATGGTACCCAAGGATGTTAATTTAAGAGCTCATAATGCTAATACTGAACCTTTGTTTTCCTGGCAGTCATGTGAGCAGCACAGAAGTCAGCGATCAGAAAACTGAATCTTCAAATCTTGGCTCAAACCTTCCCATGTCCAGTGAGAGTGAGTATCTCTGCAGTTCTCCCGTTGTCTTTCCTCCTCTTTCCCTAGTACCATGCTTCATCACTCACAAGCTTTGTCTCCTCCTTGTAATCCTTAGCCTGCTCTCACTATCAGTTGTAAAGTGAACGTTTGCTGTAGTGTTTACAAAGTGTTAATGCCTGATGCTAAGGAAAATCTATTTCTAACAAATATTTCTGTGCTGCTGCCCCTCAGCTGGCTGTTGGGTGCTTCTGAGTGCTGCTGTGTCTTATCTGCCTCAGACACGATTCTTCTTGAGGGTTGAGTCAATATCAATTGTAATGCCTACAGTAAACATGTTTTATAAATCATTATCTCTACACAGCTGCTGGGTCCTTTGTAGCAATATGTCATACTTTTCATCTTAGACTCTGAATTGTATTGAATGTCTGCAGGAAGCTTTTAGGAAATAAACAGAGAGGAGACAGGCAGGGAATACAAAGAGTGCATACTAAGTGAAAAGTGGACTGTATCCTTTCTCTTGGAAAAAGGGGGCTGCAAGTTACCAGGAAAGTCAGATTCCTGTGTGGAATACCTTTGACTGCCAATACATATTTTGAAGTGTAAGTCAGCTCACCTTAGCTGAAAGTGTGTAAGGTGAAACTTTCCATTGTAATTGATTTAATCATTGCTATTTTAATCCATGTACTGTGGTGTTGCAGGAGTTACAAGAAATTTCATCCTGCAAAACCTGCCTAACTGGATAAGCCATTTACAAATCCTAGAAATCACATGCAGTGTTATTGTGGGATTTTTTCTTTTTTACACCATTGCCTAATTCTTTGTATGCAGTTTTATAAATACAAGTTCTAGAAATATCATTACTGCATAACTATTCAGATGAATATTGACATTCTTAAAAAAAACCCTGCAATCCTAAACATGTGGGAACTGACAAGTGTTAGAGGAAAGCCTTTAGGTCCAAATGTTCCCAGTTTGTGTTTCCTGTTGTATCCTTGTGCTACATGGGCTTCACACTGTGAGTAAAGGCAAACACTGAGGAGCAGAGGAAGGTGATCCATGGATCATTTGGGAGGTTCAGCACGTGTTGGTTTGTACTTCTCAGCTGCTTTTGTTCGGATTACACAAAGAGAAGGTTATAGAGGTGGCAGAATGCACATTAGGGTTAGAGCTGCCTGTGGCACTGTCTTGCTTTCCTTAGTGCAACTCAGGAGGGTTTACAAGAGCAATAATGCAGGTCCAATATGGAAATCCCAACATTTTGAGCACATTATTAGCATTTGGATCAAATCCCAAGGCAGAGTATGCTGTTATCCATGACCTTGTCTCATTTTGAGAGCTGTTAATTAATCTCACTGCAGAGAGAGAGGGAAAATGTGACCCCTTGTAATGGTAGGTGTGGGGAGCAGGGCCCCTGGGATACACAGTTAGCCTGCATTACCTCCTGGGCAAGCCCTGGGTGCTTTGCTTGCAGAGGGGATCAGCTGATCCAGAGCAGTGCAGCTGTGTTTGCTGAGGCTTTGGGTATGGTGCTTGTAGGTCTGAGCTGATAAAGCCATGAGCTTGCAGATGCAGCAGTTGTAGCTGCCAGCAGTGTGCTGCACTGGGGTGGTGGCGTGTGCCAGAGTATGGTTGTGTTTGAGGGTCCCAGGAGCAGGGAAGAGATGAGAATCTTGACTCCATGTTTCAGAAGGCTGATTTATGATAGTATATTATATTAAAATGTTATACTAAAACTATACTAAAAATAATAGAAAGAAGGCTGGAAAGGAAAGGAATGAATAACAAAAGCTCGTGACTCTCAGAGAGTCCACACAGCTGGACCATGGTTGGTCATTAAGCAGAAACATCTCACATGGACCAATCCAAGATGCACCTGTTGCATTCCACAGCAGCAGATAATTATTGGTTTTCTCTTCTTCTGAGGCTTCTCAGCTTCTCAGGAGAAAAATCCTGGGTGAAGGGATTTTCATAAAAATATCACAGCAACACCAGAGAGGCTGCAGTGGCACATTCTGTGCTGGTTCCTGCCCTTTGCTGCTTTCCTAGTCTGATGGACAGCTGAGTGTTTAACCAGGTGATGTGAATCCAAGGGCTGTTTGATGGCTCTTGGATTAAGCCATAGGAGCCCAAGCCCCATCTCCAGCCCAACCTGGAGTGCTGTAACAGAGCTCTCTCACAAGGAGTACCAGAGCCATAGGCTGTGCTGACTGAGAACATTTGGAACATTTCCTCCCTGAGTTGCCAGCTGAGCCACTCTGTTTTACCAGTCTCAGGGTGCCATTACTGTGGGTTTATTGAAGCAGAAAAATGGAAACATCTGGTTAAATGTAATTACCAGATTACTTTAGAGGGATCTCTGAGCCTTGTGCCCTGCAGCTGTGCTTCACTGGATGTGTGTGATTAAGTTCATTGAGCTGGAGCTGTTCCTTTTGCAGGAAAGACTGTTTGCTGGAGCCATGCATGGGTAGAGTATGTAGGGGAAGAGGAAAGCTTGGCAAAACAGATGTTTGGTCTCTGCCCCAGGACACAAATGTTAGAGTTAGTGCAGATGAAGCCCCTTTGGCAAATATGCAGAGTTTTGGGGAGGAATGAAATCAGTTTTTTTTAATGACAATTGCAAAAAATTATGGTACCAGCTGATAAAGAGGAAGAGCACTGTTTCACAGGGGGGAATAGTGTGACTGACTGACCTGGACCTGCTGTGAGCTGGCAAAACATTTTTGTGCCAGTTTAACAGTGTGTTTTTGAGAATTTGCTTTGACACAGATATTCAGGGCACTAAAACACTTTGTAAATACTGTGTGTTGACTAAAATGTACAATGAGTATTGATATTTGTCTTTGTTGGGTTTTGAAAGCACCTCTCTAATTACAGAAACCATTTTTTTTTCAGTTATGACATGCACTGATTATATCCCAAGGTCATCAAATGATTATACCTCACAAATGTATTCTGCAAAGTAAGTCAAGAAATTGTTACTGAGTTCTGTAACTCTTACTTTCTCTGAAATATTTTTTGTATCTTTATGCATTTCTCTAGTGCAATAAATCCCACTATTGGCAGCAGATACTCACTGCTGAGGACACAACTTACAGAATTCACTCTTTAGCTTTAGTAACTGTTGTTTTATGTTTGAAAAGATAAATGAAGCCCTTCAGGTAATTAGCATGATAGTCTTGGTGACTAATGCACATGATATTTGTCAAATAAACAAATTGAACATAAATAATTATAAGGGGAATATAAGATTTTCTTATCATTCACTGTGTTTAGGGATCTTTGTAGTTCTTCCTGTTGGAGCAGGATAGGTTTAACCCCTGCTGCTTGTTTTTGTGCAGTTTCTGTGTGTGTCCCACTGGTCCTTACAGGTACTGCTAGATTCCAGTACCTTCAGGGTCTGGTGTGGGGAGGCATGATTAGTGGGGCTGGCTACTTGTACCTGTTGGAATGGGGAGTGTGTCCCCCCCAGCCCTGGATGGGCAGTGGTTCTCTGGCACCGTGGAGGAGGGAGTTTCCCTGCTGTCACCACAGGAAGCTGGCAGCATCTGTAAACTCAAGAGTCTGCCTTGGGAAGCACAAGGAGCTTATTGCACCAAGAGGACATGTCAGTCTGAGTAGTTTCTCCT
Source organism: Passer domesticus (assembly GCF_036417665.1). Taxonomy (NCBI): domain Eukaryota; kingdom Metazoa; phylum Chordata; class Aves; order Passeriformes; family Passeridae; genus Passer; species Passer domesticus. Next base: position 2,908,167 of record NC_087497.1, on the reverse strand, counting down.
TTCTGGAGCAATTTTTGAATGTGTCTTATGGTTTGAAGGCTGAAAGCTGCATAATGTAAACAGTTCTCTCTGACTTTTGTTCTCTCTTTTCACCAAGGCCATATGCACATATCCTTTCTGTACCAGTATCAGAAACAATGAGCCCTTACCCTGCTCAGCCTCAGTACCAAGCACTGCAGCAGTCCCAGCCCTACACCATCTACCCCCAGACCACCCAGACCTACGGACTACCTCCTTTCGGTAAAAAGTGACTTCTCAAAGATTTCTCTGTGCCTGCAGTTACTGTTTTATGTCTATTAAAAAGCCAGTGTTAAACGTAACCACTTATGCTGGAGAGAAGTTTGTAGGAGAGCACATGCATAGCTTAAATTGTAGGTGGGCACTGATCGCTTGATGGGGCTTCAGTTTAAAAAATAAGAGTTTTTACAAAGCTGTTACTTTGGATCTCCCCATGAAGTGTGCCGTATAGTTCTTGGTTTGGGATCATAATTATCTCTAGTTGTGGTATAGCTGTGTTTGTGCAGTTTCCTTCTTAGTGAAATGACACAACACCCCATACTACAACTTCTCCTTTCTCCTTTCCTTGTTGTTGTCCACAATTAAGACATTTTTATTTCATCTTTCACCAAATGAGAGCTCATGCTAAAATGTCTCCAAGTTTACTAGGCAGATAATTTGCTTAATTTGCTCTAATAACTGAGCCCTTTTGATAGCTATTCCAGTCTCTGCAAATGCAGCTCCCAAAAATGGAAGGGAGCAGAGGCTGTTTTATCCCTCAGCAGGGAACACTGATGAGAGGGGAGAGCATCCCACCACCATGCATTGAACCTGGGGGAGCACCCTGGCTGCCTGTGGAAGTGGTGGAGTCACCACCCCTTGCAGAGGACATGGTTTGGTGGTGGACATGGTGGTGCTGGATTCATGGTTGGACTTGATGATCCTAAAGGTCTTTTCCAACTTTTACCATTCTGTGATTCTAAATACATGTCTCAGGGGCTTGTGGTTGTACTGCACAGTGATATGCACTGAGCCTCTTGCAGATTTATCTGCAATGCTAAAATCTCAGTACCTTGATGTGTGTAAGGATGAATTTTTCTCTAGTTAAAGAATTAGGTGCCTTTGAATAAAAACAGCTACATTTCTGGCTTTTGTTAGCTGCTGACAGAGCATGGCCTTTTGTAAAGGTTACAAAACAATTGATTTGTCATTATATATTTGAAAGATGGTGTAGGAAAGATAATAAATCCAGACTTGGCTTTGTTAAACATAAGTTAAATTACTAATACTGTAATTACTGATGGTTGCTGGAACATACTCCTCCTCACTGGGTGCCTGCACTTTGGTTTCAGTGCCTTGTTGTCTGTTTTTTGCTGTTTCTGAACAGTGGCTGATGGTTTCCTTTGCTTCATTTATTTGGTGTTTTTTGCTAGTGTGTTGTGCATGGTGCACTGAGGCTGCTTCATGTGCTGTTGTGTGTCACATGTTGGTATTTTTAAAGCCAAATATTTGTAATTGTGTGGAGTGCTCCAGTGAAGTTGTTTAAAAAAAGTGATTTAGACTTCTCTAATTCTAGAAGGAGGGAGGGAAGGTGTAGGGTTTTTTTTTTAGTGTATTGTGTGTGTGATGTTTTGTTGGTTGAATGAGTGGTGGCTATATTTGGGGAGAGTGTTCATTTTTTTAAAAGCAAAGGGTCTGGAGTGCAGGGGTACTGAGCTGCTTCAGTATTATATTCTGAATGTAACATTAGAAAGTCTTCTGAAGACCTGGAAGGAGATCTGCATTTTCTATTGATTTCAAAGGAGATTTCATCTTTAAAATATCCAAAATGTCATCAGTTACTGAAATGTCTGATGTTAATTTTGAGGTCTGTTGTTAAACACCTGAATTTTTAGTGTGAAATCAAGTGTTAGGAAGATGTTAAAAGTCATTATTTCTAGTAATGAAAATCACAGTGGAGTGGTACCTGCTGAGTTATGCTGAGAAGATGGACTTTGCATGGTTTGATGGAGAGGTAGAAGGGAGAGGATTGAACATGCACACTGCTGAGGGAATTCTGGAAATTGTTTCTGCTCACAAAACCTCCAGTGAGCAGGTGAGGGCCAACAACTTGGTGACATGTTTTACCAGCACCAGAGGGCTTGTTACAGAGGTTGGTGTGTCTTTCTACCTTGCATTTGTTTCTATGCCAGAAAGAAGGCACCATGAGTTCTCTAACTGGAACAAACCAGCATGAAATTCAAGCAAGCTGACAAACACCAGCATAGTCTGGAGGTGGCTGAAGTCAGGATGCTCCTTTTAGAGAAGGGGTTGACCTGTGCTGTTGCTGATTTGTCACCTCTCTTGGTGTTCACTGCATGGTTCTACATGGGATGTCCTTGTGGTCTGGAGAGATTTTATTAAAGAAGCGTTAAAGGAAGAGTAATGGCATCCAGGCTGCATTTGTGTAGCTGTAAGCTGGTGTTAGAAGCACCATGGATGTGATGGCTTACATTAACTCAAGAAAAACCTACAGGTGCTGGGGTGTCCTGTGTGGGGCCTTTCCATGTCTGTGGATGTGTGCTGGGACATTCTGTGACATGCAGTGCTGCCATTGGACAGGGAGCAGTCTCATTCCCCCTCTCACAGCTTCTCCTCCATCATCCTTGAGGCTGTGATGGGAGGCTAGCTTATGATGCTTCCTGCAGAACGAGAGGGGAAGGACGTTTGCCACCAGTCCAGGAGTGTGCCTGGGTACAGAAAGCATATAGGACATGTGTGTAACAGCAAGACAGTCATGGAAGATGCCTTAGCACAGGACCTGAATCAGCTCCTGCACTGCCACCACCTCTGTGTGTCTGACCTGCTGCCACTGTCCCTGTGCTCATTGTCCCCCAGCGTCCAGGGTGGGTTTCTGTTTCACTGTCAGGTTGTTTGGCACTTCTGCATGTCGTGTGACCATCACATTGTGCTGCTGACTGCTCCTTGTCCCTCTCTTGTGCCCTAAGGAGCTTCTGGTTACTATCCCATGTGAAAACTGCTCACCCTTTTGGAGATGGTGGCACTCCCTTTCCAGGCTAAACAAACACAGCTACGCCCACTCTCCTTGGAGGATCTTCTTCCCATATGTTTTGTTCTGGAGTTTCTGCAGTGTATCTACAGTCTTTCTTAAGTCAGCCTTTCCTTTTTGCTTGCTAATTATTGAGGTTCTGGAGGTTTGAAACTTTAGCAAAGACACAACGTGAGAGTCAAAGAGTCCAACTCTGGGGTGACTGTGCAGAGAGGAGTGATTTAAGTTGACTTTCAGGTGTCAGTTTGAGATCAGATATATAAATAAATTAAAGGGCCATTGCAGAATTTAATACTGACAAGGCTGCAGCATGGAGCGACCTCCTGGAGCTGCTGCTCATGTCCAGCTTGATGGAGTCTCCCATGTCCTTTAGGTAAGAAACCTAGAGCTCACAGCCCATGGCTCAATCCTGCTGGAGGAGGTGAAGGGCTGCAGGTGGCTTCTGCAGCCTTGGTACTGTTTTCAGGATGTTTAAAAAGGAGGGTGGTCTTTCTGATGGCCCTGAACTCTGTCTAGCTCCAAATGTCCTTTGTCCTCTGCTTTGCACACTCCTGCTTGTTTGTAAGTAGATCCTCTCAAAATATTTCTGCTTCCTAACCAGGGAGAACTGTCTTTGACTTTGGCTGTAGATTTGGGGACACTCAAATGAAAGCCTGAAGAGCAAGGCCTGAGCTGAGCTGCCTCAGTTGGGCACTGTTGGCACCCATCAGTGCAGAGACCTCACCTGAACACAGCACCTGAGCTCAGCCACATGCTGAGTGTGCCCTGTACACAAAATTACAGTCACTGTGCTCTCTGTGCTGTGCCCAGGATTATTACAAAAGCATTCCAAAACAACAGGAAGTCTGGAAGAAAGGTTCAGTTGTTTTTTTGGTTTTTTTTTAGCTCTATATTTGTTGCTGTCAGTCTAGGAAAATTACTGACTTGTGGCTTGGTTTGAAATATTCATCCCAAAGCTCAGTGAAGTAGTGGAGGTGTTGAGCTTGGCCTTCACAGATCCCAGCTTTGGCCTCACTGTGTGACAGCTGATGTCACTTGCAGTGCTGTGCAGCTCAGCCCAAAATCACAGCCATTGGCAGGTCCTTTATCTGCATGGGCAGTGAATCTTAGAGACACCAACAGATTTTAGTTAAAAGCTTTGCAAATTAGTCTTCTTGGTGCTTTTAATTTTCTCTTTTTCAGCCATTTTGTCACCAGCTCTAATCCCTGCACAGCCTGACAGCGCTTACTGTTGCCAAAATTAAACATTTTCCATGTGTCATTTGTTACTTGCTTTTGTGATGAGCAAAAATCTTAATCTGAGGTAGGAGCATGCTGTTTGGTCCCAGCATATTTGTTTGTAACTGGTCCAATTTATCTGATTCAGGTGCACTGTGGCCAGGTATGAAACCTGAAAGTGGTTTAATTCAGACTCCATCTACAAGTCAGCACAGTGTTCTTACCTGCACTACAGGGTTAACCACAAGCCAGCCCAGCCCAGCACATTATTCTTATTCCATTGAAGGTAACTTGGCATGGTTTTTATCTGCATCTCTCTCCACCTAACTGAGTCCAGATACCAAACTAGAGAGGCTTGCACGCTTGTCCTTGGTTTGTGCATGCTTCTTCATGCTTTGCCTCTTTCTCTTTGTGCCTGTGTGTCTGTGGGTTTGTGTTTGCCTCACACCTGTGTGTGCACCAGGCTGGCTCGTTGGTGCCATGCTGCTGGGCTGAGCAGGGTGAGGAGCAAATGGGAAGGGGAAAGAGACTCCATGTTGTGTTCCTGCATGCTTTTTTGGGAATGCCCTTGCATTTCTCTTTGTTTGTGGTCTTTAGTTTGATGTCAGGAAGTATGCTGACTGCAGTGAGATTTTTAAACATTTGTTTTTGATTCTTTCTGGAGGTAGATGGCTCTTGAATATCACAGACACCAGGTTGGTAGATCTGCTAGGAAGTGAATTTCTCAGTATAGAACTACCACTCAAATATTATAATTGCTGGAAGTGCCACATCGAAGAAGGCAGGTGCTGAATTTCACCAGCTTCCACAGCAGTTTTTAGGAGTGAATATGCCAGACAGCTGAATAATGGAATATTTTTGCTTATGGCACATATGTGCAAATTGATACCTCTTCTGTAGGCTGGAATTTGCCATTTAAGTTTTGGTGACAAATGGTGAAAGTTTGTCTCTTTCTCTGGAAATTTTGTAAAGCATTTCAGGAATTTGTAATCTATGTCTTGTGGAATATTTTCACAAAATAAATCAGGGTCTTGAGGAAATTTTTAGTTCAGCTTCGTGTTCAAAGAGTAGTTGATACAGAGTTCAGAACCAGCTTGCTTTATCTAGCTACATCTCCAAAACCTCCAAGGATGGAAATTTTGCCAGTTCCAGAACCTGACTGTCATTATGATGAAGTGTTGTTTTCTTTTGTTGACTCAGAGCTTTCCCTCTTCCATGTTCTGGCCATTTCTCTCCTCCTGCTGCTGCACACCTGCAAAAAGAGCTTGTGTCTGTCCTCTCCCTAATGTCCATGCAGGAACCTGCAGGCTGCAGCAAGTCCCTAAAGCCACCTCCTCTCCTGGCTGGACAGACCCTCTGCCCTGAAATGCCCCTTGCAGGACACATTCTCCAGATCCTGACTGGTTTGGTGTCTCTTTAGCAGACCCACATCCCTGACTGGTTTGGTGTCTCTTTAGCAGACCCACTGAATTTTATCAACATGTTTCTTGTGCTGGGGTGACCAAACTGAATACCACAACGAGATGTGGTCTCATGAGAGCCAAGAAAAGGAGGATAATTCTTAAAATTAGCAGTAAGTGGGTTTTAGCATGTCTCTCACAGAGGAAAGTCGTGTGGTATGTCGTGGTACTTGCTCAGCTTGCATTATTGAGACAGTCAATGGGCCATTGTAGTATTTATCCTTAATTCAATTTTACATGCAAAACTGCATTCATATTGTTAACTGCAATGAACTGATCATTTTTTTGTGAGTGCACACGGGCTCCAGAAGCAGCAGGATCAGAGTTTTATTCATTGATTGCGGGAAAACAACTTTGTGCATCTTGGCACTGAGCAAACCACTCGTGGAATTCAATTAGTTAAATGAAAGGAAAGCAATACTGGAAATGCTCCCTTCTTCCAGCATAACCCTCCTTGCCACAGTCCCAGCAGCAGAAGGACTTCCTGTGTCCCAGCACCAGCTGGAATTGCCAAGGGTCAGGAATGCCAGATTGCCCAGTGATGTCCCGTGGGGGCAGGTGGATCCCTGGGGGTGCTGAGGTGACAGATCCATGCCAGGCCTTGCTCTGTAGAGTTATAAAATCACAGACTTGGTTGGGCTGGAAGGGACCTTAAAGATTATCCCACTCCAACCCCTCTGCCATGGGCAGGGACAGCTTCCACTATCCCAGGGTGCTGCAAGCCCTGTTCAGCCTGGCCTTGGACACTTCCAGGGATCCAGGGGCAGCCACAGCTTCTCTGGGCATCCTCACAGCCAAGAATTCCTTCTCAATGTCCCATCTGACCCTTCCCTCTGGCAGTGGGAAGCCATTCCCCCTTATCCTGCCACTCCATCCCTTGTCCAAAGTCCTTCTCCAGCTCTCTCTGATCTCCTCTGGATGCTGGAAGGGGCTCTAAGGTCTCCCTGGAGTCTTCTCTCCTGCAAACTGCTCAACCCCAGCTTTGTCAGAGTTTCACACAGGAGAAGAATTTTAATCTGTGCTGCTGGGAGAATGTGTGATGTGAGAAATTTCCCTGCAGGCTGCTCTCTGAAAGTATGCACAAGTCACCCCAGAGTGTGCAAAAGTCACTCCAATTGTGCAAATGCTGTTGCTTTTTGCAAAAACTCTTTGCAGACTCGCAAAAAGGAAAAATCCTTTTTCAGATTTGCTATATTTCCTTCTCAAGCAGCCCACCAAGGGTTCAGGTCAGTAGAGGGACTGGTGCCAGGGAGGTGTTGGAAGGATGGACAGAGTTGTTTCAGTGGTAATCCCTGGAATATCTGTCTTTTCTCTCCACTCAAATCAGCAGGGTGAGACTCAGCTGTACAATGGTGCTGAGCCACTGGAGGGGAATTTCAGTGCATTGTTCTGGCTTTGGCTCTTTGAAAATGATTGAAGCAAAGTAGATTGGGATTAATAAAATAGAGGAGGCAGGGGTGTAATGTCTGAGGTCTGAAATGGGGGATAAAGAAAGGAGAAAAGAGTCATGGCATCTTTAATGCAGTACTTGTGTTTGCTGGTCTTTAAACCCTTGAGGTCACGTTTGGCAAATCCTTGGCAAATATTTTTGCATGGTTCTGGCCCATGCACAGGTAAAAGGAAGTGGCCCACAGTGCAGAAAGAATTGGTTCTTCTGTGTGGTGGGAACTGTTTGAAAAAATTCTGGTATGTAGCAATGTTTAGATACAGGATTATTAAAAAGACCTGTTGGAGGGAGACCAGAGTTAAGATAAACAATGAAGTTCGTGTGAGGGAATGCCAAATCTTTTTTCTCATTTCTTAACTTCTGTAATCAATCTCAGTGGTGAAGCAGCCTCTGCAGAGTGTTACAGATAAGAATCACTTTCTGTTTCCTCTCCACAACAGTCCTGAGAGCAGTGGTGTAACAGTCTGTTTCCCAGAGAGGGCTCTGCCCTGGCTGCCTGGCAGGTTTGTTCAGTTAGCAAGGGTCTTTTCTGGAGAGCTGAGCTTCTTAGGGGCCTAGGAAGGGACCTCCTCTTAGGGTGATAAGAACCTTGATAGTTTCCATAATTGGAAGGAGCTTTATTTGGAAACTGCCCCTGTTTTTGAGCAGTTGTTTGAGGTGTGTCTGTGGCAGGTTCCTTGGCTCACACAGCTGGGCTTCAAGGACCTGTGGAGCTGCTGTAGGTCCTTGAGTGTCTTCACTGCCATTATTGCTGCTCAGTGCAGCCCTTTTGCCTTTTTCTAAATGTTTCTGGGGCTAATTACTCCCCTTTGTTTCTGCTTCCACAGAGATGTCACCCTTCATATTTCTCATCTCCTGTAAATCCTGTGTATTTCTACACATTTAGATCTTTTAAGATCTGTTTCTTTTGTTTTCTTAACTTTTTTGAGGAGTGTTTTGGATCCATTTCTCTCCAGGAGGCACCAGGTAGTATTGGTGCTTGCCATAGCACAACATACTCTCATTAAGAGTTCATGGTGGGTGTTTTCCTGGGGGAGCAGGACCTAAGCCTTCCAAAGCTTGAGTTCTTGGGGTGAATTTTGTGTGGTGGTGTTTGCAGAAAATAAGGTTTTTTCTCAGTGATGGTAAGGTAGGGAATACTGTGAATTTCTGCAAGTCTATATAAGCATCTAAAAGTGATTTTTTGGTTTTATTGTGCAGAGGAAAGTGGTTTAGAAAAGAAAATAGTTCTTGGTGGTATCTGGTTTTGTACATTCTGGTTTTTTTCCTGCTGATTTAATTATTTGTTATTATCCTTGTGAGTCCCAAAACCTCATGTTGAGGAATGTTTAATGGAGTGGTCCTGTGTCTGCAATCCCCCAAAAATTCCTAAATCAGTGGTGTTCCCAAGTGCTGCTCTAGCAGCCACTTCTGTGTTTTGGGAGAACTGAATGCAGTGACACAAAGCTTAGGAAACATCTTCAAGTTGGTGCCAGCAACTACACATCCTTAAGAATTCATTCTGTAAGCTGTTGACAGATTATTTCAGAAAGTCACATCCAAAAAGCTGTTCTAGACACAGGAATGTTGGGAGAGATGCTCACCTTCTCCAACAGGAAACTCTCTACTTCTACTATTTGGAACTTTGTAATGTTTCCTTAAATTTTAAATCTAATTAGACTAAAAATGCTAAGTTTGATGCAGATTTTTTTTTTAACAGAACTGATTTAAACACATTATGTTCTTTTTCTTGATTTATTCTGATTCATTTTCATCTGCTACTGATTGATCATCAGAATGGGACTGTTGTCCTATCAAAACATGTAGTAAAGATGTAAAACCTTTTTAATTCTACACCAATTGCTTAGCAACCATAGAGGGAGAAGGTCTTTGAACCATTGGGAAGGACTGTTTTTAAAGGTGTTCTAGCTCTTCTTTCCTGTAAACCCATCTGAAATATGACTGGTGTCAAAATACACCCAGTCCTTTTTTGGGTGTTGATAGCAGAGTGCTGCTGGAAGCACAAGTGCTGGCACATTTGCCTAGTAAGTATTTATTTCACACCTTCTCATTTCTTATGCTTTTCTAGAATATTTAATGCAGTAATTCTCAATTTTACAGCATCAACCACCAATGCCAGTCCAGTCTCTACATCCTCAACTGTTGTCAATATTTCCACATCAGCAGTAGCCAGCATCTCACAGGTAAAACTTCCTTGGTAAATTTATGTGCACCATCTCCTCTGCTTTTGTTTAACACGTTGCTCAAAACTAACATGGCAATGTCACTTCAAATGGAGCACAGTGGTACTGGGGCTGTGGGGCTCAGTGTGTAACTCAAATCACAAAATCACTCCTGCTGTCTCTTTGACCATGATGCTTCTCCCTTTGGTTTTGCAACACACTCACTTCATCTGTTTAAAGTTGTTGCCTCATCTGCAAATTGTGAGGTGAGTCTTAAAACTGAGATCCCTCCAAGAGAGATGGAGGGGAAGAAACAATTCAGCTATTTTGAGGCCTAAACCTGCAGGGAGGATTAGAGTTGGATGTTTTTTGGATGCCTTTGTTCTCCTTCAGCAAGAATAGGAAATGAGGTTGTACACAAACAAAACCCCAACCCAGTAAAGTGGATTGTGCATTCTGATGGTAGACTAGAACAAAGTGAGACAGCCCTGCAAGCTAGCAAAGACCATTTCCCCCTGCCTTTCTCCTCTGTGGGTGGTTAACTGCCATTCTGAGTACTTGGTTATACAAAGGAAGCCTTCAGTGTCCAGCTTTTCAGAAAGAGAATACAGGAAGTGTGGAAAATGCAGTGGATGCACAAAAATCCTTCTATGTTTATGCTGTTGCTTTTTAAACATAAACTTGTTTGGAACTGTAAGGGGAAAAAAATATTTTCTTTCAGTATTTCAGACCAAGGTACCTGGTTCACAAAGCCAGGCTGCTCTTCAGGGGAATCAGAAGAGCACTGTGTACCAGAAGAGTGTGATGTGGTTGTTTTGTTTTGTTTTTTTTTACTGTCAGTAGCAGAAGTTAAAATCCTCAAGCACAGCTCCAGGTGCTGAGCAATCTCCTAAATGAACTAAGTAGTTTTCATAAATGGTTGCCTTCCAGCATGCAGAATTATTGCTTGATGAAGTCAGCACATGAGTAAGGGCCATTTATCCTGTAGTTGTGCCCTCAGAGAGGCCAAGGTCACTTTCTGTCACTGTCAAATGCAAGACAAAGCCACACATCCCAGAGCACAGAGTGCACTGATGTCTTGGCATCCACTCAACTCCCCTGTTTCTGTCACTTCAGTCATTATGAATGGATTTGTGCAGACACTGGAAGCAGAGGAATGGCCCTGTGATCACTGGTCTCCTCTGCAGAACCTGCCTGTGCAGGGGCCACTGGGCAGCCAGAGCTCTCAGCCCTTTTTGGGGATGTCTTAATATGCAGAATGAAACAGCATAAAGTCAGACTGTGCTCTTGCTGGGATTTTTATTGGACAGGATATTCTAATACAAAAGTCAGAGTTTCAGAGTGTTTTCTGAATGAGGTGTCCTACCATCACTAACTCTTTTCCCAACAGGAATATCCTACATACACCATCCTTGGCCAGAGCCAGTACCAGACCTGCTACCCCAGCTCAGGCTTTGGAGTGGTGCCACCAGCAGACAGCAGCACAGAAAGCTTGGCTTTAGCCACCACCACGTACCCAGAGGAGAAACCAAATGCCCTGGTGCCAGCACGGGCAGTGCAGAGACCTTCCTCTGGTAAGGCTGGGCCTGTGAACTCCCTCTGCCAAACAGTGCAGGGGGCAGGTTGGGGAAACATCTCCAGAGGGTACCTGCAGCATCTTGGCATGCTGGGCCCAATGGGACACTTGAGTTCCTTGTCAGAACCTTCCTGAGGCCTTCCTGGTCTCACTGCTGTGCAGAGTATTGTGGTGGGCCAGCCAAACTTGTGTGCCAGAAGCCTTCTACTGCTGCCATTCCCCCTAGCACTACTCTGTGTGCCCCAGGGAGAGGGAGCTCTGAACACCTGGCTGCAGGAGAGAAGGGTGCAGGAGGTGATGTACTCCTTCTCTAAGAAGGGTGTTCTTAGCAGTAGCTGAACAGGCTCCATCCCATGTCCCTGTCAGTCATGGCCATGCTGCTTGGCCAAGGCTGTGTCTCCAGGGCCAGCATCATCACTGTTGCTCTTTTACATTCAACTGTCTGTTAAATAAAATAGACATAGTTGAGTATAGAGCAGTTCCAGGGTAGTGAAATGACTGCTGTGCTCTGGCTTTGCTCTGCAGGCAGTAGCTCTTGCAATAGCTCAGTTCTGGGGGACTGAATTGAGGAAACAGCTGTTTTGAAATGATGGGACAAAGAAATCATGGTTTATGTCCTAATCAGGGTTCAACTATTCCTGCATCCACATAGTAAAGTTGCATCTTAGCTTTTGCTGAGGTGGTTTGTGGCCAGTGCTCTATTGGTGTTTGTTTTGAGACACAAGGGGATGAGAGCTGTGTGATTTCTTTCTTCCAGGAGATGCATCCACAAGTCCTTTGCTACCAAGAGCAACAGCAAGTAAAGAGTTAGATGAGCAAGCAAGGAAAAACATCCCTGGAAAGAACAGAGGGAAGAGGAAAGCAGATACCTCCTCCTCACAGGACAGTGAACTGGAGGTAAATAGTCCCCAGCACTGGGGCTGTGGCTTTGTCTGCCTGAGCCACAAGAGCCTCCAGGGCTGAAGATGCTGTACCTAGACAGTGAGATCCTGCACCCAGTGATCTTTCCCAGCACTACCACATCCACCCAGGGAAGGAGGTTGTCTGTCTCCACTTGGAATCTCCCATGCTGCAAATTTCCCCCTTTTCTTTCACAGCAATTTGCCCTCTGCCACTACTGAAAAGAAATTGTCTGTCTCCTTTGCAGTTCCCTTTCAATTAGTTGTGGTCTCCTGTTGGATGTCCCTGAGTCTCCTCTTTGCTGAGATAAACCATCCCAGTTTCCTTAGCCTCTCCCGTGGGCTGCTGACCATCTCAAAGGCATTTTGCTGGCAACTCTCATTTCCTCACAGATCCCTGGGACCAGGGATACAGTCTGGGATAATCTTCCCAGTGCCAAATAGGTTGAGACATCACCTCCTTTCTAGCACATGTGACACACTCCAGCAGGAAAGTCACCTGCTCCACAGGGAGAGAGTGCTGCTGGCTTGTACTGGCGTCTAGTTTGCCCTCCAGCTCCTTCAGCCTGGACTAGTGTGAGGGGTTTTTCCACCCCACACGTTGGCCCAGCTCTCAGTGTCAAAGTCCTTCTGTACCAAAACTCTGCCATTCCTCATGGCAGCCCATTGCCTTATTTATAACAAAGGTTTCTCTGACAAACACCAAGGGCATGCTCCTGGTGCTCTCCAGATCACAGGAAGCACACTTCACCTCAGCAGGACTCTAAAATCTATTAGCACTCTAAGCTCTACTTTCATAGCTATAAAAGCAAGAGAAGCTTTTGAAATAGTTTGACCAAACAGCCATAGCCTGAATGTGTGCTTCTGTGGCAGTGAATAAACTCCACTGCAATGAACTGAAGAGTTGAATGTGTTCAGCCTGTAAGATGACACCTGTTGTTCATACCTGTTAAAGCATACTGCAGCTAACCACAAAATTAAAACTTGTTCCTTTATTGCAGTTCAGTGCCTGGAATGTCTCAGCTCTTACCTGTTCTTGTTCTCTCTGCAGCGGGTGTTTCTCTGGGACCTGGATGAGACCATCATCATCTTCCATTCTCTTCTCACAGGGTCTTATGCTCAAAAATATGGCAAGGTAATACTGTCTTTTCTATGGAAGAAAACCTATTTCTGTCATAAAGAATTAAATGTTAGTCTTTGGAGAAGGAATAGTTTAGTTTTTGGGGTTTTTTTAAACTCTCTATGGTGGTACTTTTAAGTTGTTGGCAGTTTGGGGCAGGGAAAGAACTAAATTTGGCTTTATACAGAGCTAGGACATGGACATGACCGACATGTCCCTTCTTACAGTGCAAGTCTGTCAGACTGGTTTCATCCTCAGTGGGAATAAATGAGGTCCTTGCACATAGGGGAAAGAAGTGGTTTTTCTCTGCCAAAAACATTGTAGATTTTTGAATGTTTTGTGTGTGCTTACTGTGAAAATGTGTCAGTCTCTCCTGTGGGGCACGGAAGTATTTGGGGTTTTTTTGTTGGTTTTTTTTTTTTTTTTTTTAATTGAGTTGTTTAAAATACTAGGGAAATTGTAGTTCACACCATTGAATGTAGCTGGAATTATGCCAGGTTTGATATACAGTGGAAAACTCTGTGCAATTTAACTGATGAGAAATTTGTGACAATTCCCTTCTGCCTGTATCCACAGTGCATTTACATTTTAATTTTGTGTTTTTCCAGGATCCAACTCTAGTGATTGGCTCAGGTCTGTCCATGGAGGAGATGATTTTTGAAGTTGCTGATACTCACTTGTTTTTCAATGACTTGGAGGTACATGGCAAATGTGTTTGAAAGGCAGAACTCCACGTTACCATGTCAGAATTACACCTCACTCTGTAATGTGAGGGCTCTGTGCTTCAGAGCCTCTTACTGCTTGTTGTAAGCACAGCCAAATCAGGGGGCACTCTTAACTGAGACGGGCATTCTGCAGCCTTCAGTGCCACAAGCTCTCTCAGTTTCTGCTGGGTTTTTGCTTGGACCTGTACAAATAAAAAGAGTGATGTTTGATCCATCCTGTATTTGCATTTCTGGACTGGTGAGCACTTGGCAGTGTGGCATGGCGTGTTGCTGTTGGGAAGTGTGAAGGGGTTGGTTTCTGTCACAGTTTCTTTAATGTGCAGATGTCAGCGTGTTTCTGGATTACCACAACATGACTTTATTTTGGGATTTTTTTGTCTTTAACAGGAGTGTGACCAGGTACACATAGAAGATGTGGCATCTGATGACAATGGCCAGGATCTAAGGTTGTACTGATGAATGTGGGAAATGTATTGCTGATGTAATCAGGTTTTGTGAAGACTTCAAATGCAGATGGGGTTAAGGGATGGAGCTCAGCATTGTGCCAGGGATGAAACCTGGCAAAGTGTTTGCCGAGGAGGATTTCTTTGAAGACCTAAAAAGCATTAAGAGTTTTGAAATGATAGTGTGAATTACATTGTCCACTGTTGAATGCTGCCTCTGTGCTCAGTGACCAGTGAGGAATGGAGAGCCAGCACTTCAGATCTCATGATGACAGCATTAGATTAGTAACTTGATCTAATGGTTACTCTAATTAGATTAGTGGAAAAAGTCCCTGCCTATGGCAGAAGAATTAGATGGTCTTGAAGGTCCTATCCCACCTAAACCATCCTGTGATTCCATGATACTGATCTTTGAAAGTCCCCCTGTGTTTTGCATCCCTCTGACAGCTTATGGTGCTCGCTATCAAACAGGGGGTGGCAGGTTTTTTACTGAGCTGAACTGGCTCATGAAAAATTCTGAGAAAGATCTGTCAGGGAGAAAGAAATACAGGGAAAGTGGTGAAGCAGGACTTGCTTTCTGCAGTTATAAACTGGTGAAGCAGTTCCTGTGCTTGTGGAGCTGCAGTTGTGATGGAAAGGCATGGATGCTGTTTGGAAGATGATGTGCTGGGGTTTATTGCTGCAGGATGAGGAAGGGGTCAGTGGGAAGGATGCTCCCTATGGCAGAGGAGTGAGCAGCCAGAGAGCAAAGGAAGCTTTGTAGTGGAGGGGGTGAAAGGACTTGTATCAGTGCAGCAGTTCAGAGGCAGCAGCAGCTGCAGCTGGGTGTCTGCATTCCCTCAGGAGCCAGGCTCTGCTCTGCAGGTGCCAAGGTGCTTGTGCAGCTCCTCTCCAGGTGTTCTCCAGCTGCTGCCTCACCAGAAATGCCGCAGCGGTTCTGCTGCTGTGGCACACCTAACACATCTGCTTTCCTGGAACAGCAACTACAACTTCTCCACGGATGGGTTCAGTGGCTCGGGAGGCAATGCCAACCACAGCTCCTCGGTGGGCGTGCAGGGAGTGGACTGGATGAGGAAACTGGCCTTCCGCTACCGCAGGGTGCGCGAGATCTACAACAAATACAAAACGAACGTTGGAGGTGAGTGGTCACCTGCACCGAGGGCTGGGCACTGATCAGAGCTTGTGGGGCCAGACTCCATCCTTCCTCAGGGCTTTGGCTTTCCTGATGTGTGGACATGACAAGTAAAGCATTCTCCTAGTGCTAACTGGGATCAAGTTTCCATGAGGGTACATCTTCCAACACTGTGTGCCAGTGCAGGCTGTGATTTATTGTGGCCATAAGGATGGGCACTCAGTCCTAGAGGCAAAGGTTTTGGTGCAGATATTATCTCTTTGCTAATTGGGTATGAAAGGCTGCCTGGCACTCTGCTCAGCAGTGGTCTGAATGACTCATTTGCCCTGCTGCTCAGGAGGGCTCATTCCTGTCTCCACAAAGTCTGCCTTTGCTCATGCCATTGTCAGGAAATAGAGTGGTCACCCCTGGGCTGTCAGGCCCACAGTTTGATATGACTTAGATTTCTCTCTCTCCACAAAGTCACTTAAAGCCTTCTAGTTTTGCTTCCCTTTCAGCTCCAAAGCAGTCATAATCATGCAAACCATAGTGAGCAAATGGAGATGAATTTTCTGTTTAGTCTGAATCTTGGCATTGCCATCCCTGAAATAGGAATGTTACTGGAGCAGCTCACCTGGTGGGGTGGCTTGGCCTGGTTGGTTGTGTGCTTGGGTACCCTTTGCCTACACAAAAACCTTGATAAATATTTTCTAAAATCCAGGTGTTCAAAGCTACAGCTTTCAGCCTTAAAAATCTGCCAGTATAGCTCTGCAGTTCAGTGTGCTGCAGTTACCTGATTTCTTGTAGGGGGGATCAGACCATGATTTTGTATTTTGCTTGTGGAAAACCTGGATGCAGAGTTTTTCAGGACCTGTGGAAAGCCACATGATGAAGCAGCTGTCAGTGCAGCCTGCTGTGGGTGCCTCTGGGGCCTCAGTGTGGCAGAAGGCTGGAGTGAGGGGGCTCAAACATCAGGGATGGAGACTGGAGAGATGTGCAGGCTCCATGTGCTCCTTTCTTGCTGTGTTTGCTGTCAGGAGCAGAATTGGGCTCCACTTCTGTCTGCTTTTAATTCCAAACTGGAGGCTTGAAGAAAATGGTATCTAAAAGCAATTAAAAGAAGCGGGGGGGTAGTAAAAAAAATGTAAAAGGGCTTAAAGTGGAAAGGGTCCTTGGAAAGCAGAAAGTCAGAGAAGGAGACTGTAGGAGTTCCTTCTCCTGCTCTGTGGCCTTGGACCACTGCTACTGCAAGTGCTTTGTATGAGAGAAGTGCCTTTGCCTGCATCCTGAGAAACGCTTTGAAATAATCACAGCTGAGAGTCTGCCCAGTTCCCATGGTCAGAGTCCTGGATGGATGTCTGGGCTCGTCATGTCACTGGGAGCTGGTTTCTTTCCTTGCTTTGACATGGACAGTCCAGCTTCCAGAGGCCTTCAGTTGTGCTATTTATTGCAGAGCAGGCAGCTGGTGCACTGGGGGACAGCCCTCCCATGTCAGACTTGGCAGGCAAACACATGTTCCTCACCTTGCAGGCCTGCTCAGCCCACAGAAGAGGGAAGCTCTGCAGCGCCTGAGGACTGACATAGAAGTGCTGACAGATTCCTGGCTGGAAACTGCATTAAAATCCCTGCTGCTCATCCAGTCCAGGTATGGAACCTGGAAGTGCATGTGAGGCTTTCTCAGCCCTTTGTGGCCCTGAGGTGCAGCACTGTGCTGGGCACTGCCCCTGTCACACTGCTGCAGTGACTGAGGCCAAGAACTCCACCCTGTGTTTCTCTCCTGCAACACCTGTAGTTAGCAAGGTCCCCATGCTCACCATTGATTTTTCTGACAGGGAATTCTGCCAGAAGCAAACAAACAAAAATTGCAAAACCTTGTCCTAAAATGCCTCTTGAAAGCAGGACAGCAAAGCACATGGCACCTGGGGAAGCTGATCAGACTGCCCAGAGCAGTCCTGGCACCACTGCCTGTAGATGTGCTGTTAGAAATGTTTTTCTTCTTTCAGAAAAAACTGTGAGAACATCCTGATCACAACCACCCAACTGATGCCAGCTCTTGCCAAAGTTCTTCTGTATGGATTGGGCGAGGTGTTTCCCATTGAAAATATTTATAGTGCTACAAAAATAGGTAAGGCATTGTGCCAAGCCTCTGGCATTGTGCCATCTGCTGAGGATTAGCTGGGGTCTTTCCATGGGGCAGTGCCATTTCTGCAGCTGAGCTGTGATCCACCTGGTGAAGGCTTCTAGCCTCAGGAGCTGAGCTGGGTGCTCCCCCTGCCCAGTAAGACAAGGAGTGTTTCTGTACTGGGAGGAAGGGACCTGTTGGGGCTCTGTTTCTC
Source organism: Passer domesticus (assembly GCF_036417665.1). Classification (NCBI taxonomy): domain Eukaryota; kingdom Metazoa; phylum Chordata; class Aves; order Passeriformes; family Passeridae; genus Passer; species Passer domesticus. The sequence goes on along the minus strand of NC_087497.1, from coordinate 2,890,624 downwards.
TCTGCCTGAGGGGGATTGTCTCTGGCAGGTAAAGAGAGCTGCTTCGAGAGGATCGTGTCACGCTTTGGGAAGAAGGTGACGTACGTGGTGATCGGAGACGGGCGCGACGAGGAGGTGGCAGCCAAGCAGGTGGGTCTGACTGCAGAGGGGCAATGCAGAGGGAAGTGCTGGCAGGCTTTCCCTACAAGGACTCTCCTTCCAGGGCTGAACTCTTCAGGCCAGGGCAGCCAGGAGCAAAGTTTGCCTTTGATGCAAGAGATCTTCCACTGTGTTAAGATATGGGTGGTTTTCTGCTCCTGGGTGTTTAAAGTTTCTCTTTTACCATTGTTCAAGATTGCATATAACACTGTTCCTGTCATTAGTGTCTTAGTATAGCCTGTGGGGTGTAGTATGTTGAAAGGTTTGACTCATAATCTTGGAAGTCCCTTCCACCCTTGTTGATTCTGTGGTTCTGATGCTGATCATAGCCTGTGACTATCAGGATATTGCAGTTTCTCAGGAGTGTGGAGGAGTCAGGGCTCAGGAACAGCAGCACATCAATACAGCACCTGTCATTAGGCTGAATTACAAACAAGGAGCAAAGAGATTGATTGATTTGGACAGGCCTGGATGGGTTGTTCAGTTGTGCTAATTAGTAGTGGAGTGCAAAGATGACTGTCAGGACTTTGACTCTGCAGGCGTCACACGTTCTGGCATGTGCCAGAGCTGTCAGCCCTGGACAGGCATTCCTGGGTGCAGCAGCAGCTCACAGCCAAGGTTTCCGTCGTGAGCAGCTGACAGTCAGTGCTGGTGCCTGTCACACACAGCTGTGCACGTAAGATGGGCTCCAGATACAGATGTGCATGTGGCTGAGCTCTGTCCTGAGAGTGGTGTGCTCAGAACCACCACACTGCACAGCCCTGCAGCTCCACCCAGCCTGCTTCCAGCTCAGCTCAAATCCCTGCATAAACCTGACTGTCCTCTCCCTTCACAGCACAACATGCCATTCTGGAGGATCACAAATCATGCTGACCTCGTGTCCCTTCACCAAGCCCTTGAGTTGGACTTCCTGTAAGACGGAGCAAAGACAAGACTGCAGCTCCTGCCAGCCCTCCCCATTACTGGGGGGACAGAAATCTCACATGTTTGGGGACTCACTTTCAGCTTGATGAAGAAAACATGCCTAAAAGCAAACTGTACAATGGAATTTGACAGCAGGTCGTTCCTCGGGAGCACGGGCCCTGCCAAGTCCAGAGGTGTCCTGTGAAGAAGCCCTGGACTCAGCAGAGCTAGAGCTTGTCTGCAGAAGGGACTTACAGAGCCAGCTGAATGCCTCTGGCCTCCAGAGGGAGGGGCCATAAAACAACAGATTTATGTGTAAGAGCCTTCTTCTTTCTATTCAGCTTAGTTGTAGAACCCAAGTAAACACAAAAATTTATTTTTATAGGAAAACGCTGATGGCAGAGCTTAAACCTCCCTTGTTTTGCAAAGCCGAAGAGCTGTGGGTTTTTTTCATAGGAAATATTAATGAAAATGTCAAAAATACCTCTATTGCTGTAAAATGTGTCCTCTCTCCTTTCCTGGATGTTCAAAACAGTTAATTTATTACAATGTCCTTATGTTATTTCCTCAGTGTGGGATTACTGGAAAATATAAAGGTAAGGGAATGCTTCTGGAATATGTGGTTCTTTGTAGAGGCAAGTATTGGTGTTCTGAGTTGATCCCAGTGGCTTCTAGTCAATGTGTGCAGAAGCCCTTTTAGCCAGCAGGAGATCACTGGATTCCAGCCTTTGTCTGGACTGTAGATCCCACAGATTTTCCCTGCAAAGAAAATGGAAATCGCCTGTGAACATCAGGTACAGCAGACTGGTGCAGACTGCTCAGATGTGAACTGAGTCCTCACCTGGACTAGGAATAATCTAATTCCTAAATCCTCATGAATGTTGCAGAGAAGACTCTGGCTATGTATAACCTTCACCTCTGTGTTCCTGACCCTATTTGTAAGTTCCTTTTAGTAGAATCAGATTCAATTTTCTTACATTCTTTGCATTAGCCTAACTACATAATGACAAACAAATGCCTTGTTAAGAGGGACTTAATTTTCTAAGACACTGTGACTTGGCAGCATGGAGCACTTGGGAGGGATGGTGATGCTGATTTTTCTGCAGCTGTCTGAGAACAGAGGCTGGAGTCAGTGACCTGCAGCTCCCCTGGCCAGGAACAGTCAGCAAGGGACTGGGGCTGGCACAGGGGCTGGTTTCGTGCCAACTCAGGCTGTGTTTGGTGTCTCCCCATCCACCCTGATGGCACCAGATCAGCAGGTGCCCTGAGGACAGGTGTGTGCTGTGCCCCAGAGCCTGCTGCTGCTGCTCCTGCAGGGCCAGACCTGTGGCTGCACCCAGACCCCTCCAGATCGTGGTCATCAGCCCCACGTCAGCCACCAGGAGACTGGGCTGAAAGTC